>NC_138763.1:72908671-73541171 GCF_965113315.1 Podarcis vaucheri | reverse complement strand
CCCGTACGGGCCAGTCTTGACAGACTCTGGGGTTGTGCGCCCATCTCACTTAAGAGGCCGGGGGCCAGCGCTGTCCGGAGACACTTCCGGGTCACGTGGCCAGCGTGACAAAGCTGCATCTGGCGAGCCAGCGCAGCACACGGAAACGCCGTTTACCTTCCTGCCAGTAAGTGGTCCCTATTTATCTACTTGCACCCGGGGGTGCTTTCAAACTGCCAGGTTGGCAGGCGCTGGGACCAAGCAGCAGGAGCGCACCCTCTAGGCAAGCTCTAGGCGCTGAGGCTTTTACCCACAGCGCCACCCGCTTTTAGCATGTTAGCATGTTTTTAATACGAAACAATGACCAGCCTGTTGTGGGAAGGTTTGGTCCTTGGGTCAAAAAATGCAGCCACATCAGTCTACTCATCAGTATCAAGTCGCTGCCTTCTTCGGTTCCAAACTCAAGAGAAGAGGAATCAAAGTAATTCAAACTCTTTTCCATCAAGAAGATGGCCACAGGAGAGAATCACCTGTTAGCATGGAACTGAAAAATGGAAGAGTAGTATTCATCTTAGACTGCTCTGAGTGGCATCCAAGCATGAGATTAATTGCAGAGCTTCGAGACTTCTGGGTTAGCGCCATCGGCAATGGCGGAGTTCCTCTGACTGAGAGGAACCCGCTCCGCGAAAATCGGGTCTTGCCGCCGCGGTGAAGGTGGAGACCCTTCAAAAATCCCAGGCGGAGGAAGCCTGGGAACGTGGGATTCGGCTGACACCAAGAGCGCCTCCCCTACTCGCGGGGAAACCCTTTTTAGGGGATCCGAAGCAAAGTGGGGTGAGTGGCGCGGTGTTTTGAATCGACTGCTACTTTTACGGAGTGAAGCCGCACAGCCGTTGCCGGAGAGCGCTGACTTTTTCCTGTGGACAATTGGACTCTAAACAACTACCCATGAGTAGAACGGAAAATTGGACTACGAAACATTTTAATTTGGCACCGAAGCGGGAAGGTTCTAAACAGGAAGTCCGCCGTCCGCTTTTGTAAATAGACTGAAGCAAAAATTTTGCAAGCTAAAGTCTGGAAAGTCGTATATAAAGGACTAAATTTCCTTCAGTTAAAATTACCAAAACCCCTCTTGGAAGCAGGAGAAGAGGGGGGGGGGAATCTTAGATTGTTTAAACCTGCAGGAGAGAGAGTAAAGAAAGATAAATTTCCACCGTCTCGAACCTGGGAACGGGGTGTCAGAGACAGACGTTTTGGGGAAGTTCATCTACTGTGAATGAAACGTCTTTTGACAGATAGTTAAAAAAGAGAAACATATTGATTCCAATGTTGCCTTTTGCATTTAAAAGAAACAAAATATTTGAAAAACGAAAGTAATTTTTTTTTTCTTGCTGGACCTGCTTTCAAAAGATGGATACAAATAGAAATTGTCTCCTCTAGAGGGAGCTTGTTAAACTGTTGCTGGAGTCGATCTGGGGAATTCCACAGCTGTGGAGATTAAGGATCGTGAGACTAGACTTTGACCTTGGATAAGAATGTGCTTAGAAGAAGTTTTGGTGCTTGCTTTTTGCAAGACAAGTGCTTTGTTGGAGCAGCTGCCTGAGAAGATGGATTTGATGACTGTTGCAGTCAGTAATTTTGGACAAACAGTGAATACTCATATAGAAACCACTCAGGAACCAACCCAGGAATCTGCTTTGACAGGGCAAGTGCAGAAGATAATGGAGGAGGTTGTTGTTGAACCTCAAGTAACACAAATGGAGAGACCCGAGGCCTTGTCGGAACATAAGCTGCTGTCTTTGACGACTGAATCTGGAGAAAGTCAGATTTGGAGAGATGGAGTACTGTTTGGTTTGGAGATGGGAAGTTGGATGGACCCCCCCCCCCTATGCAGGGATGTCTCGGCTTTTGGGATATGGTTTTGGGCCAGGGGGAGTCTGGAGTTGTGGGGGTTCTTAACTTTGGAGGGACTTTGAAACATGCTTATAAATATTTTTTGGATTACAGTGCTGACTGTGGAGAATGGGCTGACCTGCCGAGGGGGGATGGAGACATGGTTAGGTTGGAGTCTCCCCGAGACCTACTCCTCAATGAGAAAGGAAGGAAATTAAGAATAAGATCAGCAAAAGACAAAGTAAAGTGCAGGTATAAACAAGAAGAAGATCTGCAGAAGGGACATGGAAAAGACTTAAGAGCCTCGGACAGAAGATCACCAGGTTGATGGACTAGATGGAATGGATAGAAAGGACTGACATAACCCGAGACCAGGAAGAAGAGATGTTGGATGAAGATTGGAAGAAAGTTTTTAAAAATTCATTTTGAGAATTAGTGTAAAATTAATGAGTGTTAGGAAAAATGTTGGAATGAAACTACTTGGCTTTAGTAGAAATGTTATAAGGAGTTATGTATAAATAAGTATTAAGTTTTAAGTTTTAAGGCTTTTTATGGTAAGATAAGGTTAAAATAAATTAAGGTAATTTAATGATAGAATACAGTTAAAGATGGAAAGGATTTGCTGAGTTAATAAATAGGTTAGACTGTTAAGATAAATTATAGAACAAAAATTGAGAAAGATGGAAAGAATTTGCTGAAACAATTAATTGAACTAGAATACGAAAAGGGAGGTGTGAGGAGGTCGATGAAACAAGTAAATGAAAGATAAAGATATGGAATATTGGATTTTTAGTGTTGTTGTTCTTTTTTGTTATATTGTTGTATTGTTTTTTATGGTTTCCTTTTTATGTATTGTAATGTATGTCTTGTGAAATTTTGTGTTGTTTTCCTTTTTCCTTTTTTCTGTAATTGTTAAACTTTTAATAAATATCATTAAAAAAAAGAGAGATTAATTGCAGAGCTTCACCCCGGTGCCACTCACGATTGTCCACAGATACCAGATTCCCATGTCCTGGCCCAAATGGCAATGCTGCTTATTCAAAAGGTTGTCAGAATTGCGTTTTATCTTTTGGAAATCCAGCCATTAGGCCAGCTTGTTTCTTAAATTTCAACTTCAGAACGATTTGGCTTGAGACCTGTTCTGAGAAAGGAGAAGAATTCATTACCAGAATTTTATGAGCAATTGTTAGATATGTTCACTTACCTGGGACTGCAGACTTTTGTTTTGAAAAACAGTAGCCCTCGAGACAGGGCTGGAAGCTAGAGCCAGGGCAGACAGAGCAGAAGCAGAGTCTGGAAGTATCCCGCTGACTGAATAAGAGCAAGGTTAGAATCTACCAGATCAGAATTCAGGGATGGAGCTGGTGCGGAACCTGGTTATGGGTGGACAAAAATAAGGAAGACGTATATCTGTCCAAAGGTGCTGTAGACGGCTATTGTATTCTCAGAAATGACCTCAGAAATGTTGGGTTGTACGGATCTTTTTCCAAGGATATTACCTACCCTTTACCCTAAGGTCCCAGGGTGGATTACATAAACTCAAATACCTGTCAAAACCTTGTGAAACCTTATATGCCATGCTAATAACATCCCATATAGTATGACCACTCCTGACTGCCCACGCTTCCATTTGCTTCCTTTGCTATGTCCTTAATTCTGATCTCGTGTGATCTCCCATGCCTACTAGATGCTTCATCTTTCTTTCCAACCCAATATGACTTCTACCAACAACGCTTTGCCCACCTGCAGTACCTTCCTGCTCTAATATATGGTTTCCCACTCCTTACTGCATATAATGTGCTTGTTCAGCTCTCTAGGCTGCCTTTCTCTGAAAATTCAGAGCTGTCATATGTGATAGTGACAGCGTGGGAGGATGGAGGCACAACGTTGTAAACCAATTTTCATCCGGCTATAACCACACTGGTTTTGTAATCATAAAAATAATGTCACCACTGAAAATGTAAATAAAGTGTGCAATGTTAAAATGCTTAGGCCTCTCTTTTACTTTAGCACTGCAGGGAGGGTCCAGGTGTTATTGTGCACAGAAGCAAGCCCAGGATCAGAACTGAAGACAGAGATGAACAAGCGCTCCCTCATGGCTTATAACACCCAGGATGATCTTTGAAGGTACAGTGAATGGATTTTAAGACTGCGTCCAGGAATGCTGGAAACGATGTGGCTCCCAGATGACATTAGCAGCGTTCCTTGTCCCTGGCTTTTCTTTGCAAACAATGCTGAGAGTAATTGAAAACGACTCTGGTCCATTAGCTGTGAACCTCGTAGCCACCATGCCTGTCTTTTGCATTATCCTGGAGTGCAGCTGTGCTCTGCCAAAACCTTACACTTTGCTGTCAGAAAAAGAAGGATCTTTGATAAAAGACTAAGTGTTTTGAGGGATAGGAAGTTTTTACTAAAAGTTGTTTTCAATTTCCTGAGCTAGCTATCCATTCCCATTTCATTCTTGGGTTCCTAGGCAGTCTGTCTTTAATGAAATATACTCTTCTTTTCCCTCGTTTTGTGTTCACAGAGAGATAGACTGTGCCCCCAGGCAGGTTCCCTCTCAGTAGAAGACCTATGACCTATGGTTTGGAGGGGCCAGGAGTCTGATCCCGCTGCAACAGTGTCCCCAAATGCAGTACTTTTCCCAGAGGAGCAAAAGTTTGGCATTCACTTCTGTAGAAGAAAACTGCAAACCACTGAGAAATGGGGGCATATTTCCTACTGCACTTTTTTCTTTCCCTCTGTTGCTGGCACAGTCGCAAACTTGGTCCCTGTTCTTTGTCCCTCCTCCCATCGAAGAATCAATGAAAGTGAGAGCCCACCTTCATAGCTTGCTAATGAGGGTGGAAAGTTAGGTCTGATGTTTTGATTCAGCCTTATGTTTGATATACAGGGCTAGCAAAATGCCTGTAAATTAGACAGATTAGGGTATTATGTGTCAGAGGAAGATTTGTATTTTGCAAGGAGACCTGGGGGTGAATTTGGATTGCTGTGTGGGATCCCTGAAAGTGGGACCTGGGAAGCCAATGTCAAAGCAGATTTCATCTTCCACTGTATTATTTTCAAGTACAGTGGTACTTCGGGTTAAGAACTTAATTCGTTCTGGAGGTCTGTTCTTAACCTGAAGCACCACTTTAGCTAATGGGGCCTCCTGCCGCCACTGCTGCACAATTTCTGTTCTCATCCTGAAGCAAAGTTCTTAACCCGAGGTAATATTTCTGGGTTAGTGGAGTCTAAACCTGAAGCGTATGTAACCTGAAGCATATGTAACCTGAGGTACCACTGTATAATACTTGTATAGTGTGGGTTGCGCTGTGGGTTAAACCACAGAGCCTAGGGCTTGCCGATCAGAAGGTCGTGGTTCAAATCCCCGTGAGGGGGTGAGCTCCCATTGCTTGGTCCCTGCTCCTGCAACCTAGCAGTTCGAAAGCACATCACAGTGCAAGTAGATAAACCTCTGGCAGGAAGGTAAACGGCGTTTCCGTGCGCTGCTCTGGTTCGCCATGCTTAGTCATGCTGGCCACATAACCCGGAAGCTGTACGCCAGTTCCCTCGGCCAATAAAGTGAGATGAGCGCCGCAACCCCGGAGTTGTCTGTGACTGGACCTAATGGTCAGGGGTCCCTTTACCTTTACCTTTTTTATAACACTTTAGTGGTCCCCACTGGATGGTTGACTACTATTCATCTGTACGGGAGAAAGTTAAAGGTTGTGTTTAAGGTAAGGATTAATGTGCACCATGTTGATGGGTGATCTCAGTAATCCCAGCTGCTGAAATTTTCATCACCTTCTGTGAACCACATCTTGGCTGTGGTGGAATGCTTAAAACTCGCCCACCATAGGAAGCCAATTCTTCCAGTGTAGAATATGTTATACTACAGCGATGGGGAGCCTGTGGCGTTGCATCAGGCCCAGCCAGTTTGGTCGGTTGTCATGGATGATGAAAGTGTAGTCCACAAGTCCCCTGGCTATGTTGTACCAAGTGACAGGGGGCTTCATAGTGCTTGTGAGATAGTTTATTTGTTTTCTACAACTCTTTTTTCTCAGCAAAATGTTTTACCCCCAAAGAATCTGAAGAACGGTACACAGATTTTACATGTGCATTTTTATTTATTACTAGTTCCTTTTCCTTTCTACTGCCTTTTTTAATCGGTGCTTCATTCTTCTGTTTCACCTTTGTTGTTGTTTAGTCATGTCCGACTCTTCGTGACCCCATGGACCAGAGCACGCCAGGCACTTCTGTCTTCCACTGCCTCCCGCAGTTTGGTCAAACTCATGCTGGTAGTTTCACCTTTAGTTCTGTTTTAATCTTGGTGTTGTCATTCTCAGCCCACTCCCACCTGCCCATCTTGTATTGCTTCCATCTTGTGCTTTTCCTTCATTCTGAGCACTTGATTCATCTAATTGTATAAGTTTTTGTATATACTGTATAACTATCGTTACCCTTTAACTGCAACATTGTTTAACAACCAAAATACCTTTGTTGGGACCAGCCAAAATGTCACAGAAGTGTGACAAGCTTTTGAGTTCTCCAGCACTCTTTATCAGGCAAGATAGGAGTGAGGGGGGCAAGAAGTAGGGTGGGGTGGGGAGTAAAAAAATTAGGCTGATGTTGTCATGAAGTCAGCTTACAGATAGTTCCAAGATGGAGATTGCAGTCTGAAGTTCCTCCCAGGTGCTATAGATATCAGGTTGCACACCTGGGAATCTGGGATAAAGAAGCAATAGCTGCTCCCCAACTCTGAGAAATTAAAATCTGGCTTGAAACACACAGGTCCCTGGGTTTGGCAGGCAGCGGGAGTAAAGTGAAACCTGGCAGTCTTTAATTTAGCAAGGCCAGGGATTAATTTTGGATGGTGTCCTAGGTAAAAAGAGTCAATTGAAGTCAAACAGTATTATCTAGTGGTTGGAGGGGATGTAATCCTCAAAATGAAAAGTCCACATGGTGGAAAATCATCTTTCTCTGGTTGTAGGATTCTGCCTGAATGGCTAGTTTTGTATTCATCTATGCATATAAAGGGACGCGGGTGGCGCTGTGGGTAAAACCTCAGCGCCTAGGACTTGCCGATCGCATGGTCGGCGGTTCGAATCCCTGTGGCGGGTTGAGCTCCCGTTGTTCGGTCCCAGCTCCTGCCCACATAGCAGTTCGAAAGCACCCTTAAGTGCAAGTAGATAAATAGGTACCGCTTTATAGCGGGAAGGTAAACGGCGTTTCCGTGTGCTGCTCTGGTGCCGGTTCGCCAGAGCAGCTTCGTCACGCTGGCCACGTGACCCGGAAGTGTCTGCGGACAGCGCTGGCTCCCGGCCTCTAGTGTGAGATGAGCGCACAACCCTAGAGTCTGTCAAGACTGGCCCATACGGGCAGGGGTACCTTTACCTTTACCTTTTATGCACATAAAGAGCAAAAGTAGCTGTGTTGATCAATACACAACCTACCCTCCAAAATCTATAGTTGGACTATGACTTTTTGGGGAACCTACTAAAATGTCACAAAAGCATGGCAAGCTTTTGAGCTCTCCAGAAGTCTTCATCAGGCAAGATGCTACAATAAGCAGGTAGTGAGGGAGTTGAGAAGTGGGGCAAAGTGCAGAAATTAGGCTGATGTCATGAAGTCAGCTTGTAGATGATTCCAAGATGGAGATTGCAGATAGCTCCATCTAAGTTATGCACCTGAGATTTTGGGATAAAGAAGTAATGGCCCCTCCCTATTTCTGATAAATTAAAGTCTTGAGTTATTATTATAACTTATCTAATATTTAAATGTTGTTTAACATGGCTTCTACTTTCCATCATGAAAAATGAATTGATACACACAAAAACACATACAAATAGCCCATATACAGTACTGGTGTTTAGAAGTGTGCTTTGATACATTTTCTGAACAGATTGTCAGTACTTTGATGTTCTTCGGCATTTTCTCACTGGAGAATTTTTTTTCTCCATTTTTGCAATTTTGCCTGTTAAAAAGTCTCACCACCCAGGATGATCAGGAAGTGAGATCATTGTGCCGCTCCAGCTGGAGAAGATGACCATCTCTGTGACCTCTGATTGCAGAGGGGTACGTTCTGGATGAAATCAAACCCAGACACCACCGGGGGGGGGGGAATGCAAGTTCGGTTCCTGTGAAACATTGCACTTTTCCTTTGATGCAGAACAGTGAAGAAAATGGGTTTGGAATCATCTTGTCTATAATGAACCAGAATTTGGCTTTGTTTGGAGCAATGGTCCCACTTTGACTAGAGTTCTCAACCATCCATTAATTTTTATCCATTTAGTTTTTTCTGTGTTCTGGCATGTAACCTGTAATGAATGAAAAGTCATTGAACTCTACCTTACGCACAGCTCTGCTCATTACCATTCAGGATAAACCCTGGTTCTGTAGCTGACCAACCAGTAGTGAAGAACAATATTTTTACAATCTAAGGTTGGCATCCTCATCTTTGACTGAAAAGTGAGAAAATGAAACTTATGTTTGTGGAGAGGTGGCTTTTGTGGAAGAATGGTAGCCACCAGTGAGAACTGCCATTTTCTCCCCATAGTGCCCTTATGAGCAATGGCACAGCATGATGTAGCATCACTTGGAGGGGCATTTAAGTGGCGAGGGGGAATGGCAGTAGACAAATAGTCACCATCAAAAGGAGTTCTGCTTATGCCTGCAGAGTGGGGGGTGGGGTTAAATAAACTGAAGTTCAGATAAGACTGAGGTACTGTTAATGCAGGCATCGCCAAACTCAGCCCTCCAGCTGTTTTGGGACTACAATTCCCATCATCCCTGACCATTGGTCCTGTTAGCTAGGGATGATGGGAGTTGTAGTCCCTAAACAACTGGAGGGCCGAGTTTGGGGATGCCTGTGTTAATGGGTGGTTCCCTAGACTAGATGGATGGGAGGTTGCCTGCTCTTGATTGGGTCACACTTCCTCTAAAGGAGTGGGTATGTAGCTTGAGGTTACTCCTGGAACCTTGGCTGTTGCTTGAGACTCAGGTGGCCTTGGTGGTGTGAAGTGCCTTCCACCAGCTTTGGCTGGTGGCCCAGCTGCACCACTATCTGCACAGGAATAGCTTAACTTCTGTCTATATTCTGGTAACCTCTAGGTTAGATTACTGTGATGCATTATACATGGGGATGACTGTGAAGACGGTTTGGAAACTTTAAGTGGTACAGAATTCGGTGGCCAGGTTGCTCACTGGGGGGATGTGGTTTGAGCATATTACACTGATCCTGGCTCGACTGCGCTGGCTGCCAATAAGTTTCTGGGCCCAATTCAAAGTGCTGGTTTTGACCTAAAAAAGGTAAAGATACTCCTGACAATTAAGTTCAGACGCGTACGATTCTGGGGTTGCGGTGCTCATCTCGCTTTACAGGCCAAGGGAGCTGGCATTTATCCGCTTCCTCAGACAGTTTTTCCGGGTCATGTGGCCAGCATGACTAAGCCGCTTCTGGCGAAACCAGAGAAGCACACGGAAACGTCATTTACCTTCCCACCGGAGCGGTACCTATTTATCTACTTGCATTCAATGCTTTCAAACTGCTAGGTTGGCAGGAGCTGGGACCGAACAACAGGAGCTCACCCCGTCTCAGGGCCTCGAACCGTGACCTTCCAAATGGCAAGTTCAAGGGGTGCAGTGGTTTAAACCACAGCACCACCTGCGTCCCTGAGGGTTTTGACCTATGAAGTCTCAAATGGCTCAGGACTCCAACACCTCAAGGACTGCCTCTCCCCATATGAACTGGCCTGGACCCTGTGGTTATCATCTGAGACTCTTCTTCATGTGCCTCATTCACGAGAGGCCCAGAGGGTGGCAACATGACAAAGTACAATTTCTGTGGTGGCTCCGTGTTTGTGGAATGCTCTCCCCAGGGAGGCTGGTCCTATAGAGTTGTTGTCTCTGGCCTGGGTTCTCAGCCTAATAGTTGCATGACCTGAGACTCTTACTGCTGATGATATACTACTATCAGCAGCTTCAGGTCTTTCCTCTATTGAACATTAACTTTGCAAACAGTGGTTTATGACTACTTCCTGTTGTGCTTGTCCCTTGTGATCAGCAATGACTAATCACTGACAAACTCCATTATTGTTGCTCCTTGCCTTACCACTGCACTGTGAGCCATTACTGTTCTTCCGCTGCCTTTTATGCTGCTTCACAGAACGTCTGTTTCCAGATGTTCTTTCTTGAGTCTCGTGAATACAAAGAAAGTCTTGCATTAATATATTTACAATAGCTTGAGATGTTGGCCTGCTAGTTATTGACAGCAATGGATCACCTAAACGAGCCAAGACCTCTCATTTCCCTACAAACTACAAGAAAAAAGGGATATTATTTGCATTTAAACATGGTATTTTGTGACAAAACCATGGCTCCATATGGTTAGCAAAGCAGATTGTTGTTGGCAGTACAGTGATGTTTGTTAAGAGAAACATAGATTAGTCATCTAAAGGCCATGTACACATTCACTCAGCAGCACTACAGCTGCTACCAGAGAGGCCCATAAGAAAGCATGGTGGTGAGGTTTGTTGGGATAGAAATTGAAATGCTGGGGATCTAGGGAACAGGCAGAAGAGATTATTTATCCCATTTGTATCATTCCCTTGCTCCAAGATGCTTAGAGCAGTAAACATGAATGGGCTTATATCTTTTCATCCTTACGACAGCCCTGAGAGATTGTAAAAAAAATAAATACCTAATGCTATCACCTGATTTATTTCAGGACTGACTGGAAACCATGGCCAGTCCAGCACTGCTAACTGCACCTACTAGCTATTAAAGATTCATACTGGCTACAAGGGTGGTTCATTGCTCTTTGGCTGCACGCAGATATCTTGTTCTCATGTAGGATTTGGAATGAGTTGTTTGTAGGCACACACTCTCCTCCCTTTCCTTGCTGTGATGGGTGATTGCAAACCATAGTTTATTCTTGGAGATTTATAGCCTGGACCATAAACCAGTCAGATGATAAAGACCCAGTGGTATCTTTCTCCCCTTCTTTCTCCTTGCTATATATATAGAGAAAGGCATGTTGGCATGTTACCTAGAAAAAGGATGCTTGTGGATTCTGTTGACTGACTGGGATCTCCACAGACTAATGTGTGGACTAGAACAAAATAACTCTTTGGATTTTACACTTATCTGAATGTTGTTCTCAACTTAAAAATTGGCAGACTTGAAAGGACCAATCCATCTTACCCAGAAGTGATTTTTAAAATTTAGATTATTAATAGGCTATTTCGCCATAAATACATGCATTTACATATCTGTTGTGTGTCACTACCCTCCTTACCCACTTTGCCCCGTGCTGCAAATAGTCTTGGTCTTATTATCGACAGTTGGAAACCATATGTGATTACCATTTGCCAAACCATTGGTAGTTTAGAACCTTTGATATTTTATAGCGCCAGATAAACCAGGAGCTCAGCAAATATTTTATGCAGTGACAACTTTCTCATTTTGGAAAACCAATATTTAGAGCACAACTGGCTAATCTAGGGTTGGTGGGAGTTGGAATACATCAACCTTTGGAAGGCCACCTGGGAAACCCAGCCAGATGGGCGGGGTATAAATGATTTAGAGCATAATGATCAGCCCTCCATACTGATGTATTTTTCCATTAGAAATTAGAAATTTTGGACTAGTGAAAACCATCTGCTAGCATTGTAGCCATCTATTTATCTTTTCCCAGCTTTCAGACACAGCCATTCCCAGTCCCATTTCAGGGTCAGGAACAAACACTCCTGCCTTGTACTTCACATTTTAGGAAGGTCCACACCATGGATCTTTCCGCGTATATCAAAGAGTCCGAAAGTGATTCCAAGTTCCCTGGGGGGTGGAGAATGTCCCTGGAGGCACTTTATTAAACAGGGCAGCCCTGATAATTCAAAGTATACCAGTTGGAAGAGGTCTGCAGCTAAATTAGTCCGTTTATATTGGCACAGGATTATAAGACTCCTTAATGCCTTGTGGATAAAGAAATTACCCGTCCTGCACATCTGCAGCCAAAGCTTCTCATTTGACCTAAACTATACTGACATGCAGCAACCCGCGCCTAGAGAAACAGCATGACATGGCCAGCAAATGAACTGATGGAAGAGAGGATTGAGGTGGCTGGGAGGCAGGAAAAAGCAGTTATAAACTCATTCAGGCATCTTGGCTGCAATACCTGTATCACAAATCAATAGTGAATTATGGAGAACACTCTTTGGTTAGTTCTGAGGTATGAAGGCTACACATATGGTAGCCGTTTTCCTTTGTAAACATTAAGGATAAAGTTTGGTTCAGATGTAGCCCTCACACTGGTAGATTGGGGTAGTGGGTGGGGAGGAAGAATGCCAGCAACTGGCTTACTTAAGCCATGGCCATGGCTACGGTGGAATATTTAAAATACTTTTATTTACCCAGGCATTTTAATATGTTGCAAATCTTAGTCTCATTTTAAGGGTCTTAGCTGCTGTTTTGTAAATGTTACTTTGCATTATGATATAAATTTTTGTTGCATACTGCACAGAAATCCCAAAGAGGTTGAAGGGTGGCATAAATGTTTTAATATATACTTAAGTAGTGGTCTGGTTTAGGAAATGATTAGCATATTTTGGCACAGTTGGTAATTGTCTATATAGTACTGAAAATAGATGTCTGTGTGTGGTTAGCCTTCTAAGACAGGGCAGGCTGTAAGCTGAAACAAATGCATGGTATAATCCTTAGTACATGCTGAACACCCTATAAGTATAGAACCAGTTACCAAAAGAAAACTTACTGTGACAGTTTTGGCATGCAGTAATGGTTCTGTGTATACACTACAGACTTGTCAGGAAAATCTGAAATTGAATAATTTATGCTGTGAACACACTATGCCTTTAACACTTATTATTTCCCTCAAAGAATTCTGGGTACTGTAGTTTGTTAAAGGTTGCTGGAAAATTTAAATCTGCGAGGGGTAAACTACGGTGCCCAGAATTATTGAATGAAATAATGTGTTTCGAATGTGCTTTGAATGTGCTTTAAAGGAATTGTTTGAACACAGCTATAGAATGAATTGTTGTAGACAAGAAGGGCAGACCTTGAACACTGTATTACCATATTGGCCTGAATATAAGCCTCACTTTCCCTCCAAATTTCGACCATGAAAAGTTAAAGTGCTGTTTCTATTCGTGACCTTACGGTATACAGCCAGGAGCTTGGGGCAAACAGCACCAGCAGCGCAGCAAAGCGGTGCCCACCGGGAAGAGAGGGAGTGAGGAAGGGGGAAAGCCACCGGCAACGCAGCATGCCCCCCCCCCCAGTATGCAGCCAGGAGCAGTGAGGAAGGGAGCGGCTTATATTTGGGTGGCTTTTCTCCCCGCGCCTCCAATTTTAAAAGGTGCGGCTTATATTCGGGTATGGCTTATATTCGGGCCAATACGGTACTTCAGACATTCACTTTCAAATCCCCAGTTCCATATTTTACGGTATCCTTGAGGTTGCAATCCTAACACCATTTACCTAGGCGTATGGCCCACTGAATTCATCAGGACTTACCTCTGAGGAGGCAGGGTTAGGATTGAAGTCTTAATGTACAACAATCTGATCAGTTGAAAAACCAGCATCTGTTCCCTCTAGTGACAGGAATTAGACATCTCATAGACCTATCGTCATTACTGAAGAAGGATTAGGAGTTTGCAAAGAAGTGAGGTTAATTATTTGAACTGTCACTACAGAGGATTCTGTAAAGGTAACTCACATCAGAATAGCCTTTTCTGGGGATGGTACCTGAGGAGCACAGACTGAGGTATAAAGAGATGAAGTTCTAGAGCTAATATCCAAATTAAATATAAACGTGTATTTGGGTTCACATGGCATATAGCCAGCATGGTGGGCCTGCGCCTCACTTGACCTCCCTTCCTCCTGCCAACCTGATGCAGCACACCAAGACACACATGCAGCTGATGATCTTCTAACAAAAATATGCATGCTATCCCTAAAATTGACCTCGTAAGTGGAGGATTGGAAGGAGTGGTCAAGGTAACACCTGTTTTTAAAAGGAATTCAAGGAGTGTCTGGAAATTACGAGCCCAGTAGCTTAATAAGTGTAACAGATAAATTGCTGGAAAGTGTTTTAATGCTAGAATTCAAGCATATAGAGGAATAAGCCTTGCTGGGGCTTCTGAATGGTTTCTACGAAGGGGAGTCCTATCTTGTTAAGCTTCTTAGAATTCTTTGAGTGTGGCAACAGACTATTGGTGAATCACCACTGGGGAGCCACCAAAGACTCCTAAATAAACCTAGCAATCAGAGAGCGAGGACTCTTATAGATTGATAGCTGGATCAAAAACAGGATGCTGTGGGAATAAAATAGGAAGTTTTCACAATGAAGGGAAATAACCAGAGGGTCTCTCAAGGACATGTATTGGGAGTGATGCTGTCTTTCTTATTTATAAATTATCTAGAGTCAGGGGTGAGTGTCCAGATGATAACAAATTATTCAGATTAGCGAAAACCCAAGCAGACTGTGTGTATAAAAATCCAAAAGGATATCTCTAGAGTCCAGACTTGGTGAATGAGTAACAAAATGGCAGGTGAGATTCTATGTAGGTCAGTCTAAAGTAATACACACCGGAGAGGAAAAGCATAACTCCATTTATACACAGATAGGATCTAAGTTGGCTGGCAAATCAGGAAAGAAAACCAGGGTGGATTCTATCAAAGAAAAGAGCAGCAGTAATACAAAAATAGCAACCCAAAATCAAATACAGCATTTGGAGTTATTGGGAGGGAGACTGAAAGCAAAATGGTCTCTATCATAATGCCTTCACATAAGTCCATAGGTACTGGAAAAAAATTGTTGAAAGAAGAATAGATGTTAGAATGATCAGGAACCTGGAGCACTTCTCTCCCTGTGAGGAAAAAACCCGCTATCACCTTAAGGAGATTACAGCAGGGTACATTTATTCCTTTCTATGCCCATTTTCCCATCTTCCTGATATCCACAAGAGTCAGTCCACACTCACTGATCTTTGGGCTGGTTTTGGGGGGTGGGAGGGGATGGGGTTGGTATCTGCTGAAGTCTCAATTTGTGACTCCTAGAGTGGATTCAGAGAGCTTTGCCCTCTAGACCACATGAGGAAATTACAAGTGAACAGGGGTACCAACCTGAATAAAATATTGGGGGTGGGCAGGTAAACGCCACCCTGCATTATTGATCACAAGACGCTGCACACACACGCCATTTGAATGGCAATGCCCATCACTTGGGGGGGGGGCAGCCCCATGAAATATTTCATTGGGGGTGGGGACAAGGGACCTCAGCCCCTAGGAGTTGGCTCCTATGCAAGTGAAGTACACAGAGATTCTTCTCAACCCATCTTAGGGAATTTCAGTTACTGATCCCCATGGTTTGCACCAACAGAAGTTGTACCATATATAGTCATACCTCCTTTTGCGTCCGGGATCTGTTGTGGAGCCCTGGACGCTCAACGAAAGGGACGCTCGACAAAGCACTGCTCTGTGCATGCACGAAGCACGATTTAGCGCTTTTGCGTGTGTGCGAGCAGCAGACCTGGAAGTAACTTGTTCCGGTACTTCCGGGTTTGCCACAGACGTTGGACAAAATGGACCCGAAATGGGGTAGACTCAAAAGGAGGTACCACTGTATAGCAAATAAATTCAGAATCCATCTGTGTAACTTCTTGTCCTGCTTAGTTCATGGTCTGAGCCACTCAGCAGAGATTCTGGCAGACCTTGTTTGAACTTTGACCATATAACCCAATCTGGTGCTCTCCGACTCCCATCAGCCTCAGACATCTTGGCCCACAGTCAGGGATGATGGGAGTTTTAGTCTAAACCATCTAGAGTGTACTAGGTTTGGATCTAGGTTGCTCAACCCATCCACTTGACCTACCAGCTTGCCTCTTTGCTCTTCTAATCCCATTGTTCACCAGTGTTTCCAAACTTTTGTTATACCCAATGATATAAGATTTCAGAGTGGAAAAGTAACTACTCTTAACTCTCATCCCGTGTCCATCCCATGTTATTGCATGAATCATTGTTCTAAGCAAGTTCAAAGCTGCAACTCATGCAGAGAGTCCCCTCTGTAGATGAATACTGTGAACTCACAAGAGCCTTTAATTCCTTATTTCATTTATTTCTTGCAACACTGTACCAGTTTTTCTCATGATACACTTTGGGAATTACAGGACTGTACCCATCCACTGTTCCTTATTGCAATTGCCATCTCTATTGCAATTGCCATCCTTTTTAAGAGAGAGCAATACTAATTTACTATCCGGGGGACATATTGATATCATCAGACAGGAGCTTTCTGTGAGCTGATATCTTTATAATCAACCAGCCCTTTTGTCCATCTGCACTTCCTTCTTCGTTTTCCATCTTGGAGGAAGAACCTCAGTGTGGAACCTGGACAAGAAAACAAATTGTTAGGGACCAGAATAGATTGCCATAGAACACTACCAGGCACCCCAATCTAATGTGCCTTTTCATGGATTGCATTTGTTTATTTTTCTAAAGCTACATCAGGAGCTGATCAGGACTAAAAAATGGGGTGTAATTGAATAAACAAACTGATATTAATATACTGCATAACAATGTTAACTGAGCTGGATCCATAGAACCTTTGAAAAAAATCAAAGCACCGCAAAGATCAGAAGAAATCTACACAACGTTCTTCAAAAATTTATGCACTTATTCCTTGCACCTCATCATGTGTTAGAAAGACTCAGATATATATATGAAAAGCTGCTGAAAGAAGATATCTGTTAATAGGAGCATGTTTGCAAAGCATACCAAAGGCACAACATTCATTTGAGCTGTTAAATGACAAGGAACCCATTAGAAGAAATTAAGAAAGGATTTCCTGTCAAGCAGACACTAAAATCTCATTTTAGAAAACAAGTGGCTTGCGAAAGGGATATGGCTGTTCAAAGAATAAACACCGTGTGCTCTTGGGTCCTTCAAAGGTTTATTTGACGGAAGGGTAACAGATCTCTCTCGCTCTCTTCAACTGGGTCCCAAAAGGTCCATTTCTTCAAAACACTCTGAAACTGAGCTCAAGCTGGAGACAAATATGAGTTTCCTTTGCCAGCAATTTCCAGCACAGACTGCACGCAAAATGTTCATTTAAACTGTGTAAATGACAGGCAAAGAGTCAGAAGGGAGCTCCATTTGAGAAGCCAATTTTCAGCATGTGTTTTAGTAAGCACGCTTCACAGTAGCCTCGGGCTGCTTTCTTTCAGTGTGTCTATATGAGGTAGACTGACCCCAAACCGTGGTGCCTACTGGGATATTCACAAAGAAGGCACACATCCATTAAGGATCTGTGGAGTTGTCGTATTTCAGAATATGGGTTATTGACTTCAGATAGTTATTTCAAACTGTCTACCTTTAGGGAACCTTTTTCACATCATCAGCAAACAAATCCTTGCATGTCGGCAGCACATCTTGCACCATGCTCTAGGGTGCACAATCAGTTCATTTGGGATGCTTGTCTGGCCTGATCTGTCAGTTAACTGGGATAAAACCATTGCATTGTTCTGCCAATCCAGTATCCTGGACACTCCACAGGGTCCACTGCTAACACCTGCCCTACTGCCCTGGACTCTATTTACGTGAATTTATTCTCATATATCAGGACATGGTAATAATAAAAATAAATAATAAAATTTTATTTATATCCCGCCCTCCCTAGCCAAAGCTGGGCTCAGAGCAGCTAAGAGCCTGCTGCCATTTTAATTTTACCCAGTGCCCCAAGTGGAGTGGGCATTTTGGGAATTAAAATGGTGTCTGGTTCCTAGATCCAGGTGTTGTTGTTTAGTCGTTTAGTCGTGTTCAACTCTTCGTGACCCCATGGACCAGAGCACGCCAGGCACTCCTGTCTTCCACTGCCTCCCGCAGTTTGGTCAAACTCATGCTGGTAGCTTCGAGAACACTGTCCAACCATCTCATCCTCTGTCGTCCCCTTCTCCTTGTGCCCTCCATCTTTCCCAACATCGGGGTCTTTTCCAGGGAGTCTTCTCTTCTCATGAGGTGGCCAAAGTATTGGAGCCTCAGCTTCAGGATCTGTCCTTCCAGTGAGCACTCAGGGCTGATTTCCTTAAGAATGGAGAGGTTTGATCTTCTTGCAGTCCATGGGACTCTCAAGAGTCCCATGGACTGCAAGAGATCCAGGTACCTGGCCCTAATCAGAGTACTGGTGTCATTTGCCATCACTACCTGGTAAGCTCACTTGGCTAGCCTGTTGCTGTTGGAGGGTGCTACTCAGAGGGTACTCAGAGGGTACTTCGCCAAGGGCCTCCTCAAACCTGGAGCTAGCTTTACCACACTGTTACCTCTTGTTAAGTGGCCATGTTTGTATGCTGCACTAAACTATGCTTTGTTTATTTATCTGATCTCTATACAACCCTTCCTCCCAATCAATAGCCCAGGGCAGTGTACAACATAATTAAAATACCATTACAAAAAATTCCAGGCAAAAATTGGGACATTTAATTCCTGAAGGACCAGGTGAATACAGGAGTCTTTAGCAGGCCTCTAAATGTCTACAGTGAGGGGAACAGCCATATTTCTTCAGGGAAGGAGTCCTAAAGTCTTGGTGCCATCACTAAGAAGGCCCTGTCTTCTCTAATCACACCAGAACAATGTAGCAGCATGTAGCTTCAGCTAAGTACATCTTCTGAATCTTCTTCAAGAGTAGTCCCATATAATGCACACTGTAGCAGTTTGAACATGAGGTTATCAGAGCATGGGTTATTGAGGCCAAGTTGGACAGATCCTGGAACAGCTGTAGCTGGCACACTAACTGAAGTTGGGCATAAGCACTATCTGGTGTTTCAATCAACATGGAAAACCAACAAAGGGTTTTCAGCCAACATGGAATGCTTGGGTAGTTGTGGCACATAACATTTGTTAGTCTTCTCATGTGCCACAATAGTTTTTGTTGTTTAAACTTAGGAAGAGTTAGCATTCACTAATCCATCCTTTCTTTTGGGTTTACTATTGGCTCCTGGCTATGCCTTTGCATGAGCTAGCACTTCTTCTGGAGTAGATTATTTCAATTTTTCAATGTTTCCATGGTAACCTGCAACCAGCAAGCCAAGACCTTCCTCCTTCAACTTACACGATTTTTCTTTCCCACCCAGCTCACCTTACTTCACCTTATGGAACTACCTCCCAGATAAAAACCTATGATTTTGTCTTTATGGCTCCATAACTTGCCTTAGGTTGTAGCTGACTAAAGTTATAATACTCTCTTGACTCAACCTGGCCACTTGCCTGTAGACCAGAGCTCACTGAGTTCCTGCCTGTTGGCCAAACTCCTGGCAGAGCCACATGGATTTTCAATTTCAATTCAGCATTTTCCAAATATTACTGCTTCACGGGAATAATTACAGAGCATTCTCACGGAGTTTGACTATTATGTTGGAACTGCTTCTGGGTAGACTCATGAACTGCCAAATTAATTCCTGTAGCATTGAAGTTCTGGAGAATGGCTGGAAGGAGGTGTGCAATTTCAGGACCTGCAAAGTGAGTTCTAAGGCAATTGTATCCAACCAAAGAAGTCTGTTTCCATTCCCTTACCAGCTACTGTCAGAGAGAAATTTAAGGGGTTCTCACTGTTGAACTAAGATTTCTGAGTCTCAGTGTTACAGAATCTACAATTCATTGGCTCATACAAGGCTTACACCAATTACTGTGTCCTGGGGGCATACAGAGATTAGACCAATGCCCCTTCTTCTTCTTCTTCTTCTTCTTCTTCTTCTTCTTCTTCTTCTTCTTCTTCTTCTTCCTATTATTTATTTTTCAGAGGCAAATGGAGCCATGGGAACCGTACTATTTCCTTCATTTAATCTAAGCTCTAGGTCCTGGCCTTTAACAGGCTAGATTAAAGGATGCAGGAGCCCTATGCTATCCCTGTGTCAGAGACCAAAGAACAGTCCAGTCTAGCATCCTGTTCTCACAGTGGCCAACCAGGTGCTTATGGGAAGCCTGCAAGCAGAATCCTAGTGCAACAGAACTCTCCCAGTTGTGATTCCCAGCAGCTGCTATACAGAAATGCCCTGCCTCTAGCAACAGAGGTAGAACATAGCCATCATAGCTAGTAGCCAAGAGAGCCAATGCTCATCCACAGAAGCTGCACCTAAAACCTGTAACTGTACAGAAATCATGGCCATTCTATTCTTCATTCTGGAAAGGTGTCTGAAATTTTAGTCAATCCTACATACTGTAACTACTGTCCCTTTCTGACGTTATCACTTTTAAGCATCCTCAGCTCACTATGAAATTCCCCTGTAGTTTCATCGTAGTATAAGGGGCCATAGCCTACTTTGCACAACTGTTAATGCGTCCTATGAACTTACTATTTTTAAATGAGGGTTTACATATCTGTACTCCGGCAAACCTAACTGAGGAGATTTGAACCATTAGCCTGAAGTTAGATCCCACACACACATTGTTCTCCAGAATTGCAGTTTGGTTTCCCTGCTGACATGAGGAACATGCTTCACATGTGTGAAATGCCTGAGCCAAAGGGATCCAGACATATCAGCAATGAAGCCACAACACAAAGAAAGGAGCCGCAAAAAAAGATTCAGGACAAATCAACTGACTGAAAGCACTTGGGTGACTGAACTATCCAAAGTTCTTTAGATCCGAAATTGGTCCGAAAACAGCAGACCTGTCTGGAAAGAGCAGACCAAGAGGATGCTGCTTGACTTCCACAGATGCAATGAAAATCAAAACAAACCCACAGACATAATCGCCCTCATGTGAGATGGGTAGGTGGGTAACACAAGTCCTGCCCCTCTGCTTTATAGTCACTTTCCTGAAGCTATAAATGACTGCAGTGAGTGCCACTTCAAAGAGAAGCTGATGAAAGGCACTTGAGGGACCTGTGGGGCTTTGGAGGAGGTGGGAGCCTCGAATCCAATCCCACCCAGCAGTTTTGCATAAATAAATAAATCATCGGCAGAGAAAGGGAGAGCAGAGGAGGTTGCTTTGGGAAGCCGTGCAGCCAGCATATCTGAGACAGAGAGAGGAGAGGAGAGAAGAGAGAGAGAGTGTGTGTATGTGTGTCATATTACAGAGAAGTCAGGAACAGCCACAGTACAACTCCCAATCATTTGAGAATTACCTCTCTCTAATGGGGACCTCCATGCACAAACTGTTGCCTGCTCTGCTAAGGAACTGAAAACTTATCAAACAAAGAGGGAGGGAGGAAAAACAGAGACAACAAACGAGGCTGAAAGACAAGCAACAACAACAACAACAGCCCTGATCAGATTGTTTCCCCTCCCCTCCCAAAAAAACTCCAAAACTTTTCTGGAGTTTGATTTTTCCCCTCGGAAGGGGAAAATTCTTTTCCCTTCACCTCCTTTTGATCCCTATACATTTTTGTTTGGTTTTGTTAGCTGTCCTTTTTTTCTTTTCTTCCTTCAGTGGCATTTGGGATTTCCTTGGACGGTGCTCTTTTCATGCGTTCTGGATTGTACTTCTGAAAGGAAGATTGCAGCTTTATTTATACTATATTTATTTATTTATTGCTTCTCAGGCCAGGGAAGGAATGGTGGTGGAGGAGAAGGGCTGGAAGGGGGCTGCTCCTGGTGCCTTGGAGAGCGGCTGCCTCACACATCCCAGGACAGGAGATGGGGAAAGATGCTGTAAGATACCTCTTCTGCTGAGCTCTGGGCTGCCTGGAGTATCTTTACTTTCTTTGGTGCTGAGCCTCCTGCTGTACTTCAGGACGTCGGACCTGCAATCCAGGGTTTCAGATTTGGAGGCAGACAGATCCACTCCGCTGCCTGCCTGCCTCTCCGCAGACCAAATGGAGACAGCTATTTTGGGAAGAGTTGACCAACTGCTTGCTGAGGTCGGTGCTCTTTCATTTTCACAAATATGTTTAAAACCCTCTGTCCTAATCTTCTTCCTGCAAAATCCAAGCTTCTTGTGGAGTTGTTTAGGCAAATGATACACCAGAGTCTCTGCTGTTGCCAAGCACTGTGATCCTTTCTCTGGGGCTTGGGATTTCACTTCTGTTTGACAGCCCACGAGTTCTCTGAGCCTTCCTTGGCAGCTTTAAATTATGTCAGCTTTCCTCCCTCTTATTCTTCTCCCCAGCAGAAATAGATGAGTAGGTAGTTTGACAAGCAGACCAGATAAATAACTAGCATAGAATTAACATCACCTGTTTAATCTATGCAGCTTGAGTCTATAGGTGGGAGCATGCGTTCACTGGGACTTTTGCCCGAGGAAGTGTGCACAGGAATGCAGTCCCGAAGTGACAGCCAGATCCTATGCATCTTTACTTCAAAGTATGCACCCCTGGATTCAATAAAGCTTTCTTCCATATAAGTATACATGGGATTGCAGACTTACATCTGGTAACTGGAAGCTTGTGGACTGATACGGCAAAGCTGAAACCAATCGGAAGCTGCACATGGGGGAGCATGCATTGAAGCTCACTAAAGTAGCTAAACATGCAGTCTATAATCAGGTAGAAGGGAAAGAGGATCAGGGAAAGGTTAAGGGGCATCTTGATTCCTCATTGCTTGTTGGAAGGCTTTCAGAATAAGCTGCTCTCCATTTCAACCCAGGTTGCTTTCTTCTTCTTCTTTTTTACAGATGTTGCTTTGCGGTGGGGGTGGGGTGGGAACACGATGGCAAAAAGTAATATACTGGCAAGGCAGTGCTAAGAAGTAAAACTAACTCTGCTAAGAATCTCATAGGTGGAGGGGGAGGAGAATAACAATGAAATTAGAGAGGATCTGTTTACTGACTCTTGGCGGGGTGGGGGGCAACTGCATAAACAAGTGCTGTTACGAGGACTTGGCAAGACCACACACAGAGAGAAATAAGATCTTGAAGCTCGGATGCAGACTACTCCAGTCCAGTCACATGAGAATTCCCACTGCTCTGCTCCAGTGTGCCAATCTCTGTGGCCCCTTCACTCTTTCTGCCAGGTGTGGCCAATGGCCATGTTGCATCTCTTTTACATCATTAATTACATGTGTGTTTGAAGCATCATTCTGCACTCCCAACCAGCAGTGGCTCCTTTGGACCTTATCCCGAGTTCTTTCCAAGTCCTGCTGCCTGAGATCATGTTAACTGAAGATGCCAGGCTTTGAATCTAGGACCTCCTGAATGCACTCTGCCACTGATCTGCAGCTGTTCCCCTATGCTTTCCATGTTTAATATTAAACACCTCATGGATACGGATGCATTTTAGACTCACAGCCATTCCATAAGCATTTCTCCCAGTTCACAGGTGGTGCAGATGAGTCACAGAGCATATTCCAAGTTTCAGAGTAGCCAGGGATGGAAGACAACTCTCCAGAATCTCAATCCAATGCCTTAACTGGAAACTAGCTTCTTTTTCATCCTGCCATGCAGAGCTCCCCTTCCCCAAGCTGGAACTAAGTACTGGCACCTCTCAGGTGAGCGCCATTGCCATTATAAGAGAACAGGGGAGGCATTCACAGTGAGTTCTTTTCTAGAAAAATAGCACTGTTGCCATGTTTTGTACATGCAAGCCCCAAATAATATGTTGATGCTTGCTTGTGGGATGAGAGTAACTTAAACAATGAAATATTGCCTCTCAACTAATTATTGTTATTTCCTGTTCTCTAAAAACAGCTATGTTCTTCCTTAATTAATTTCATGTCCTTAGGAAGAACAAACAGATGGTAGATTTTGAAGGGGGATACATGAGAGAAGCATAGAGACACACAGAGGCAGGAGTCCCGTCTGTGGAAGACTGGCTGCACTCCAGCATAAGGAGATAATTCGCTTTCAGATTGTGCCTGAAACCTGGCCTACATGTGCGGCAGGATAAGGTTGTAGAGTTCTGCGGGGATGGGATGGACTGTACCACTTTGGATTAAGGGCTGAGCCAAAATTTCTCAGAATACATTTTTTTGGGGGCGGGGGGGGGGGACCCTTGAGATTTTCCTTTCTCCACCTAGGTATAAAATGAAGGCCACTTTGCAGCATTTTATTCAAATATTCTGCCGTCCTTCTATCCCCCCCTTCCTCTGTATGCCCTGGAATGGCACAATGTTCAGCGCATCAAAGAGGATGCAAAATGATGACCAGGCTGCCTACATAGTTGCTGTTGCTGTCCTTTGCAGCAGATAAGCAAACAAACCCTTTATGGGAGGCTGAGGGGGAGGAGAAAAGAAGCTGCTAAAGGACGCAGGTAGCACTGTGGGTTATACCACAGAGCCTAGGGCTTGCCGATCAGAAGGTCGGCGGTTCAAATCCCCATGCCGGGGTGAGCTCCCGTTGCTCGGTCCCTGCTCCTGCCAACCTAGCAGTTTGAAAGCATGTCAAAGTGCAAGTAGATAAATAGGTACTGCTCCAGTGGGAAAGTAAACGGCATTTCCATGCACTGCTCTGGTTCGCCAGAAGCGGCTTAGACATGCTGGCCACATGACCTGAAGCTGTACACCAGCTCCCTTGGCCAATAAAGCCAGATGAGTGCCACAACCCCATAGTTGTCTGTGACTGGACAGGTCAGGACTAGACTGGTCAGGGGTCCCTTTAAAGGTCAGGCCCATCCCTGAGAAAACGTTGGAGATTTTTTCCTGCTCTTGGAGAAAATCGATGAAATGGTTCCCTCTGTTTTTCTGCCCACAAACAATGTGGTGACCACTCTTAGGCAGAGCTGTGTTTCAGACTATATGTGGGAAGGACACCACTTTTGAAAACACTTGTATATGTATTTTAAAATCCCTGTAAGTGGGAAATTGGTGCCACAAGGGCTGAGCTGAGCTAGAACTGTTATCCTGTTTTGTTTGTTTGTTTGTTTGTTTGTTTGTTTGTTTGTTATCTGAAGCAGTACAGTGCCTCTGAAAAATTCTGCTACCACTTTTTCTGCTGCACGTGGAGAACAATCAAGGCTTCTGATAGGAGGGACAGGGAAAAACAGCACAATGAGAGTTTTTGATCTAAAAATATGGGGACTTCTTGCTTTTACAACCATTAATTGCTGGTTTGCGCAATTGTTTTGACAAAGCTGTACAACTGGTAAGGGCTGTGACTAAGTGGCAGGTAGAGCAGTTCCCAGGTTCAAACCTTGGCATCTCCAGCTAGTGCTTGGAATGTCCCCCTTTCCAACTTTCCCCTGCTCTTCATCCATCACAATGATTGGCATTTCATTTCGCTAACATACACTGAATAACTAATGTTTGAAACCCAAACACAAAGTTTGTTATATAAATGGTGGGGCTGGCGGTGCGTGTGGTAAAAAAAGAGACATTCTAGGCAGTACTGCAAAGATATTACTATGCTCAACAACCATAGATACACACTTCCTCCTGACCAAATCATAGAAATTATGTTCCCTAGACCAGCAGTTTGTTTTGTTTTTGAAATTTCTATTGGTTTATCTGTCCATTTCTTTAGGAATTTACATACCATCTTTCACCATAAGGTCACAAGACGACGTACAACACATTAAAACACATCAATAGATATTCTAAAAGCTATTAAAACAGAAATACAAGACAAGCACGGCATAAACTAAGAAAGAAAGCATAAAATTTCTATATCACTATACACAAGGTGGTTTACAAGCTGAAGAAACAACAATTTTTGCTGTGAATTGCAGAGGAAAATCAATAATGGTAGTTAAGCTTCCTTTGTCTACCATTAGTGAAAGACCCATGATAATCTTGCAAGGAACAACATGGTTCCATGGCACATGACTGGGAAAACCTTTTGTTGTTGGACTACAACTCCCACCATCCCTGACAACTGATTGGTCTTGCTACTTAGGGATGATGGGAGTTGTAGTTCAACAACAGCTGGGGACCCAAGTTTGAGAAACACTAGATTCATGGAAAAAGTGTATTCTATTAGATTGATCAAGATGCGGTTGCACTTGCTTTGCTGGAGTTAACCAGAGCAGGTGAGAAGAGAATGATACACGGTAATGGGCCCTTTCTACTTTGTTCTCTGTGAGTGCCAAAGGAAAGATTGACAAGCAAGTATGGAGGAGAGAGGCATGAGGGAGTTGCTGAGGCAAGATAAAGTGGAAAAGAAATACAGGCAATTCTGGTAAGAGACAGGGAGGGGAATGGAGAAAGCAAGGATAGGAGACTATCATATAGGATGACAAGAGAGATGGATAGCAGAATGGAACCAGGAAAGAAAACAGTATAGAATGACTCACCCCCCAAGCAGAGCATTAAGTCCCTACTCTTTTTCACGTTGTCAGTACTTCTACCGTCACATTCTCATGAACAAGTTACAGTGGCTCCTAATGAGTTTTACAGCTGCAAGGTTCACATCATTCAACAACAACACAGAATAAAGCACAGTGTGGTTTTTAAGGGAGGCGGAGGGAAGCAAATGCACTGAATTAATGAAGCAGCTCAGCTTTAACTTGGTTTCTTTCCTCCTTATTTTGCAAGCACGGGGCATTTTAGAAAGTTAAGCACACTTGGGCTTCCTTGATCTCAGCAGAAAAGTAAAGCATGTGCTTAACAGTCATTAAATCTGGCGGCTGATCCATCCTTATCTTCGGCTGAGTTCTGCCCCATAGCAGTAAATGCAAAGGACGTTGTCCTTTTCAAGCCATGTGAATGGATTTCTGTGCTTCATACATTGTGTCTATATGGGACTTCGATGCATCCTTATTCAATGATGAATGCCATGGTAACTCTAGAACTAGGGTCACCCAAAAGAGTCAAGACAGACAATAGAAAGTATTTTTTCACATGAAGCCTAATTAACTAATGGCATTTCCTGTTGGCACTGTACACTATGTGGCAATGGCCATCAATTTAGATGCTTTCAAAATGAGAATAATCAAATTAATGGAGGAGAGGCCTTTCTGTGGCTATTAGCCAGAAAAACTAAGTGAAACACCATTATTCAGAGGCAGTACACCACTGGTGGGGGCATAAGCTGGGAAGGGATATTATTATGTGGCTTAGGGCCTCGTATTTCTGGAACCTCCTCTCCTGGTATGCCGCGCAGAGGACCTTAAGGTCCATGAATAATCATAGTTTAGAGGTCCCGGGCCCTAAGGAGGTTAGATCCTTCACCAGGGCCAGGGCCTTCTCAGTGATGGCTCCGACCTGGTGGAATGCTCTGTCCCATGAGACCAGGGCCCTTCCTTCCGCAGGGCCTGTAAGACAGAACTATTCTACCTAGCTTTCAATTTGAACTTAGCCTGATCTTTTATTCCCCTTCCTTCCCTCCCTCTCCCCTTTTCATGAAGATTACCCACTCTGGGATCCCACAGCTAATTCTCCCCTGGTCTCCTCGCTGGCCCAAATAGGACTAATTTAGCTAGCTAGCCCTGGTGATCAGCTAATGTTTATTGGATGGATTTTCCCCCTAAATTGATTTTTTATTTTATTGTTATTCATGTTTTATACGGTATTTTATGCTGTTTTTTGTAGCATCAATTAAGTGTTTTAAATTTGTCGTTAGCCACCCTGAGCCCGGTTTTCTGAACTAGGGAGGGCGGGGTATAAATAAAAAATTATTATTATTACAATTTCTATACTGCCATTCATTTGAAGAATACAAGGTGGTTTGCAATATAAAAACACAAAACTGCATACAGTGGTACCTCTGGTTACGTACTTAATTCGTTCCGGAGGTCCGTTCTTAACCTGAAACTGTTCTTAACCTGAAGCACCACTTTAGCTAATGGGGTCTCCTGCTGCTGCCGTGCAGCCGCCACGCGATTTCTGTTCTCATCCTGAAGCAAAGTTCTTAACCCGAGGTATTATTTATGGGCTAGTGGAGTCTGTAACCTGAAGTATATATAACCTGAAGCATATGTAACCCAAGGTACCACTGTACTTCAATAACAAACAAAACAATATTGTTTATTTCCTTCATATCCTGCTATGGGCATCCTGAAAACCTCTGGGTTAACCACTGTGGGAAAAGAATGCAGTACTAAATGGAAATTTGCTCTGATCCAGGAAGGTTCTTCTATCCTTTTTCTTATTTTTTAATGACTGATCCTAATTACATTGATCACAGCTAAGGGTGTCAGGTGCAGAAGAAAAACAGGGTTGATCCACCTTTAAGAAGTTAGGAAAAGAGGGGATTTGAACAGGTATAGCTTGTAACTGGGACACGGGTGGCACTGTGGGTTAAACCACAGAGCCTAGGACTTGCCGATCAGAAGGTTGGCGGTTCGAATCCCCGCGATGGGTGAGCGCCCGTTGCTCGGTCCCTGCTCCTGCCAACATAGCAGTTCGAAAGCACATCAAAGTGCAAGTAGATAAATAGGTACCACTCTGGCAGGAAGGTAAACGGCATTTCCGTGTTCTGCTCTGGTTCGCCAGAAGTGGCTTAGTCATACTGGCCACATGACCTGGAAGCTGTACGCCGGCTCCCTCGGCCCTCGGCCAATAAAGCGAGATGAGCACCGCAACCCCAGAGTCGTCCGCAACTGGACCTAATGGTCAGGGGTCCCTTTACCTTTACCTAGCTTGTAACTCCATCTTCTATACAACCATCAAAGGTTCAGGAACCCTGTTCTCTTTTGGATCTGGCTGTTCCACATGTCTTAGATCGTGGTATTTATTTTCAGGTGGACCTCACAAAGTGGTTTGCATATGATTATGACAACAATAAGCATTGGGGGCACAGGGAGAGGTTATAAGAACATGACAAAGACAACCGTTTGTTTAGAGGCTGTGGTAACTGCTTCTTCTCTACTCCCAGCAAGGTTAGATGGTTCTGTAGGTGATGACATTTTGAAAAGGGCCATCACTGGGAGCTGGTTTGTTGGAAGTAAGAGCCGTTGGGTTTCGTGGGAGTTGTTTCCTGGTAAGTACACTCCAGCGTGTGGCCTAATGCTACAATTCCATTTCCTTTATTGGTAACAAACCTCACTGTACTCAGTGGAACTTCCACATGTGTAAAACACAGATAGGATCAGGCTGCATATTTGACTAAATTCAGGACAACTCAAGAACACTTAACTAAAGGCTAAAGATGGCCTGAAGTCAAGATGTATAAAGAGGTTCTTTCTGTGTCTGATACTAAACAGCTGGTCCTGACAAGTACCCGAATGGAGCCCTGCATATGCCACTAGATACTCTGAAGAAAGGGTGGTACATTTCAAAGCATCACATAATAGTATGCTTTTCTCAAAATACGATCAATGTATGGAAGTTTTGATGGACTGGTTTCTTTGTAAAGCATTACTCGGATCACTGTGTAAATTTGATTTTAATATTCTTAGCTGCGGAAGGACCTCCAGCCACGTATGAACCTAAGATACTGAAAGCCAATTAAAATATGATCCATGCATATTGTCTAACACTCAGAAGAGAGAGAGAGGTGTGGGGGGGGGATGAAGGACTTGTGAATGGGATGCATACTTTGAGCATGGGTATATCCAGATGCACATATCAGTTGGGACATGCTGTAATTTTTTCCTGCCTGTTGATGCACTATTGACAGATACCCTGGCAAAAATGATCAGATCCTGATTTGTTCAGAAAGATTGCACTAACAAGAACTGTTGAACACCCGGAAGCTTAGCATTCAGCAGCTGAAGGTTAATTTGAGACAACCACCCTTCTCGGTTGCTGTTTGTCAGCATTGATGTGTCTTCCTCTATATGTGGAGACCCAGGGCAAGTGCCCTTAAATGCTCCCCCCGCCCCACAGGTTCTGTTCCTTAAGTACTGCCAGTGACAGTGAGCAGCAAGCAATGGCATGAGGTTTTCTGCCAACTGTGTTTCCCTGATAAATGTGTTTGTAGACTGAGAATGATGTAGATGGTACGGAGAGTACCCTGGCTGCAAGGCGAAATTCTTCAGCATTTATGGGACAAAAAACAAAACAGTGGCATTTTAGGCATAGGGAAAGCTTTCAAAGAGAAAAGGCAACTTTCTCCCATAGCAGGTAACACTAGTGACTCTGACTTCTAAAAGTTGACTTTATTATCACTTTGCATCTGTGCTTGTTGGACAAAGGCAACCCGGGCATGTATAAGTTATCCAATAATCCATTTGTTGTTTTTAGAGTTGTTGGAGAAGTTTTAGGAGCTGCATAGTGGGAGGGGCAATAGAACATTGTCTTTAGTTATGAATAGAGACCTAACTTTATGCTGAAAGAAACCCACACTATACCAGTACATTTGTATTTAAAATCGATCATCTTGAAGAATACAGAAGATAGTGGTCTCAAGAGATTATTTTAGTTCTTTGGTGATCCAGTAGTAATGATCTCATCTCTGCTCTGATATCCCTGTACATTCCCAACCATGACCTTCCCTCTGCTCCCTCAAAAGACTCCACTCTTTATCCCTTTCTGCACTATATACTTGGAGCTGCTTACCAGAATACCTGTGTGATACCACCTTACTTCCTTTAAATTCCTCCTTAAGACCTACCTTTTCTGTGAGGTCTTTGGGTCAGGCCCCTAATTCCCATGCCCTACTGCAACTAAGCCTGTAACATAGGCTAATCACAGGTATATGAAACATTCACATATCGCTCCTGCCTCCACTTCTCTCCCAGCCCTCTGCTGTTTCCCCTGTGTCAAACTTCGATTGTAAGCTCTCCATGATGTGCACCTGCCTTTTATATTCTATAAAGTGCTACGCACAGGCTACCTAAGACTAGCTTTCAAAGGATAGATTTTGTCATTTCCATTTTGCTTGAAGGGCAATCTGAAAACTTACATACCAAATAAGTTGTTTTGATTATCACATCATTTTCCTTGGTGGAAACCCACAATTTTGTTGAAGATAGGGGTTTGTAGCTTTTCTCCTTGCGAATACAGAAATGGTCTTTCCATGTCTTCCAATTTACATTCCAATATATTAAGCTTCCTGAGACAATTCTAGCCCTATGACCACCATTCTGCAATTGTCTTTAGCAGTCTAGGGTCAGTTCTGAACAGCTAGTATATTGAACATTTGTCTCTGCTTATTTGCACAAAGTTTGTGGGGCAGAGAGGCAAGGTCAGTTATTTATTGAGCATTCATTCTGATGTACAGTACTTGCAGGGAGATTACACAATGTCGTATCAAGCAGTCATTATCCTACACTTCCCAGTGCCTTTTCCTGTCACTCTCATTATTGCAAAAAGTCGGGTTTTGAGTAGAAGCTGGTTTGTTGTGCAAGAGCACCAAATCAACTTTAATTACACAAGCTGAATTTACCAGTATGTGATTGAATCCTACCCCAAAATGACAAGCATCTGGTAGTGCCCTAGGTCAGAAGATGCATATTTCCCAAGTTATTGGAATAGTATGGGAAGTGACAGTCTTTTCTGATAACAAAAAGAACCAGAAAATGCTGCATTTCTGTCTTGAGAGCCGAAATAGCCTTCTCATTTCTTCTGCCACCCTTGAGTTGCAACAATATTTGGCCACAGCCAAAAACGGAAAACAAGGCCACTTTTTTCATATCCCGACTGCCCTCCCCATTTTGACTGCCATTCTCTTTGCATTTGCCATATTCTGGTGCTATAAACAGTACATCAAAGAGCTGTGTTCTAAGCCTGAAGCATTAGCTTTCACTTGTTAGAGGACGAGTTGTCACAGAGACCTTCTGACCATGCAAATCATGTCACATGGCCTCATCCCTGAACTTGCCAGAAGGAATGACATATGGTACCCTACAAGTTCCTAATGGAGCAATCTTACTGAGATGGCAAACGCCTGTGGTAAGATCCTTAAATTAACCCTTGGATGTATAAAAGGAGGCAATTAGGTCTTCAAAGACCAGGTTACATATCAAACTAAAGGATATGGATGTCCTATTTATGGCCCTAGCTGAAATTTAATACACACAGTTGAGAAGATCCAAGATACAGAATTAGAATCTCTCACTGGTTTTGAGGTAAACATCAAGGATGAAGAGTGGAACATTTCCAGAACAGAGGTTCATATGCATCCAAAGGTTTTGTTAAAGGGAACACACACAGTTACATAGTATTTATTGGGAACCCCATGGTTTCAACTAGAAAACCTCACAGGCTGAGACCTAGCCTAGTAAGTTATTGTTTATGCTGAGCCATCAAAGTCTTAAGGCACCGAAGGGACTAGGTGTGTGAAGCTTCAGACCCTCTGGTTGGAAATATAACATCTCTGGATTGACCAGCCCAGTATAAATACTAGTAGCCTAGTTGTTTTCCCATGCCAAGTTAATAAAGCAGTACCAGCCTGCAGATCAGACCCCATTCAGTTAATTGAGTTCAAGCACCTGGGTTGGACAACTCACCATTCAAGCCTAGATTTGAATACTGTTTCTTATAGCCCTAACGTGACCCTGATAATATGTAAGGTACAACTATCTGAAAATACAGATTTGTGAAGGTTGAGGGAGAAGGAATGGCATATCTATATTATAAATTGAAATTTAATAAAATAAATAAATAAAACAAAGCCAGAGGGTTTTTTTATATATATAAAAATTGTATGTAAACTTTCTGAATTTTGGCTTCAAATCTATTTGAAGCCCTAAACATTTTCACTTAGAAGTAAGTCCCACTGAATTCAGTGAGACCTAATTTCTAGCAGAAATATGCTAGGGATTGCAGGTTTATGGCCTGATCCTAAACATACTTGGAAGTAAGCCCTATTGAATTCAACAAGACTTTCTCCCGAGTAATTCTGCATTGGACTGTAGCCAGATTAATAAATGATCTGATAACACAGCCGTTCCTTCCGAGTCTGAAGTGGTTAAGTTTGTGTGTGTTGCTGAGCATCTCAGTACAGTACTTAGGAAATTCAGGTCACCATATACTGAGTCTTAAAAACAGATCAAGGAGGCTAAAGATAGGTTCCTATTTCTGACAGTGTTGGTTCCTCTTATCAGGTACATGGCTAAGAAAAGGTGAATATGATACATGGTGGATTTGAAGCAAAGCTCCTTACTTAGTTGCAATAGTGTGCCATTGCATTGGCCGTGGCACATGAATCTGATGCAGTTTTCTAAATGTTCTAGGAAGCTACCTTATACTGAGTCGGATCCATGGTCTGCCTAGCTCCATATTGTCTATACTGGTTGGCACTGTATAACTTTATCTGCTAAGAGATTGTTGTAATTAAGCGGTATATAAATTGTCAAAATAAATAAATAATGTAGAGGAGAACTAGCAACACTTGATGGAGCAGATTTATTACTGAGGGTTGGCGTATGTGTAGTAGATGCAGCTGTCAGAAATTAGTCTTCTCTATTAAAGAGCATAATATTTTCAGGTAGGTACTCACCCCACAACTGCAACTGCATTCTACATTTATGGTGACTGAGGGTGAGACAGGGGTAGGGTTTAAGGGAAGTGATGTGGTAGTTGAATATGTGTAAACATTAGTGATTGGATTGGGTTGTCTTATTACATGGAGAACGTTGTTGCCTGACATTCCCATGGTGGCTACTGTATTTAGAAGAGTGCTCCGAAACCTAAATTGTTGTGTCTGCCACATGGAATTTCCCCTGCGTGGGTAATTGCCCCTTTCTGCAGCAATCCAGCCCTTCAGCAAGGAATCACATTTAGAAATTCTGTCAAATTTGCTCTGCCTGCTTTCAGTCAAGCGGATGTTGAGATTAAATTTGAAGGCAATTGTCTGTCTTTGATCCGAGACCAGATGTCTTTTCCTCGCTACACTTCTGGGCTGAATTCCTTTCAAAAGCTGTTTTCTAACATGCACAAGTCTTGGGTTTCATTATTATTAATGTACCTTTCCCCTCCTGCCTTCACTTTATAGAGATTACAGTTCAACATGCCAAGACTTCGGGAAGCTAGAGACATCCACCAGCGATGCAACTGTCCTGCAGGTAGGAACTCCATATTGTGATGGTGGTTATGACTGCTTTTATATACAGTAGATATAGAGTATCATTTGAGTCTTTATGGGTAGGGAAGGAGTGGGCAACTTTGATCAAAAGCGAAAGGCAAGCCCTTGAGTTCATTGAAGGTTGTGTAAAAACCAGCATTGTTTTGGAATATTTGTTTGTTCTCTGATTATTTTCTGTTTGTCTCCTTTGATCTTTGATTACTCTATTTGTTTTAAAATATTTATCCCCTATTCCTCAACTAACAATTAAAACCAACACTCTGGTAGTGTTCATGCTTGCAGTGTTCAGGGGCGTAGCTAGCTGCTCTGGCACCCAGGGCCACATGGGGACACTGTGATCCATGCACCGGGGCGCCGCAGCGATCTGCCTGGGGGGCGGAGCGGCGAGCTGCCCACAGAGTCCAACACAAGCCCCATGCTGCCGATTCAGGCAGTGTGGGGCCGTGAGCCACCGCGTCAGTCCCAGGAGAGATGTGTGGCTCGGGTTCACTGCATGCCAGGCCCCGCGGTAAGTGGCACCCCCCGCGGTGTGCCATTTTGTCACCCCCCCTCAAGGATGACACCCGGGGCAAACTGCACCCCCCACCCTACACCCCTGGCAGTGTTCTCCTCTCTTCAAACCCTACCTCTGTTAATGCCACAGACTGATGTACCGTGATGTCATAATCTCTTGGGAAGGCAAATATGTCACAGCCATTCTAATTTGCATTGATTTAGCTACTCTGATGACAAATTAAAACTGGGTAGTAATAGGCCAAGGCATCTGAATGTTTAGAGGATCTGAGGACTTACAAACTTTGAATTCTAAGGTCAACAATCAACATGTGTTTAATTATATTATTTAAGGGATAGAGGGGAAATTTATTTGGTCCACATTTTAAAGCAAACTGGCTTAATTCACAGATCTGGATTTCTATAGGGATTGGACCTTCGTTAGCAATTGAGTTGTGTATTTCTCTGGATTTTGTGACGCACTTTCAGTTCAAACATGCGCATTTTAGAGGGGAATCCATAAAAATTGCACAAAATGCATATTTATGAGGAAAGCACATACAAAAATGTGTGCTATTTTGATGTAAAGTTTTCCTATGGTTTAAAAAAACACTTCACGGAAAATAGGACGGAATGAATTTAAGATTGAATGTATGCAAAACTGAGTGTTCACCTAGGTAGTTCGTTCATCCCTATTTTATATAAACATTTCCTGCAAACCATGTTTGTTCAGAATGCTTGAGTACTTCCAGGTATTTTTTTAAAAAAATAATAATTAATTAAATAATAAAAACGAAACACACTGGTAGAAATATCTAGACATATGTCAAATATATAAGTGCTTGAAAAGGCAAACCAACCTGTGCTTGAATGGCATTTTAGATTGGCCATCTTGATCGGGGTTTGCATTGGACCCGTACACCACCTCTAACACTCCCTGCCACTTTCCCTTCTCCAATGAAAAAACAACAACATTCCTTTGGGGAAAGGGAGGAGAGAATGGTTTCATCTACACAGGAGAGTCTCTCCTCATCAGCAAATGACACATGGGATGTCTTTTCCTACTGGGCATCATGGGGTTTGACTGTATATTCCCTCTTATTGGATACAAATGATGTGTGTGGGTTCATTTTCTCCCAGAAATTGTTACGCTTAAAATCAACCCCTATGATCTCCAACTGGAAAAAGTGTTCCACATGTCAGTCCCTCTGCTGTCAACTATCCATCCATCTTCCCTAAGCCAAGGCTTTTCCTTGGGAAAGGAGGAGAAGTAGCAGTGAAGGGGATTGGCTGTAGCAGTGGTTTTGAATGTTCTTATTGACATCCCAAAAGCCCTTTGATGAGAATGAACATTTGAAAAATCTTCATTTCTCAAGGAAATCAGGAGGGGGAGAGCAAGTCTCCTCTGTAGAGACTTGCTCATGAAATGTTTTAATAAAACATATTTTAATGAGTGAGACTGCTAGCTCAGGACATTGAGGCTGCTTTGAATCAAAGTAATGTATACCTTTGGAATGTAAGCACAATTTTAGAAGGATTCAGTATGTTAAGGCAATGATTTAGAATGACATCCTTTGGCTACTCCTGCTTTTGATAATAATGATGATGATGTCAGGGCTGCAAGGTGATCAATGCCAGCAATATAAAATGTGGCTGTTAAAGCCAACATATTTTGTATTAATGTGTTTTTTCAAATTTATACCACTGGACACAGCTGTAGAAAAGCTATGAACACTGCTGTCCTATTCAAAATGTAACATCATGCATTTTTCTAATTTCTAATAGTGCAATCCTACACATGTCTTACTCAGAAGTAATTCACTGGGCTGGTGGGAATTATGAATGGCCATGCAGAACTTTTGATAATCTCACACATGTGGTAAATGTGGAAAGAAGTGGAATTATACTAGTGAATTTCTGCAGTTGTCAGAGTACAGTTGTCATCAAAATTTTGCCTAAAGCAAAATTCAAAGCAGTTTTGATGGTGCTTTCTCAAGTGAAACATCTGAGGAATTTGAAGCCAGAAGAGTTTCAATGATACGAGCAACATTTGTTAAGTTAATTTTACACATGCCTATGTAACAATGAGTCAGCAAATAAGTGTGTGTGTGTGTGTGTGTGTGTGTGTGTTTCAGTGTGTACATGTACATGTACAAGACTGAGTATAGCAGGGGTGGGGAATTGATGACTCATAGTTCCAATCCAGCTTGTCTGTTCTGTGGACAACAATCCCACTAGTACCATATAGTGGCAAAACCACTGAATGAAGTGTCTCTTTCGTCCTGTAGCTGCTGCCATTGAAAATAGATCAGAGCACTCCAAAAACAGGGAACAGCACTCTCCTCTGCTCTGACGTTTCCTGAATGCACCTTTGGGAAACAGAGCAGGTAGGAGTGCCGTTTCTTGTTCCCAGAATACTTTGATCTGTATTTGATTGAAACATGACATTGGACAGGAAGGGTGCCTTGTTCAGCAGCACCAATGGTGGACTGGGTTGGGGGCAGACAGGTAACATTGTAATACTGAGCTGGGCAATTTAAACCCCTCCACATAATCCAGAACCACAGCAAAAACGGACATTGCATCCACTCTCTTCTGTTAATAGTGGATAGCATGATATTCCTCTTCATCACAGTGCTGGGTTAGGTAGAGACATCTACATCAAGCCCAGCACCAATGGGGAGGAAAGTACTCGCCCTTTTCTATGGATCTAAAGGATCCACTGAAAAGTTGGTGGTGCTTTATGCATGTCTATGTGGATCAAACTCTCCAACACTCCTCAGATGAAAATAGGAACATTCTATTCTAAATCAGTGTGTGTCCCCCACCCTGTCCTCCCTATATATGCACACTGCTGATGAAATATGGGGAAAGGATGGGGCTGGCTGAGCAGGGGTATGTAACAATACTATACCGGCAAATGTCTTTGTTATATGCAGGACCGTTAGATGCTATATAGTGAAACTGTGAGGCTTCCATCATCCCATCTTGGGCGTCAGAGGAGGCACCTGCACCAGATGTTTGCAAGGCGGCTCTTCCACGACAGCAAAGTAGTCTCTATGATCAGTGGCTATGGTTGCTGAAGGGTCCTTTTATGACTGCATGAGCCAGGCCCATGCTGCCACCATTAACCCTGCCCATGGCTCCTGCTGCACCACAATGAGGGGCCAGGTTGCCTCCTCTTTCCCCTGCCCCCACCCTTCCCTGCCCCTGCTCCCTTTCCCCGCTTGCAGAATTTGGACCTCTGTATGTCATAGTAAAAAGCCATGATGGCTGTAGGGTTTTCATGGCAGTCCTGGCATTTTCAGAACAGTTGAAAACTATGGTGTATGTGTGTGATTGCTGATGTTTGTGTAGGGGTCAGAAACATTTGCGGAGAACTGGCATGCATCCCCCAGAGGGGTCCCTGGAGGACAAAGAGGCCATTGAGCCAAAAAAGGTTATCCATGTATGTTTTATACGGATGCATATAAGCATTTTTTTATGTATTTATTTACTTTCAGATCCGGATTGGCCCATCAGTATAGTGACAGTCCTAACTTAATCTTGTACCAAATATTTCCTTTAAATATTTGAAACCCGCCTTTTAGAACAATGTCCCCTCGCAGCGGCTTCCAACAAGAGCAATACAATAAAAAATTTAAAATATTAATTCAAAACTAAAAACCAGGCAAACACTAGTAGTGTAAAACAAACATCAAGAAAGGCTGGACAAAACAATAAATAAATACTTAGTGCCTGCTTAAAAGTAACAAAAAAATGGAACCTCGTTGAGATTCCTGCAACTCTTCCTTTCTCTAACCAAATAGCACCCCTGTTGCAGCTGCACTGGCACCTCCATATGCCCTAAGAGTCCCCCCCCCCCAATTCTACATTCATGACAATTTTCTTAAAGTGCTGCAATATCTCACCAATACAACTGATACACCTGAGAGAACACACGTGTGGTGTGTGGACTTTAAAACTGCAAACACCACACACGGAGGTTGAGACATCTGATTGCGTAATTGCTCTGGAAGATGTGTATGAAACAAACGCTTTAAAACATAAACAGTGTGAGCAAGAGCAGACAGCAAGAGTGATGTAGTGCTGTCTGTCTGCATACCAGCAGGTCAGAGAAAGCATGACTTTCATAATGCCTCGAGGTCCACAAGCAAACTGGAGCATTTTGTGAAATTATATCCCTCAATGTCTGTCATTGTCTTCTTTTGCACTGGCCATTATCAAAAGGAGGGATCTAGTCAGCTGCTGAAATACTCTTGGGACACCTCTCAACTTAAGAGTAGCTATTTATGCCACATTTCTCAATGAGAAATGGGTCTTTATTTTACTGGGTAGCTGAATCATATGCTTCCACTTAGTGTTGAGCGAAGATGGGGGGGGGGCGTTTCAAGAAAACTTTGCTCTCTGTGACATGCCCCACTCCCAATATTTCAGCAATCATTCTGTGTTGTTCCTACTCTCCTCTGGAGAGGTAGCCTTGTTTCGAATGAATGGATGAGTAACTACATAACCAAGGAATAATTGGGTAACATGCATACATGAATCTGTGACTTCCTTTCTTGCCTCTAGGCACCTGTTGTATCATAACCAAAGATTCCATGGACACGGATGCCATCTGCAAAATTCCCACTCTCATCCATTTCAGTCACTCTACTGAATTCAATGGGTGGAATGTGGAATTGGAGTAGTGGTTTGGCAGGCGGGGCTCTGGTTGACTTTGAACAATGCAAGTGTGCTTTCTCACTGTGAATATTAAACCAGAAGAAGACCTTGGAAAACACTACACTCTTGACACACACACCCCAATGCCTGATATGCTTATGGCCTAGATGGATTCTTGATCCTAGACATTGTGGTCCTTGTGGGCAGACGTGAAGCTTTCTCAAATTTTAGGAGAGTCAGCATGATGTTTTCAAGGTTCTCTTCTAAAGCCAGCCCCTTATGGTGCCTATAAACAAGGAGACCTCATGTTCCTTCTTGAAAATAAATGTTTACCATAAGTGACATTGCACCATATTTCCCACAGATTCTTCCCCGATTTCCGAGTTCTGCCTAGTGTGCAGAAAGGAAAAGAGAACACAAGTTCATCTGCAGACTTTTTGAAAGCAGCAGGGAAATTGTAAATGGTCCAAACTGTAAAATTTGTACTTTTAGTTTAACAGAAGACTGAGTAAAGTGAAGCTGTAAGGAGGATACATAAGTGTGTGTGTGTCTTGGTTATCTTAGCACTAAAGATAAGAACAATATAGACAGAAGTAAAAACACAGTGTTTTAATGTTATTTATAGACACGATAAGGAAATCTATGTTTCCTTAGGCTCAGGAAACCGACACTACTAATCTGTCATGCTTTGGGATAGGTGTGGCACCCGCTGTGAGTTGAGTTTTTCTCTAGGGTCACCAAAGGTTTAAAGATCACCATAAGACTGTACAGGAAGTCTCCGAGCTGTGTCCGTGATTGTTAGCTGCTGTGGTCTTGGCTGTTGGTGCCTAGCATCTTTGGATCTGATAAATGTTATTGTGAACTTTGTCAAAGCCTGTACTTCACCCAATTTTTAGAACAAGAGTTGCTGCATGTTGTGTGACATGCTGACCCCATTCCCAAAATAATATTTTCAAGGTACTCTTAATACAACAAGTTTCTGGTTAAATGAGATAATTCCATGACTCCTTAAAGGCTAACACATTATGGGAGCATAAGCTTTCATGGGCAGCCTACCCACTTTATCGGCTAAGGAGCTGAACTGTTTTTGGATTTCAATTGCTTATGCAATTGTCTAAAATTCATGATTGCATTTTCATTTAAGAAAAAATCCCCCAACTTTTAACCACTGAAAAAACATTTTAAAGAAAGAAGGAACTGAACACACATCTGCAAAAGCATCTCATTAATTAAGCATTAGAATATCAACATATGTTGTTATAGGCTTGGGTCTCATAAGTCACCTTTGAAGGGAGAATCCTTAGAAGTTTTAGAATGAAGTGCAAGGGATTAAGAAATAGCCAGCACAAAGTTGGCCATGGAGGTATTGTTCCACTCCATATCTAGAAGAAACCTGTTTTCTAGCTGTAGGCATAATTGTCTACTGTCCCGCTTTGAGCGGGACACCCCAGAATTACAGAAGTCATTTCAGCTTTTGACTGGATCCTGAGATGTCCTGTTTTGGCTCCCACAGGACAGCAGCCCCCAAAGGTACCCATTTTGAGGACCGTACTCTCCCAGGAGCCAGGTGACACCTGTGGGAGCAGGATCCCAAAAGACGCATGTCCTGATCGATGTTGGAGGGTATGGCTACAGGAAAAGCTATAAATTTAATCTGTAGTTTGGTGGGTATTTATTTTTTAAACTTCAAATAGGAAGTTATGGCGGGCACTGCTCAGGTTGGGACTGGGGTGTGTCAGTTCTGCAGTTGCAACAAAAATAATTTCCCCTACCAAAGTTGCTGTTTGGATAAGGAGGGATACCGATAGAAGCTTGACATAAAAAACAACTTTAGGGGGCAGTTTTCACCAGTACCTCCATCCCTCACCACCGTCCACATCCTCATCAGCTCCCCACCCTTCCCATGGTTGCTGTTTAAAGCTTTTCTAAAAATAAATAAACCACACAACTCCAAACAATGGGTTTGATATAACATGTAACTTGGCTCTATGGTTCCAATGAAATCTGATGCCAGATAGATAAACTGTCCTAAACAGCTTCCCTAAGCGGGGGGGACGGGGAGACGGACGGACAACCCACTTGGAACACTTAAAAGTATGCAGCTAGTGGGTATTCAAACTAAAGTGGGGTGGATAAGCTAGAAAGAAAGAGTTTTCAAACCATCCAAAATACTATGTCGAATAATGGGTTCTTTGTCAAAAATAAAAATAAAGAGATAGGCTATTATAAGGGGGCAGGAAATAGTTGAAATGAAATCTCTATTAACAGCCTTCCTTCAGGATATAGCAGGAACTATCTGAAGCCAGAGGTGTGGAAAAATGCATCATTCACAGACAACTGTTTTCTCCATGTGTATTTTGATTTGGCATTTGACAATAAAGAGAGGCATTGCATATGTGGGCATTGCAAACAGACATCCTTTTTCACAGGCTCTACTTTTCTGTCCAAGGATACTAATTTTAAAAAGTGACTTGCTCTCACCCATTCATTGAGCTTCATGGCTGGGCCGTGAATCCTGCACTGGAAAGGCTAAGTGTATCTGTGTGCTATATCACATTGTAACTAAGAAACCACTGAAATAATTTTGATTATTTTGCCAGAAGAAGGCTTGCGCTGCCAGCCTCTCACTGTTTACTATAGGATTTGGGATTTTGACACCTCTCGTTTCCACTGTTCCTTTGTGTTGGCTTTCTTCTTTTCATTCTGCCTGCAGTCAGCCTCCATTTACAGCCCACTTTTCTACTAGTTATTTTTTCTTTGTCTCTTCATCACTCCTTTCCGTCTCTGTCAGAGCTTCAGTTGAACTTTTGAACCCCCAAGTGGGTTCAAGGCGAAAGCAAAATGAGTTTTCCATCTTTCCAAGTAGCACTTTATTGTTTCTGTGGATTATAGTAGCACCTAAAAGCTGCATTGCTGTCAGGTTCAAGACTCTTGGGTGCTAGACCCAAGATATACAGTACATGTAAGTAAAGGAAAGTTCTGACCCCTGGAGCGCACATAATCTTAACATCTGAAGGGAGACAACTGACCAACATTTTATAAAACAGAGATGTGGGAAGGGAACAAGTGAAAAAGGCTGAGGCTGTGGATTATTGTTGCAATAAACAGCAGTTATCAAACTGTAAACTGTAACCAGGTGTGGTGTGGACATGGTGTGGTTAGTTGTGTGAGAGGATTCAGGTAGCAACACTGGATAGCTGTGGAAGCTCTACACTTGTAGCATGGGGGTAACTGCTCATAGATGGCTCACGTGTCTTCTCATGCTAAGATGCAAAGCAGCATTGCATAATCACCATTCAAAGTACAGCAACCTGACCGCACCCTGCTGCCTGTCATATGAGCTGAGCGTTGGAACAGCCTGATGAAATGATTCTACCATCTGTCAGCTGAAAAAGGGTTCTGCTGGGGAACATCTTCAGGCCCATTTTAGAGGCGTTCTTGGAAATCGATTGCGCTAATGACTTCCTTATTTCCTCCAAACATTTTTTTTTCATTGCCTCAGAATATATAGAAAGAAAATAGGGCTCTAACATCCAGATCTTGCTTTGTGAAGACACTCGTGCCCTCTGAACACTGACAGATGAAAATAGGCACATTTCAGCAGGTCCTTTGAAGGTCTGGCATCGTGGTGGGGTTATGTGGATTTTAAATGTAGGGTGGCAGCCTTCAAAATTGGCAGCTTATGGTGAGTTCAGCTATTTGCTGCAGAGCAGGGCAGCATGAATATTGCATTCTTTAAGGGCTCATTGCAACCAAGTATATTTGTTGGTAAGCAGAAAATGGAACAGGTGTGGTGAAATGATGAACTGTGTGTGAACTAGGGAGTTCCTGGTTCAAAAATGCCTTGCCATGAACTCACTAGGAAAGTTCACCCTTTCTGACACAAATTCCTATTTACAATATGAGAATACGAATGCCACCTGGAGGGAGATGCGGGTAAGATATGATATTAAATATGCTACTTTTCTCCAGAGGCTCTCTGTTGGCAGTTACGGTTTTAGGTGTGTCCAGCTGATGTGTGATTGTTGATGTGCAGGTCCTTTTGGACCCGGAAGAAAGCAGAATGGGGGTGTAGTGTAATGAGATGCTCTGCCAATGCATGCAGGGGCTGGGAACAGAACCCTGGTGTGTAATGGTCGCTGCCTGTAGTCCTGTCTTAACTGAGCTATCTCTGACCTTGTTATTTAAGAGAGATTGTAGCTCAGTGGTTAGAGCACTTGCTTTGCATGCAAAGCTTCTAGGTTCCATCTCTAGGTAGAGTTGGAAACAAATCCTGGCGGAAACTCTAGAGAGCCCCTGCCAGTCAGTGTAGACAATACTGAGCTAAATGGACCAATAGTGTGACTTTGTATAAGGCCGACTCCTTCCTATGAATGCATAGGGTGTCCCTGTCAGATGTACAGCATAATCTTCCACATATAATATTGTAGTGTATGTACCTCTGTGTGGAATGAAACAGTCAAGAGTCTCATATTTCCCCCCTCTTTCCCCCTTATGGTCCTGTTTCATAGGGTGGCTGCTCAGACTACCTTTTATACATGTAGTTAAATCCTGGGTACAAAATAGATGCCTAGTGTGCTACATGATAAAAGGAACACATATGAAAAAAATCTTCTCATTCCCTTTAAAAATAATGGAAGAGGTGTCCATGAAAGGACTGAGCCTCCCATTCCATGTACTTAAGAAAAAAGAAAAAGTAGCTATATTTACCACCCTTCAAAAGTGCATACCTATTCTGTGATTGGGTTACTGCACTTGGTTACAAAATGCAGTGTTGGAAGCCACCCTTGTTTAAGCTTGGTTTATTTTCTAATTTTGAGCAAACAGTTCATGGGACACATCACCATGGAAGCAAGTTTGAATGGGTCCAAGTTAACCATGAACAACATTGCATGCCAATGTCTGGCAGTTGGAGCAGCTATGCTGAATGATGTTCGCAAGCTCAAGTTCTGCTTAAGTCCCTGTCATGAGATTATTGCTCCCCTAATGCACCTCATATATCTTCTCTGCTAGGAGGAGCACTGTGATTGCTCAATAAGTATGTTCATGTCAGGTGAAGTAATCGGTTTACAAGCTCTTAGTAAGTGTAGTTTTTAAAAAGACAGCTAGGGCCTTCTCTTACTCTCATTCTTACACTCTCTGGGACCCATACTATAATCTTATATTGATTTTATATCAGTTTAACTGCCATGGTTTCTCCCAGATAATCCTGGGAGCTGACTTTTGGAGTGATACAGAGCTGCAGGTTTCAGTGTACCCAGCAGAGAAGGAATTACTATGAAACCAGTTCAGTTATGGTATAGATTTGCCCAGTGCTTTTTTTCTTTAAAAAATATGTTTAGGAGTACTCTCATTTTTCTCCTCATATTGTAATAAAGGTAAAGGGACCCCTGACCATTAGGTCCAGTCGTGACTGACTCTGGGGTTGCGGCGCTCGTATCGCTTTATTGGTCGAGGGAGCCGGCGTACAGCTTCCAGGTCATGTGGCCAGCATGACTAAGCCGCTTCTGGTGAACCAGAGCAGCACACGGAAATGCCGTTTACCTTCCCACCGGAGCAGTACCTATTTATCTACTTGCACTTTGACATGCTTCCAAACTGCTAGGTTGGCAGGAGCAGGGACCGAGCAACATGAGCTCACCCTGTCGCAGGGATTTGAACCACCAACCTTCTGATCGGCAAGCCCTAGGCTCTGTGGTTTAACCCACAGCACCACCTGTGTCCCTCTTTCATATTGTAATACTGCCCCTCAATGAGGCCCAAAAATGTTTAGGGGTATGCGTACCCCTGCATACCCCCAGAAAGAAGCACTGGATTTGCTCCACCTGGCAGGAATGTAAAGGAATTTTATTTACTCCTTTGTTGCATAAGCAAAAATCACTATTTTGTTCTCACCATTCTGTTTAAATCTTTGTATGTTGAACAAGGTCCTGTCTGAGGTGTTTTAATTGGAACAGATGGCTGGGCAAAACGCCACCTTTCTTTAATTGCAGCCTGCACAGCTTCTTGAAGAAAATCACGCTGGAACCAGCACCTTGTCTCAAATGCATATCTCTCAGTTTATGCCAAACAGCCCGTGCAGTCTCTTGACCCTCTAAGTTTACCAACAAGTGGTCTGAGACACTCAAGACAATTGTCCCCTGGGCTCTCATGTCTGCAACGTGCCACTCAGGCCATTCATCTGCATCCTCCTGGGGGGGAGGGTCATCTTCTATGGTGTGGAATAGCTTTTCCCTCTGTAAAAGCGCTTTCATTTTGACCTGCCACATTGGCTAGGTCTCGGGCGTGAGTTGAGGAAAAGATAGAGCCATTTGGCCGGAATGTGCACAGGCCATGCCTGCTGTTAATTAAAGCAAGACACTTCCCTATGTTCAACACAAATAAAGTCTTGGTGTCAGCTTCTGTGAGGGTATCAGGGGGTTGCTTGAGAGCAATCAGGCAAATGCCTCCCTGGTCGGCTGTAAAGCCTTGTTAAAGTAAAGGTAAAAGGACCCCTGACCATTAGGCCCAGTTGTGACTGACTCTGGGGTTGCGGCGCTCATCTCGCTTTACTGGCCAAGGGAGCCAGCGTTTGTCCGCAGACAGCTTCCGGGTCATGTGGCCAGCATGACTAATCCGCTTCTGGCGAACCAGAGCAGCACACAGAAACGCCGTTTACCTTCCTGCCAGAGCAGTACCTATTTATCTACTTGCACTTTGATGTGCTTTCGAACTGCTAGGTTGGCAGGAGCAGGGACTGAGCAACGGGAGCTCACCCCATCGCGGGGATTCGAACCGCCGACCTTCTGATCGGCAAGCCCTAGGCTCTGTGGTTTAACCCACAGCACCACCTGTGTCCCTCTTTCATATTGTAATACTGCCCCTCAATGAGGCCCAAAAATGTTTAGGGGTATGCGTACCCCTGCATACCCCCAGAAAGAAGCACTGGATTTGCTCCACCTGGCAGGAATGTAAAGGAATTTTATTTACTCCTTTGTTGCATAAGCAAAAATCACTATTTTGTTCTCACCATTCTGTTTAAATCTTTGTATGTTGAAATTTATTATACAGTGCTACTGCATAGCATCCTGGGAAGCCAAGATATGAGTGACTTTTACACTCTAGTCAACTCTACGGACTTTTGGATATCCGGAAATGGGGGGAAAGCCCCCAAAATAAACTCTCTTTTTTTAAAAAAGTAAAGAGGTATCTTGGCCTAGCCTTTGCTAATGTTTATAACATATTGATCTGAGGTAGAGTGGAATACCTCAGAGGTCAGCACTTGTCTTTGCATTGCCCTTTATATTTCCCAGAATGTTTCTCCATAGCTGAGGGAAGAGAAGGGGCTAAGCCCTTCAAAAATTCCACATAGAAGCCAGGAGTATTGTTTTCTCTACATTAGGGTTGCCAAAAATGAATGAAGTTCAACTCCTTCCTCACATATAATCAGGCTACTCTTCCAGGAGGATTGCAATAGTGCATAAACAAACACTACAGATGTTGGTGGTGTACTATAGTGGTCAGAAAGCTTCTAGTTCAAACTGTACCTCAGCCTAAAAAAATGGCAAAGCTAACAACTAACAGGTTAAAAACAACCACCACAGAGGCAAAAGAGTGAGAGTTTGTAACTTAGAGCAGTGTTTCCCAGACTTGGGTCTAAAGCTGTTTTTGAATTACAGTTCCCATCATCCCTGACTACTGGTCTTGCTAGCTAGGGATGATGGGAGTTGTAATCCAAAAACAGTTCGAGACCCAAGTTTGGGAAACACTGACTTAAGAGATATTTCCTTATTAGGGATACTAAACGTTTCCTTAGAAAACGATGATTTTTGGACATGATCTAAAATGGGTGTAGCCAACAGGGTTAAGGAATGCAGATATTGTTGGATTCCAGCTCCCATCAACCCCAGCTAGCATAGTCAAAGGACAGGGATGATAGGAATTGTAGTCCAACAGTGGAGGAAGCCATGTTGGCTACCATTGCCCTAAGAGCATGTGGGTCTGTTAGAGCAGAGAAAGGTTTTGAGACTACTGTAAACCATCAAGTTGCTCTGCAGATTGTGGTTATTTGTTAGCCCTTATTCTGTGGTTTAGATGTATGAACCCAAGACCATTCCAACAGTAACTCATTAAGGACAGGGACCAGAAAATAGGAACAGTACCTGACAAATTGGGACAACTGGGGCATGTTAGGCAAGCATCACAACCTCCACCCATCTGTACTGTATACAGGATATATGTGTGTGAGTGTGTGTGTGTGGAATGAACACAACAATAAGTACTGTGGCAGATCTTCTGCCATGTTCATTCCACAGAAGCAGAACCTTGTTTGGTAAGCAGCCTTCGCATGTCATCCTTCAGTAACTATGATTTGTATGGTCTGAAAATGCAGAGCCACAAATGCTATTCTTAACTGAGCTCGTGAATGTATCCTTCACAGCAGTGGGGCTGCTTTTCACCAGCCTAAAACAAGGAACAAATTTGTTAATTGCATAGCACCCAAGTTAGGCTGAACATCGGTGTATCAGCAATTTATGTGTGAGAAAAGGCTAATACTATTTTAGTTCTATTTTTAATGTCTTTTTACTGTTTTATTGTAGTTAGCTGCCCTGAGCCCGGCTTCGGCTGGGGAGGGCGGGATATAAATAAAATTCATTATTATTATTATTATTATTATTATTATTAAGGAAAAAAATGAGTAAGGGGGGATATAATGGAGGTCTATAAATTTATGAACAGGGTGGACAAAGTGGATTTAGAGACATTGCCCCCTCACAATATTAGATCTTGGTATCAGCCAGCGAAACCGACTGGATGTGTTCAGGACTGACAAAAGGAAGCACTTCTCACACAGAGCAACGGACTTTATGGAATTCAAGAGGGTGGGTTTTTCTGTTGTCATCACCACCATCATTTTCTTCTGTTGTTTACTTGGTTAAAATTGAATTAGTACATATATAGAAAAGCACACTATTACAGGATGTAGTGATGACCACTGGCTTAGATAACTTTCAAATAGATTGTGCAAATTCATGAGAATAGGTACATTAACAGCTAAAATCCCACTAACTGAATGGGACATCTGTACTGTATACAGAAAATGTATAACTCTGAATATCGCTCAAGCTTAGATTTGGTTAATTGCTGCTACTTGCAATATTATGCTTTGCCTTTCTGCAATAAAACCTTGCTCTGAGATGAGGAGCTGCAGAAAGAGTTTCTTTAAGGCAGAAAGTTGCTTTTCTGTCTTACTGTATACAGTAATCTGTACTGGTGCTTACTGTTTTTAATAATTTTATATAAACAGAGGTCTGCCTGAAAAGGGGGGCTATAAAGCACCATTATAGTAGCAGCAGAGCAGAAACATCCTTAAAGGTAAGGGTAAAGGGACCCCTGACCATTAGGTCCATTTGTGACCGACTCTGGGGTTGCGGTGCTCACCTCGCTTTATTGGCCAAGGGAGCCAGCATACAGCTTCTGGGTCATGTGGCCAGTATGACTAAGCCGCTTCTGGCGAACCAGAGCAGCGCACGGAAATGCTGTTTACCTTCCCACCAGAGTGGTACCTATTTGAAAGAACTTTGACGTGCTTTCAAACTGCTAGGTTGGCTGGAGCAGGGACGAGCAACGAGAGCTCACCCCATCATGGGGATTTGAACCACCGACCTTCTGATCGGCAAGTCCTAGGCTCTGTGGTTTAACCCACAGCACCACCCTTAGAAACATCCTTAGAGGCTTTAAATAACAGAATGAAAGAAAATGATGGAAGAGACGAACATAGCCTTATCTAGCAGTGCATTTTTGTGCTTTTGTATTCAGTAAACATCCCAGCTGTGCTAAGTATAATTCTGAGGACCCACATTGGTGTATACAGCCAGGATTCCTTACTTAGATCATGTTTTAATTATTGTTCAAGTAAGCATAATTTTTAAAACAACCACCCATTGCCTGCAAAAATTATTCCCTGTTGGGAAACAAGATTGCCTGTGCCCACCTTTGTTTGCATGGTGATTATGATGATGATGATTAATTTCCTTTCATGTTCTCTTAAGAGGCCTCAATTGGCTCTGACATAAGGCACAACATGACAGACACTGGGGCTCCTAACCTGCCTGTTAAGATTAAAGGCCTGGACACCAGCTTAGCTCTTGGCTTTGGCTTGTGCTCCATAGGGATGCATTGTAGAGGGATGCTTGGGATTCTTGGAGGTGGGGGGCTCTGAACTGGAGTGGTCTGACTATTTCAGGGCAGAGACTGTGTTGAGAGGAAGTGTGATTTGTCAGTTTGCCTGGCTCTGAGCCACCAAAAGAGCTAGGCAGGGTTTGTAACAAGATACCCTGTCCCCTGCAGCCGCCACAGCCATGCCTGTTTGTCATGCCTAAAAACTCCCTGGTCAAATACAGAAGGAAATGGAGAGGAAAGAGAAGTTGTAGTTAGTGACAAGCAAAGTACTATGCTAGGTGTTTTTTTGTGAAAGTGCAGCTGCCATTGGTAGACATTCTTTTTTCCAATAATGTATATTCCACATTGCTTTCTAGGAATAGTACACACAATGCACTTTATCACCATAGCCCTAGGAGTGCCAGCTTGGCCTCGAGACTCTGGATGCCTGGGGCCGTGGGTGCTATGCAGCATGCATGGCCCTGGCGCTGAAATTTGTGGGTGCCCGGCCCCTTCATGAAGACTTTTGTGGGTGCTTGGGCACCCAGGGTTCCAGGGAGTCAGCACCTATGCACAGTCCTATACAACCTAGTCTTTGTCAAGACACATGTATTGCATATTTGGCTTTCAGGAAACTGAGGTTAGGGTTGCCAGCTTTCTGCTATTGCACTGGTCTGACTGGTCCAGTATTGTATTGGCTGGTTATCAAGGTCTGAAAAAGAGTGAACCTCAACTGAGATGTCTGCTGCGTATCCCCATGACCCTTTAGGACAGATTCTGCAGGACTGTACCTATTGATCACAAGATTTCTGCCCTGGCAATTGACTACTACTTCAGACGCTTCAAGTGTCCCTGGGACAGCCCCAGATTTACAGAAGCCGTCCTGGTTTCTGATTTGATCCTAGAATGTCCCACTTTTTCTTAGGATGCTCCTATTTTCATTGGAGAAATGTTAGGTGGTATGCCACTTGGCCCTCCATTATGATTATTTGACATCATTAAGCCTTTCCTAGCAATGGGTTTTTAATTAATTAATTTATCAGGTATCCTGATTATGAAAAAGGCAATGTACAACAAAGTAAAAATAAAACAGGATTTACCCATAGGCTTACAACCATAAGGATGGTTGCCACACTTACTGTCAGGGATGCTACATGATGTTATGTAGTTTGTGGAGCCCAGCAGAAAAATAAAGGCCAGAGAGTAAACAAACCATCAGAAAATCACATTAGTATCAGAATTATTTCCAAAGCAAATTTATTGTGTGTACACCACTATCAACATCAATTTTACACTATTGTCACTAACAAAATGTGTGTGTCCCCCCCAAAAAAAATCATGCAGTTATAAGAGTGTATTGTGTGGACAGGCGGAGTCCCCCAAACCTGTGTGGAATAACGACTCGAGACAATGTGCTATGGGATTAAAAATTGGCCACAACTTTATTATGTTTCAGCTGTGGATAGACCTTGGCCCAGGCATTGGGCGTTTATCCCTCCCAGTCCCCCATCGAGGATCTGGGGAACTTCGGGGCTATCGAGAGTGTGTGGGGGAATGGGTTGGCTCTGGAGAACATATGTTCAAGCAGAGTGAGCCTGCCCCCATTACGCCGCCATCGTAGGGGAGAGCAATGACAACCTCTAGGCATATGGCGAAAGCCTTCCCTCAAAACAACCCCTTTAACGGGGAACCCTGGGATCGCCGCCACAAAGAGAAGGGGAGCGTGGGTCACCACTACACCCCCACCCCCATTTAGGGAAGATAGACTAAAGGATTCCGCCCAAGGCCTGATACCGCCAAAGTTGTGACCTTTTGCTACGGAAAAGGCAAACCTGCCAATGCAGGAGAATTCCTTTCCGGCCCTTCAACAGCGACCTTGATGTAGCAGCGCCTGTGTACCTGTGGGGAAAAGGCTAACCTGCAAAAGAAGTCTTAAACTGAGGGAGGGTAGGGTGGGAGAAGCTCTGGAGCCAGCTGACGATTCCCAGGTAAGATCCTCCCCCTATTGTGTGGGCAGGGTGGTCCCTCCCCCTACCTGGCCTGATCACCTTGGCAGTGCCTCCCCAGGCAGGATTGGGCAACTGGCTGAGGTAGGCGGAGACCTCCAGGTATCCCACCTGGGGAAGGTGAAGCCAAGCCTGTGCTAATGGTGCTGCATAAGGTCCAGGGGGCTGCGCGTGACCACACAAAGGGCGCCCCCCATTTAATGTGTTTAAAAGATGGAAATGCTCATATTTTTGTTTCAGTGTAGCAAAAAGTAAGTAATTTAAAAAACTTTCCCCCATGTACTCAGAGAGAATAATCTGATTTGAGGGGAATTTAACCCCTCACTAATATGATAGTAGTTATGATACATGTATGATATGCTTTCAATACTGTTTGACCTGTAACAGTTTTGCAGTGATCATATCGCTGTGCTTCAAATCAGTGCATGTCCTGCAACATCTTTATGAAATCCTGTAACTTCTATACCAAAAATGTTCTGCTTTATTTTTTATTTCCCTTTTGTTGCACTATAATACAGGAATGCCCCTCCAGCTGTCAATAATGCAGTAGCATTAGAGAAGCATTATGGAACAACTAATAAGGCAGAACTATGTGTGGATAGTCCAGTATAAGTCCAACGTTAATGCACTATTAATGTGTCAATGACAAGTTGCAGAAGACCCACACAAATCCTGCCCCTAAAACCCAACAGTCTGCAAGAGCCCTGAGTTAATTAATTCCACATGCAGTCAGGGGTGCTAATGCCCCTGGACATAGGTTTTGCACCTCAGTAAGAACTGGGTCATGAACATGCAACAGAAATGGAATCATGAGTCCCAGATGGTGATGTGATGTGTATTGTGTCACACATTTTTCTCTACCTGTTTTCCTGTTTAAATTTACAACACTTTAAACTGAAACACTTCTTTGATGTGTCTAGATCCAACATGGCCAGTGTCTCCTTTTGATGCAGTTTCCCCACCAAATAAACTACTCCTAAAATAACTTTGCAGCAGAATAACTAATTAATAAATGGACTAGAACGTCTTTAGAGTGTGCCACATCTGGTAACTGTCTCAAGATAAATTTTCCACTGTATTTTTCTTACAGCTAACCCCTTGGAGTTTGTTTAATTCTTTGGAATTGAGGACTGCTGCTTTTGCAAAAGTTCTGCTCTCCTGCTGTTTATGTAAACACAATGATCCATGGGTTGTTCCTATGCAATGAGTCTCTGGCAGACAGTATTCAAGACTGGGGCTTGTTTGCTTTAGAAATGCCAATGAGTCATCTGTTTTCAGCATATTATCACATGCAAAGAATTCTCACAGGTAACTGCTGACTGGACTAGATGACCCTTGGGGTATCTTCCAAATCTAAAATCCCATGACTCTATGATTCTGTATAGAATGCATAGAACGTGAGTGCTGATTCAAGGGGTTGAGCAACTATTTTGTAAAAAACAATTTGTTCAGTGATTTCATCCTTTGTCTCTTAGATAAGTTGACTGGAACCTTGTTCATTTCACCAAAGCTTTGAACAAATACTATGTTCTGAGGGTGTGGCAGGCTTAGACACAAGGATCCTGCTTCTAACCTCCACAAGTTCATCCAGTCTGTACAGAACTAATGAATAAGCTCTATGTGCTTATGTGCTGTATGTGGGATCTACTGTTTATCTTCCATTTTTTCAGAAGCTTAGATGATCACAGAGATTTCAGGTTGGGACTGAGGTTATTGTCACTCCAGTCACCACAATTTACTAGAGAGTCAGTCAATTGAACAGGGATTATAAGCAAACTGCAATTTTCCCTTGAGTCCTTTCGTGCTGTCATCTGAAAACACTCTCCCTGTGATAAGTGAGCCCCGCCTGATCTGTAACATTAAGAAGTGATTGCTGCATGGGCATCTGCTTGGAGTGCCCACACCACACATTAAACATACCTGAATCTTGCCAAGGTTGCTCCAGTTTCACTTGAAGTAGAGGTTGTGTTGTGTGTTCTTCTGCTCCTAATGAAGGGCTTGGCTGTTTTGTCCGAACGTGCCTAGATTGAAACTCAACCAACATTCTCATCGTGCCATTTAGTCAAATGAATTGCCCCTTACTAATCCCCTTCCTACACAATAGCATGATCTGGGTGCCACATATTTGGGGCAACTGCAAATTCATTTTGTCTGGCTTAACAGGTGGTCATTATTAATAGCCGTCTTTGGACTGATTCATAATCCGTTTCTTTTAAGGTCTACACAAATTAAACTTTTGTGTATGTTGCATATGCCTTGTGTGTGGACAAGCATGCCCCTTATCTGTTAACTCAAAACATTATTCAGAGATTTATTTATTTATTAAGGACTGTGAATCTGGACAAATTCCTGTGGCCTGTTCACAAGACTAGTTCAATAAGTGCAAATCTGCTGAAAATGTCAATTATTGTTCACTTCAGCACTTAGTTGTGCGAATTGTCTTTCCGAACAGAGGGTGGGGCAGGTGTCCTTTCAGCCCCTTCCAGATCTCTGGTTCTGTTAAACATAATTAATGAAATCGGAATATGGCTTAATGAAATCCTAGTCTAGCCTCACACCGGATCAATGTCCAGTAGAACAGTTCTGTTATGCAGGTGATTGATTAACCCCCTTCCAAAACTGCTCTGAGCGTATGTATATACTTCTGCACAGATACTCAGCAAAAGTGTTTACACCAGGGAATGCCTTTTCAGGGCTTTACAAATTCCCTAGTAGCACACACACATAAACCAGTGCCTTGTCAAAGCAATGTCTCAACTGTAGACGGAGAACTGAAGAAATTCTTGAAAACATGACATGCAGAATTAATGTAGCTCTTCTGACACCATGTTGTGCACAAAGAATGCCTTGTATTATGGGATTTAGCAAATATATATATACAAAGACTTGATTTATTTGGGGCATGCATGCCTGATGTTTCTCTTGAGTATCTGGTGTAGATAGGGAGTTTCATTGGCATTGCCAGCAATTGACTTCTGTGTACGCCTGCATTATTGAAATGCTTAACAAGATCTCATTTTCTCAGACTGACAGGCCAAAGTCTGGAATGCTGCAGCTCTTCTACTAGCTTAGAGATTTTTGAAATATTAAGCAGTATACAAATGCTTATTAACAAACAAACAAACAAACAAACAAACAAACAAACAAATGCACATTGGCATGTTATAGGCTAATGGTTTCCAGACTTTCTGCCATCAGGGAATGATTTCTGCATGGTATAGTGGGGAGCCCCTGTTAACTGGCCAAGGGACACTCCCCTGCGCATGTTGCAGAAGATTCTGGGTCATGTTCTAAGACATATTCTCAGGTCAAGAGCGACACTTGCTGGGCCTGCTGGGCCTCACCCTTGCTCTCTACATATAACTGAAAGTGTGCCCTAGGATGCCTCTAATTTATCTGTTTATTTATTAAAATATTGCTATACTGCCCTTCAGTTCAAGATCTCCAGTATGGTTTACACTGACTAATACAAACACAATTAAAAAATCAATCACGGGAGGGGAGAAAATGCATCAGAGGTTAAAAGCTTAAGGAAATGAATATGTCTTAGCCTGGCTCCTAAAGGATATTACCAGTTTAGGTGCCAAGCAAAACTGGGAAAGGAGTTCTACAAGTAGGGTGCCACAACTGAAAAGGCTCTCTCCTATATAGCCCTCTCACTTTAGATGGAGGGGATACCCAGAGGAAGATCTTAGTATATGGGCAGGTTGGTGTATCCAGGTCCCAAGCCATAGAAGGCTTTAAAGATAAGCACCAGCACTCTGAATTGCAGTGGAAGTGGACTAGAAGTTATTGAAAGTCAAGTCAGATGCATTCCCAGTGCCAGGACTCACTCAGTTTAGTAACAGGTGCTAGGTTACTAACTGCAGTTTCCAGTCATTCTTCAAAAGCAGCCTTATGTACAATGAATAATTTCCCCAAAGAACTCCCCATTGCAGTGAGCAAGCTGTCTTTCAGGGAGCAGGGAAATGGCTAGGAAAGAAGAGCTGAATGCTTTCACACTTCTAATTTCTCTGCTTCAAATCAGTCCTAAGCAGCTTATGTTTCTCATGAGATTTATAATGGGTGCAAAACTATTTCAGTCACATTTATAATTCTAAGCTGGTGGAAATCTTTTGGGCAGGGAAAGAGTTAAATACTCATAGTGAAGCATTGTTTCCTGGCCTAAATCAGTTGTTTGGCTATAGTTAAATAAATGTGCATGCAATGTGCATGTAATGCGTTGACCAAATACAAATCCTTAGATGCCTGGGCAAAGAGTTTAATACTGAACAATTTTTCTGTGTTGAGAACTTCGAAGTAACCGCAGGCATGGGGAGAAGGGTAGCCAGAAAGCTTAACTTCCTTCTCTTGATGGCTGCTACCTCAAGGCAATCCTTGCTTATGTGAATGGGCCGTCACAGATGTAACAACAGAGACAACATTTTACCTCCCATGCAGTGATTTTCAGTGGAGACTTGTTAGTGATCAAGTGTACAGTGTACATTCATGCATGGGACAATGAAGCAGGCAGTAGGTTCCTGATAAGCAGTGGGCTCTGATAACTAGGGGCTAGTCTGAATTCATGGAGTGTGTTATACCCACATGTCTGGGTTGGGGGCTTAAAAAGAAAAATAACAATGCTTGGCTTGGAATTTGACCAGGGCAGGGGGAATAGTTTGAAGTCTGAAGCTGGCAGGGAAAGGTTACTAAGAGCATTCTGGCAGGCACAAGCAACTTTGTAGGCTGATGGGGTGCCGAACATGCTAGTCTGAGCTTGGCTTTGCCTTTCTGTGTGACTGCTTGCTTACTGCCTGATGGATCTGTGAATGAGTACTACCAAATACCGAATCTGTACCAAAGCTACATTCTATTTTCCATGAGCATTCTTCCCACTATTGAAAGACTTTCTCCCTTTCCCCTCAGTTTTCAGCACTGCTTGAGAAAATGTTTACCTGTTTGTTTACATTGCCTCACCTCTCTCAGTTAACTCCATTTCCCCATTCTCCATTGGTTATGTCATAGCCAATTCTGGTTAGCCACGTAGTGTTGCAGTGGCATCCCATTCACCATGCTCTTCCTCATGGGCAGGCAAACTAAGGCCTGGGGGCCAGATCTGGTCCAATCGCCATCTAAATCCAGCCCGCAGACAGTCCAGGAATCAGTGTGTTTTTACATGAGTAGAATGTGTCCCTTTATTTAAAATGCATCTCTGGGTTATTTGTGGGGCCTGCCTGGTGTTTTTATATGAGTAGAATGTGTGCTTTTATTTAAAATGCATCTCTGGGTTTTTGTGAGGCATAGGAATTCGTTCATTCCCCTGCCCCCCAAAATATAGTCAGGCCCCTCACAAGGTCTGAGGGACAGTGGACCGGCCCCCTGCTGAAAAAGTTTGCTGACCCCTGCTCTTCCTGTTTGGCTTGGCTTGTTCATTTGATCAGTCCAAGGAGAAGAAAGGAGCAGCAACCATGGAGGCGGGGAAATGACACCAAAGTAGTGGTGTCACACTTCACAATTACAAAAACATGAATATTTTCACAGTGTGCTTTTCAGGAAATAGTTCTATTTCTTAGTAACTACTGTTTTTTGCCTTCAAACCAAAAACGGAGAATATTTGTCACAGCCCTATAAAACCCCCTTGAGATACCCACTATTTCTTACCTCCACAGGAAGCCACCTCCATTAAGCTACCTTAGAACTTCCTGCCATGCAAGGATCGGGGAGTGAAAACAATCTGAAGCACCACTGAGATGGCATTCCCTTTGCAGTGCTTCCAACCCAGCAAATCTAGTTAAGATGAAGGACCTTCCAAACTCTACATGATTGGCCGCCAAAGCTGACCCTTGGCAGTGTGTGCCAATCTGCCCTAGTCCTGCTGTCTCCATCCTATGAGGAAAATGAATACTTTGCCATTCCCCCCACCCACCTCGCCCCAGCCCAAATTTACTTCTTGCCTTGCTACCTACAATCAATGCAGCAAAGCTCCTGTCTCTGACAAGGATCGGTAGTTATTTCACTAGGAAGCATTTAGTTGCTGGATTAAGACAGATTTACTTTCAGCTGCTCGGATCAGTCTTTTTGGCCAGCCTTACCACAGCCTTTAGAGACAGAAGAGGCTGAAGATCTGCTGGGACCGGTATCTAAAGGGTGTCCTTAATGCACTGATCAACAGGAAGAGTGGTGACGTTGCCCTCTTCCTCCTGGATCATTTTTCTGCCCAGCTGCCAGGACACATCTCTAACTGGGGTGCTCTCTCTCTCTGTGTGTGTGTTAGGTCTAGGGTGGGAGGGAGGGGGTTAGGAGCAGAAAGAGGAGTTCTGCTGTGCCTGCTGGGAAGGACAGCTAAGGAGGCAAAGCTGGTTGAGAAATATCATCTGGTAAACACATAACACCCCCAGCCTCCTCCATTCCTACCCCTCCCACCACTGTGCTTCGGAACATTCAATCCCCTCTTTGATGGACGTCCAAGAAAATACTTCTTCCACATCCTAAACTTGTTAGCACCAGTTAATCATCTTAACCTTCTTCCCCTCCAAATATATGCTCCAATGAGTTTCCCATCAGCGACAGTCACTGAAGACCAGGCAATACTTCTGAGGTTGGGTTGGGTTTTGACGTTTAAAACTAGCAGCAATTAATGATTAAGCTGTTGCCTTCACCCTGAGGTAAACACGGGTTCTCTTTTTACTGGGTTGGTGCTCCTGATTATTAAGCAAATGTATGATTATTAAGCAAAACAGAAGAACTCACTTCTTTCCCCTCAGAATAAAGGAACCACTTCCCATTTTTGTATGTCTTTGCGTGGCTGTGGAAGAAGAATTTCTGAAAGTAACAGCCTTCCACAACTGTGTGAAATTCAAATGACATGTGCTATCTTCATTCTCACAGGTGCTTAATTTTAGCAAGCCTACATCATGCTATTAAACTCCTGCTCTCTTTTTCATTGAGAGCCCATACAAAGAAACAAGCTAGTGTGCCAAGTTTAGTCAACTGTATCATCCTTCCAAGTGGTAAGGAGGATTTTACATGTCAGGTGCAGCTGTGTAGTAAAACATGTGGCACAATGTGTGGTAAAATGGTCGCCTTGATGTGGCTGTGAGAAAGTAATTAAACATAGGGAGGGCAGACTTCAGCCTTATAGAATCTACTTTGTATTTTATTAGGATCCTGAGGCCCACCAACTGGGATAGTTGGAGAGATGCAGGTTGTTGTTTTTTGCGAAAATTACCAAATTTGTACTTTCTAAAACAATACATGAACCAAAATGCAGCTCTCCTTCAAAGTTTGCTCTTCTCCAAAATTTGCGATGCAGTTTTCTTGTAGTTGTGTATATTAGGGGGAAATGTATATAAAGTGCAGATACTTATTATCATACTGAAATGCATTAGACTGGAGGGGGAATTGCTTGCTAAAAATGTGTATATTAGGGGAAATGTGCACTAAAATGCTGGGAATTTTTGATTTATTTATAAAACTATTTATATACTGCTAAGTGGCACTGTGGTCTAAACCACAGAGCCTAGGGCTTGCCGATCAGAAGGTCCGCGGTTCGAATCCCCGCGATGGGGTGAGCTCCCATTGTTTGGTCCCAGCTCCCGCCCACCTAGCAGTTCGAAAGCACATCAAAGTGCAAGTAGATAAATAGGTACCGCTCCAGTGGGAAGGTAAACAGCATTTGCATGCGCTGCTCTGGTTCTCCAGAAGCAGCTTAGTCTTGCTGGTCACATGACCCAGAAGCTGTCTGCGGACAAACGCTGGCTCCCTTGGCCTATAGAGCGAGATGAGCACGTAACGCCAGAGTTGTCCGCAACTGAACCTAATGGTCAGGGGTCCCTTTACATTTTTAAGTCATAAAAAGAAACCCAGAGCAGTTTACAACAATCGTACATTTAAACCATACAATAAAAAAGTTAAAATCAGAAATCAGGTGGCAGTTGTGAGCTGACGACACTAAAAATTTGGTTTCTTGTTGTTGTCAAATGAACCTTGCCAACTCATGGAACAACCAATGATGCTTCTGCAGATGATCTCAGTGATCCAACTGGAATATAACCACCCACCCAAAGGACACCAGAGAAGGGACCAATTCAGCTCCCCTTAGGAGGAAGTTCCACAGGGTGCTGCGATCAAAAGGGCCCTGTCCCACATCCTACCAACTGTACCTACCTTCTTAGTGGGGTGCAGAGAGGAGGACTACAACTGATGGACAGGTTCATGTTGGAAGAGAGGGTTCTGAGCCATGTAGGGCTTTATATAGGTAAAATAAAATCAGCAGCTTGAATTTGGCCCAGAAATGAATTGGAAACTAATGTGAATTAAAACAAGACTAGAGCAATATGGTCAGAAAAACAGGCACCAGAAATTATTGTGGCTATTGCATATTTACACCAGCTGTAGTTTTAGAACACTTTTCAAGAGGATCTCCGTGTACAGTGCATTGCACTAAGCTAAGATGGATTTGACTAAGGGGAGATATGCTTTCTCCAGGAATAGATGCAGTTGGTATACTGGTTCAAGCTGACAAAAGCACTCCCAGCCACAGCAGCCACCTAGCCATCTAGGAGCAATGGCGGGTTCTGGAGCACCCTTACCTTTGAACCTAGCTCTTCTGTGAGAGTGCAGCCCCATCCAGAAAAGGTTCCAATCCCAGTTCACATTTCTACTAACCAATAATACTTGTGTCTTGCCATGGTGGCTATATTCTAGCTCCACTTTCGGAGGCAGTTGCTGAGAATCACAAGCAAGCAAAGCGCTGTTGTGCTCAGGTCTCGCTTTGGGGCTTCCCATGGGCATCTGGTTGTCCTTTGTGAGAACAGGATGCTAGACTAGATGGGCCACTGGCCTCATCTGGCAGGCTCTTCTTACGTCTGCACATTCATTCCCTGTGCCTTTTGAACAGAACTTTAGTGCAAGGAAGCTAATAACTGGAGTGTGAAGATGTAACAAGCAGGCTATGAACATTCTCAGCCTGCCCAGTCATGTGTAAAGCAAATGAAGAGAACCAGAACCAGACATGCCTGATTGCCAGGAGATGACTTGACCCTCCATACTGTGTCTGTGTCTGTTTCAGTTAAACATCAACTCTGTATACAAACCTGTGAGCTCTGCAGCATCTCAATATACAAAAGACTGGGGGGTTTAAACACCAGAGTTTTAGCAATTCCATTATTTATGTGTTTGATTTAATTTCACCTATGAATCATTCCTCATAAAGCATCCCAAAGCGATTAACAATTAAAACAAGAAGGATGCATATAGAAGCAAATGTTAATCCAACATATATTACAGACTGGGAGAAAAATATCCACTTAAAAGGCTTCAATGAGTGCTGAAGACAATAGAGACTGCGCCTGTCTAACACGTGAGGGGAAGGAGCTCCAGAGGGTTGGTGCCACATTCTAAAGGTCCAATTCCCACATCATACGGAATGGATCTCCTATTGACATGGTATCTGCAAGAGGTATACAGCACAGTTCTTGGTTGGGTGAGACAATCTTTTAGGTGTCCTGGTCCCAAGCTTTATAGGGTATTGCACACCAGTACCAGCACGTTGAAATTAGCCCAGTAGCTAATTGGAAGCTAGTGCACTTATTTAGCATTTTAGACTCAAGAGTCTGCAGTATGAAACCCTGGGACTAGTCTGCACAGTTTAAGACTTGGTTGGGTCAGACCAAAAGTCCACATTGTCCAGTATCGTCTTTCCAACAGTGGCCAGCCCAATGTTGCCACAATAGGGTGTGTTGAATTTTTCAACTTACACTGCCTCTCAGCATTAACTCATATTTTTACAAGAAATTTAACTTGAGTCCTCAGGTGCAGCCTCCCTGGCTCTTCATAGACCCCCCAAAGTCTTCTGTTTTTGCCTTGGAAACACTTGAAAATTACTTTTCACGCACCAAGCTGAATGCAGCCCATCAGATGTGCATTGCTATCCCACCAAAGTTTGCACAGGCTTGTAGTAGGAACATCGGAAACCACCTGAATGAGTCACACTATTGGGCCATCCATCGCAGTATTGTCTACACAGATTGGCAGCAGTTCTCCAGGATTTCAGACAGGGCTTTTTTCCAGCCTCACTTGGAGATACTGGGGATTGAACCTGGGACCTTCTGTGGGCAAAGCAGATGCTCTACCACAGAGCTACAGCCTTTCGCTTTGTGTTAGGCAGTCCTGTGGTTAGTCTCCCTGCTGTAGCAGCCTATTGGGGACTACAAAAACAGTATGGCTGTCAGGTAACTGGCAGAGCAGAGTTCACCTCCGGTACACTTGGAGGCTTATAACTCAGAATCACCGAGCAGAGGAATATGACTGAGTGGAGGGTCCCAAACTAGATAAAGCTGCATTGCTGGGTTCTTCTAATAAAATGTTTGGAAACCACTTAGCTAGAGCTCTGTCTGCTGCTGGTTGTATATTATACTTGGATTCCATATTGCAAAACCAGAAGGGTGAGTCTCTCCATCCAGGTCCACTGTACTTTTCACCTGTTTGGGTGTTTGAAATATTTGAGGCTTATTTGAAAAAGGGGCATAGTGCTGCACTTGCAGAATTTTGTGCACAATTGCTAGCAGTGCCCTGACCACAGATCTGTCCACCAGAACACACTCTATGGCACTCCTGGGCCTTTGTGGAGAAAGGAAGGCTCTGTCGTGATGCACACCCATAAATCTTTCTTGCGCATACGTTATACGATTCATGCCACACATGTTATATCTTTGGTCTTATTCCCATATGTGCTCTTGAGAGAGTGGCATCCATCAAAATATTTTCATGTAATTCATTCATACTGATTTTCTTGTTCTAATAAGACTGCAAAAGCTTCAGGGTTGCCCTCTCTTCTTTTCACGATGTCATTGCTGTGCTCCTTTGGCATCAGTCAGCTCAATCAGGACAAGGTAATTAAATAAGCATATTCCCCATGGAATCACGAGGATAGCAGGAGGAAGTGCAACACAGGACAAAAAGGCTGGTGAGTAGCACGTTTGTATACATACACTTGGTAAGTCACTTTGCCAGCAAGAATATTACTCATATGTCATGCGCCTTTCTCGCTCCCTGGAAGGAGGTCTATCTTCTCCCCTGCTTCCTCCCGCCTTTCAAAGTGAAAATGAAGATTATATCAGTCTAAATGGAATCTGAACTGACAGGGGGTTGTGTGTTGGACTTGTTTATTATGATTTGATATTGCTCCAGGCAACATGTGTAGTACAGAAGAGACCACCCAGCAAATTTCCTCTGAGGCGACACAGTCTTTGCCCCGCTTCCCTCAGCATCACAGCTGTGTGGGTCAGGCTGGGCCAGGTAGGGATGCAGTGGGAGATCAGGATGGTGTATGGAAAAAGTTAGAAAACATATGGGTTGCACAGTGTGGTCTCCCATGGAGTTAAGCTAATTGGCAAAGTTGAGGTCTCTAGTGTTCCCCTTTTCTAAGTTTGTGTGTTTGGTTTTTGCATGGGACCAAAGTAGCAGCTGCTGGAATTGTGATCCTATGGCAGATCTGATCAAGCTGAGGGAAAGCCCTGATTTAATCTTAAATACTTCTCTGTCAGTTAAGTGTTTTAAGCAATATATAGAGTGCAGCTACTCACAAATATTACTGCAATTGGCTAATCCTAACCTTTGACCCAGGGACAAGCAGGCAAGCCCTGGTGCACTTTCAGTGAAAATAACCAAAGAAAATTTTGACAAGCTGGATGTTGTTTTTAAATTCCACCATGTACTGAAGTGGCACTTTTCCATTTTAATTTTTAAGTGGCTTGGCTCCTTAGTACATGCCACTGCATTGGAAACTTCAGTGTAAACTCCAAACTTTGAATGTCGCCATTGCTTAGCTTTGCTGGATTTCAACCAATTACTATTTGAATTCTATGGAATGCCAATTTTAATACAATAAAATACAATATAAGAAACAAAAGAAGCAATAAAAATTCAAAAATACAGCATCTAACACAGTCATTGAGATTGCTACGACAATCAGAAAAATCACTGAGTACTCTGCCAAGGCTATCAGTAATTTTTAAGTCACCCATTATAGGGAGGGGGAGAGTTTGGGAACCACTCGTTTGAATCATCATGTGACATCGTATTTTATTTGTTTACTCAACTTTCCTCCCAAAACTAGATCTCAATTTTAAGTCTTTTAAAAACATATATATAGGGAAAATTAGTTCAAAAGGAGCTCTGTAATGCTAGAAAGAGTTGCAGGAGCTGGAGGAACCAACACATGACAGCTGGCACAACTAAAACCTGCAGTGGCTTGCACTCAGAAGAGAAGAGAGTCCACACTGCAGATCCTGTGGCATGATGGGGGAAGCAATTAAAAATAAGTTAACTATGGGGGTGGTGGTGAGGCAACCACGATGAAGTTCAATCACCAAAGCTCCTAGTGGGATTACATTCATCCCAAGCGCCAAGGAGTATCCAGTGATGCATGGACATCTTATGTCTGTTTTGTTTTTTTTACCAGACAATTAGTGTTGGTCCTCTTTATGTGTTGCAGGAGCAGGTACATTACCTTCCCTCCACCAGGTACATATGGCACGTGGTGGATTGACTGCACAGATGTGTTAAACAAATTTGTGTGATCTTTCTCGTCCCAAAATCATGCCTTCCCATAGAGCACCCACTTCACATATAGCCTGCTAAGTGCATACAAACTAAGGCAAAGGCTGTTTACACACTCCTGTTTCCTCTGCATCCATTGTGCTCCCGCTGCTGGATTGGGAAGCGGTGTACACATGATGTTTTCCACAATCCATATCTGTCCTGTTGTTTCTCATGCATGAAATTCTGTGTTCTGATGTATCTCCCCTCCAAGCCAACTTTGAAATGAATTGAGACTTGAGACAAGGAACTGTGTTTTAAGCCAGAAATGTGTACATAGCCCTAGAGTAGGCATAGGCAAACTCGGCCCTCCAGATGTTTGGGGACTACAATTCCCATCATCCATGACCACTGGTCCTGTTAGCTAGGGATCATGGGAGTTGTAGGCCAAAAACATCTGGAGGGCCAAGTTTGCCTATGCCTGCCCTACAGATCCACAGGAACTCTTTAGGTTGTCTTAATAAAAAAATGGCATGCTTGTGCTTTGGTGCTTGGATAGGAATTCTTTGGCACACAAAAAATATAATGGACAAATTCATCCTTCTGCTAATTATGGGGATTTGGAAGACAGTGGTAGCCATTCTCATCTGCCTTTTGGGCAGAGTATCACAGGCTCCAAGAGACAGCAAGCTGACTATTTGAGGGATGGATCTGTGGCTGTTCTAAAATCAGTTGTGCTAATTAGTGGTTATCGGAGATAAAAGTCATCTTGGGTGGATGCGAGCTTGGTTAGAAGAAAGTCCTTTCTGTATGTTTAAGTATCTCACAAATATGTTGAACAGGATTGTGAAGAGCCAATTACATGGAAGAATTATAGACCCTAAAAAAATACACAGGAACAACTGTCTTAACCCAGATTAAATGGTTAAGAAGAAAAAGAGAATCCCAAAATATCATGTAAGAAAAAGAGAGTGCTTCATCTTTAAAATACAAGCTGAATGTGGGTGTTAAATGCCACATCAAATTAGTTTTATTATGAAAAGACTAAAGCATCTATCAAATGCTGCTGTTCTGCTCATGCAACAGAACTTCCTTCTCCTTTCCTGTTCCCTGAAATCCTCTATGCACCCTCAAATTCTGCTCCATAGGATTGGGGGATCCTAAAGAACAGATTTTGAGAGCATGCAGGGAGATGAGAGGAAGCGGAAGTGCACCAAGGAATACATCTCTCCCTTCCTAATGAATAAACGTCAGCTTTAGGGTGGTTGATATTTTAATTAGAATTCATAGCTAACTGTTTGTCATAGCTATCTCATCATCATTTAACATACTCCCAAATTTCTGAAAGTAATTGTGTCTCTAGGGGTTGTGGAATGCATTTGTCCTGCATAACATAGCACATGGAAGGTAGTTTTCAAATTGTCCACTTATAGGATGCTTTGCTGCAGGACTTCATGAGAGAGGCCTATTGTAACCGCTAACTAATACCCCATAAATATCATCACACAAAATAGACACCTGTTACACTGGGCCTAAATACCAGGAGGAATCTTCTTTAATGACAATGCAAACCCAGCACTGCTCTCTCATACTCTGGGCACTTTGCAGGCATTCCAGTTGTGTCCTCCAGATCTTCCTCTATTTGGCTGTCTTTGTTCCCTGCACATTCCTAAAGGAGTGGCCCAGCCTGATCCCAACTGACTTCTTTTCTTCTTCATTTTTTAAATAAAAGTTTCTAAAACTTTGTATGTACAGATGTGTTTTAAATTAAGTGAGCCTATTACATACTACTTGTGGGACGCGGGTGGCGCTGTGGGTAAAACCTCAGTGCCTAGGTCTTGCCGATCGTATGGTCGGCGGTTCGAATCCCCGCGGCGGGGTGAGCTCCCGTCTTTCGGTCCCAGCTCCTGCCCACCTAGCAGTTTGAAAGCACCCCTAAGTGCAAGTAGATAAATAGGTACCGCTTTATAGCGGGAAGGTAAACGGCGTTTCCGTGTGCTGCGCTGGTGCTGGCTTGCCAGAGCAGCTTTGTCACGCTGGCCACGTGACCTGGAACTGTCTTCGGACAGCGCTGGCCCCCGGCCTCTTAAGTGGGATGGGCACACAACCCTGGAGTCGGACACAACTGGCCCGTACCTTTTACCTTTATTACATACTACATACATTATTTCCCTGAAGAGGGAAGCTGGGAGCTTCCCATATGCATCAGAAGCTGCCCAGAAGCTGCATTCATGCGCATGGTGTTAAGGAGAATATTCTTCTATATGAGCAGCTACGCTTGCACTTCAGCTCAGCCTTCAATACTCATAACAGGTAACATTATTCCAGAAATACATTCTGTTGCCTACCAGTGAGAGTTCCTTTATATTAAATGACTGTACTTCCCTTCCGCATTATCCTTAATTTTATAGAGGGTGATATAAAGAAGATGAACCTCAGAAACGCCTTTGATCTGAACATCTTAATGAATAGCAAGACGCAGGCATTACAGGATTTACTGCGGGCTCAGGATGTAACAGCATTGCTGAGTTAAATTGCTAGAGATGATAAAGGCATGTATAGTTTTGAGGGGGATATCAAGGGCATTTCTAATTTCCTCTTCTTATACAAGGAAATTTGCAGCACTTGTGGTGAATAGTAAAATACGAATTTTCCCTACCACAAGTTAGTTCATGTATCTTGTAGGGGTATTTTATTTTCCCTTCCCCATTCCTGAGATGTCTATATATTTTTTAAAAAAGTTTAAAAACCCAAACAAAAATAAAATGTATATTTCATTTTATTCTGTAAAGGTTGAACATTTACTTGCAATTCCACATAAATCCTCATACAAACATTTAAAAATGAAAAAAAGTGGAAAGTGAATTCCCGATCAAAAACAAAGCAGTGCCCTGCCAATATTTGCACCTGTGTCTTAGGTCTACTTTTTCTCCAGAGTCCTATTGCTGTGAAGGTCCCTACTAACCTTGTGGAAAGGATGGGGGCATCAGGATCAAGTGTAGGCATTTTTCTTCATCCCACTTGGCCACAAAGAATGCATCTTGGGGAGGGGGGGTCTACCTCTTAATCCAGTCTGAGTGCATTGAATGATTCTAATAAAATACTTTTATGTTCGAAGCAATGTGATGTGACAAGACATCACCTGATGTTGTAGTCATCCAGTGATGAGTATACAGGTGTGAACCAGCTCATAATGAATGGAGGTCCATTATTTAATTGTGGATTGTTGTTCTTTTTCTACTTTCCCACAATGTGGCTTCTGGGATGTGAGATCCCATATAACAATTAAATTTCTCCATACATGCCAACTATTTTCTTTGCAGTAATGGTTGAATGAACTGGAACAGTCTTCTAGCTTCAGTTTAGGTTCAAAATGGGAGGTGTCAAAATCATACAGCATGTCTTTTTTCAATGTGAGCCAAAGATATTGGCCATTTAATTAAAATGACTCATCATTTATATTTTTTCCATCACTGGAAACCAAATTGTCAAAAGAATAATTCTTCTCATAATAGTTCAGCTGCATCCAATCAGCAACAAGAAAATGATGTGCTCTCTCTGTCTCTCAGATTGTGGATAAGAACTGAGAGGATCACACAAGTAAGCTTAAACACATGAATGAGAATGTGACCTAGCCTTTCTGCCAATTCCAGAGGTTTCTGATTTAAAGCTCTCTGATTGTGGTTCACCTCCAGTTCTAAAACCTATAATGCAACGCAGATGTTGTTAGGGGGTGACTGATGGACGGATGCAATTAATTTCCATTTCTCCATTGAGATAGAATACTGAAGTCTGGCGAATGTATTTGTCATGGTCCATCAAATCTATGAGGAGAAAATGGTAACTTGATCTTTGACCTTTCCCTCATAGATCATCATAAATTCATCAGTCTTTCTAATCAGACTGTTATACTTAAACAGTCCCCTGAACTTGAGCATTCATGACTTTTGGAGCAGTGGTTCATTATGGTCTGGTGGTTAAAGAGGGTTTAAAAACTCAGTTCAACATTTTTAACTGAGGTCAACAAGAGGTTATACATCTAATAATAATAAAAAGAGAAAGGTTCTCTCTTTCATCAGGCAGTCAATTGAGTGTCATTATTTGCTGCTGCTGAAGGAGCATTAGAGAACTGATGTGAGGCATGAGCCCTGAGAGGACCCAGCCACCCCCTGGAAGGGCAATACCACCTGCTCATTTGGCTGTGACTTTCAAGAAAGTTGAATGGTCTGGGTATATCTTAGAGGCGTGCCATGGATCCAGCAAAGAGTGAAAACTAGCCAGCTGCTATAGGCTATAGGTAAAAACAATTAACACCTAACCCGGGTGATTCGTACCCCCTTTTGGATCTCTCACTATTATAACATTAAAATCAGGATTAATAGGCAAAAAGACTAACTTGTGTAATGGTTATGATGGCATCTCTGAGCGAGATGCAACTCTCAAAGCCCCACAGACCTTTTCTTTAGTCAGTCCATTTGGGGCATTGCTAGGTATTTAAAAGACTAGGTTCCTGGGGCCAGAGGATACAATGTTCAGTAAAAAAATGTGCACATGCTCGTTTATATGTATAAGCAATTTTGGGCTACCTCAATTCCTGTTCTCCCAGTAATCCATCCAACTGCCCTGTAAGGTTGACCACCATGCATAAGGTTGAGGTTGCAACTCCTGGTTTTTTGATTCACAGCTCACACTTTAACCACTACACTACATTCGTCCTCACAAATCCTTGCACTCTGTATCCCTCTAAACAGTACCAGAAAAGCAATCATTTGTCACCAGCAAGATGCTGGTTGATCTCTGGAATAGAAAAATGGCACAAATGGTTGACATAATCACTCCCCAACCCTCTCTCCCATCAGGAAGTGCTCAAGCTTCTTGGATTCTTGAGGAACCGGGGGTGATGAAGCAACTGGAAAGAGTTAGAGCAAAGCTGGAGGAAGACTTGCAATGAATCTGACTGAGAATGGGCTAGAGCTCATTTTGGGAACTACCCCACAGCACTCATCTACTTCGCTGCCAATGTTGCATTAGCACAGTGCTGGCCAACAGAGATTTTCTTTAGGAGGTCTTATATTTGAACATCTTGTGTAGTGAGGAGGAACCTTTGGATGCCAGCTGTGATCAATCTGCAAAACACTTTGTTGGTAAAGTCACTCATATTCCCTTACTTAGACTCCACATTTAGAGCAGGATCAGTGGTTGTGACCGTAGCATCTGCTTGTCATCTTTTAATGTGTATGTTTGCTTGGAGGTTAGAGACCGACCACATGTCCACTTGATCCTTGTCTGTTCTGGCTGGTGAAAGCCAATAAAGGAGGCCTGACTGATTGGGTGGCTGGAGTTGAATGCATCTGTTATGGAAGGTGTGGTACCATCTATTTTAAGCAAAGCAGTAGAAAGACCTCTGCTTTTTTATATATATAAAAAATCCTCATTGGACTGCTCTTTGTTCCCCTCACTCCTCCACTGAACAAAGGCTATTCAAGCATGTACTTCAGCACACTGGCCATTAGCTGCAATGGGGCATCCATGTTTAATTATTTATCTATTTATTCCTATATTTATTAGTCATCTAACAATTAGTATCCTCTGGGTGACATACAACACATAATAAAAACAATAAAACCACATAATGCAAAATACAATTTTAAAAGACAGCATTAAAACAGTTAATATAAAACATAAAATGGTTAGAAGCCACACAGTAAGTGGCAGTGCCTTATTATATGAGCCCCTAAGCCTTTTCCAGACTTATGAAGAGGGGTGCCAACCTACTTTCCTTTTACATTTGTGCATCCCATTTGTGCATCCAGAGCCCAGCACCTCCCCAGGACTGCTCCTACAGGTTACTTGTGCTTGTCAGTATGTTACATTTGGAGCCCTGGAGAAGAATGCGCTGATTCAGTGTACATATGGGAGATGCATATGACCTTCTGTAGGATGTAATAGCCAGCATGCAGTGGTGCAAGTGTGACTGGCCAGTGTGGAGGTAGGAGGGAAGCGATCCTTGCCTGAATGTTCCATTGTGTTGCAGAATTAAATTGCAGAATAATAGCTGCACCATGACCACTAACAATCTACTCTGACAAATTCAGCAATATTGAATGTACGGAATCAAGTGCCTTCATCTTGCCAGAGAGAGAGTGGGCGGAGTTATGCCAGAGGCTGCAAGGAAATTCCAGGGCATTTGACTTTACTTTCCAAATTTGGACTTGATTAATTTTTCAGCGCTGTTACTTGTCTTACACCCCCACACCCCAAAGCTGGTTTTGAAAGTGTCGGTCTTTTTATGCAGTGTTGCTTCTGCCTCCATGATTGGTGATGACTTTCATAAATATATTGTGTGTCCCTGCACTGCCAGTCTAGCAGCAAGCAGACTGCAGAGGTAGATTTAAGGCAACACAATTGGTTCTGCCGCACTGGGTGCCAAGCCCGGGGGGGGGGGCGTTGCAGGGTGTCACAACTATGATGTAGATGTAGTGAATTGAGCAGAATGGAAGGCAAGAGACTGGGTGGGAGGGTGCAACAGGGACCCGCTGAAATTTGAAACACCAAAGTCCGCCCCTGCAGACTGCCATGAGATTCAAATGGTGAAATGGAAAAAGTTGGAAAACTCATCCTTTTGCCAGTCTTTTGTTTCAGGGCTGACACATTTGCCATCCCATTTAACTTAAAAGGCAAGCTCTGTTAGCTCTTGCCTCATATGAGTGAGTCTAGTATGTGACCTCTTGCCTTTAATAAGAGTCTAGAATATATGAAAAGCACTTACAGCTTTGACAGTTGTATTAAGTATCCCATTTCCCCTCCTTGAAAGGAAACCACAAAAAGGTATTTAAATCCGCTTTCTACTAGAAATATCCGTGAACATTTTGAGGAAAGCTCAGGAACCTGATGAAACGAGTCTGTCAACCTAAGCCCCAGATATTTTTACACAGTTAATCAAATATTTCAGTATATATTCTCTTCAGCTATACAAATTGCCTATTTTCAAAGGGTGTTTCCAAAGGCATAGATACTGACTATGTAAAGGAAACATATTTTGAAAGGACTGACTGCTCCCCTGTGATCAGAGAAAGAAAGAAAATATGAAAATTATCACACAGTAAAACAACCTTAAAGACTAACAAATATATTGGAGAACAAAGTTTTGCCACAATATTATTTTGTCTTTGAGGTGCCACAAGAGTCGAGACTCTCTGGTTTCTGCTGCTGCAGACAAAACCAGACTACTCTCTAGAATTTGTCATAGTAAAATTAAAAGCTGTCCTGTGGATTTGATAGTGCAAGGGGTGTGTTTCCACTAGACCCAGCCAACACATTTATCTTTCAGGAGTATTTGAACCCTGGCTTTAGGAAGACAATCCCCCTCTCTAGCTATCACATAATCAGTCCTCCTCCCTACACCCTCCAAGGAAAAATATACTTCCTGCTTTCTTCCTTGCCAACACTGCAGGCTAAAGAAGACAAGCTTTGCCTATCCAGAGATTCCTGAGGCCCAAACTCTATTGCAAAGCACATCTGAGGTAGTCAAGTCCCAAGGCCTAAACATTGTCATATATTTGGTCATTTTTAATGTTTTAGTCAGTTAGTCAGCTTCAATATTGACACTTTTTCTGTGGTCATCCCATTTACAAGATAGCTGGGGGCGAGAACAATTCACTCATAGATTCGTCAAGCTTCATATTAATGTTGCCATTCCCTAGCACTTTTATATGAAATACACACGAAGACTCATTGCTTCTCTTCTGAATGGTTCAGAATATAGCAAAGCCAAGCAGGGTCCGGTTTGGTTTCAAATTGGAAGTGTTGGGATTCCTGCATTGCAAGGGGTTGGGCTAGATGGAGGACCCTCTGCATTCTTTCCTACAATTCTATGTATGATGCAGCGCAATTTCTTCCCACATCATGATTAAAATTTGGTAGGGTCGTGACAACCCAGTTAAAGTTGCTTTGGGATTTTTTATTTGACCTGTGTTGAGTCCAGATTTTTTTTGGCTTGGGCATGATGCCCTTATTGCTCCCTGCATTATAACTGCTCTTATTGTTGTTATTTAATTGATATACTACTTAATGCCAAAATAGGCTTCTACGTTATATTTTCATCTTCGTGTGCTTTAATCTGCATATGAATGCATATAGGTAAAAGGTAAAGGACCCCTGGACAGTTAAGTCCAGTCAAACGCAACCTTGGGGTGCAGTGCTCATCTTGCTTCAGGCCGAGGGAGCTGGTGTTTGTCTGCAGACAGCTTTCTGGGTCATGTGGCCAGCATGATGAAACTGCTACTGGTGCAATGGAACACTATGATGGGTGGCAGAGAGCATGGAAATACCATTTACCTTCCCGCCGCAGTGATACCTATTTATCTACTCCTGTTGGTATGGTTCCGAACTGCTAGGTTGGCAGAAGCTGGAACAGAGCAACAGAAGCTCACCCCATCATGCGGATTCGAACTGCTGACCTTCCAATCAGCAAGCCCAAGAGGCTCACCATAGCGCCACCCACTCCCTTTTATGAATGCATGTATTAGTGAAAGTAGCATGCCAAATGCATTACGTTCGGGAAGATTACTTTGCAAAAATGTGCATATTAGGGGAAATTGCATGCAAGAATGTGTATATTAGGACAAATTTGCACAAAAATGCTCATGAATTTTCATGAGGACTTAAAACAAATCTCAAGCTGATATGGAAATGTGGAGAACTGAATTTAAGATGGGAAAATATGCGAAACTGTGGAGAACCAAAATTGACATATTCGCCTATTCTTAGTGGAGAATGTAAGTGCAAACAGTAGGTGATCTCCAAATTTGTCGTACTCTGAGTATGACTGTTGGATATCACCCAGTGTCGTTTGGAAACACAGTGGAGACAACATTAGCTGTTCGAATCTAGTGTTTTCCTTGCTGAAAAGATTAAACATTATTTTATTAAACATAAAATAAGTCAGTTATAATTGCCACTTGTTTCTGCATGAGAGCCTAAACCACTGTTCTGTGAGAAGCCAGGTTAAAGGGCAACTTGAAAGTTATTTTGGCTTGACCATTTACAATTTGACTATGAGGGTAGCAGAACAGGGTTTTTATTGTCTCCATGTAAAGCCAAAGTTATGGTTATGCACAGGTCACCCACCTCAGTCCATAGTTCTAACAGTACATTCCGCATTTTCAACCCTCACAGTTGGCCTTTCTCATGCACTTAGATACTTAGCATCTGTCTCTGATTAGTGAAGCTGGTGGCTAAAATCAATAGACCGTCTTAGCTGTAAAATATAGCTCCATCCTCCTGACTTCAGCTATCTGTTAGAAAATTCACTTCAGGACCTCCTCCTCCTCCTCCTCCTAATGTGCAAATTGGTTTACAATCTTCCAGTTTTCTGGTTGTTGTATTATTTACCTGTATTAAAAACTACTTTTTCTTGTTTGGGATGCTCAAGGATTTTGTGTGGTCACATTTTTGAAGGAACCAATCTGATTAACACTTCCTGAACAAAGTGTTCAGCAATGTGTATGGAAGCCTGCTCCTTCATTTGAGCTTCCTTTTCTGAATTGAGGTAACTGTTAGTGTCTGCCATTAACCCTGATGTCTTGTACAAAGCTAGCTATAAATCATGTTAGCATGTTCACAGAACAATGCCTTCAGTTTGAGGACAAAGTTTTTCCACCCTACTGCAATTTAGATGCAATGTAAACACTGCTCTGTAACCTTTTTTCTTTTAAGTGCCAACAGTCTGGTTCCATCCTGGTTCAAGCAGAGCCTGTACCATTTGTACAGGCCTGGCCTGCTCCAAAACATTCTTCAGGGCCTAACAAATCCAAACCTCTTCTCCCAACACCACCATTTTTATAGGTTTTGTTGAAATATAGCAGGCAATGCAAAGAAAACAACAGAGGGGGGAAAGACATAGGGGCAGTGCAAGACGCTGGATATTATCTTAATAAGAAACAGTTGGTACATAGAAGATTGTCAAAATAACCAAATTCTGAGAGTAAGATAGAGACTTTTGTATATGCAAGTTCAAGGTGTATGAAATAAAGTCCCACAGATGGTGTGAAATTGTTCTGGGTTCTCAATACTCCTAGCAACACATAGGTTATGTATTATTTTTTCAGTGATGGCCAAGGTCCACATATTTTTATACCACAGGGGAAACTGGAGATCTTGTAGCATTTTCCATATCTGTGCTACAGAGATCCTGGCAGGAGGCAGGTTAAAAGTTCAATAGACTGAAAAGTTTTCATCGGGTCATCATCCCAATAATTCAACCAAGAGATTAATGGAGAAGACTGGATAGGATGTTTCATTATATTAGATATTTTCTGATAAACCACAGTCCAAAGTGATGAAGCTGGAGGGCATTCCCACCAAATGTGAAATTTCCCCTTCTTCCATGCCCTCACCCACCGTCTTGGGTAAGGTGTGAGGTTCCCAACACCACCATTGAGACTACACAGCTGTGCCTGTCTAGCTGGCTGGTTGTGGTGGAGAAATGAAGTGTTTAAGAACTGCATAAAGTGGCAGATGGAAAGGTAAGTTGGTGAATGTGATAGCTGATGGATAAATTAATGTAATATGTGTGCAGTAAGGTGAAAGCTGGGTAGGTTTTATTTTTTAATTGCATGTGCACTCAATTCTTCCCACAAGGAGGTAAAGATTCCATATTGGGGTTGTCCCATTATTTAATAGAAACTAAGTCTATCTGAATCAGCTAGCTAACTGTCCAATTAACTGTTTTAACTACTGCATTACCCTGACTATCCACTTAAGTAGCTTTTGTAAATTAAATTGTATATACTGAGACAGTACCCAACTCGGGAGTTCCAAAGTGGTGTATACAGATAGCCAGAGAGAGAGAGAGAGAGAGAGAGAGAGAGAAGAGAGAGAGAGAGAGAGAGAGGATGGGTTTTTGAATGTGAGATCCATGTATCCCTACAAGGTGAGACAAAGCTGAGCTGCATTTTGCAAGCTGTGTGTGAAACGCTGCTTGCCGGCAAATACGTAGATTGTGCTGCTGACAGAGGTCTGCCTGCAATATGATCATATCTTTGAGTGTGTTGGGCTCTTCCAAGCCACTGAAGAGCAAATAAGGTTTCTGAGTGGCAGTCCAAAATTCCCATATGATGTCACTTAGTGGCTACTGTAATGGATTATGACATCATCATATATGGTATTACTTTATTTTAAAAACAAAGAAAGAAAGTCTTGCCATTGGGGATGAAAAATGTTATCAAAAGGGCTGCCATCTGCTTGGAATCAGAAAAGTTCCACCCTGGGTTGTGCCTGGATTTGATGCTGAAAATGGAAGTGTTAAAGAAAACCTTACATTTTAGATGCAAAGGAGAGACTGGACTGGAGAATACACCATAAACATGCCTTTGGGAACAGCCTTAGAGCATAGCTACATCAAATAAGAAGCATGTGCTGCCGCCAAAAATGGCAGACTAATCATGTCCCCCATGTGTCATGTGTTGTACCGTATATCTCCATATCCTGACAGCCTTGGTCAGTATTGTCTAAGCACTCTAAACCAGGGATTTTTAAACCATTTTCCAAAGAAGCTTGGTGCTCCATGAAAGCTTGTTAGTCAGAGTTCCATGATGAGAAGAATGGCAAAAAGCTGCTCCAAAGTGCCATGGCTAATTGCCTCCTGCAAGGTGCATATGCAGAAGGGAGTGCTAGCTGCATTCTAAAATGCATTTGCAGCCCACTTTGGTTGATGACTAGGATCAGGAGCGTTCTCCAAAATTTTCTGCCACACACAAAAGATGAATTGATGCAGGTGAAAGTTCCTTGAGCTGCCCTAAATCAGACATTTCAGTTACTGTCCTGTATTAGTTGATGTATATGGTTTTTGTAGCATCAAGGTAACAGGAGCTCTTGTAGTGCAAAACCTAAAACACACCACCTTCACAGCTTAACATTTCCATGCTACTTTTGAGTGTTTAAAGCTCCTTGTACAAATTATTCAGTAATCCTTACAGCTTTGTAATAAGGGTCAGTGTTGTTATTCACGTATTGCAGAATCCTGATAAGTTTATGGCTAAGGTGAGATATGAACCATCCACTTGCCAGTTCATAATCCTACTGAAAAATGATGGATCTGTTGAGGAAGATGTTATTAAAGATGCTATCAATAGAGTTCAATAGCATTAACACCATGATAACTATTTTTTCTTTCTTTTTTCTTTCAGGCCCCCCTGTAAGTACCAAAACTTACATCTGTGTGTGTTGTGAAGAATGCATCTGGTGGTAAGGTGACTGGGCACTGGGGGAGAGGGAGGAACATTCCTGAAACATCAGGAATTCTTAATGGACAGAAAGGGCTTAACTGATAAACTGCTGCTGCTCTGATTCACAAAAGATTCAACTGCCTGTGCCACCTGCTCTTCCATATTTTTGGTACCTGTATATTTTGTTGTGGGAAGACTAGAAACATTCTGAGGCTCTCGCAAGCTTACTTAGAGAGCACTTATTTTATGACATAAAAAAAATCTGGGAGATCCGGGGCAAAAAGTTAAGACGGGTGCAGAGGAAATAAGAAAACTCTTATGTCCTCTCCGCTGATCTCCTTGCATCTCTCTCACTTTGTGTCCTTAAGAAAATGCAGCAACTAACTAATTTCTGAAAACACTATAGTTTTACAGACCCCAAGTGCTGCAAAACTGCTTGGTCCCAATAGGGCCAGCATGAAGTAGTCTGCCATAAAATGCAGTCAATGACAAATGCATTAGCCCAACGTGTGTACATCTGTCCATGTATCTGTTTCCTTCACACTGCTGCCAGATGTCCAGTTGGCACGGAGCATGGCCAGGGTGCATGTTGCTGGATGTGATCCTGCTCTTCCTTACGTGTCTGTGAACATGTAAGCAGGGAGGATCATGGGAACTCCTTTCTGAGTCAGGCCATTGGTTGCTATCTACTCTAACCAACCAGTTGTCCCCAGTCCTGCTACCTAAGCTTTTTTTTAACTGAAGATGCTACAGATTGGAATAAAGATATTCTGTATGCAACATGTGCACTCTATCCACTGAGCTATGGCCCCTTGTGAAACCAACCAAAAGGAAATTTGGAAAAAAGGAAAATATGCATTACATTTACCTGGGGTCTGTATACAGACTCTAGAATATTTGTCATTTAGACTGCTGTGTGATTCCTGTTAGCTGTATGTGGAAGGGGCTTAAAACAATGAGCCCAAACTCACTGTTCATTGCTAAGCAAAGAGTGTGATGTTTATGTTGTGAATTATGGCATTTGATTTGCTACAGTTGGCCATGACTGCATTATTTTCTGGCCATTGATTTTCCTGCCTTTAAAACAATTTGGTGGGCGCATGGTGCTTGTTTTCTTGCCTTGTGAACACATTGGTGATTGTGTGTGGTATCTGTCTCATATAAATAACTTAAAATAATAATTTAAATAACTTATAATATACTACTTGCATTCGATGTTTTTCTGCTTCGTGTTGATTTACAATGCCTCCTCATACCTCCATACAGAATTTGTGACCATGGGCCTCCCGTGTCTAGACTTTTGAGACATTTCGGGATCTCAGACTTGCTGGAGGTCTCTCATCTCATTAACTTTAATGCCCAGACACGTAGTCAGAAGAAACACAACATACTCAACAAAATATGGCCTGTTTGCTTCACATCTTCAAGAGCTGTTTGGAACCTGCATTCCAAAGCCGAGAGGCTGAGGACTTTCTTAACAATTTGTTGAACAAAACCCAGAAGGGTTTCCTCATTCATGTAGCCTTGTACATCAGCGTTGTGTAGGCTCAAACCATAGCTGACACCCATTTGTTGCACAGGCTATTTGACTGTCTCCGCCATGGGCATATGGTTGTGTCGTCCAGCCAAGAATCAAGCTATCAGACCTGGCTTGCTAGAGAGATGCTTTGGGCTGTAATTCTGTAACCATGTATTTATTATTTATTTGTGTTTCAAAGTTGTATCATGCCTTTCCTCTAAGTTGTTCAAGATACAGCAGAGGTGGGTTTAGGGCAGCGTGACTAGTACCCCGGCAAAGGGGCCTAGGGGGCACCTTCACGCCTTCTTCTCAAAGTCTAGTAAGTGCTGGGCTTTGGGAAGGAGGTGTGAGGGCTCTAGCAGGGTCCTAGAGACCTCCTGTCTCCTTCCCAAAGCCTAGTTAGTGCTTGCCCAGCTTTGGGAAGGAGGCAGGAAGACCCTGCCAGAGCCTCACACCTCCTTCCCAAAGCCCTGCACCTCACTTACCCAGCTTTGGGAAGGCAGTTTTGGGATGGAGGGGTGTCAAATTTTGGCCTCGCACAGGGCTTCATATTACCTGGATACAGTATACAGAGGGTTATCTCCTTTTATCTTGTATGCAACCCTTTCACGTAGGTTATTCTGATGGGACAGAGAGTGACTTAACCAAAGGTAGTTTCATGGCTTGCTAGGGATTTTGAACCCTGGTCTTCCACATTCAGGTCCAAACACAATATCTGCTTTAACAGAAGGGAGTACATGTGCCTGAAGAAATTTAGAGCTGAGCCAAATGTTTTATTGATTCCTTTTCTGGCTCAGACATGGGGTTTTGGAGAGGGACAGGCAGAGGTTTTCATGAAACCACACACACACACACTTCACCTATTTTCACAGCTGTTGCCACTTGTTTATGATTATATGTGGTATCATTCTAAAGCCAATTAAGAGTGAGGGCATAAACAAGGAATATTTTCCCCTGCTCTCACGCTGGCATCTTCTGAGTAGGAAGCACACAGGAAACTGCCAGGCAGAAGCAGGGAGTTTAGAAGCTATTGTAGCAAATGGAGCAAGCATTTTTCATATGTTTGTGTCCCTTATAAATCACCCCAGCTTTGCAGCTTGCAGCCAGGGTGGTCAAGTTGTGGGGCATTTTGGCTCAGCGCTAGTAAATAGAATTGGACAGTTGATGTGCTTAAGAGTTTTGCATTCCAGTTTTTTACGCAAATTGTTTCCAGCAGCGACCTATAGTATTGATACAATATAGTCCTCCTGCCATCATCCATCATGTGTGTGCGTGCTTAGACGCAGGGTGGGGGGGAAGAGAGAAAGGATCTCTTTAGCTCCTTCTTTTATTGTAACTTTCCTTTGAATCGGTCACGCCTGAAGAGGAGTCACGCCGACAACATATTTGAACAACTGGCTCTTTTGAAAGACTGCAACATATTTGAGCAAATAGCTGTCGTTTATCCAAGGACTCTCCTTCTCACTCACGTAGGGTGTGCTTGTTCTGTGCTTGTTTGCTGCACATACTCTCCTATGCTAGAATGAATCTACATGGACTGGTAATGCCAGTTAATCCCAGTGCAGAAATGTACCTGCTGACTGCACAGCAGTGGGAGTGAATGGTAGCAGCGGGTGTGGTTCACAATTGTACTCAACAAGCTACATATCCTTCTTTAGTGAGCCCCACATCTTTGTCTAGGATACACAAGGCTAACTGCACCAAGTGAGTTGTATCTGGCCCAGTCTTGTCTACTCTGACTTCCAATAGCTTGCCAGAGTGTCTGGAAACTCCTGGCTTCCCTGTCTATGATCACTTAACTGGAGATGCCACAAATTAAACATAGGGCACCTTATCTGCACAAATAATGTGCTCTACCGCCACTGGAGTGGTATTCTTCACATCCAAGATTCAGTTAGCTTATGACTTTATTGTTTCTCTGTACCAATCCAATTGCCCATGCTCCTTGTGCCAACTTGTCCTTTGCTGTGTTTCTTTTCAGGGTCCTTCAGGAAGACCTGGGCTTCCGGTAAATATTTTTTCCCCTTTTTGTGTTTTTCCTCCTCTCTTCGTCCTTTCTTGCTAGCTGCCTAAAGTCTGTGAATGCTGGGGAGGAGATAGCTGGCTACCCATTGCAAAAGAACATATTGTCAGATAATAGGTGTAGACGATATAGTACACTTTAGATGGTTTTGAACTCACATCAGATTCATCCTCAGCCAGCGTGGCTACTGCCCAGTCCAGTAACATCTGAAGGGTGCCATGTTCAACTCTTCTGCGCTAAAGAGAACTGGATTTCAGTGGGACGTGCAGACTGACTCAATGTCAGGACAAAGGTTCTAGGTATAGAATTTCCCAAGTCTTTCTTGTAATGGAGAGCACACATTTCCTTTAAGAAGTTCTTTTGATTTCAGATGAGCTCATAGCACTTTAGGCTATTTCCTTCCCACATTGCAGTTTTCATTCTTGGAGTTGCTTCTGCAAGCCACTCCTGCAGAAACATACAAAGGATCTATATCTTGGTCTACTTACAAGTCATATAATAAAGCTCTCGGGAGTTTTCAGATTCTTGGCATACCCAGCATTGACTTGTGAGTAGACAGAGATGTAAATCTGTCCTATATTATTTAACCGTGGAAAGGATTTGCAGGTTCAGTTGAACAAATACCATTGTGTGAGGAATGTGTTCTTAATGATGCAGAAATAGAGAGTTGACCTGTTTGGCCCACGTGCAGTGGAAGCACCAGTTCATTAGATTTTTTTGGTGTTGTGGGTTGATTTCCTTCAGGAATTTGTGGCACAACATTCCTTGAGCAAAAAACCATGCATTTTATGGCTTGGGTTTAGCACAAACCAAGCATCAGGAAAATGTAATGACAGAGAAGACACATCCTTCCAGCCCACATTCAGACACTGGCATTTTGGGAAGCTGCTAGTCACATTTATAGCACAGTTAAGAATATAAAAGTTGCCTCATATTGGACATCCCATTGTCTATGTCAGGGGTAACCAACACAGTGCCCTTCATATGTTGCTGAGCTGCAGTTTCCACCACCTCTGACCATTGGCTCTGTTGGCTGGGGCTGATGGGGATTGTAATCCAAGGACAGCTGGCTGGCTACCCCTGGTCAATGTAGTCTAGTGCTGTGATTGGAAGCATGTTGATTGTGACCCTGATTTTAGAAGCTTGGGGGAGCTTCCCCACTTCTGGTACCTAAGATCTCTTGATCTGGTTGATATAAGTATCATTGCCACCATTGATTTCACTTCCTGGAAATAGTAGTGGCTGATAAGGGGGTATGGAAAACAATACCACTAAGCAACTATCAAATGGGAGGGGAACATCTGGGGCTTACCAACCAATATCTATTGGGAGTAGCCTGGGCAAGAGATACTCATGAAGGCATGTGCTGGTAGTTTTGTGCCAATTGTGTAATTAGTCTGTAATATCCACATGGGTATGGTGAACTAGCCAGTCACCAAAACAGCTGCACAGTGCTACATGTGAGGCACTATTGTTTTGGCTGCTTTCACCAGGTCATGGATCACAGGCACCCCTCTCTCACAACCAGCAGTGGCGGTCACTTGACCACTTTCTGCCCCTCCGTAACTAGCTGTCACTGCTGGAATGGAAGTTGTACCTAGCTTACCTTGGGTGTTTTTGCATTTGCCCGGCTGGGATAGGATCTATTATCAGAATCCATTCCATTATCCTTCTACGTTTGCTAGGTAGGAACATGGCTAGTTCATTAAATCTCTTCTTAATGGACACATCCCCCATTCCTATTTGTAGTTCCTCTCAAACAGCAAAAGATGTAAATATTCTTTTCCCACCTTGTTGACAGCTTGCATTCTTCTTTCCCCTCTAAGCTTGTTTATATGAATAGTCTTATTATCAGAGATTAAAAACAAAACCAGCATGGTGCCGGTCACTTTTTATGGGATTTGTAAACACATACCCAATGCTAATCCACATGGAAATCAGGTATTAGTGATAGTCTGTGGACATGATGGGTCACAAAAAATATGCCAGAGGGACTTCATACTGGAGGACTGACATTTTCCCCTCTAATCTAATCTAATGATAAGTTACTGACTTCAGAAGCTAGTTCACTCAGGGGAAAGCGAAAGAGCCTATCTATATGAACAATTATAACCACAATAAATGTACCACTGTTTTTCACTGTAAGTATGGGAATATGATATTGGAAGTCAGTTCTCTTTTTTATTAAAGGGACGTTTCTCAGGGCAGAAGTCAGTTTTAGCTCCAACATGGGGTTGGTGCCAAAAACCATAGTCTCTTGTTGAGTTTTCTCCCCAAAAGTTTTAGAAACGCCATCCCATCAGATGTCAAGGAGTAAAAGAACTATACAAATTTTAGAGGACATCTGAAAGTAGCCCTGTATCAGGAAGTTTTTAATGTTTGATGTTTTATTATGTTTTTCTATGTGCTGTAAGCTTCCCAGAGTGACTGAGGAAACCCAGCCAGATGGGTGGGGTATATATAATAAAATTATTATTATTATTAATGTACAAAGACACCCATGATAGTCATCTACCCTGGCCTGCCAACAACACAGCCTACACCACAGTCAAGGGCTGGGGAAATGTATAACATGATGATGTCTTGATTCTGTTCAATATGCCTAAACATAACAGGGACGAGTGGGAGAACTTGAAGCCGGTGTATCATTTTTGTTGGCAGCTCAGTCTGAAAAGCATAACATTTAGTTCTGTTCTTGCTTGCTGTTTTGTCAGTGTGTATAAATATCTGAGCTCAAGATATATGACTGGGCATCCATCAATTGCAAAGCATGCCTTCGTACATTAAAAAACAAAAACCTTGTTATATACATGGACATGATAATGGAAAAACATCTGGGAAAGCTGAGCTGTTTATCAAGGCATGTACAAATTAGTAGTGTGTGCATGCTTTGTACTCAGGTATCTATACCTCAATTCAAAATGTCAAGTAAGAAGCTCTCCTACTTTTTATTTCTTGATTTCAATTTGAAATAACCCATGTGCTATGGGATCTACCTGTCCAAAAGGTTCAGCTTTGATAATTAGGGAGCTTTAGGATTAATTTTCTGAAATTCGGGAGTAAAATGTGTTCAGTTTCAGAAATCAGTTTGGAAAGTTCTTCTCTAGAAAGACCATACAAGGGTCAGACTTGAAGGTAGTTCAGATCTTAGACAGGACACCTTTGGATAAAATATCCCTCAAGTGTGACTTTCAAATGCAAAGAAATAAAAATAAGGGACCTTTGTGGAACAAACTTTGTGGAATCTTAGGGGAGAACATCAAGATAGGCCCTTGTTTTTCATGTGGTTGTATAGTGTGTTGGCTGCTTTGGTGATGAAAACCTTAGAAACACATGGTAGGCAGACAGCCAGGCAAACCATGCTGACTTATTAAGCTATGAAGGTTGTGCCAATGCACTGTGAGGGGTATAAACATTACTCATGAGTGAGTGTGTTTCTTGGCATTACATGATAGGCATCCTGCTCTCTTAAGCATCAGTAATTTATTCTGAACATCATAGGCAGGGATGTGTGTGTGGTGTGAATCTGGAATCTGGACAACAGGAATCTGGAAGACAATATTAGGTTCAGAATTCAACTTCTTGATAAGATCAGCTTTATTTCATTGTCTAAAAGCATGTTGCTAGCCTTTAGGGTTGCAAAGATATATATGAATGTTTTTGCACAGAGAGGGCAGGGCATGATGCAGTGCACATTGTTCAAAATAGAGAGTCCATTACCAGACATAAGACTCATAAATGCTAGAATATACGTCGTGACTCTCGTATACATCCTTACCTAGGAGTAATTTCAAATGAACTTAGTGGGACTTAATTCTAAGTAGACATGCATCCACTATGAGGTTGCAATCCTGCCCCTTCTTAGTTGAGAGTAAGCCCCAGTGATTTCTTAGTAGCCATAGTTAGGACTGCAGCCAGGAAGATCTGAAAATTCAACTTTTTTCCAGCTTACAACATGCACCTTTAAAGCAAGTAATTTCTATGCCCCTTAGTCAGTGGCAGGCCTTGGGATCTCAAATTTCAGCAGCACCCTGTGTGACACCAAAATTTGGCACCCCTTCCCTTCTTGCGCTCCATTGTAAATCATAGTCGTGGCATCCCTGAGGCTCCACACCCAGTGTGACCAAACTGGTCATACTCCCCTAAATCATCCTTTGCCTTAATAATATCTTGAACAACATTTTGAAAAAGTGTAGAACTGATTTTCTCAAATTAACTGATACAAGGGTTCTTTAGCTGTGATTCAAGGGCTTCTGGTGCATTTTTCAGGGGCATGTTGATGCCACACTGCTAATAAAAAAGGAAAATGCTAAAGAGCTATAGATTCCTGTTAGTAGTTCTACCTCAGGCTGAAGAGGCAAGCCACAGAGAAGCTGCTTGTTTCTTTGACAGTGCAAGTTTTTTTTTTATATGCTAATGTGTGATTCTCCATCACACAAATAGCAATGGAAGAAAAGAACAGCAGGTGATTAATAATCATAAGCCTTTCAAATACCTTCCCCACATGGTGACATAATAATGATTCACAACAAACAAGCAAGGGATCCAAAATAAAACACAATTTAAGAACCAGTGGGCTACCACTTATTATACTAATGGACTAGGAAATATACTGATAAACAGAATATGTCATTAGACTACGAGAGGGCTCGTTTTCTTCTTTCCTTGGTTTCCCATAGGCATCTAGTTAGCCACTGTGATAACAGGATGCTGGACTAGTTGGGGCTTTGGCCTGATCCAGCAGCAGGCTCTTCTTATGTTTTGTTCTTATGTTCTCAACAACTTCGATGTGTTATGCAATATTGCAAATTTGTGAAACTATAAAATGTTTCTATATAATGACACCATGTATGTTTCTTTATCAGTTTTCTGCACAGCTATACTTACGTACTTATAGACATATTTAAAAAATATTTACACATACACCTATACGCACACAAGACCATGCAAGCAGATTTATACCGTTGCATTGAAGATGCTCCAACCACCTAGTTTCAACTTCAGATTCCATAAATTACGCAAACTTCTGTATTTTCAACCTAACACACAAACATCTAAGCCAATTACATAAATTTTAAATTAACCAATGCAGCTGCTTGAAACGCCAAGTAAAAGCTCATTTGTGTCACTTTATAGCACCACATATGGCCAGTTTCCAACTGCCCTCTGATTTTGCATTAATTGTTAGGGAGACAAAGGCGCCATGGGGATCCGTGGACTACCGGTGAGTCTTAAACCTCTTGCAATTACCTGACACACCTGCTTCTAAACCCTTTGCTATCCATGGCCCCTTTGTGGGGGAGGCGTGATATATTCATTATCTCAGGGTAATAATGACTCTGGTTCCATTTCTAGTTTGGCTGTGCAAAAGGCAAAGCATGAAGCAGCTACTATTAAAAAAATAAATAACTGATTTGATTGCTGAGAGCTTCATAGCAAGAGGCAGAGGAAATATCGATGACTAGATGCTTCTGTTGCATAAAACTGCAGGGATCTTTAATTAATTGAGGAAGAGAACTTACATGGAAACTCACTGAGCATAAATTAATGGTGGGATATGAAAAAGAAACTGATCTGTTTGGAGGATTGCCTATACCATAGGCCCTATAGCACCAGGTTTTCAGCTGAAACAGGAGTAATGGGTGTGTGTGGCAGGGAAGGATTGCTTCTAAAACAGATTACTTTCTTACAGCTTTCCCAGAGTTGGAAAAGGGTGTAAATAACTGCAAAGATTAAACAGTTATACATTTTTGGCCTAAGGATGAGCATTGTTCGCTTGGGACCACATAGCAATGTCAACACCATAAAGGTGGAACATGTTTCAATTTAATGCTAACCACTGCTAAATGTTCTCTTGTCACATCATCTCCCAAAGAAGTGTCTGAAACCTGTAATTTAAAGATTGGGGGAGTACACTCTGCTGCTTTCCTGTAGTTAAGAAATAACACTGCAAGAATATATTCCGACACTCACTGACCAAAGAAGTGTTGTCCTCTATAATGCATACAAGTGCATGTCAGTCTGTGTGCATTTCCAGTAACATGCATAAAAACTAATAATCCCAAAGGCATTATTCCATGCACCTGGGTGTGTTGTAGTTATGAGAAAATGTTTTTGTTTGACATACCTCAAACTTGAATCTCAAATATTGACAGAATGAGCTTCCCCCTAGTTAAGGAGAAAAACAATGAAACTTTTTCCAATGTACAAAAAAAGGCATAAAATAAATGCAACAATTGGCACCCTCATTCCTGGTTCAGTCAAGATACACTCAAGCTTCTGCCTATGGTCTGCCTCATAGGTTGATTCCAAATGATCTATGTTGTAATACACCAAATGCATGCCAATTAGAAGTCAAAACATGAACATTTCAAGTAAATAACCAAATGATAAAGACCCGAGCATTTGAAAATGTACTCTACAAAGGCCACCAAGACCAGGAGCTTCTCAAATCAGCAAGTTAATTAGCAAACATAAACAGAATGATCAAAAACTTCACTCTATCACCTGTGATGTTGCCCCAAATGATGGGAGATCTGACATCCAAGTAGTTATACAAGACTTGATTGTATTTTTGAGGAAACACAGCACAACACTTCTGGAAAGAGTGTTGATAGGTGAAAATTTCTAGTGGGTGTTGGTCATATAATCTTGCATGCAGCTATATTTCATGGTGGCTAAAGCTGCACAATATTGGAAGTATTGTTTAGTTCTGGGTATCAGTTGTTGTTTTTATAAGTCTTGAGAAATGGGAGAAAATTTACAGAATAGCTCATGAATTACAAAAGGTCTAGAAGATCAAGTCATATGAAGACAGACTGAGAGACCTGTGCATGTTTAGCCTCCATTAGAGAGATGCATTGACAAATTTCAAATATCTGAAAGTCGTTATTAGAAAGAAGATGTCAAACCAAGTGAGAATTTCCACATTCTTCACAAGAAATGCAAGAAACAACAAGTTTAAATTGGAGGACAGTGAATTTAAATAGAATGTTAGGGGAAATTGACAATAGGATAAATCCATGAAGGCTGCAGTGTCTTTTATGGAATGTTAAGTACAGCATTGTAGAAGTGGTTTTCTTGTTTTCAGTTTATGAAGTCTGTGTCTTCTGGATTTTATTTTATTTTATCTTATTGTACACCACTTCAGCAGCTTTTGGCTATGAGTTGACTTCTAAGTCTGCAAAACAAATACATATATCCTTGGGAATATCAAGGAAAATCTGTTGAGGATGGTGTTGGCATTCAGGTTCTTTTTAACATACCATCAACTGAAGAGTAGTCAGCAGTTCAGCTCTAGTATTCAGGTTAATATTTTGTTTATAATTGGTGAAATGCTCATGCTTCAGTGGTCTGTTGGGTGGTAACAACAAATTACCTTGCCAAATGGATGCTTTTTGTTATTGTGGCATTGGCTGGGGTGGGGTGAACTTGCATTAAGTGAGGCCATCAGAACTGATCTTCCAAACAGTAAATCTTTCTTGATTGCGGTGGGTCTAAGGAACCTTGCCAAATCTCTTGCTCCTTCCCCATTGCTGACTTTTGAGCTTAAATCTAGCCCAGCCTAGCTAACTCTATGAGCTTACTGCTAACACATACCATTTGTTCTGCCATTCTTGAACTTAAGCTGGGTTCCTAGCTTCAGCTGCAGCAGCTCCTGCCACCTTCCTAGGCTTCTTTAGGGTCTTTGGACAAAGAGTTAATCATGATGCAAAACAATCCCTGTTCCGTACCACTTCAGACTGCCGATGAGCAATTGCATGACTGAATGTGCCCTCTGTCCCACACATATAAAATTCCTAAGCATAAAAAGTAGCATCTTATTGATAAGACCAAGCTGGAGCACATCTCCCAGGCATACTAGTTTTCTACGTATGTAGATTTAAAAAAAGAGAAATATATACATTCTTTCATGCGAACCCTTATGGTACGTTTCAGGAACAGTTTTTCACCATATGATGCACTCCCGTATCCAGAGACGGGGATTCTTAAAAGTGCTTTAAATGGGAGGGAGTCTGAAGCAAAGGTTGCCATCCACTGTGCTTGTGCGTGAGCATGTTTCAATGTTTGTCACATGGGGTTTTTTGTGTGTGTGCTTCTGTGTGTGCATCTATGTTGTTTGGGGGCTTAGTGTGCCTTAACACTGACTCCTGTGTTTGTGTCTCTCTTTCTCTCTTCCTTCACCCTCTTGCATGTGGCTGCGACTGGTGTAAATGGTGGCCCAGGGACTAAAGGGGCAACCTGGAGAGAAGGTGAGTCAGCTCTTTCCAGCTCATCACTTCATTACTGTGTCCTTAAAAAATCCTATGTCCCCTGGAAACACCTCCTTAACCAAGGTATTTTGCCCTGACAACAAGTTTGCCATGTGGTTGGTTGGAAATTAGTCCAAGTTATCCCTCTCTAACTCCCACCCCTGCACTTCCTGGACTAGAAGAAAGGAAGAAATCCCATCCTCTATGTGAGCCAAAAGGCCCGGTTTAGAAGTACAAACTTTACAGAAATTAATATATGCAAATAAGAAATAGCAGGGCGGGTTTTTCCCCCCTGGCACTCTGTGGAAAGAGCCCACACATGTTCCAAGACAGCAGGGGAAAAAATTGTTTACTATAATTTATACTAACATTGTGAAGGCTGGCTAGGCAAGCTCAACATTTGCAGCTGGATCTTTCTGGTATTTTCTGGAACCATTTTCTGTTTTGTTGCTGACAGCTGTGATTGGTGCGTTCAGGAAAGATACACGTGGAAATGTGGTTAACTGCACCAGCTGTGTCCTAGCGGCCAGATGCGTTGTGTTGGGCCAGGTCCACCATTTCCTGATTGCAGCCTTCTATTATCTAAAGGGAAAGCCTCATAAAAAATAATTGAGGAAAGCAGGTGCGAGGGGACCCTCAAACGTTTACTTTAATCTGTGGTGCTGTTTTCGTTTGCTCCTATCCAGAAAAGCATTACATCAGTTCTTTTTATGTTTGGGCAGAGGTAAGTGGTAGCCCAGAACAGATTGCAGTGGAAATATCATATTTTTATTCGCTTTGCCCCAGACAGAACTAGGGCTTTTTCAAACGCCAAATGTATGTTGTGTGTGTGCCAGTCAGCAGCACTATCGTTTCAGATGTTGCAGCACCTCAGAAGAAGAAAAAAGGGGGGAGGATGTTTGCTGCAGATTCTCTGTCCTTCCCAAGGAAGTACCACAAAAAAATTGACTGTTTAAAAATCCTGTCAACCTGACATGAAGAAGAAAAGATACTGCATGATATATTCTGGAGCAGAAGAGCAAAGCAGCTTGCAGACATAGGCCTTGGTTTCCTTTAGGTCATCCAAGACAATTAGTATAAAAACCTTCATTAGGTTTGACATTAAATATTTGGACATGTTTAGGTAAAACAAGTGAAACCTGAAGCATAACGCTGTGGTGTACCCTCACCTGCTAACAGAAGTAATGCTGCTTAGGGTTCTTTCCAGCACTCCAGCCCTCCTCTAGCATATTGGAAGTTGTCAGGGACTCAAGCAGGCCAGTTCTTTGTCCTCTCCTCTCCTCTCCTCCCCTCCCCTCCCACTCTCCATTTTCCATTTTCCTTTTCCAACTGGACTCAACATTTTGTGACTCCTGGATGCCACTGAGCACGCTCTGTCCCCATTGGGCCGTTGTTTTTGTCCCCATAGAGCTTTTAAAAATGTTTCATACTTTTGCATACCTCAGGATTCATCCAAGCAGGCTCTCTTGTTTCTCAGAAGTCCTGTTTTGGCTATAATCCTCTTGGCACTCCATCCCCTGAGCTTATTATTAGAGGGAACCCACCACTCCAAGCTGCTGGTGTGACACTTGTCCCTTTTTATCTGTCCAAGTATTCAGCTCTTCTTATGTCCTATTCCTCTTGTCCACTAGTGCAGTGAATGGCTGTCTGTCCATAATTTGCCAAATTAAGATGTGGGAACTCTATATGGGCTGCACATCCTGTCCATCCTATGTGATTGCAGAGACCCTTTACTCATGGGTACATAGGTTCTTTGCACTACAGTCACTTCAAAACCCACATCATTTGTTCATTCCCTGTTATTAATAAGCAGCAAAAATGCAATTCACATTCCCCTGAGCCTTTAAGGTGTTGAGGACAGTGAGGTTTAGAGGGGAACGAACTGGAGATTTATAGTGCTTTTGTAATGGTTATCTATTCATTTACAAATTGTACATTTGTAAACCAAGCAGACATTCCAGGGGCACTGGAATAAACGTACAATCAATCCCAGATTCATAGCACCATCAGTGCTGTGGAATCTTCAACAGCATCCTTGTCTCCAGAAATTTAGTTACTATCTAGGTCTCCCACTTACACAAAAACCAAACTGATTTTCCATCCCCAGTGACATAGACAGTTGTGAATCATATTCCAAATATTTAGAACAGCGCTTCGTAGAACTTTGCCAAAAACAAAAAACCCAATCAGCTTATTTTTGACCTTCACTGAGGGAAATAAAGACAATATGAAGCCATTCTGAAAGAATATGGGATGAGAAAGGAATTCTCTCAACATTTTGAGGTGGGGCTACTGCTTACCTGTCTTGACCTTACAAGGTGGCTAAAGGGATTTTTGTGGGGGTAGCTCTCACTTCACAAATAAGGTTGGTGCTCCACACAGTGGCATGATGCTCCCATGGTGTTCCAGGAAGTATGTGGATGGTATGAAGCTGGGGAGAGAGCCTTGTCCCATTGTGTGCAGTGCGAGGTTTTTTTTTAAAAAAAAGTTGAAGCAAGAAATAACCCCTGAAAAACCCATGGCAACCTCAAATAGTTAAGGAAGGTAAACATAAGTAGCACCTCCTCTACCCAAAATGTTGGAAAATAGCAGTTAGTGGCCACTAGGGATGAAGGGTGGAAATTTGTTTCAGTTTGCATTTGAAGGCAAGCCTACTTAATTCACACTTCCTGAAACAACTTGAGAACCTAAACGCATCCATCCTTCAAAATTAACACTTCTCCAAATTTTGTGGTGCAGTTCTCTAGCCAAGTTAGGTGTACATAGAAGTGTAAAAGGTAAAGGGACCCCTGACCATTAGGTCTAGTCGTGACCGATTCTGGGGTTGCGGTGCTTGTCTCGCTTTATTGGCCGAGGGAGCCGGCGTACAGCTTCCGGGTCATGTGGCCACCATGACTAAGCCGCTTCTGGCGAACCAGAGCAGCGCACGGAAACGTCGTTTACCTTCCCGCTGGAGCGGTACCTATTTATCTACTTGCACTTTGACGTGCTTTCGAACTGCTAGGTTGGCAGGAGCAGGGACTGAGCAACGGGAGCTCACCCCGTCGCGGGGATAAAGATAATGATAACTAGAGGTGAGACAACTCTGGCACAAGAGAGTAGAGTCAGAATCTCTACAAAGTGAGATTACACTTTCCATCTTCAAGGAGCCGTGAATGATGCTTTGATCTGATTTCAGAATAGGTTCAAAATGGCTCGCCGTCTTGTTTGGAAAAGGCCAAGGGACCTGCTGTTTTAACTGTGCAGATGTATTGTTTCTTTTAATCTCCTTTGTAAACTTTCCTTTTTCCTCCTCGTTATTTCCTTGGCCACGCTTTCCTTTCAGCCCTCAGTTGTTGTTCATTTGAATCTTTAACTTTAAATATTCGCTTTGGCTTTGTCACTTACATTCGTGTATTCCCCCCCCCCACTCTCAAATACTTCCCTTCCTTCTTTTTCTTCAACAGCCAACTCTAAGCCATTTCCCAGTCTTGTTTTGTTTTTGATTTTCACGTCCATGTTCTCCCTCTCCTCCTCCTCCCATCCCTTGCAGGGAGCCCCAGGAGAAGCCGGCATATCCATCATCGGTCCCCGTGGCCCACCAGTAAGTTGCCTTCTCTGTTTTTTTTCTTTTTTTCTTTACTTTCATTTTTAAAGGGTATGGATGAGTTGCCCAAAAAATACAGGGAGTGGGAAAATGCCACTAGTCAGCTCAAAGGGCCTGTAACTCTACATGATGTGGTTTACATCCCTGGCCAGATTTGTTTTTATATTGAAATTACAGACTATATATATTGGTTATAAAGTACATCAGTCTCAGCACAAAAGCTCAAACTGGCCGTACCAGTGGTTTTCCCTCCTGTGTTTAAAAGTAAAGGAAATATTTTCTGGTCTAAAGGGAAAAGCCAGTAACAGAAAGCATATTACACACCCTTGTTTTTTAGCAAAAAAATAAAAATAGTATTGCCCTCAGATAATACCAGCTGGTCACTGATTTCTGGTGCAATGTGATAGAAAGAAATTTGACGTCGTTTCCCAGAAAATTTGTGGTGGTATTCCCCCACCCCCCAAAAGAAAAACTTTGCAAGGAGCAAGACTCTTCACCGAGAGTGTAGCTGAAGGAAGTAAGGAACTTTCACAGCAGAAGAACAGAAAACTTTTTTTAATTGTAAAACAGAAAATTCACAGCAGAAGTTTCTGATCTACTACAGAGGACTTACTAGCTTAGGCTGTTTGCTACATCTGACTTCACGACTGAAGGTCTGCTGACAAGTGTCTCCAAAAGAAAGGACCATGGCCACCTACTTTCTGCAGGTGGACAAAAGAATTTTGTCAAAATATTGTTTGTTTGATTATTGCTGCAGAGCTTTTAGCAGGGCTAGCCCTATTACTAGGCGGAGTGAATTGGTTACCTCAAGCACCTGATTTTATAGGTTCTATGAAATAGCAAAATTTATTCCTGTTGCATTTTTATTCCCCAAGAAAGGTGCTTGTGGGATTTTTCTGCCTCGGGTGCCAAAACAACTTGAACACCCTTAGGTTTGCTATACCTTGACTTGGCAGGAGGCATGTGTTGCTATTTTGCCTCAGATTTTTATGTGCATATACTAAACAATAGGTATTGCTTCACCTGAATGCTTTAAAAAGGACCCAGAGAGGGCTCTTCTTCACCAACCCAAGGTGAACCATATTAGCAGCATTCAACACTGTAAGAAATGAATTGGTGGTGCTTCAAGATTTTATTTATGGTAAAATTCTAAGAGGTTTTCTTGGGTTTCTTCTCAGGCAAAACATCTGTGAAATTCAGAGAGGTGTAGAAAGTTTGTTGATAAGACTAGCAGAATTTCTCAGGGAGGTCTTGCCACAAAACTACTGTCCACTTTAGTGAAAACAGAATGGGATGTCTTGTTAGTTGACTACAAGAGAGAGAGAGGCATGCGCTGGTGGAGGTTGCCAGGCCTAACCCCTGTCACTTTCAGTTAAATAATGTCAGCTAGGGTGGAAGAGATTTGTGACTGAGGTCTTGAATAGTCACTGCCAATCAGATTAGGCAGCCCTGTGACAGATGGCCTGTCTCAGTACAAGGCAGCTTCATATAATTTATATCTAAAAGTTAGTATCTTTGGGAGATTGCATTATTTATGCTTGGGCTTGCAGATGTAGATAAAACCAGGAGACAAACTGGGGGGGGGGGTGATCCCTGAGGTGCTTATTTGTTTTATGTTGCATTTTTATGTGTTTCAGCCCATTTTATTTTCTGACTGAAAACAAAAAGTTGCCAAGTTTCTCTCTTTTTACTGCCTACTAGTCCAAACTGTTCATATGTTGCCATAATACTCAGTGGCCACAATCTAGCACAGAGTTAGGTATGCTCAGGCTACTAAAACCAATGGTTTAAGTGCATTTATCTCTGTGCTGGACTGTGACCTGTGATTTTTTCCTCCATTGCATGACTAAGCTGAAAACTGCTCCACACGCTAACAGACGTAATATGCCCCTTTCACACTGTTCTGCATACAAACATTACACGGAAGAGGAAGCAGGATTGCACTTCATGACCCCACCCCTGAGCCTCAAAGTGTGTCCCACAGCAGGATACAGATTCCGCATTCAGAACATAAAGTGTTCAGCATGTGTGCGCATAGTCCATACGCAAGGCCAGGGAAACGTATGAAAGGCAGGGCCGGGGCTAGTGAGCATGAATTTCCTCCTTGTGTTGATTTTATACGGAATGGCTATGACTTGGCTTTTTATGACTCAACAGTGTTCTTCTGCAAACAGTAATGAATATCATAAGCACAATGTGTGAAAGGGGATGGATACTTTCCCTCAGTTTTGCATTAATGAGCAGCCCACATTGTGCTGCAGCTTTGGCCGGAGAAGGCAAATTATAACTTTGAATTATGAGTGATGGTGCAACCTGCATCTGTATAATTATAGAGTAGGTTCAGTACTGATTCATCCTGTCCCTTAGCATACTTTCTTTTGGGAGTAAAATAATTTTGCTGCCAGGATTTGCATTTCAAGGATAAGAGAGGCAGGAAAGAAAAATGCAGACACAGAAGTGCTGGGAGCTGAAAGTTTTAAGAAGGCTAAAGTGATATAAAAGAGGCAATTGCACAGCAGAGCGTTGTCTTTGTGCATGATGAATCTAGCAATTTCAGCTTCTAACCAGGAAATGAAATCATACTGTCCGCAACACCCTCTCACTGATAACTTGGCAATTTGCCCACAAGACTCCTGCAACCTGCCTTTTCCAACCCATCTTTGCGGGCCAGTTTTACAAAAATGAAAAGGCATGTTGATTTTGCCTTGAGACTCCTCACTGGAGAGCATTTACCTAAGCTTTATTAGAGTGAAACTACTTGAGAGGAAATAATTTCAGGACTGTGGCTTTAATAAGGCACGTATTATGCTTGAAGTGAATTGTTGCCTGCCATAATCATCAGTACAGGGGAAAATGCTTTTTCTCCATCTCCTTCTCCAAATCAATTGCAAAGATGATTTAGTTTTATGGTGACCTGGTGATAAGCGCTAAGGAGCACCTTGATAGCAAAGAAACGCAGGAGTACTCTGGAATAACAGCATGCTTTAGACAGATGTGAGATGACAAATAGTTTCCAGACTGTCTTTTGGAGGCGAGATGATGTGAGCAGTTGCACATCCAGAGCTTTTCAGCTGCTTAACATTACTTGGGTTTGCTGGCTTGAGCAAAGCATCGTGCTGAGCATGGCAGAAACAGACGCGTTCCACGACTTGGCAGTTCCCAGAGTTCTATTCTTGAGAACTTGATACAAACAACATTTGAGGAAGAGAAAGCTCCATGCTTCTTGGAATCTCTAGTGCTTGAACTTTTGCTCTGGCCTTTTATTGTCTCCAGCCTAAAGAGTCGAAAGGAGCAGCGTAGCAGTTTACAAGGAAGGTATCAGAGGCCAAGTTGCACCCTTTCCGGCTTTCGTCTAACTATTCTTTTCTCAGCCCTTTCTTGTCCATCAACATTCAGAGACAATCTACATGCAGAGATTTATTAGTGAGATCCTCTCCTTTCTTGTTGTTTCGGAAAGCTACGGAGTGGACAGGCCATGGAATTTATAGCAGATCATCTCCCCTTGGTCCTTAGCCCGTGGCTCCAGGTGGTTTTATATATTTTGCCAAAGCCAATATCACCAAATGCAACATCACAAAGCTTAATATTTTTTAAGCAAGTCTACTCCAGTCACACCAGCATTTTAAAAAAGCGCTGTTTGGAGCAATTTAAGGCACTTTATAGCCCCAGTAATTCTCCAAGGAATTTCTAAGACAATTTTGGTCTTCATTCTCTGGCTTGTGAAAGCCCTTTTGTAATATGAAATGGGGAGGTGTAGGTCAAAAAGCAATGGTTTTCAAAGCATGCACTTGGTAATTCTAGGATTCCATGGAAGCTTATTAAAGATTCTTCAATGAAACATTCAGTACGGGCAGGCAAACGTCTCCAAAAAACAGCTTGCCCACTAATACCAGGAATGTTCCCAGGTACAGGGTGGGTGGATGTATTCTAGGTTTCGTTAAAATGGGGAAAACAATAGGATCCAATGAGTGCCGCATATGAACTGAATGACATTTCTACAAAATGCCCTGGAATTAAATAGAAGGATCTGCTAATTTCAGTTCTTTCTGTTTCTCATTTTTCCATTCTTAAATTCAGTTCTCTATATATCGGCAGAAATTTGTGAATTGAAAAAAATAAAATACCCGTGAAAATTCTTCAGTATTTTAGTGGGAATTTCTGCTACTAGACACACTTCTGTATGCAGTTTGACTAATGTGCATATTTTACAAGCAGTTTCCCCTAACATAATGCACTTTTGGTTGTTGTTCTCTCTCTCTCTCTCTCTCTCTCTCTCTCTCTCTCTCTCTCTCTCTCTCACACACACACACACACACACACACATATATGAACATGAACACTTTCCCCTAATGTAATATATCTTTTGTACACATTGATTGGAGAACTGACTTGCAAAGTTCAGTTAAGTATGAATTTTGAAAGATGACTGTCTTTCAATTCTCATCCGGTTTGGAAAATGTGAAACTGAAGGATTTGCCTATACATGTGAACTGAACTGAATCCCCCCTCCCCCACAATCCCTACTTGGAACATTCCACTAACGAGCAGAGGTTCCATGGTAGACAAGCAAATGTCTCAAGAGAAAAAAGTTTGCAAACAATTGCCTTACAAAGTAACTGTGAAACCCTAGGGCTACTTTTACTTCTAAAATGGCTGTAATTTCAGCAGCAGATTTGCTACAGTTTATTGTGTATAATATTGGGACGCGGGTGGCGCTGTGGGTAAAACCTCAGTGCCTAGGACTTGCCGATCGCATGGTCAATGCTTCGAATCCCCGTGGCGGGTTGAGCTCCCGTTGTTCGGTCCCAGCTCCTGCCCACCTAGCAGTTCGAAAGCACCCTCAAGTGCAAGTAGATAAATAGGTACCGCTTTATAGCGGGAAGGTAAACGGCGTTTCCGTGTGCTGCTCTGGTGCCGGTTCGCCAGAGCAGCTTCGTCACGCTGGCCACGTGACCCGGAAGTGTCTTCGGACGGCTCCGGCTCCTGGCCTCTAGAGTGAGATGAGTGCACAACCCTAGAGTCTGTCAAGACTGGCCCGTACGGGCAGGGGTACCTTTACCTTTACCATTATTGTGTATAATAGGATTTCAGACTTCCACTGGCAACAACAAAAAGCCTTCCCTACTTTCTAAATTAGGCTATTAGAAATTAGGCTATTTTTGTACAGGTTATCCTAGTGTATAACCTATGTAGTAAGTAATTATATCTAGCAAATGAGCTACTGCTTGCCATCTGGCTCCTCCTGCTGCTACTATTTAGCACCTGGGTTTGGTTGGTAAAGCTTGCAGTTCTAGTGCAAACGCAATTAGATCCTGCAGACCTGGTCTACCTGTGCCTGTCTTAGATTGTGCTAAGTATTAAATGGAAAGAGGTTGATTTGAGATTTTCAGCACCTTTATCTGGACTCTTCTCAATCTTAAATCTGCTATAAGAGTTTATGATCTTTTCTCCATTTTGTTTTGTTTTGTTTTGTTCAACAATTAAGGTAAATGTAAGCAATTGCTTATATAAACAATTTACACACATGAGTAAACTTGTAACTAAGCACAGAATGTTTCTTTGGATCAGATTGTAGAACAATAGCATGTAATTATTCTTTGTCTATTAGACAAAGAAGGGTGTCACCATTTCCCTGAGTATTAGCAAGTCCCAGGGGAAGTTTTAAAGAGTCAGTTTCCTTGTGGAAGAGAGAAAACTGGAGACTTGTAGTGTTTATAATAGATGTATGTGTTATATAGAGAGTGAGAAGATAGGATGTTATTTTTTATTTGTTTGGTTACATCCGTGTCCTTCCTTCTTAGTGTGGGCTTACAAACTTAGTGATTTACAACATAATGGACCTAAACAATGGTTTAGTGTTTGGTGTGCTGTACATGAATTTGGGCTTACATTTTCCCTCCGCTGTTCCTCCTATGGCTAGTTCAAACAAACCAGCTTCAAACCAGGGTTTGTGATATGGCTGATTAACAAACCATAGTTTAAAACTACTGGTTCTAATTACAGTGGTACCTCGGGTTACATACACTTCAGGTTACATACGCTTCAGGTTACACACTCCACTAACCCAGAAATAGTGCTTCAGGTTAAGAACTTTGCTTCAGGATGAGAACAGAAATTGGGCTCTGGCGGCGCGGCGGCAGCAGGAGGCCCCATTAACTAAAGTGGTGCTTCAGGTTAAGAACAGTTTCAGGTTAAGAACAGACCTCCAGAACGAGTTGAGTACTTAACCCAAGGTACCACTGTAGTTCAAAAGTGAAAGCAGATGCCTGCAATATCCTCATGGCTATTATTGGGTGGGGGGAGTCTGCAAGCCTGATGCTTGTGTATGTAATGCCAAACTATCCTTTAGTGTTACATGCAAACATGGCCGTAAAACCACATCACAATTTTTTAAAACCCACAATATCAATTAAAACAAAAAAGCAGTAAGCCAATGCATGAAACAACTGTTCATGGCACACATACTCGTGCAGTGGCTTTTATAAGCCACTAGCAATCAAGTTCCAGACTATACACACCCAAAGTATGAACCGTTTTGTATTATTGAAGAGTATGCTTATAACAATATGAGCAAGTCCAGTGAAAGAACACTTATATATGATGTACATTACCTTCTCTCTCTCTCTCTCTCTCTCTCTCTCTCTCTCTCTCTCTTTTTCAACACATGTGTCAGAAACATTGTAGCCAGTCATGAGTTGTGACATGTCTCCAAGCACTGATGTTTATCAGAAATTTGAAATCCAATATATACTTGCAAAATTGTCAGATCAGACAAGTAAAAATAGGCAGCATTGTTTCCAGGCACACTTAGCAAGTAAACCTTAAAATTAGCTACACAGTGAAAGCGCACACTAGGTACAGTTGAAATACACGGAACAACCAGAAAGGGACTTCTGGGAACAGGCACACATTTGTTGCTCCATCTCCTGTTGGCACTGCATACCACCCTTGCTTAGGACTGTTCTGGCAACCATATTTGCTTCAACATTTTCCTTATGGGTAAAATGAATGAGGAGATATGAAAGCCAGACAACTGGGCTTGAGTGATCAAGACCACCATCATCTTTGAGGCTCAGTATACATCTCACAGCTGATTGACCACCATTAAATGCCTCATTTTATGGCACTGTGATGCGGTTATATAAAGTATTCCTATAAAGTGATCCCAGGCACTGCAAACTGCACCAAAAGGACTGGTGAGCAAGCTTGAATTTATAACACACATGTAATTGATTCAGAAACTTCAGACAAACTGTCTGGAATTCAAAACGAACCCTTCTGCAATACTGCTGGGCCTCTTTATTTCCCATCATTCATGTGAAACCAGCCTGAGTGGCTATAGCTGAAGAACAATTGAAGGGAAATTGGAAATTACATAGTCTCTTCCACAGAACTGCTTTCCTTTTAATTTCCTCAACACCGGTTATTTGTGTTATATCCTCCAGCAGTTATAATTGTATCTGTTTGGGAGTAGAATAACAGGTTCCTTGAGATAACCTTGCACAGGTTTCTCTTACCATCTCTCCTTCTAATAGTGAGCTCAGGTGGTAAGCACTGACCGGATTGGAGCCAAAATGGACCCACCAAGAAGCAAGAAGGACTTGTCAGCCTTCTTACGGGAAGACCAAAGTTTGCAGAAGCTCGACAATCTTTAAAAGCCAAAGTCAATTCGCAAGAATTCAGTGAGGACTGAGCATGCTCAGCAGTTTGCTTTGTTTGATGGTTTGCAATGATGTGGTGGAATCAGCATAGTAAGTGTCGAATCCATGTGGTGAGGAGCTTCACATCAGCACTTTGTCACATGGAGCGATCTTCATGTAGTTGGGATTCCAAGTGTCTGGCCATTGTACAACTGCTTATTTCCTTTGGGCCCAAGACCTTATTTGCACATATCATCCTTCCTGGTGTGTTTGCTCCAGGTTGTGCAGTTCTTTCCACACTGATTCGGGAATAGGTTGCCCACATGGTTTGGCCTCATGGTGTGTTTGCAGGACACATAAGCAATGCCCAGCTCGTAGAAGACCTATCATTTGCATAGCTTATAAATATATCCTCAGTCAAGCTGAACCACATGGATGGAAGTCTTTCTCTGTGCCCAGAACAGTGTGGGAGCAAATGCAGATGGAACAGAAGCCGCATTAGCAATATGTTTAAAGGTCTAAGACTTGTAATTTTGGGGAGAAAATAAAGGTATTGGGGACTACACTTAAAAGGGTACTGAAACATTTAAAGATTTGTGGTGGCTGAGCATCAACATAAGCATTTTCTGAGTGGTGGAGAAATGTGCAACTTGAGATTAGAGAGTCCAATATTATTTAGTGACTTGCGGTAGCTTCCAGACACCACAGAAATGGCTTCATTTTGTACTAGTTCTCCGCAGTCAAGCGCTAATCCCTCAGGTCATGTAAAACAAGTGTACATATTTTCATCTGGCAAATGATGGAGAGTAGGAAATCACAAGGCCTGATGGAGTGATTTAGTCACACATGTTGCTGTCTCATCTGTTTCTTCTAATCTCTTTTTCCGCTTCATTCTATTCAGGGACAGCCTGGAACAAGAGGTTTTCCTGGGTTTCCGGTAAGTGGCACTGCTAATGCATACTGGTATGTATGAATGATATATTTCTAAGTGCAGCATCCCTTAAACTAAATGCCTCTTGACGCATCTGTTCTAAAAATGGATGGCTGGGGATTGTGTCACAGAAAAGACATTGCTATTTCATTCAGTGCTTTGGTTTCTTTAAAAATGCATTTATTGTTTTAAAAAAATTGCAGGTAGAGAGATCTCCTATATTTTCCTTACAAATGAGTCATTAAAGCAAAAACTGTAACATAAAACTACAAATATGTGTTGTGATTTGAACTAATTTCTAGATCTGTTGCAATGCTTTTTCAGTCACTAGACTCCCTTGTGTTTTCTGTCCAAGACCTGTAAGGTATTCAGTCTTGTGGGCTGTATATATGGGCTATGAACACAGAATATTTGCCTGTTTTAGACTTCATTGCTACATACTTTCTTGGGAGAAAGCCCTATTGAACCCAGTGGGGCTTGCTTCTGAGTAAACCTGTATAGAATTACACAAAAAGTCAACTGCTCACCTCTTTTCTTTTGTCTTAATTTCAGGGTCAGATTGGTTTAGACGGCAAACCAGTAAGTGAATATTTCCCCTCCCCTGACTCTTGTTCTTGCTCATACTCCTAGTCAGCAGCTTTCTGTCAATAACACTTTCAAAATGTTTATCTCTAAATCATTTGTTTCAATAATTCTGGGCAAATCCATATATGTGAAGTGGTGCTGGTGTGCAGACTACCAAAAGACACGTCTTAGAAATTAGACTTGTCAGAAATGTAACTTATATAGTTGGAGACTTTAAAAAAAATCCACCTATCATACTCCAGTGTTTCTATTTCTATGTGTGTGTTTGTTTAAATTTTGAAAACTTTAAAACCCAGTTTTCAGGACACATGGGGAAAAATACACTTACAAGATATGGACCCACATCACAATTCAGCCAAAACTAGACCTGAATAAATATATCTTCCGAAATTCTTTTAAAGCGATGAGGCCAGTAGCGGCCATTGTGGTGAGGTAGAGCCATCCTCCCAACATTTGCATTGCTGCAGGGGCACAGTGGCTGAAAGGTCAGGGCTGTGTAGGAACCAGTGTCAGGAAGGCTGCTCTGCCCGAAATTTGGGCCCTACTGCAAGAGGCCATCTGTATGTATCTTTGTGAGGAGTGAGTTCCAAATGTGTGGGGCCACCTTTAAGAAAGCCTTGTTCCTGCTACCTGCCAGCCTAATGGCTCTTGCTAGCCAGTTAAGAGAGCAGGGTCACAGCTTTCACTTCAATACTTTGGCAGGCTCATCCACTTGCAGGCAGCCCTTCAGATAACATGATCCCAAACCACTTAGGGCTTTAGATGTTCAAACCATGAGAAAACCGTTGCTGTAGGAAAGCAACAGGAGAACGCATGACTAAACGGTAATGACAATCGCAGAAGTCTGAGACTTCAAAATGTCCTAGTAACTAGAATGGCCACCCCTGATGCAGTCTTCCTTTCCATTTCAGGGGCAACCTGGACAGAAGGGAGAAGTGGTAATAAGACTTTAATCTATTTCTGTGCAATATGCTGGGTTGAGGCTGGAGACTTTCAAGCTTGTAAAAGGGCAAGACTGGCAGGGTGGGTTTGTGGAGTCCTCCTTTCAAAATGGAACTAGGATTGCCATATTTCAATAAGTGAAAATCTGGACACAAAGGTTGCTGAGGTTTAAAGCTTTTTGTTTTGTTTTGTATTTTTTCAGATAGTCACCAAAAATGCAACACTTCCAATATGGGCTGCCATATGCCTGGGTTTTCCTGGACATTTTAACCAGTTTCCGAAAATTCCACCAGGACACCATTTTCGAAGGACAAATCCCAGGTGTGTCCGGGAAATTCCGAACATATGGCAGCCCTACCTAGAATAGATCTCCCATTCTTTTCTCTTCCTACTCTAGCAGTTGAAAGCAGGAAAGTGATTTCTGCTGGCAATTTTGTAAATAAGACCTCCACCCCCCCACACACACCACCCTGTAAGCAGCACTAGGTTATTGGGTCATCATCAACAAATTTATTGTACTAGCCTTGACCACTTTAAAAATAAACTCAAAAAAAATTCCAATCCCTAAACAACAAAAGCATTGTATAATAAGAAAGTTAAAGTGCCTTCTAATGATATTAAATATTTTAACATAATTAGAGTAAAACTGAATTCAAGGTAAGATTAAACTAAATACACTCTTAAAGCTCCTAAGGCATGTCCTCCTTTAATACACTAGTTCTTTCTGTTAGATGTTTGCTTGCAGCTAAAGCATACAATGTTGTTCTATATGTAACAAATGGATAAACAACTCCAAAGAGAAAACACATAATTTTTTGGTCAGGATGGGTTGTTAAACTAGACAAAATATTTCTCAATTTTCCCCTTGGACTATCATATAAAGGACATTTTGGTGCATAACGGATTACATTCTCCACCTGCTTTAAATTACAAATGCAAATCTGTTGTGAAACTGGTATCTGTTTGTCTCTACCATTTGACACAGCATAATCTGTAGGCATAGCTCTCAGAAAGCTCTGCATTGGGGAAACACTGTCACTTCTTATTGATATCTAGATCTTCGACATTCCTCTTTGAAAGAATGATGCCAATGGGAAAATTTAGATTGTTGCTCTGGGGGTGGGGGGGTGGGCCAGGAGAACTCCAGAGCAATGCATGCAAGACAAAAGGGGGGAGGGGTGTTCTGTCCGGCAAGCAGAAGTACTTGCACTGACAGATCTATTAGAAGAGTGCAACGTTGAATTCCTCCCCTTGTTCCACCACCAAACTTATCATAATATGGCAGGTTCTGGCAACGCCAAGGTCGGCTGCACTTTATTTGTAGGGTATGACATCACCACTGCACAGGAATCCTTTGTGCATGTGTGGTATGGCTTTATAGCATCAATGAAGTCTTTAAACCAGGTGTGGAGAATCTTCCACAACTTGAGAACCGCATTCCCTTTTGGGAGACCTTCCAGGGGTCAAATGCCCACACACACACACACACACACACACACACTCCCCTTGCTGTTCTCCAAGCAAGAAACATGAACAGTTCAAGGACATATTCCAGCCAGACAGAGACACTCAAGAAGGGTGCAAAGCAAGGATGGAAAGGGATAAGAGTTGCAAGTGCCATATAGACACCCCTGGGCCTCATATTCCCCATCCCTGCTCTAAATTTGCAAGAGAACTCCAGATTCTTGTGAATATACCTGGTACAGTGGTTTTCTCATAGCTGGGCCTGCAAATCCTCGTCTGGATTCCATATTTTTGTGGAATCGAGCTGCATCTGTAGCTGTACCAAAGGCAAATCAGTACTACATCTAATATCAAGTGAAATTTTATAGGCAAACTGCTGCCACCCCTCTTCTAGCCACAGGAGTGGGTAGGACTGGAGCCAGGTTTTTCCCCTCCTGACCCTGCAGCCAGGAGGCACTGGCTTCATTGAATATACCATAGATTCCAACGTATTAGGCAACTGGGCGTATTAGACGACCCCCTAAATTAGCAGCTGCAATTTGGGGATTTGTCTTATAAGCCCAGTTGCCTAATACACTGGGCAGCTCCACGCCAGGAGAAAGCCACCCGGCGCGGAGCTGAGCCTGCCGCCCGCTGCTGCTGCTTCAGAGCCGCTGCAGCAGTGGGGGGGGGGTGGCGGACCCCCGACTTTTTAACCTCTTTTCTGGGGTTAAAAAGTCGCCTTATATGCCGGAATCTATGGTAGTATAGTATCAACATAACTGTTATATGTACTTGGAAACCAAAATATTGTGTGACTCGCTTTCTTGCAAATATTCACTTTTATTGGTCTGGAACCAAACCCGCAATATCTCCAAGGTATCTCTCTCCTTTCCATGATGCCAGTCACCATGAATTTAGCTAGCTTCATGGCTCAACAAGGCTTAATTTGCCTTTGTGCTTACTGTTCCTTGTTGTGACTGCTTTGTTAAGTCCTTTCAGACTTAAGCAACACTGGGATAATTAGAACCTTCAGGAGGATTTGCTGGGTGACTGGCAAGTCTGAAATGCATGGTGAACTGGGTCATCTGATTGTTTCACCATCAGGTGGTAGCTCCTCATCACTCCACCCCTCCTCCATCCAACTTAACGTGTACTTAATAGAAGGATAGGGCGGGGGGGGGGGGCTGTGCTGCTTGAGATGAATGGGGCTGAGTGCTGAGAAACTGTGTTAGGATATCCTGTTTTCATTATCCAGATTTCTTTTTTTTAAAAACCCAGAAATGCTTGTCAGGGAACCCACACAGTTTTGAAAATCAACTCTTCACAAAATTATTCAAGTCAATAACTTGGAAAGCAGAGTTAGTAATAGCCAGATACAGGCCATTTAGCCTATCTTGCTTGTAACTGGACACACTTTCACATACTAAATTCCTGGTCCATAAATTTTATCCACCTTGTTAATTCTGCTGCCACCCTGTGTGTATTGGCCCTGCTTTACAAAGTATCTCATTTCAGTGTATGTATGCTTCGATTCCTGGATTGCTCAAGTCATGCTTTTATTTTCTACGAAGCTGGAGTTTTACCCTGTGTCTAAAGCAGAGCGAACCACAGGATATAGTGTATACTTTGCTTCCTCTCTGAGTTAATGAAATAATCCCACCCTACAATCTATCAAATACTACAGGCCTGTGGTCTGGCAAGCTTCTGCTTGCTTTGGCCCAGAGCCTACAGAATTCCAATTTAACCCCACTGTTCAAATTAATTGTCACTCTGTTAATATAGTATATTTTCACTACATTATTTGTTGCAGGCAGATGCTGAAACATGCCGTGCTTTCTGTATCTGATGAATTGATTGTGAGATTTTCTTTTAAATTAAGTTTTTGGGGCGGTATGCACATATTTTGTGACCCTCTAAGTCAACACAGCCCACCAGGCATGTGTTGTGTGGGCCAGCCAGGTGTTTGAGAAAACCAAAATGCTTTGGGGGGGGGAGGGAAGCTCCAGGCAGGCGCCAAAGACAGTTTTATTGAGCCTCTGGTGGCCTGTGTTCAGCTCACTGAGTCACAAGTGGAGCAAGTCTCCACCAGGCATATTTTCAGTGCATCCCAAACACCAGAAAGGAAGAGGCCAAGCGCAAGAGATTTTAAATAGGCTAAAACCTATGACTGTGCTTCAGTTGACTTCTCCATCACTTTTCCTCAGAGAACTGTATCCCTAATGGGCATCAGAGGCATGCCAAAATATCACAGAATAGTGTGCAAATGAGAGGTATGCCACACCCTGTTGTTGCTGTAAAAAATGTATGCAGGTCCCTCTTCAGATAAGCTTGTCATGTCAGCACTATCTTATCTTTGAAGAGAATGTAAAAAGACATTTAGCACACATCTCACATCATGGCCTGATTTTTATTAGTCTAGCTTAGTGTTTCCCAAACTTGGGTCTCCAGCTGTTTTTGGACTACAATTCCCACCATCCCAGACCACTTGGTCCTGCTAGTTAGGGATGATGGGAGTTGTAGTCCAACACAGCCGGAGAACCAAGTTTGGGAAACCAGCTAGCAGCTGGACGCTATTGTCCTTTGAATGTCGGTTGTTGCTGTTGTTTTGCTACTTTTTGGTTGCTTTCTTTTAGTTAATTAATAGGCTAATGCTGCTGATTTTATTTTTAATTGGGCACCTGTTCTTTTTGTTTATAAGCCACCCAGATCATTTCACCAGACATGTGCACATGTCACAGCATACCTTAGCAAACTAGATTAAGGGGTGCAGTGGTGTTGAGCCAGAACCACCACCTGCTGGCAAGACAATAAGACCGCCACCTCACTGTGGATTTCACACTTGTCATTCACAGGTCGGGGCCCTGCTGTGAAGTAGCTAATATTCCATCCTCCACTCTGCAAGAAGCAGTGGACAGTTTAGACTTATTTGTCCCATGTGTGAAAAAGCTTTTACTCTTCCTGTATTAGGAATGGGTCAATCTGTCAATTTCAGTATCTTTCAGTTTCTCACTTTTCCACTCTTAAGTTCAGTCTCCACATTTCTACATTGGAATATTTTTTTAAGTCCTCCAGAAAATTTGTTAGCATTTTTGTGCAAATTTCTCATGTGCATTCTAAATGCATTTTTGCTCAGTGTGCACATTTTTCAAATCAAAATGTATATTTGATTTTTTATTGTCACTAATATATGCATTTATGTGCACACGTTACCATAGTCTGTGCATTCTTGTACACATTGTTTGGCTGGAGAACTGCTGTGCAAAATCTGGATAAGTCTGACTTTCTTAGGATATCCATTTTGGTACACAGTATTGTTTTGAAAAGTGTGAATCTGTCGTCTTTAAATGCAAACAGAACTGAATTCCTCCCCCATCCCTACTTTTGGTGGTGCTACTCCTACAGACTATGCATCCCACTGCCCACACTGCTGAATGTTCCTGGTAATTATGTCACTAGTGGATAGTCTCTCCTGATGGGGACTGCACATGCTGTAAGGATATTTAATTGATGTTCAGCATCACCATGAAATAATGATTTCCCACATCTGCATATGGAGTAGGTGACATCTGTAACAGGCCCAATTAAGATATGTTACTTGGAGGATCCTAAGGATACCTGATTATGGAATTAAAAGGTTTGGGTGAGAATTATTGCAAAAGGGGGTACAGATTGCCTGTGTTTCCTGTCTGTAATGCCAGTTTTATCTGAAGCTTACATCATGTGCTGTCATATTCATCATATTGTTCGCTTTGTTTTTCACTCGATGTAACCTCTGCTTGGGTTTTCCTCCCCTCAAAGGGCCCAGCTGGTCCCAAAGGACAACCAGTGAGTAATTACTTGTACATACTTTCTGCTCACACTTATTTTTGGCATTCCTTATCACCATTATATATGCGACATGACTCTATATTTGTCTTCTACTTTCTATAGGGAACCGCTGGACAAAAAGGAGAAAAGGTGAGCTTAGCAGAATTAACATTCTACCTACAATAAAAAAGGGAGTTCCATGTTGGTTTGGGTTTCAGTTTCTAGAAATACCTGTGTTCAAGGCAGGCTAAAATAGTCGTGTGCTCTCTTAAAGAGGATTTTAACTCACATTAAAACGCAGGTTTTTCAGGAAACTGGAAGCTGAAACAACCTGGAACTCCAGGCTATTCATGTACCCTGAATCAATAGTCTCAATATCCACAGTTGCTTTTGAAAATAATGTCACCTTTGCACATTTGAATTCATGGACAAAGTCCAGTCCACGGGATGCTTAAATCAGCATTATCCTCACTGACATGAATGCATTCAAGTCAGCAATGCACCTGCTATGAACCTGTCTCCACGAATCTATTTTGGTTACAGCATTCATGATGTAAACTATTTTCTTTTAATCTCCTACTTTTGCAGGGTCAATGTGGAGATTATCCACACAGGGTAAGCAGACTCTTCTATTTTGTTTGTAAAGTGACCCTTGCATATTATCCCTTGTTTATTTGGATGGAAATATAGAACAAGAGTTCTTAGAGTTCATCACTGGCTCCTGCAGTCCTTTCTTCACCCCACCCCCCATCCACATAGATATTTTATTACCTGACTGCCTTATTGGCAGATACAGTGAGTGCAGAGAGTTTTTCGGGAAACATTTCACCAATTTCTCCATCTGGCTAGCAGATCTGCCAGTTAGGATTGCTCTGCCCAGTTTCTCTGCATTAGAACCATAGAATTGTAAAGTTGGAAGGGACCTTGAGGGTCATCTAGTCCAACCCCCTGCAATGCAGAAATCTCAGCTAGAAAGGCATACATTGGGGCTGAAATTATTATAGGGACATAGGTTTAAATACTTCATATTCAGCATTTGAGAAGTCTCCTAATAAATATAACTAAAATCCGGCCCTTATCCCAGAGAGATATAGATGTTCTGTTTGTCCAGGATCCCGAGTGATGACAGGATGCAGATAATGACCCTTTTAGAGGTATCTGAAGCAGAAGAATGCAGGGAACAAAGGCTGGCTGATTGGCTGAGTGTTCTGGCCCATATAATTACAACAACAGAGAGCCAAGTATATTTATTTAGAAAAGCAGTGTCAGTCAATTGCTATGGGCTTTTTATTTTTAAGTTAGAAGCATATTTTGCCTGAGCAATGCTCTGAGTTCAGCTGCACTCCCTTGCAAGTTCTCCCAGTGCTGATCAAGATGAAAAGGAGGGTCCACAGAATATTAAAGCACTGAGAAACTAATCGGGGTAAAGAGGACTTGACCATACCATACCATCACAAAGAAAAAAATAGTGTGGCTTACTGTCTCTGTTGGATATTTGGAATTGTTATTTAAGAAATTATACCTTCCCATCTCAGATGGTGCTTTCAGCTACAGGAGATCTACATAATAAGAGGAAATATAATAATGATCCACATCCTACGAGCAAATAGATTAAGGTGGAGAAGCTCTGGCAAAGCTTTGCAAGGGGAGTATGCCTTGAGCCTTCCTCTGCTACATTCTCTACTAACCGGCAGCCTATGTTTTGTTTCTGGGGGTGAGGAAGCTGAGAGTTGAGCCGCAGCCAGCGAAGTTTGAGATTTTAGCTTCCAACTCTAATTAAAATTATAGGAACTTAAAGGTTTTTGTTTTCTTTTTAAAAACAACACTGGGCCTCAAGACGATACCCAAAATGTTCTTAAAGACTTCAGAGCCAAATGATTTCTTAAAGTCATTAAAATGTTATGCTTTTTTAAAAAGCCGTTAAGCAGATTCATGATTTTTGAACTTTGAGAGGTGCTAGATTAGGCCTATCCTGCTGCCTGGAAATCTTGGATGGACTCAGGGCACTGGTCACAATTTCCATCTTTGTTAAGCGTTGCCCTTAAAGGCAGCAATACTTTGCAAATTATCAACGGTAAGGTGTGCCCCCCCCCATGGATCTTAAAGGAAGGCATTTAATTTCTTTGTTCCATAATAACAAACTTATCTTCTTTTCCAAAAAGAGGAAGGAATAGCCCAGATACTTGTTTTAGCTTGCTTAGGATTTCTGGATAATGGGTTTCTTACCATTGTGTCTGTGGCATATGAACTGATTTTTGGCCTGGGTTCCCCTCCTCTACCACTGTCAGTAAAGCAAGGACTGAGAATCCAGCCCCACTGTTATGTAGTTCCCTAGCCTGTTCGTCGAGCAACAAATTAGGAAAGCTGATACTGTGCTCTCAACGAAGGAAATGAATGCATCAAGAGGTTATGTATGCGTTGCACAATGCAAGCCTTGAGGACAGATGAGGTAACTGAAACAGGTAAAAAAGGCAACAGGGTTGGGCAGGGGTTGCAAGTTGTCTTCGGACTAGATTTAGGAGTTGGTGAAATTCATTTTGCTGCTGATGGTATAGAGAATCAAATTGACCCAGCTCTGTGTTGCTCTGTCTCCACTGTCCCCCTAGGAATACCTAAGCACCACACTTGCAGCCCTGCGTTCTAATCAGATCCTTACACTGAAGGTTTGTGGGGAAAGGGTTTAACTGGTCCTGTTGCAAAAGGCCAAGGAGATGAATCCAATATTGCATGTTCTCAGTGGCAAAAGATCCAATAACATACCTGTGGGACGCTACCCCCCCCCCTCCAATAAAGGAAAATGTGTAAAATATATGCTACCATCAGACTTCAGTTTTTCACTGTGGGAAAAGGCAAATGATGTAAAGAAAAACATTCTGTATATCATAGTCATGCCATCTGAACTATCCTGAGCTCACCTTCCAGTAGTCGTTAATGACTGTCATCTCAATATTTATTTAGGAACATAGGAAGCTGCCATACTGAGCCAGGCCCCTGTTCCATATAGCTCAGCACTGTCTACCCTGGCTGGTGGCAGTTCCCCAGGGTTTCATTCTTAACCCAACTCGATATTTTGAAGGTTTAAACTGATCAGCACTATTTTGCCTTGTCTGTGTTTTTAGATCTTGCCTCAAGAGGAGTCCCTTCTATTGAGCAATTTCACAGTTGATTATAAGACATGTGAAAGGCACTCCTAGATCATAGAATCATAGAGTTGGAAGGGACCCTCAGGATCATCTAGTCCACCCCCCTGAAATGCAGGAATATGCAATTGCCCTATATGGGCATTGAACCTGCAACCTTAGCATTATTGGCACCATGCTCTAACAGATGAGCTAGGAACAGGAAACCTGTGGCTTTCCTAATGTTTCTGGACTACAACTCCCCTCATTCCTGGCTGACCAGGGCCGATAAGAGTTTGGAGATCAGCATCATCTGGCAGGCCACAGTTTCCTCAAACCTGCCCTAGATAATCCTATGCTTCTTGTTAGGAAAGGTGAGACATCAGAAAAAAACAGCTGGACCTAAGGATGGCATTCCAAATCTTCCTCAGTGCCATGTTTGCTCAAATCTAACACCTCACACAGAACAGATGGAATATGAAAATCCTATTCAGGTGTTTATCTCCGTACTGTCTCACTCACATAAAGAGAACTAGTGGGGCTGAATGTGCTTGTCTGCATGCCTCACCACACCCTATACTGTCCCCACAGTGTTGATACATTGGGGGAATGTCTGAAGGGGATATGCCTGCTGAGCATGCAGAGGCTGCCTCCAGGAGCACGCAGGGTTCCAGCTCACAGGGCAGCCTGTGTGTTTGTCAGGCAGTTCCCACCCTGCTTTAGATCTTCCCCCAACATGTTGATGATGCCGGGAACAGGCAGATGTGTGGTGTTGTGGTGGGGGCAGAGGAAGCACATGTGGCTCTGCTGTGTGTGTCTCTTTCTGCACAACAGAGATTGTGGGGAGAAAAACACCTGAAGAGGGCTACAGCTTCCCCAAATTCAGCTCCCTTTGTCGCCTCTTAAGAATTACAGGGAATGTGCAGTGCCTTTTTCTGTGATTCACAGACTGAGCCCCTCTGTGGTCTTTGGATCTGCTGTTGATTGTGGCCTTCTTAATCCAACCACTGCTCTTCCAATTTTACCACCACAACACGTCTTCTATTTTTAACAAGCTGCCCAGAATGACTGGGTTGCAGTGCTGCAATATTGTGATGACATTTCAGTTTTGCAACAAGACTGGAACTTGGCCTGCACTAAAGAGCAAGCAGCCATAAATAAGGGGAAGAAAGTGTACTCTCTGAAGTGTACACAGTTGCTGTCATGGGAGACCTGCAGGCATACCTCTCAGCCTCAAATGAAATTACAGGCATCTGCATTTTTGAGCTGTAACAAGACCTGATTGTTCTTGCACATATACTAGTGAAAATCAGGAGTGATTCTAGTTGTAGAGTGAGGATAAGCATATGCAGCGGTTGGAATAGTTCATTGAATATTTGGCAGGCAGAATATGCATAGATATGCATAGATATGTTTGCTTTCCTTGAGCCATTTTTGTGAGGTGGAATGGATATCTGTAGCATGGAACACATGGCTTTGGATTTAAAATGGACACGCATAGAGACAGCTGTGAGGCAAGACATACACACGCTCACACACGCAATGTAGAATGATGTGGAGTAAACTTTGGAAAGATGCTGAAATTAGAAATGCATCTCATGCATACTAATTTCTTTTGTGAGGTCAGGTATGGTAAAACTGAAGAGTGAAATGACCTCCATGTGAAGCTCATGTTTGGAACACTGAAGGAATGAGTTCTGAGAAAAATCTCCTATAGTTGGACTTGGCAGGGAGTGAATGTTCTGCCAAGATGCAGAGCTGGATTCCTTGTTGGAATGAAGTCTTCAAGTTATTCTGCATTCATTCCTTCAGAAATTTAAAAGATGCCTTCTTCATATCCATTTTCACTGGGGGGGTGTTTTAAAAAAGCAGGCACACTTCTTTTACTATAATGACTAGTTTTCTCTAATACAGTTTGGCCTATCTAAGGGATGAAAAATGGTTTGCTGAGAATATCTGTTGTAATCAGAATAGCCTTTGCAGTGATTAGCAAATTTGCTATGGAATTAGCTAGCAACAAAAAAGAATGGTCAAGAAATGAACTATATCTGGTAATAAGGAGAGCACAAAAACAACCAGTGAGGAATGGAGACTTTGGGTGAAGCAAAGAGAAGAATACGATGCAAACAGAGAAGTGCAAATAACAAGAAGCAAATTTAGAGCAGAAGTACTCTGCCTAGAGACTACAGGTGTGGAGGGTAGCAAGTGCTATGCTTAGTTGCAATGATACACAGCAGAAGGTGACAGCATAATCAGCCTTTTCTCTTCCATGTTATATAACTAGAAAGTATTTAAAAAAACAAAAACTAGAGTACTCTGAAGCCTGAAGAATAAAACCAAAGCCTATGTTCAAAATATTAAAATGGAACATAGAAGAGCTCAAGAGGCTTGCCAAAAGGTTCCTAATGACAGATACCTTTTCCATTGCCCTTCATTCTTGTCTCTGAACTGTGACTTACTTTCATTACATCCTTTCATTGTTTTCCTTCCCCACCCCCTTTCCATTTTCTTCATTGGCTGTTCTGTATGACTTTTGATGCCCTACTGACCTCCTTTGCCTTGTGACCTTTGGCCCTTGCCCTGTGACCTCCTGGCTCGGTCTTCTTCAGCTGTTGCCTCTTCTCAATTCAGTGCGGCTGGCTCCACCCCCAGTCATAAAGAGACGCACCTTCCAGGTATCCTTCTTCTTTTCCTGGTTTTAAGCATTTTCTTTTCATTCAGAGACTGGCGATTAATCAGCTTCCTTTCTTCCTTAAAGAGGGTTTCATGAAAACTAGAAGAAGCAGGGATTTCTTTAGAGAGTCAGTTTTATCCACCATTTGACATGCCTGTACATCAGAAATGACCCCACAAGCTGGTTTTAGTTCACTTGTGTGCTTGCGCTCTCAGTTTAAGCAGCTAAGCATGAACAGAAATATTTTGGCTGCTTCTCCTGATGATCTGATTTCAGGGCCACACAAGATGCTGCAAGAAAGAGTGTTATTGAGGAAGAACAAGGTTTTCACAGGATATACTTGAAGAAAGGGATTGCTTCTTTTTCTTGGAGAGAGAGCAAATGACCTCCCCTTGCAATACTATAGAATATCTGAAGAAGAACTGAATCTAAGAGCCCCCCCATGCATTATACTGAGGCTGTGTTTACCACGAGACTATGCACTGGTGTCATGCAGGTATCGCCTGCAGTAAACATGTAAACATATATTTTAAGGCAAGTTTGCACAACTTGGGACCTATCAAGCAGAATGTAGTGTATGGTAACCCAGAGGCTCAGCAAACTGTCTAGACCTTTAAAAACAAGGGGACTGTTAAGCACCCAGAACACCACAACACATTGTAGGGTGGCTGTTTTCAGCTTGCTAGATCAGACGTTCTCAAGGCCTGGCAAAGTGTGACAAACAGGCACCCATCTCTAAATACCTGAGGATTTGTGTCATGGACACCAGACTGGTCATGGCTCCTCTGGGAGTGTCTACACTTAATATGTTTACTGTGGAAAGTGTTGGTTTTGATAGGTCAGTGTAACTTTACTAAACACAGTTGCCACACAAAATAATATCCTGATTGCATCCACAGCAAACACCCTTTGACTTCCCAGACAGACAGACTGTAGCACTAACAGTAAGGGAACCTCTGCTGACAATCTCTTCAACTCCTCTAGAGATAGCTATGTCACTTTGAATGAAGGCACTGGAATGAATTAGCTTGTATATCTATGGAGATTTATACATGGGCATTTGGCAAGTACTGGCTCAGCTGCCTACAACATCCTTCAGAGGATACAGCCGCAGTGCCCTTGGCTTTGTTTGAGGACAGTATTATGTGTGTTTGTGTAGATGAGTGCAGATGGTTCATCTCAGCAAGAGTTCTCTATAGTGAGATGCCAACCCACACAAAGCCTCTTGTTACTGTGGCATTATGGTATGCTTATGAATACTTTTAGCCTGGAATGGCCCTCTAGGATTCATCTGGAATGTAACTGGATGGAGGGAGTAAGTCAGAGATCAAACGCCATACTTATCGGATGTCACATGCCTATTTTTAACCATTAATTGGAGCTATATAATTTTTTTAAAAGTTTTGCTAAGCACCAAGTTGTTTCATTGTGTGTGGATTTAATGTTCTGTTAGAGTTCACTGCAGGCTATCTCACACAACCACTTTGGCTGGGTGTAAAAAAACAAAACAGGGAAGTCAACGAAACAGACAGCTGGAATTCAGGACATAGTCAAGGTTGGGTAGAGAAAAAGCAGATGCAACCAGGGTTCGTTCTTCACACATTCTATTTTGCATTCTGTTAGGAAGGAGCAATATTCAGTAGAGATAGTGATAATAATGCACCAAAATAGATTGTATTTTTTATTGTATTTATTTAAAGGATTTGTAGCTCACCCTTCATCGGTACTGATACCAGGGTGAGGTGCAATGTAAAATAAATGATAAACAACATCAGTAAAACAAGCAAACAAAATTCTTAAAGCCTGAGAGAAAACAAGCTTTTAAGGAGTCTTTTGAATACAGGAAAAGAAGCAGCAGAAGCAAGTACAGAAATGAGACAGAGATGGAACAGAAGTAGTAGTTTAGGGGGCTGTTGTCTTGTGTCATTCAGACATCCCTGAAACCTCCGGTCTGTAAATCTGTAAGGAAGGGCAGAAGAAGGAGAAGCCTTAAGAACAATGGCAAGGGCTCGTTTGATGGGCTTTAGTATTGATGCTCGCTTTCCCAGTCTAAGATCTGATTGAGAGTTGTATTCCTTCTGACGGGAGCTTTAAAGTCATTCAGGAATCCATGTAGAAAGCCCACCCACACGTTGCCCTTTGCCCAAGTTTTGGAAACCCCCTTCAGGTACTTACTAACAGCAACTTGCTTGGCTTGGCTCTTCTTCCTTTGCTCAGGCTCTGCTTGCTATAGATCATGCTCCAGGGTCATTGTGCTGCACTGATGATAGCGTTGTTTTCAATACACCTCAGGGTGAACAGGGACAGGCAGGAATCCAAGGGCCTCCAGGGCCACCTGGGCCACCAGGCCTCCCAGGGACTCCAGGACAACCTGGACCAACTGGACCAGCTGTAAGTACCTCTTCAATTGCTTGTGTCTGTTTCCCATACTTCCTGTTCTCCGAAGAACCAAAGATCTGGCTTTTACCTCCATGGTGGTTCTGCAATGGTGGGGCCCCAAATCCTCCCATGTTACATGAGGATTCCATTTCCTCTACCCCAGTCTGTGGGAACTTCCAGGGTGAAGAAGTCACACTCTGGCTGCAATTATGTCACTCTCAGCAGGACGCCCAACTTTTAAAAGCCTCAAATTCTATTTGATGTTCTGGTAACAGCACCATTCCTGCAGCGACAGTAAGCATTTTCAAATGGTCAAAATCACTCTTGTTGAAATAAGGGTTTACCAAGCTGGCATCTCTGAAAGACACATTTCTGTGTTGCCTTAGGGAAAAGCAGGAGAACCAGGGAAGCCTGGCAAGGATGGAAAGGTATCCGTTTCATCTTTTCCTTTACTACGGTTGCTGCATTTGCTTGCATGAACGTGATTTATTTCTTGGTGCCTTTAAGGGACATAATGAATGCTGGCTCAACAGTGCCATACAACTGCATGCATTAAGGGAAGGGTAGGCAAGCAGTGAAGGGAGTTGGTCATTCAGTGATCATTCTCTTGCCAGCTTCGTCTAAAAGTCCAGTTACTCTGTTCTCGGATTTTAAAACCCCTCTGAACTCTAGGATTTATTTATTTTTTAATCCTATGAACTTCAGCCTAATGATTTGAGTGCATGATGGAGGGTTAACTTGAAATAATTGGGAGTGAGAAATTTTTTCAACTCATCTTGCTTTAATCCTAGGATAAGCACTTATAAGCACAAACAGGCTTATTATCTGTGAAAAAGAGAGGGAGGGAAAGAGTCCTGAGCTGCATACACACCATACATTTGAAGTACTTTTAAAGCATATCCTTCCTACCTTAAGAATCCTGGGAACTGTAGTTTGTTAAGGGTGTTGAGAATTGTAGCTCTATCAGGGGTGATTTACAGTGCTTTAATGGTGCGGCTTCTCTGCAGTCATGGGCCTAAAATGCATTATTATTATTTTGCCATCCCAATAAGCTCTGTCTCTTCAAATTTGGGACCATAGCCTAGTAGTTTGGGTGTATGGAAAGATGTTTGTGAACTATCAGCTGACATTTATTAAAATGAATAGTTCAGGGTCTATAAAGGAGAAATAATGCAACATGGTGCATGCTTGATATGGGGCTTAGAATTCATTTACTTACTACAGAGGATAATTTCTGCATACATTATTTAAGTAATAAAAGATAAAATATATGGTGGTATGGTATAAGGAGAAGTAAATGTAGTACAGAACTTAGCATATTGCCCAGTGCTGTGGGGATTTTCAGGTTTTTACTACTTCATGATGTCATATGCTTTTATCTGCAGGGCTTGCCAGGACCTCCTGGACCAAAGGTGAGTAAAGCAACTCAGAAGAAATACCAGATATAAAAACTGCCCTCTAAAATTTCAAATACTTTGTGAGTGAAATGTGAAATGCAGTGAAGTCCAGAATGTGGTTATAAACTGTTCTCAGGATGCTGCAAAATGGTTTAATTACAAGAGAGTTAGTCTATCATGCTTTGAGAATGAACAAGGGAAAACCCTACACACACAAAAGTATTAGGGATCTTCTAATTAATTTGTTTATTTAAGGATCCATGACCCTGACTTGTCATGTTTAATGCATCTTAGACTTGTCATGTTTAATGCATCTTAGAAGCACAGGCTCAAATCTATATATAGCAAAGGAACAAGTTCTGAATAAACCTACTGTGTATGTACCTTTGGAAGGTATAGGAAAATAAGGACAACCTGTTTGCCTTAATGTGTTTATTAGTGTGAGAATTAGTAATGCGTGAAGAGCTCATGTTCCTCCTAATCATATTCTTACCTTCACATAAGACCAGTTTTGAATCAGGCCCTACCTGATTTAGAACCACAAACTAAGAGCCAGTTAGAAGAGGTTGGGAAGTATGCCAGGAACTAGCTAGGAAGTAAAATCATTCTTCCACACCTTTTGAACAGAGAGAAACTTAGCTTTAAAAACCTGCATATCTGTAATGAGCTCCACAGCACAATTAAGATTGGGTTGGCAGGCTCTGGAGGAGGAAGAGGAGGAAGAAGAAACCGAGGAACAGGGATCTCCCCTTTCCACCCTGATTTCAGTTACTTTGGAAAAGAGAGCAGGGGTGCACGTTCTCCCCTCTGACCTTTTTTAGGAAGGGCTTTGGTCAACTGAGAGGGGAAGCTGAACAGGGAGGCATCAGTGACTGAACAGGAGGGTGCAACCTTGTCTTTTAGAACCAGGCAGGGAGCAGACCAGCTTGCACCGATGGAGTGTGTACTTGCAAAATTGTCATTCTTACAAGGTGAGAGAGTCTCGTGAGTGAGCATCCCAAGCCTTGCTTTACAAAGCTTGGCAAGAGGGGCAGGGAAACTTGTTGGGACGTATTCATCGCTTCTGTCCAATTCTGAACTTCTTGCCTGCTCCTGAACTTCTTAATCCTGGCTCCTGAGCACTGGGTCTGCTGCCAAACCTGCACTGTTACTTGCCTGAATAAATATCTCTTTTTTAACTTCAAGGAAGAGCTTCTGTCTGAATGTGTTGGGCGGGAGCCAGGACAATATTTTTGATACTATAAAATTCTCCTTGCTACTGCATGCCACTACTTTTTCTACTCCTCCAAAGAGGGGCAGGTAATACTCAACATTTGGTCATGCAAAGATCCCTAAAGGCTAGAATGGTCCAATATTAGAGTTAAGTGAGCTGAAAAATTTGCAAGGGACATGAATACCCCACAGCTCTTCTTTGGGACTCCTGTATCTGTCTATGTCCCCCTCAGATTCTTACGTACATGTTCATAAAGGGAAAGGAGTTTCAGTCTGAATGCAACCTAACTCAATCCTTGTTTGTGTTTTTATTTCAATTGGCATTTACAGGGGGACCCTGGAATTCAGGGGTACCATGGAAGAAAGGTATGGTTGTTGTTTTTTAGAAGCATAAGACTAGAAAATGAACTAAGCACAGCAGCGTTTGAAATGCATTAATGTAGATCTGAGCCATCTGGGAAAGTGCTGGCAAAGATACACCATCCTTGCCTTACTCATGCACACAGACACAAGCATATCCTGGTTATCACACTTTGCTCATTTCCTACCTTGAGCAGCTTCGGCTGGGAGTGACGGGGCTTGAAGTAAGTGTGACTTCTTCCCCTGCAGCCATCACAACCTCTGTCATGCCCCATGGGTAGAATCTGTTAACAAGAGGGTGGGACTGGAGAAGTTTCCAATTTTTCAGGCTCTCTTGGTTGCTTACGACAGTTTCTGCCAGGAACAACTGTAAGCCCCTGAAGATTTGACACCTATCTGGAATAAAAATGAGTTTGAATCCACATTCACATGCAAAATGTACAAACTCTGGGTATCCTTCAGTGGTTCCACCCTTGGCTGAATCTGATTAGACCCGATCCAAACTGTCAGAGGGGCACATGAAAACCTCCTTGCACATAGAAAGCTAATGTCAGGAACATACACAGAGAGAGATTTTGATAATGTGAGCACTTTCGAAGAAGCAATTCCCCATGTATCTTCTGGGATGATACAGTCCACTGAAACGTTTGGGTCAGCTCTTACCTACTTGCCTTATATGGCTGATCTTACTTACCACTTTGTTGGAGTTTGTGACGCTTCTGTTATTTTTACAATGAGTCCTTTTATTATGATTTCCTTGATTTATCGTGCTGCAAGTTATATTGAATGTTATAAGTCTAGTAGGTTCATTTTGGTGCTAGGGTTGAGTCCCAGCAGTTTCCAAGAGATGGCTTCTAAATCTTGTGACTTGGGTCATGGAACTCAGGTGTTAGGTGAAACATGGGGAAAGTGTTGACTTGGTTTGGTTGGCATCCGTCTGTCTCGGGAGACAATGGTGCAGTGTACCTTTGGGGGTGAAATCAAACTATTGGAAGGTTATAGTGCCTGCTGTGGCTGTAGATACTGATACAGGAGAGGTATGTGTTGTTGTTGCTTTTTTGAATACCTTCCTGTATTAATCCAGCAAGGGTGTCATCCTGAGATTACTGTCCACCACTTCTTTAATCATATTTCTTCTTAGCCAGAAAACTTGACTTTTTATGACCCTTATCTGTACCTATTCCTTCCTGTCTTTCCTTGTATCTTTTCCCCAGGGTGAGGTGGGTGAGGCTGGCTTACCTGGCACCCCTGGCCTTCCTGGTCCTTCTGGCCCAAAGGTAACTTTTGCATTGCACCAGCAACTTCCCATGTCCCAAATTCAACTGATTGCTACTTCACTGTGTTACAACAATGATGTTCATATGAGCACCCCTTACATGGACAAGAGGAGTGGTGTTGCACCCAGAGGACATTCTGCACACATGTATGGCAAATATTTTTCCCCAGTCTTGACCTGAAGGTTTAGTGGCCCATTGTGATGGGTAGTAGAAACATTCCCCCCCCCCGCCGCCTCACTTTTGCTAGGGCAGGTGAAAACACCACTCTTTGCCCAGGAATTTCTAATTCCTGCTGCAGAGGCTTTCTCCCATTAATTAGTGGTGAGAGGAGTATTCTGATCTCATATGTTCTAGAATTGAATCCTGGCATTGAAAACAGATGCTATGGCTGGGTTCTAGCCCAAACAATACTCTGTGCTCTTGTTTCTGGTCAAAGAAAGTTGCTTGGTTTTATAGCGCTTGAAAAAACCTGTGAAGCCAGAGACAATAGAAGAAGGAAAAAATGTATGTGTACACTGTGCGCTCTGTCATACCATCTTAAATTTTGTCTATCTACAACCTACATAGTTTTCAAGTGTGCCACCCTTCATTTCTCATCCATTTCTCAATGCAGCTCATTTCCCCTAATTTCTTATTTCTGCCTGTCCTCCCCCCTCTTTTTCTACCCCCCCCCCCATTTTCTTCTCTTTGTTTTCCCTTGCACAGGGTGAAAAGGGGGAGCCTAGCATGAAGGTAGGCATGGTGTCAATCTGGTATGGGAATTGTTACTTAGAACAATGTATTGTTATAAAAATCTTGACCCAAGACAGACCTGTGGCCTATTTAATAGCATATCCATCTGTGTTGTGATTAACCACTAGCAGACTTCCATGTCCTGGCTCCACTAGGCACACACAGAGAGACACGGTGAAATCTATCTTTATGAGTTTGGTGGAATTTGACTCTTTGCAAAGGCATTTCTTTGACTACTCAAACTGGCTGATGATTTCTTGCCCTTCTGTATCTTGTGAGACGGGTTGGGGTTTCTTCACAATGTCTGGTTAGCTGACACATCAAACCCACTCTAAAATCAGCAGATCCTGATGTTGAGGTTTGGCATGCTCCTTTCTTTTCTTCTGATGCTCGGGGCCCTTTTAAGAGAGGCTAACATGATTTCATGCCCATATGTTATCTATTTGATTAAAATGTATATTGAGCCTATAAATTTTGAATCTATTCCTGTGGTTTTTTTTAAAAAGGTATTACAACTTTGGCCAAGATCCACAAAAGACAAGGCAAACTATAACAGGCTGTATGATTTAAATGTCTTTGGAGCTGGTTCTAGCTCAGTTGGTTGGTGTGATGGTTGGAACCAAGGTTGCAGGTTCAATCCCCGTATGGGAGAGCTGCATTTTCCTGCATTGGAGGGGGTTGGATTAGATGATCCTCAGGGTCCCTTCCAACTATACAATTACACACTACTTCATGTGTGTAAACTCATCTAAAAATGTCTATTTAATAGCTTGTCTTTTCAATGTACCCGCTACAACTTACTGAGACAAATTTGATTTATTAATGTTTTTATGTGCTGCCCACTCACATACAATATCAAGACGGTGCAAAACAAGATATGCTAATACAATTGGCTTCCCAGCACATGTATCAAGGTAATTTAATGGTCATATCCTCCCTATTCTTTTTTAAGTACAGACGCTCCATTCTTCCCTTATTCCTTACTGTTCATGAGCAAGAGAAATACATGCACTAAGGTACTAATAGGAAAGAAAACTTGACATCCGTCACCTACTGTGCAGAAAGGCAGCCCCTTATAAACTGCTGCCCTAGGCTGCGGCCTAGACTAACTTCATAGTAGGTTGCAATGAGTCTGCTTTCAAAGACACCACAGTTATTCACATGTTGTGTCTGTCATTACCCAACAGCAAGTTGCATATTAAGAGGAAGGTGGGTAATCATTAGCAACTAATATCAGTGCTAACTAGCATATCCCAGTGATGTTCTCCACACCTACCCAGAGGCTGCCTCCTGATTTTCCAGGCAGCTGAAAAATACATACACATTCTCCAAGGTGAAAGGGATTATACATCAAGAGTTTCACAACCTGTCTGTGAGCACAGCCAGATCATTAAACCCTGGAGATCTGGAGATCTTCTTAATCCAGGTTTTCCAATTGGATTGTGATGAGAAGGAAGCGTCAATTTCATGGTTAAGAAAAATCAAAGCTCCATGAAACTTGTAGTTTAAAGAGGAAACCAGCAGGAGACTGTCCTGGTGGGAAGAAATGAACAGCATTTTGTCTCTTTCTCTCCCCCCCCCCCCCAACAGCCCACCCTCAAACTTTGAATTGAGATCCTGGGCTGCCCTCTGCTGGTTTGTTAGAAGCAGAAACAAATTCCAGTACATTGTTTCGTGTTAGCTTTAGTGACAATCAAAACTGTTCTCCCATTTTTGGCACTTGTGAACACACATGTTTGGTTTATATACTGTTCAAATCCCTTTTATCTGTCTGTCTGTCTGTCTGTCTGTCTGTCTGTCTGTCTATTTGTTTATTTCCTGGTGTCGTGCGTATATGCGGTCACGTGTGAATTGATCACACATAAGTAGGGGTGTGTGCCTGTATATATTAGTGAAAATGACATTCAAAGATGCATTCTGCATTTTTGAAATTGCTTGCAAAAATGTGTATATTTGGAAAAATTGTAAACAGAAATGTGTTTATTAAAAGAAATTAGCACGTAAATGTACTCAGATTTTCATGAAAAGGTTTATTAAAAAATAGAATACTGATGTGGAAATGTGGTGAACTGAAGTTACGTTTGGGGAAATGAGGAACTGGGAGTAACTAAAATTGTCACAATCATCCATCCATAGTCCAGAGAGACGTTCATGTCTATATGTTACACACATAGGAAGGAAGTGTCATCCAAAACTCCAGCATCACTGAATCGTACTGCCTCTCTCCTCCCATAGTATTTAGGCTCACTTGCTCCATGTGGTCCATTGTACATCATCCCATTTCTGCAGTCATTATGTGGTAGGAAAACACAAGATATGATGATGGCAGGGTAAATGATCGCTTGCATTGCTGGGGAGAATTTGACACACTACCCATACAGCAAAAGAGTTGATCTGTGTTTTGGCCGCCGTGCAGAGAAGTTGTTTTCAGATGTAATAAATTCAGCACAGTGAAGTTCTGTATTTTCTGGGAAGGTAGTTAACATCAGCCAGTTGAAGTGACATTGAAAAGGTCGTAAGTCAATCCCTACGCCTATGGCATATTAGCATAATATCTCTGCAACACTACCTAACACCACAAGCCATGAGCTGCACTGATTATTTATTTGCTGGCACAACCAGTCCCTAGTTTGATTCTGGCATTACGTTTTGACATTTTCCCCATGCAAAAGATGAAGAAAGCCATGTTCTCATCATAACTTTAACACTTCAAATGTTTAATACTAAATTCAGGATTTACTAATTATATTGTAAGAAATTATCACAGCAATGGTTGTCTTCTAGTCTGAATCGTCAGAGCTTCTTGAGATCTTATGGAATACAGTTTTCTCCAGTTTCAGTGGTTACCAACAAAGGTCATATGGGGACCTATGTTTTCCCCTCACTCTTCCATCTTCATTATCTTTATCTTTTTTTCCTATTTCAGGGGGAGAGGGGCATGCCAGGGCTACCAGGAAAACAAGGAGTTCAGGTATTCTGCAAGGAATGGAGTCTGACTTATCCAACCACCCTTACCCATACCTCTCAACTGACCCTGAGTCTCAGAGATTACACCAATTACCTTTAACATTCTCTACATGTATTCTGTACATGTATTTCCTACTCTTAAAATACAAAAAGCTCAAAGTCTGATTTAGCAAAAGGAAGAAGAACCAGGAAGAAATGTTTTGCTGAACAAATGGCATGCCTGTTCCTCAACAGTTTTCCCATTGTGGAAAGAAGTGAAGTGAAATGGGTGCCTTAAGATACCCACTGCAATGAGTGTGTGGTCCACTAAACCAATCTGTGCTTCATCTGCACTACGGAAACAGAGAGCATAAATTTGACTGATTTGCCATTGGATCAAGGTTCAAATGTTTATTACTTTCAGAGGAGTGGAGAAGAATTCCACTTGAGTATGTGCTTAGATTTAAATTCATAGCTGCGATTCAGATTAAACTCCAGTTCACATATTTTAGGTCAGAATAACCCTTATTTAAAGGATTCCAGAATTGCATTCATTTACATGTTAAAGGACTGACATGCCATCTCTTCAATCAAATCCACCCTCCCAATATATATTTATCCCCTTCATGTCTCTAGCCCATAGTTACTAAACATTACTCACATCTGATGCATTTCTGAATGTTTCTTTCACCTGTTATTACATAGAATCCCTGATTTCCATCTTCTGTCCTTGTGTTTTTTAGCTATGCCCCTGATTTCTGTTTCAGAAAGTTGAGAGGTATGATCCTTCTCCCTCTTCTTCCATCCCCATCTGCTTCACACCTTTCACTGTTTGAACCTGTTTGCCCTTCTTGGTTTATGATTTAAATCTGCTTCTCCAAGCAAGTCTCTTTGTTGTTCATCTATTGCACTAAACTCTCCAAACCCCCATTATTCTATGTCTAACATTAAATATTTCCATCCGTTCCCACTTCTTTCCCTAGGACCATTTGCTCTTGTAATCAAATGCTCTCGTTGAAGAGCCTAACAGATACTAATATGTAGAATGTGCCCACCTCCTTTATTTAGCCAATAAGCACTCATCTCAAGGTTCATCTGCACTGCAATTTTTGTCTAGGAAATTCTTACCACTTGATATCCTTCCCAAAGGCTTCCAGTATCTTTCTTTCCCTGCCCAGGTGTTACATGTTATATATTGGCTGCTTTGATGAGCTTGCTCCCCATTAGCATCATTTCCAGTCATTAATAGGGTGCAGTCAAATACAGTGGTCTACAGTGGGCATTATTTTTGCCATAAAAATGCTACTGAACGTGGCCTCATTATGGTGACTGGTCCTTCTTCCTGCTGAAACACTTGTAAGTGTATTTCAAGTGGATCGAGCCATTACATTCTGCATATCCATGGCCATCTTGAGGCCATTGGGAAGGATATGTGGAGACACAAGGTAACAGCCTTTATAGGTGTACTTCCCAACTTTGGCTGTGTTCACATGTAATGCTAAACCACAGTTTATGTTACAAAACTGAGTTGCAGTGAGCCTTTGGCTTGGTCCCTCCTTCTCTGGCAAAACCATGAAGAGGAGTTAATAAGTTTATGTTTCCTTATTTGACTAACTGCAGCTTGTTATGATGTTCGAACCTGGGCAGACTTCAGATACTCTTAAATATGGTTTGCTAAAACAAGTCAGCTTCAAACTGTGACTTATAAATCTGGCTTGTTTGAGTAGATTGTAACTATGATTAACCACAGTTTAGGGTTGCACAGAATGAACAGCTGTGGTTAATATAAAATGGAAGCAGAAGATTCTAGCCTTCCTGCAGCTATGCCAAAAGAGGAGAGGAGAAGAGAAGTGAATGCAAGAGTCCTAGGCTCATTGTGGCTTGTCCTCATAATGTTAAGACATAGTTTAGCATTACGTGCTGATGGAGCCATTATAGACAGAGCTGGGGTCCCTTATCATAGGGAGGCCATTTTCTGTAGTATCCCTTTCATCAGCCTCAATATATGCTTCAGGCTTCACAAAGAATCACCCAAGTTTGATTCAGATGAACAGCCAAAATAGCTAAGTCATCAAAGGACAATATTTTTTTACGCGGACTGTTCTTTTAAATGCACTGACATAATGCAGATACTGTAGCTGACAATCTCCTGGATAATGTGTGAAGTCATATGTAAAAATAACCAGTTGTTTCTTGTGTGGTGGCTTTACCACCTCAACAGTTTGCCTGAATCCAAGTGCAAAGCAAAGATTAAGTAACTGGTAGAGATATGAGGACAAAACCAATCACTCATTTGTCACATGTTATACAAAAAATCCTGCGTATGTGAGGAATTATTCATTTTCCTGCTATTTAAAGTACAAAGATCTCCTGACAGATCCCATGGCTGTATAGCATTCTTGCTACATTTCATTTCATTCCCCCACCTTAATGTCCCATTACTAATATTCACATTTTCCCTCAGTCATAAAATAATACTAGATATGCACAATTGCATACATGAGACCATAAACTGTTCAATAAAGTTGATGAAAACCTTAAGATTATGAAACAGCCAATGTTTGGTTTCTGCTAAAAGTAATAGCACATCTTCTCTTTAAAAACAATAGCAAGATGCATTGATAATGCTAGTGTAGAGGAACTGTGACACACTCCTGTCTAGACCCAAGAGTCTTAAAACCTCCGCCCTCAGGAAATTCTTTCCACATTGATTTGTCTGCGGAAGGACCCCATTGCATGTGTTGAGGAACCCCTTTGTGGTACCGAACAATTTATAGTGATTTCTAGGGTGCCCTCTCAGCACACACAGTGCCCCAGCCAAGCACATGTGGACCAGTGATGTGCTCCACAATGCACCTAGCACTCCCTGCAACCAAACATTGCAGGAGATGGTAATGGAAGGCAAACTGTGCTTGAGAGAAGTTTGTCTGCCAATACTGAATTCCTCATTGAGGAATCCCTTAGGGCCAAGCCAGAGGTGACAGCAGCAGACCTTTCTTTTCCTCTTCCTCTCTCCCCCTCCCCGCCCCACCTTTCTCTTTCTCTCTTTGAACTCAAAGAGGAACACAGGTGTGGATTTAGGTTTAGAAAATTTGCTCCTACCTGCAGCTTATCTCCCAGCAGTGTGCCCCTTTAGGTCAGAGGTGGGGAATTTGCAGTCCTACGGGCGTTATGAGATTCTGCTAGTCCCAGCCAGCATGGGCAATAGTCAGGGCTAAAGGGAGTTGTAGTCCAAAAACAGCTGGAGATCCAAGTTTGGGGAACATTGAGCTGGATGGACCAGTGATCTGTCTCAGTATCAGGGAGCTTCCTGTGCTCTTGTGTGTTGATGCTTTTGTTATCTGTGCTCTGGCATCAGAAAAGTCTTTGCGGGGAGAGGCTAGAGGGAAGTAAGCAGCGGGTTTGGTTAGGGATTCATTCACACACACACCCTTTTTCTATGAAAAACCAGATGCACCCAACATGCCCTGTGCTGCTGTCACATCTAGTTTGGTCCTAGTAATCTTCCAAGGCTGTTGGCTTCTATTTTACATTACCTTAGGTATGCTTTGCCCCCTCCCCAAGAAAAAAAAGAGAAACTTTCTGAAACTTTCTCTCTTGAGCAAAGACCTTTTTTCACCATCTATCAAAGTATCCCTGTCTTTCCTTTTTCTCTGTCAGGGGGATCCTGGAATTGCGGTGGCAGGCATGAAGGTTAGTTTTCAAGTGCTAACCTCCCGGGGGGGGGGGGGCTGTAGAGCACTCTTAGGAGATGAAAACCGAGGTGTGCTCTCAACTTAGCATCAAATAGTGGGGAGCAGAGAACTGAAAAGCAAAGCACAGCCCTGAGATTAGAGCTGCTGTTTTAATAAAAAGCATTTTTAAAAAAGAATTATCCTTAATACAACTTGCTTTTTTGCCAGTTCAACTGCTAAATTTTGGGGTTTTATTGCACTCCGAAACATCACATCTAGTGTTTTGTAATGTAGTAGAGATTATAATCCACTGGATAGATCCTATGAGTCCAAAGTTCCTTCATAGTTAAAAAAACAACAAAGTGACACTTAGTCAAAAGTGCAAATGTTTAAGATAATGTCTGGTAGTTCATAAGGAAGTTCATAATGTGCATCCATCAGATTAATTAAATAGCCACAATGGCAGATTCTCATATCATGCACTGTTGTTGTTTTTTTAAAAAAAGACGTAAAGCAGCTTTGATGTGCCAGCAAACCAGTGCTTAGAGTGGTGTACAAAAATATAGTACCACAACTCACATGAGATGCTGGTGTTACAGAGACATTATAACACTGTTGCAAACAGAAACACAGACCAGAGTGATTTCTTTTAAATGATCATGATATAACTTTTCTCGCAGACTGTGAAATGCTTTTTTAAAAAAATGTTTGAAAAGAATATTGAATTTGCCATAGCTCACCATTGCCATCTAATGCCACATTTGTATAATGCACTTCACAACACACATTTTATTTGCAGCTGTATAGCTGAGTCCGAGGCACCTGCCTCATCAGAGTAATTTTATAGCGCTACCAAAATTCCTTTTAAAAGGTAGGATATGTGCAGAGGGTGGAATGTTATATTTGTACTCTGCACTGAAGCAAATGGGACTTCCTCCTCCCTGGGAATTCTGTTGGCGAGGGCTGGGCCACCCAGAGTTCATCCACACTTCCATTTGTCTCATGATTTCTAGACACAGGTCTGAGAAGTTTTTTTCTTGTCCTGCCGCTTTCTCCAAGAAAATCTGCGGGTTTTTGTTGAATCAGAACAAATGGTATTTGGGTTTTCTGCAGATTGATGTTGGTTCCAATTCAGCAGTAAAGCACAGGTTTTCTGAGGGAAAGTAGTGGGACAGAAGAAAAACCTCTTGGACCAAGAAATCATGGGATGAAGGGAAGTGTGGTTGAGCCCCCAGTGTCATTACCAGAGTTTCTCCAAGAGCAACACGTTATTGTGCTCCATTCACTTCTATGGGAGAATGTAAAGAAGGGCACTATGGCTCTGGTGGCCCAAATCAACATTGCTCCTATCTGCAGAGTCATGGTTCTCTTTTTCCAAGTTGCCTCCTTAGGACAATATTTGCAGGGCAAAATCTGCAAGCGAGGGAAGACTTCAAATCCTTTCCCATCTACTGATTCTCCCCAGAAAATAGCCCTGACTGACATTTGCATTAGAAGGAAAACATCAGAACTCAGTGTTTTCTTCATTAGTTCCACCCTCAAACTTGAATATTAACAACTCTTGCCCATCTGTATTTCTGCAGATTCCATTTTTGAGTCTTGAAATAAAATACTTTTGGTCCGTTTAAAGCTGGATAGAAAGTTGCATGAGTGAATTTCACATCAGTACACAGCTGTGTGAGACCTAGTGAAACCCATTAGACAGACGTAAATGCAAATTGAAATAAAGTTAAAGTGGGGCTTTGGCATGAGGTCTTCTTCAAAGAATGGTCACCTACTCTGCCTGTTAGTGCTGGAAGTAAAAGAATCACCCCTCTCCTCTCTTCTTCTCTCAGTTTGTTTTTCCATCTTTTCCTAATGCAGGGTGAGCCAGGGATGCCAGGAGCAAAGGTATTGCACTTAAAGAAACGTCTGTTCTTAGTCTGCTTTGTCCATGTTTTATTTTAAGTCTCTTAAGGAGATCTGGTGTTATAATCAGGATGTGAGTATGTGAATACTTTGGTCAGTAGAGATGTTCCCTATTTTCCTCTCCCCTCCCCAGCAGGAGACAAGTGAAATTTTACCATGGTCTGTAGAAGTTTCTATCTATCTATCTATCTATCTATCTATCTATCTATCTATCTATCTATGGAGCTACTATATCTTAGCTCTAGATCTCCTCCCCAAGCTTCAATAGAAGGGCACCAATAATGACCTACTTTACAGAGTTGCTGTGTAGATTACTGAGATTAGGTGTGTGAAGTGTTTTCACCACTTTAAAACTCTATATAAATCCTACTGCTGTTGTTGTTGCTATCAGCAACAAAAGTAGAAGTTTTAGCAAGTTTGCTATTTCTTTTAGGTGTTTCAGGGTTTGGCTATGTTGTGCTTGGAGGCTACCAGTCAAGCGCAACAGACATAATTCTCTGCCTCCCTTTTCTTACCCATCCTCCAAATAAAGGGAGACCGTGGAGTTGCAGGGAAGATGGGCCCCCCAGGTTTGCCAGGGAAAAGGGGGCAGAGGGTAGGACATTGTCAAATGCTTGAGCTTGGTTTGCTTATTTGTCTTGTCCTTCCCCCAAACCTTGACCAGGTTGCTTTGAGCTGCATTTTCATGCTTGCCAAAGAATGTTTTTATCCTATTTCTTACAAGTGTGGAGTGTGCTGTGTATGCCCAAAACTAAACCCAGAATTTGAAGCACCCCTGTTCAGAATACTCAAACATTAGCAGTCTTCTGAAAGAGATATGTTTATATATTGCGTCTGCTTTCACCCTTGGAATAACAAACAGGATAAGTATTGTGATGGGAGGACAGAACGATTTGGATGTATGCTGGAATGCCGGTTTATAAGAGGATGCAATTGCTGCTGACTTTGAAGATAGCAAAATCCATGCAACTGATTAGTATAAGCTCTGGCTGCAGCTTATTAACTCTTCACATTTCCCAACTTAATTTGAAAATGAAGCACTCCATTTAATGCCTTGTGTGCACTTTGAAATATAAGTGAGCTCAACTTCTTCACTGCAGATCCAGATAGTACATGAAAATGGCCCTCTGAGTAAACAATTTCCATCTGTACTCAAAAGTGTTATTGCGATGTCCATTTGGACCACTGCATATGCGTACCATGCAGACACAGAAAGCAGTTATATCTAGAACAGAAGTTGGCATCCTGAGAATCTCAGCTGTTGTGATTTAACTTTGAAGGCTGTCTTGGTTGTAGAAAACAGTTGGAAAGGAAAGTCAGACAGAGCTTTCAGTGGTCAGATAATCAGGTTTGCTCCATGCAGCTCTCAGTACTTCATTCTGCCCTACCACTTGGCTCATTCTTCGTCAATCTCTGTGCCCCCCCTTCTGTTTCCCTTCCTTCAAAGGCCTATTGCCATAAAAAGAACTGCCCTTGTTAACTCTCAGACCTGCTTTATACATCATGCTTGCACATGCAATATTAGTGATGCCCTTCCCATTAAGCAATGTGTCGCTCATATGGTTCATACCCATGTGATCCAGCCATCAAGCAGAAATTTACAAAAATGGGCTCTCACTGGGGTACATGGAATGGATTCAGAATAAATGGTCTCAAGATAGCCTTCCGTACAGCTGGTGCTATTATAAATCAGTGTGATCAATATGATTTAAATCATGTTTCCTATTTTGAAATCCAGACATTTCTTGAGCAAAAATGCATTCTGGCCAGTTCAGATAGTTAGAACAGACTGGGTTGCATTTCCCTAAGGATGGGGTTACGGTCTCTGGAGTTCACAGTCTGGTGCTGCTGATTGATGAAGCACTGTCACTGGAACTGGTAGATCGGCTGCAACCCCTGCTAGATTGTCCAGCCACAATTATTGGTGCTCTGGTAACATTTAGTGTGGACTCATGAAATGCACTCTGTATTATATATCCTTTGAAGACCTTGGAAACTTCCATTAGTACAAAACACAGCAGCTACAGTGTATTAGCTATAGAGACTGCATCTCACCAGTTCTTAAATAACTATAATAGTTGCTGGTTCCTTTCTAGGCACATTTGAAAGTGCTGGCTATTGCCTGGATAACTTGGGGTCTGTTACTTAAAGGACTACTCTCTCCCACTTGATTCTACCCAAAATGCAAGGTCTTCCCTCAAGGCCTTTGTTTGGATCCCACAACCATCTGACCTTGTATTTACAATGTCTTTATTGGACTAGCTACCCCACCACTCATTATATTTTTTAAAAAAAATAATATTTATTAAAAGTTTAAGAATTGAAAAAGAAAAAGAAAAAAGTAAAAAAGAAAGAGAAAAAATAAACAGTACAGATCAATACATTACAATACATATAAAAAAGCAAAAGACACAATACATCAAAACAAAAACAAAAGCAAAAACAGTTAAAAACACATCCATTATTTCCATATCTTTATCTTTCATTAACCTGTTTCATCGACCTCCTCACACCTCCCTTTTTGTGTTCTAGTTATTAATTATTTCAGCAAATCCTTTTCATCTTTCACTGTTTTCTATCATTTAATTATCTTAATTTATTTTAACCTTATCTTACCATTAACTCAGTCCCAACTCAGTCATTTTTTGTCCCGAATTGTCAATTTTAATAATCATCACATCCATCTTCTCATGAAGCTGTTCCAATAAAGCACTTGTCTTGCAAAATGCAATCACTAAGGCTTCTTCTGTCAACATTCTTGTCCAAGGTCAGACTCTGATTCTCACGCTCTTTAATCTCTGCAGCTGGAAAATTCCCCAGCTCCACTCCTGCGACAGTTTCAAAAGCTCCCTCTAGGGGAAACAATTTCTATTTGTATCCATCCTTTTAAATGCAGATCCAGCGACAGAGTTAGTTTCGATTTTCAGTTACTTTTTTTGCTCCTTTTTAAGTGCAAAAGGAAACAGTGGAAACAATATATTTCTCTTATTTAACTATCTGTCAACATACGTTTTATTCACAGTCAATGAACTTTCCCAAAACGTCAATCTTACTGGCAGCCCGTTCCCAGGTTCGAAACGGTGGTGATTTATCTTTCTTCACTCTCTCTCCTGCAGGCTTAAACGATCTAGAATTTCCCCCCTCTTCTCCTGCTTCCAAGGGGGGTTTAGTAATTTTAACCGATGGAGATTTAATCCTTTACAAAAGACTTTCCAGGCTTTAGCTTGCAATGTCTTTGCTTCAATCTATTTACAAAAGAGGAAGGCGGACTTCCTGTTTGAAGCCTTCCCGTTTCGATGCCAAATTAAGAAGTTTAGAGATCCAATTTTCCGTTCTACTCACGGGTAGTTGTTTAGAGTCCAATTGTCCACAGGAAAAAGTCAGCGCTCTCCGGCAACACTTCCGTGAAAGAAGCAGTCGATTTGAAGCACCGCGCCATTCACCCCACGTCGGTCCGGATCCCCGAAACCGGGTTTCCCCGCGAGTAGGAGAGGCGCAAAAGGTGCCAGCCGAATCCCACGTCCACAGGCTTCTCCCGCCTGTGGTTTTTGGTGGGTCTCCGCCTCGCCGTGGCGGTCCAGACCCTGATTTCCATGGAGCGGATTCCTCCCGATCAGAGGAAATCCGCCATTGCCAGAGGCGCCAACCCGGAAGTCTCCCCACCACTCATTATAAAGTGTTTTTGGCAGCAATTTCCTTTCCTTATTTTCCCATGCATTTCGGTGTGTTGAATAGCTGATTTAAATTGCAGTTGGATGTCTGGTTTGGTTTTTTGGGGATGGATGCTGCTGTTTCTGTGTTTTACATTGTTTTTGATGGTGAATTTTTGTGTTGTTTTTGTTTGTTCTTTTAACTGCACACTGCCTTTGGGGCGTAAGCCAAAGGTGGCTCATAAAAAGATCAAAATGAATTTGTTTGCAACTGAATGCTGCTTTTATGTAATGCAAAGGCGCAGCTCAAAATGTTTGGCCATTCAGCCCACAGACCCTTTTGACCTATGGAGTGATCTCTCCTTATAGCTGAAGCATCAGCAGTGTAGCTAGCCACTAGGACACCTGGGGCGGCGTGCATGCCCTGCACCCAGGGGCAAGGGAAGCCACCCACTGGGTGGGGTTTAGCCAGGGCAGGCCACCGCCTCTCCCTCATCTGTAGGGCAGCTGAGGGGGAGGCAGCAGGTGGCTGCAAGCTCCACACTGCTGTTTCGACACTGCGGAGCCTGCAGATGCATGAGCCACCGTGTCACTCCCAGGAGAAATGCTTGGTTTGGGCACCCCCACGGTGTGGCACCCAGTGGCGCCCCCGCCCTCCCCCCCATCTATGCCTCTGTGAAGCATGCACACCTGCACAGAAACTTGGCAAAATCACTGAGGGCTCATCCACACTTCCGCTTGTCCCATACCTAGAAAGTATGGTTCAAGTGGTTTCCCTGCTCCTTTTCCAGGGAAAATTTGCTCTTTAGCTCTAAGTTGAGCGAACGTCAATCTGGAAATTGCTCGTTGAATTGCTCATTAGCTCAAAGTGGGATAAGAGGAAGTGTGCTAAGCTTGGGTTGCAACAGGTGGCCAGAACTTTCCTGAAACTAGGGATGATAATGGTGTTTCTGTGTTAGATAACTGAAATGGGAACATCCATATTGTTTGTTTTATCAAGCTTAGGTACTTGGGCATAGCGCAAGGGTATAAAGCCATCCATACGGGCACTGTAGAGGGATGATCTTGGACATATACAGGATTGCATCACCTTGATTCTGGTACCTGTGACGCACCTGCCAGTTCCTGGCCCCCAATATGAAACCTTCAGATAAATGATTGTCCTGTGAAGATGGTTTCTTCACAAGATGTTTGTGAAATGCAGCCTTTCAAAACTGGAAAGTTCATTAGATGGTGATTAGTTTTGAGAGATTGTTTCATTTTAAACCATGTTCTTTGAAAGAGAGAAACTTCTTGTAGCCGGAACTTTTTTTAAAAAAAGAAAACCAACCCATATATATATATATATATATAGGTGTGTGTGTGTGTGTGTGTGTGTGTATGTAAAAGAAAATGGACACATGGCCATGCTGTGATATAGAATCAAAAGGCAAACGATGGTTCTTCAGAAGGAAAACTAGCAAAGGAACAGGAATAAAGCTGTAGACATACTTGCCATGTTGTGTCCAAAGATAAATTTACCACCATTCAGCTGATCCTAGTGCAGATTAAACCAATAATTGCAGCAGGTATCCAACCATGTGTATATTTTACCAACAGGGCGAGAAAGGAAAACCTGGTGATCCGGGACCTCCTGGAACCGTAGGACAAAAGGTTTGTTTTGTTACCTGGGAAGGGGATGTGGTAACAGGTATATTTTCTTTATTTGCTTGCACAGGGAACAGGGCACCACCAAGTATGCATCTTTATGCTTCCATAAAAATAGCAAATAATCTGACTGGAAAAAATATTTCACTGGACAGATCTTTGTACATTTGTTTTTTAAAAACGTTTATAGGCCACACTTTCATATGAAATATCCACAAGGCGGTATACAGACTGAAAACACACTATTATAGTAAAAATGTCAACACATCAGCGATAGCTGGTTGGCAAAGGATTTCAGAACTGAAAGACCTGTTTGAATAATTCAGTGGTTGTTTTTTCCAGAAGATGCCTAAAAGCAAACTTCTACAGTGGTACCTCGGTTTAAGAACAGCCCTGTTTACAAACTATTCGGTTTATGAACTCTGCAAAACCGGAAGTAGTGTCCCGGTTTGCAAACTTTACCTCGGTCTAAGAACGGAAGCCGAACGGTGGAAGGGCACTGGCGGCAGGAGGCCTCATTAGGGAAAGTGCACCTCGGTTTAAGAATGGTTTCGGTTTAAGAATGGACTTCCAGAATGGATTAAGTTCGTAAACCAAGGTACCACTGTATTGGCATGGAGTTCCAAGGGGGCCAACCACCTTAAGGGGTTGGAAAAGCGGGCCAAATCTCAGAGGCAGGTTTCTCCTCCTGTGTGGACAGTGCTGGTTTTGCTAACTGGTTTCACAATTAGTATATGTAATGTCAGCACTCAACTGACTAAGGGGTATTAGCAGCAATAGCTTCTCATTTATCACTTCCTCCCCTTCACTCATTCAGAAAAAGCCTTGTTATAGAAATACAGGCATTACAATCATTTGACCACTGTTGTTTATTTGTATATCTAGGGAGATAAGGGAGATTCTGACAATGCACTTGGAGGAGGTAAAGGGGAACCTGGACCCCCTGGTTTACCTGGACCTCCAGGACCAAAGGTGAGTAAATTCTCCTTGCTCTTTTATATACATACTGTGGGCTGCATCTGTGCTTGGGTTGCTCACCAGCCCCACCTACTGCCCAATCCCTAGAGACTTTGCCAACCCTCTTATATTCCCCACCACACAAGGAAAAGCCCCTGACTCCTTTCAGTTCAACAAAGCCCCTTTTCCTTACAGCTCACCACCCACCCCTCCCTACACTGCAGGAGCGGCCCTTGAATAGGGTAAGGTGGAGGGGAGGGGCAGGTGGCAGCAAAACAGGACTAGGGAGCAATTGCTGGGGAGCTGCACCAGTCTGTACTGAATGTTCATCTGTGGCTCACCTGCCCACCTGGGCCATTTCTTCGCTCCACCTTGCCCTCTTCCACTAAGGGGTGGTTTGTGTGTTTTGGGCAAGCTGTCAACCCACTGTAGTTTGCAGCACCACCTGTCCTTGGCCAGATGAACAACAGCTTGATAACATCTTTATGCAAATGTAGTAGAGGAAGATATGCTTTCTTGTTGTTGTTTAGTCGTGTCCGACTCTTCGTGACCCCATGGACCAGAGCACGCCAGGCACGCCTGTCTTCCACTGTCTCCCGCAGTTTGGTCAGACTCATGTTTGTAGCTTCGAGAACACTGTCCAACCATCTCGTCCTCTGTCATCCCCTTCTCCTTGTGCCCTCAATCTTTCCCAACATCAGGGTCTTTTCCAGGGAGTCCTCTCTTCTCATGAGGTGGCCAAAGTATTGGAGCCTCAGCGTCACGATCTGTCCTTCCAGTGAGCACTCAGGGCTAATTTCCTTAAGAATGGATGCGTTTGATCTTCTTGCAGTCCATGGGACTCTCAAGGGTCTCCTCCAGCACCATAATTCAAAAGCATCAATTCTTCGGCGATCAGCCTTCTTGATGATCCAGCTCTCACTTCCATACATCACTACTGGGAAAACCATGGCTTTAACTATACGGACCTTTGTTGGCAAGGTGATGACTCTGCTTTTTAAGATGCTGTCTAGGTTTGCCATCGCCTTTCTCCCAAGAAGAAGGCGTCTTTTAATTTCATGACTGCTGTCACCATCTGCAGTGATCATGGAGCCCAAGAAAGTAAAATCTCTCACTGCCTCCATTTCTTCCCCTTCTATTTGCCAGGAGGTGATGGGCCCAGTGGCCATGATCTTCGTTTTTTTGATGTTGAGTTTCAGACCATATTTTGCGCTCTCCTCTTTCACCCTCATTAAAAGGTTCTTTAATTCCTCCTCACTTTCTGCCATCAAGGTTGTGTCATCTGCATATCTGAGGTTGTTGATATTTCTTCCGGCAATCTTAATTCCAGTTTGGGATTCATCCAGCCCAGCCTTTCGCGTGATGAATTCTGCATATAAGTTAAATAAGCAGGGAGACAATATACAGCCTTGCCGTATTCCTTTCCCAATTTTGAACCAATCAGTTGTTTCATATCCAGTTCTAACTGTAGCTTCTTGTCCCACATAGAGATTTCTCAGGAGACAGATGAGGTGATCAGGCACTCCCATTTCTTTAAGAACTTGCCATAGTTTGCTGTGGTCGACACAGTCAAAGGCTTTTGCATAGTCAATGAAGCAGAAGTAGATGTCTTTCTGGAACTCTCTAGCTTTCTCCATAATCCAGCGCATGTTTGCAATTTGGTCTCTGGTTCCTCTGCCCCTTCGAAATCCAGCTTGCACTTCTGGGAGTTCTCAGTCCACATACTGCTTGAGCCTTCCTTGTAGAATTTTAAGCATAACCTTGCTAGCGTGTGAAATGAGTACAATTGTGCGCTGGTTGGAGCATTCTTTGGCACTGCCCTTCTTTGGGATTGGGATGTATGCTTAAGATATGCTTACTGAATATTATTCCAGAGTGGGTTAGAATCTGACTATATGTGCACATAACTGCACTACCAGTTTTTCTGTGAAGCACGTCCTCTTCTTTGGGGCTTTCTATTCAAGATACTTGAATACTTAGAGATACTTTCAAGCACTGAAGTATCTCTAATCAAGATGAAAACTCTGGTTTCTAACCACCTATGTACTATTTTTCAGGGTCCCAAGGGTGAACCAGGAAAGAATGAAATGGTAGATTACAATGGCAATATCAATGAAGCTTTACAGGTAATAAACTAAGCTGACACATAGCAACTTCAATCCTATAAAAAGCTCAACAACTGTGGTCAGCCCTCATGCATGTTTACTTCATCAAATCTGGCCCTCTTTGAAAAAAGTTTGGGCACCCTGTCATACAGTTAATTGCTACCACTGTAGAAGTTATAGTATGGAGACTTGGGTGTTATATTTATGTATAAAAATTATTGTAATCACAGCCAGTGACTGAGCAGCACTGGATCATGATGTGGAGATCATTCATGTTTAGGACTACTCAGATTTTAGAATGTGCAGGGGATTCTGGTGAAGTCACCTATTGAAGATGGTAGGATTAGTTTGCAATCTCCTTGTTCCACTGCATGCAAAACAGCATCTTTTACCTAAAGTAGATCAGCAAAAGTGTGGCATTCCTCTGGAATATGCATAAAGAATCCCAACTACTGCATGAACAGAAGTTCTACTTTGGGGAGTGTTAGCAAACTCCAACTCACTGGACAAAGCTGAAGGGCCTATTATGGCAATCAAAAACATTATGCCTTGAAAAAAGATAATGCAGCCACCATGAACCAATAATAAGATTTTTGAGTGACATTTAGACTTTATTGTGAAGTGGGCTACAGTATAAAACCATCCAGATGTCCACCAAGAGCCAAACTACATGTGGCACTAAACACCATACTGTATTAGTAAAGGTAAAGGGACCCTTGACCATTAGGTCCAGTCATGACCGATTCTGGGGTTGCAGCACTCATCTCGCTTTATTGGCCGAGGGAGCCGGCGTACAGCTTCCGGGTCATGTGGCCAGCATGACTAAGCCACTTCTGGTGAATCAGAGCAGCGCACAGAAACGCTGTTTACTTTCCTGCCAGAGCGGTACCTATTTATCTACTTGCACTTTGACGTGCTTTCGAACTGCTAGGTGGGCAGGAGCTGGGACTGAGCAACAGGAGTTCACCCCGTCATGGGGATTCTAACTGCCAACCTTCTGGTCAGCCAATCCTAGGCTCTGTGGTTTAACCCACAGCACCACCTGCGTCCCTTACTGTATTAGTAGGTCTAGCTTATTTTGGATTTTCTTTTGATGTTCGGAGCTGATATCCATTCCTTACACTGTTAGTAAATTTCAAGCCAAACTATACATGATGCTAAACAGGTCACTACGAGTTATGTGAATTTTTTTAAATAGCAGGCATGAGAGACCCTGAACAAAATCAGAACTGTGGCTCATAGAGAGAGTTTTTTAAAACTCTTTATTCCCCTGCCATGATTCCAATCAAAATCACCCCCGCAGTTACTGTTAACTCCAGGAGCAAAACTTCCATTGCTACGTGGAGATAATTCTCTTTGAAACCATGAAGGGATAGAAAGGATTATTCTCTTGGGCCTGTGGAGCTAATGTCAGTGTTGGGAACCAACACTTGCTTATTTAGTTTTTAAAAGATTGGTTTAATTTGTAGTGATGCATTTAGCATCACATTTTTTTTATTTTTTTTTTTGTCCTAAGCTTACTGACATCACAAGGAATGTTTAAGAAGCTATTGGTCCTTTTCTAAAAATATGCTAGACCTACAGCTCTGAATGCAAGATATGGAGATGACCAACGACTGTCTGAATCTCCAAGACCACAGAATATCTGAGTCGAAGGAGGGACAAGACATTGTCTGTTTCTCACATCTAATACCTGAGGAGGTCTGCTTAGCTCCAGCAAGATGTTAGTCTCATTTGCCTTCAGACTGTACACTGCGGTGCTATTCAGCATGTCTCTCAGTATTCTAACTTCTGCACTCCATGATCTCTTTTATACCCTACCAATAGGCTGTCAGCTAGGACAAAGAGAACATTAATTCAAAATGCAATATTATATAATATGCCTGAATAGCTCCTGCCAGCAGATCACTTTTTGCAAGAGTTGTACAGACATAGCAGTAGTAATAAGATAGTTCCCCACCTGCCAGATTAATACTGCAGATGTTTCAGATTTGTTACCTAGCTACAACAGATGTTTATAGACCCATTAGGCAGTAGGAATCAGTAAAGAACTTCTTGCAATACTTATATTTTGAATAAGAGCTTAACTCTCTGATATGGGTTTTTCCCCCTAATGAAGATTTCTTGTCTGCTTAATAAATTCCATTTTGTACCTCATATTAACCTATTCTTTTCTGGTCTTCACCATGGGAGTTCAAACTATTTCTGTGCAGCAGAAATAGGCAAGTAAACTGATGGGTTCAATGCAGCCTGATGATTGATGATGGGTGGGAGCAGTGTACACTAATCAGTAGTATGGCTGTCTAAAGCATTGAACTATAAAATGACCACTTGAAGGGCTGTAGGAACCAGGTCTATGGTATATGTACAGGGACAGCTGTATGGAAATTGCTTGTTTGGGGAGAAATGGTTTTGAATTTCAAGGTACTGAAGTAGTGCTTGTTTCAGATTAGGAATGCCAACTCGGATGCTTTCTTCTATGCATCTGTAATGGCTGATCAACTTGGACATTCGTAAACATATAGGGTGGTATATCCAGTTGTGGTGCCCTACTTGTGCACTGAGTTCCACTTCTGTAAACAGAATTCCCTGTTCCCATTGATGCCCCTCTTCATCTGGTTCAGAGGGCTGGGAGACCCTCTGCAAGAAGGCGAAGGGAAGAGGAAGTCCCTTCACATTTGCTGAGTTGAGTCTCGCCCATATTATGAAGATGCTGTAAAGCTGCTGTTCTTCCTAAAGAAAAATTACAGTGTAAAAACTATTTTGAAAATCCAGAATGGAAATAAAACCTACATTACATTCATGCAACGTGTGGTTAATTGTTTAAGCATTAGTTTGGAGGTGAAAGGAAGAGAGTTGCTTCTTCAAGAAGAAGCTTTAATATATTTTTTTTGTTTTTTCCAGGAGATACGAACCTTGGCTCTTATGGTGAGTCACCTTTCCTCCTATATGCACTGGGGTTTATAAGCAAAGTTCTGTTACATAAAAGGGGTAGAATCAGCAACCTTTGGAAGACGCCTAGGAGGTCATCTGGTCCAACTAGTGCGCAGGATCAGCAAAGCAAGATGCTGCTGCAGCATCCCTGACAGATGGCTGTCCATCAGCCTCTGCTTAAGTACCACAAGCAAAGGAAGAGCCCACCACTGCCCAAGGCAGCCTGGTTCACTGTCAAAGAGCTCTTAGCATTAAGAAGGATCTACTTTTGGAATGTTTTCATTTTTAAAGGAAGAAAGCAAGTTATTTTGTAAACATGAGTTTTTCTTTCATCAGGGACCTCCTGGACTACCTGGAGTCGCAGGTCCTCCAGGACTACCTGGACAGAAGGTAAGAGTCACAATCTGAGATTCCTTAAAAATGACTAGGGCATGATCTAGAAAAAACTGAACAAAAACACTTTAAGGCCCAGAAGGTTTCAGTGCAATAGATGCCTACACATGTTTCTCTCTCTCATTTAAATTCAAAAATGCTGAACTTGTGTTTATGCTCCAAGCTTACTAATAATTAGGACCTTGCAATGCAATCCTATATTTGTTGTTGTTTAGTCCTTTAGTTGTGTCCGACTCTTCATGACTCGGGCACAACTAAGTGACTAAAGAACAACAAATATAGGATCTACTCAAAAACAAGCCCTGTTCAATGGAACTTACTCCTGGGTAACTGAAAGAGATTGTGTATAAGCATTAATGTACTACATGACCAGTAGAGTTATTTTCCCTGTGTATCCTCATCACTCCATAATGAAAAGGCAGCTGTAAACTTTTCTTCCTACTCATTATATCTCACATTTTATAACTGCAGAATAATAAAACCTAGTTTTAGTATGAGGTGGTGCTGTGCATTCCATTACTAAGGGGAAATGTTCTATAAATGAAAGTACGCCTGGATAATGACTGACACAAGAGACGACTTTTTCAGTCACCCTTGTTTTAGTCAACTGCACTCTAAAGGCTTTTCTGCACATTACATTTTACCCCCTGATTGCTATACCTGAGGCAAGTGCATGTTAGGTACAAGCCAGATAGATGACACACCTGGTTGCAAATTAATTTACCACAGACAATTTTTTTTTAAAAAACCAACAACCGTATGTCCATCCATAAGCATAATTTAAAACCTGGTTTTGTGTCTGATGGTTGTGCTGCATCTATGCTATGGCAGGGAATTACTTCATTCTCAGTGGCCACAAAGGAAACAAAACACAAAATTGGGGGATGAATTTCAATAGCCTCTGTTATGTAAATGCCACTAGGTGTGTATAGTGGACGCTAGGTGCATACACACTATGAAATACATTCAAAGCACATTTACCCCCTCAAAGAAGTGTGCATGCACATGAAAGCTCATACCAAGAACTAACTTAGTTGGTCTTTAAGGTGCCACTGGAAGGAATTTTTTTATTTTGACTATGGCAGACCAACACGGCTACCTATCTGTAAAAAGAATTTAGGGGTAAACTACAGCACCCATAATTCTTTGAGGGAAAGTAGTATGTACACAGGCATCAGCACAGCTGGGGGAGCAGGCTGCATTTCTTCCCTGATATTCCCATCTTGTAAAACCTCTTTCCCAAACTTGGCTCTTGTGAGAATCCCCCTGTGGTGTGGGAGTTCTAGGGCACTGCTATTGTCAAGTGAATAGGACTGCCAGGTTGTTGGCTGGAAATATCCCAGTCCAAGCAGACAACCCAGGCTTCCCCACATGTTCGCCTCTTAGCGTTGCCCGTCCTCCCAACCTCCCTCCTGTTCTCCACTTGTCATAATAAGCAGAGATCTGCAAGAAATACAGGCGCCAGAAAAGAGTGGAACAAGCGAGAGTGGTCATGGCTCCTTCATGCTCCCTGCATTAGGGAATTTCAATGTGCAGTGTAGATTTCCAGGTTGCAGTCTCACAACGTTCTGTAGCCACTGACTATGCTCAATCCTCATTGAGTTGTTTGGTGTTTTCCCGTACCTTAAGGTTTGTATCTAAAGGTTTTTATTATTATTATGCAACCCTTGGAACTCCCCCACCAAGCCTGCTGATACCACTCTCTTTTGCCTGGATTTTGCCATGCACCTGGAGAGTGAAGTTTGCTATAATTACCTATGATTCCTCTACCTGCAGAGTTGTTTTTTGTCACTTCCCATGCTTAACACACAAAGAGGCGAAATAGCCCTTCACATTTTTGTTTATTTTTTAATCTCCATTGGTTTCTGCATCTTAGGGTGAAATTGGCCTGCCTGGTCCTCCCGGACATGATGGAGAAAAGGTAAGGGCTAGGTAATGGGAGTGTATTAATTTGGCTGGCCTTTCAAGCACGAAAATAGATGGGTCACAGTTTCAAATGACTAAAGGTGAGATTATCTGCTCTCTAAAACTGGAATTACTATAAAAGGCACTGATGATGATCTTGATTTAAACTGTTTCCATAAAACAAGAATGCTTTTGGTGGCTCCATTTGCCAAGTGCTTGGCCTGATCTATGGCAGCTGTTGAATACGTACCTGCCATTAGCCATAGGATATCAGAACTTCCAGATTGTATGTTTTACCAAACTGGGCCTGGAGACTTCAACACCTGACTGAATTGTCATAAGGCAAGATGCTGCCTTATCTTCCCTCCTGATGGGTCTACCTCTTTCTTCACAAGTTAAATACACAAATGTTCTTCTCAATGAACTCAATGTGATTTTTGCATGCAGAAATCCAAATCCTACACACATTTATTTTGAAGTAAGTTTGGAATGCCTCTCTGTTTAGCATAGCTTTCTGTAGGACTAAGATGGTGAAAGACTGAGAACTTTAAATGTGTTTTAATGGAGGGGGGGTTCTAAGAAGACATTCACAGTAATTTGCAGTGGTGTGGAAGGAGCAAAGGGATGGACTTACATATAACCCCTCCATCCACACATTTTCACACAGCCCCCCCCCCCAAGCATGAAACTCTTAATCTCAGGGTCATGGGTTCAAGCCCCGTATTAGTCAAAATATTCCTTCATTGCAGAGGGTCAGACTAGATGACCCTCATGTTCCTTCCAAGTCTACAGTTCTATGATTCAATGAACTTCAGGGTCACACTCATATAAATGGGATGTCACAATGGGGTGAAATCCTCCCATTTATTTATTTGTGCACCTTTGGACAAATGCCCTCAAGGTGGCCTACAAGGCCAGTCCATAAAAGACACAACAATAAAAACAACAACAAATGAACAACAATATTTATTATTTATAATTTGTTGTGTATCGTTTTACTGATTTTCCTGTTAGCCACTTACAGCTCATTTGAAAGATACTCTGGGTTATAAATGTTCTTCAATTACACTCTTTCTTATATTACATCTGCCACTGCTTCTGCCGAATCAGTCCATCTGCACTGCATTCCCAGGACCTTTGCATAGTAGGTTGTTGACTAAGGACGTGTCAATAAACACATTAGAGAGAGTTCTGTGAGTAAAGACCACAAAGGGTGTTGTCTATAGCTGCTTGCTAGCACTGAGTTCAGCGCCCTTAGTACTTGGGTCTCAATACGTTTCCACTCTGATAATGCCAGCAGTGCGCTCATGTTTTTCTATTACATTGTATAGTATTTAAAAATAAATATTTTTTTCTTCTTCTGTAGGGTCTTGATGGCTTAGCTGGAGAAAAAGGTGATCAGGGGATGCCAGGACCTCTAGGCCTAACAGGTCCAATCGGACTTCCAGGATTAACAGTAAGCTATCCAAAGAATTAGATCATCCCCCCCAAAAAACCCTTTCTGTGGGGAGAGTCAAGCACTACTAAACACTGCCTTGAATTCTTTCTCAGCTGAAGCTGAGCTAATGGTGGCTCACCTGAGGCTCTGCAGTAAGTTTGTGTAAGAGGTGAGATTTAAAGCAGGAACTCCCACGACCACAGTTCTCACCTTAAGTCATTATACTGTATCACCATAGTGCTGCTTGCTTGAGAAAAAAGGCTTGTCAGAACCACCTACTTTTGAAATCGATTATGTTTGAACAAAGAGAGGGGAAAGTGGAAGCATCTATGCCTCAGATAAAACAGGTGCTAATCAGTTGTGTGCAGGGAGGGCACAGTTTCTAGAAATATGGAATATGTGTTTCTTAAAAGTTTGGCCATTATATTTCTGAACATACTTTGCCAGCTTAAGACATTATCTAAATTTGATAGAATGGTGCCCAGCTATTTTGACAAAGATCATGATAGGTAGCACAGCTAATTCAGGCACACTGTCGTATATTTTGGGAGGGGTGCAAAATGATGACTGCAGTTCTTCTTCTCTAATGGATGTCTTCATCTGAATGTTAAGCCATCTGAAAGCTCTTAATACTGCAAAGAAATAAAAATCATACCAGTGCTTGGGTTTATGCTATACTTGCTGCATTTGCAGGGAGAGAAAGGAGAACCTGGCGCAAAAGGAGACACTGGAGATTCAGTAAGTTGTCATTCCACAATTTATCCTCTAAAAACAGAAGCTGAAGCTTACTGGGAGGATCACTGGTGTAGTCAAAGCATCCGTCAGGGTTTTATGGGTTGTGAACTTTAAACTGCCTACTCCAAACTATTCTACTGAAAAGGGGGCCTGCCTTGACGTGATGGCAACTGATCTGTGGCTGACCTCTAAGTACTCACAGAGTAAGGGCAGGGACCATTTTTAACAGCAAAGGGGACCACAGCAGCCTTCCCTACTCACAGCATGGTTTTCTGCATCCCCGCTCCCCAAGCACTTCTCCAGCCAACCCCACCTCTAATGCAGTGCTTAGTTGAGAAGAAAAGACACCCAGAAGGATAGACTTCAGAAACATAAATGGTACCCACCTGCTCTTTTCATTTATTCCATAGCCATTCACTTCTCTCATGAGCCCACCATTCTGAAGGTTACATAATGTGCTCTTATGCAAGCTGTTTACTATGGCACTGACTTTTCTTTTTCTGTTTGGGGTTTCAGGTACCAGGGCCCCCAGGTCCCCAAGGCCCACCAGGAACACCAGTAAGTCCTATCTGTCAACTACATATATGGTAGCATTTCACTGAAACTTCATACACAACTCTGTTCTGCACATAGCTGTCAACTTACAGATTTGAAAATAAGGGACCAGCAGCCAAAATAAGGGACTTGCAGCCTCACCTGTTCCAAGCACTCCAGTCTTCCAGTCCTCCTGCAGTCTGGTCAAACTCATGCTGGTAGCTTCGAGAACACTGCCCAACCAACTTTGTAACCAGAGGTTCAACTGAATAGAATCTGAATCACATGCACCACAAGGCCTATGCAGCCTCAACTTAAGATGGCTCCCCAGCCTGGCTTTGCACTGCAAAGTTTGCAGCAGCATGTGCAACAAAATGGCGTCCAGCATTCAAAAAACCCCTCAGCTTGCATTAACTAGCCACACACAGGGCATGCAAGCTCCACCCCCCAGTCGTTCTTAGACTTCTTATTGGGTGAGCAACACAGCCAAGCAACACAGTTGCAGCCTCCCTCCTCCCTGGCCGGCAGGGAGGGAGGGAGGGTGGGAGAGGAGCTGCTTCCTTTGAAATTTAAGGGACATCATTTAAGGGACATCCATCAATAAGGGACAGCAGCAAGACATGGCGCTGGAATAAGGGACTGTCCCTTCAAATAAGGGACCCTTGACAGCTATGGTTCTGCAAGGCTGCCAATAGTCAATGTTAACTACAATGCACGGCGTGAGCAAGCAAGTAACTTAGTTATTATAGTTGTTCAAGCCATTTTTATCTTGTCTTTAGCTTGAGACAGTTTGTGGACAAATTTAAAATAGAAACAAAATGGAAACAATACAGCATATAAGATATATAGGCATATATATATATATATGACAGGAGTGCCTGGCGTGCTCTGGTCCATGGGGTCACGAAGAGTCAGACATGACTAAACGACTAAACAACAAACAACTATATATATATATATATATATATATATGCAGGTTTTGGTGTCTTCGGGTGTCTTCCCGTGTAAGAGTCGGGGTGTCTGTGCGACGTTTCGACGAGGTCTAGCGCTAGCTAAGATATGGTGCAATCCTATGCTGTCTATCCAGGAGTAAGCTCCATTGAATTCAGTAGGACTTGTTTCCAAGCATATTGCAGATAAGATTGCAACCAACATATCTTTCTTGCATGACAAGAAAAAATAATTTCAGGATAATGCTCCCCCCCCCTCGCTAAAGAGCTCTCAAAACGGCAAACTTTGTACTCACAGCTTTCCTCCCCTCTTGTTCCAGGGCCCCACCTATTATAGGTTATTTACCCTTTGAGGTGCTTGGGACTTCAGGTTACGACTATTACCATGCAGACGACCTGGAACTTCTTGCTCGGTGCCACGAACACTTAACAAGAAGCCGAAAGCACCAGCCTGAAGATGACGAGTGAGACCTCGTCGAAACGTCGCACAGACACCCCGACTCTTACACGGGAAGACACCCGAAGACACCAAAACCTGCATTCCTGTACCCGTGAAAATCTACGAAAGCAAATATATATATATATATATATGCAGGTTTTGGTGTCTTCGGGTGTCTTCCCGTGTAAGAGTCGGGGTGTCTGTGCGACGTTTCGACGAGGTCTCACTCGTCATCTTCAGGCTGGTGCTTTCGGCTTCTTGTTACTGGAACAGAGCAGAGTCTGGTGTTTGAGTTCCTATAAATACTGTTGAGGGGTGTGGTGTATAGCCTCCAACGTTCTGGGCAGAGAGGAAGTTCCTAGATTAGTGTGCCTTTTCTTCTTTTGTTCCTTAATTACTTGAGGGATATCTTGGGTGATTTCATGAGTGATATTCTGAATACCAATGGGTGGGAACAAAAGAAGAAAAGGCACACTAATCGGAACTTCCTCTCTGCCCAGAACGTTGGAGGCTATACACCACACCCCTCAACAGTATTTATAGGAACTCAAACACCAGACTCTGCTCTGTTCCAGTAACAAGAAGCCGAAAGCACCAGCCTGAAGATGACGAGTGAGACCTCGTCGAAACGTCGCACAGACACCCCGACTCTTACACGGGAAGACACCCGAAGACACCAAAACCTGCATTCCTGTACCCGTGAAAATCTACGAAAGCAAATATATATATATATATATATATATATATAAGATTGAACATCATTGCAGTTAAAATATAGCAATAAGGAGCAATTTCTGGGTAGATGAAATCAACAAAACTGCAGTGCTGGCAGCACAGCATATTCTGGTCCTGCGGTTTTATCTGCTGTTTGCTGTACGAACTGAGCCAGGGCACCGTACCTAGACTAACACATCCCAGTGAAGAATGTTTGTTTTTGTCGCAATATGATCTGCAGACTAATTCAATAGATGCTATTCTACAGTGGTACCTCAGGTTAAGAACTTAATTCGTTCTGGAGGTCCGTTCTTAACCTGAAACTGTTCTTAACCTGAAGCACCACTTTAGCTAATGGGGCCTCCCGCTGCCGCTGCAGCGCGATTTCTGTTCTTATCCTGAAGCAAAGTTCTTAACACAAGGTACTATTTCTGGGTTAGCGGAGTCTGTAACCTGAAGCGTCTGTAACCTGAAGCGTCTGTAACCCGAGGTACCACTGTATTCCTAATGAAAAAGCAGAGTGGCAGAAGGGGGCTGCTCGTAACTGCTTCTGCAAAGAAAGGCCTTTCCCACACCAGTAGCAGTTGGCAGGGGTGGGGCAGTCATGCTCACCTGACCTCCAGTTGCCCACATTGCTGGATGGATAGCTAGGGAAGTTGGCATGGTGCAAATACACCAACAGAGCCTGTTTGCACTCCCAACAGTGCACTTGCACCTCACTGCCACTCTGCCTTTTTCCTTTTCCATCCCAGTATATAGCAGTGACACAGGTGACCAGAGATCAGGTGTGTGTCACTGCCCTATGCTGCTGTCCACTACTGTCACCCACCATATGCAAGGATATGCTATGTAATGTCTGTTTGCTGATCCTGTTTAATGACAAAAGTATGGGTACAATTAATGACACTGCTGTAGCAATCAATAATAGACATCTAAAAATCCCCATTTTATTTTATATATATACTGATGCCTTACTGTTAATCCAATCCTTTCAAACCGATGTATCAATCAACAAGAAAGACTTGGTACTTCACTACTGGCACAGTATATAACTATTATCTATAGGCAGGAAATGGTGGGAACAGATTAAAAACAGCACTGGAGCATTTGCTCTGTTAGTTGCTGTAATTTATATCATTAACAAGAAAGCAGAGGGTGCAAAAGAATGAGTAATATAGGAACTGTGTGCTACTGGACTTCTGAAATTTAACCCACCCTAATTTTTATTCTTGTTTGTTCCAAATACAGGGTCTTCAAGGTGGTCGAGGACCTAAGGTAAGAATGAAGGACCATCACATTGGATTAAATAAGGCCCTTTTAGAGAAAGTGTATAAGAAGCTGTTCTGAAGGTCAAATTATTGGCTTGGGACAGTTTAGAATTTTTCCAAACATGCCAGTGGAACTAATATACCCCATCTCCCCACATTCAAATTGTGTCAGATTTTAAAGCAGAAACTCTTATTTCAGGCTGAAATAAACCCATGCTTCTTATACCATTATGTGTCAGTTCATGCATGTAAAGCCCAAACACATGTTTGTTTCTGCTTTTTTTGTTCTGTGCAAAAAGGCCACTTAGGTGAGCAATTTGAAATAGGAAAACAACACATGATAAAAGGGTTTATGGGTCCCTCCTCCCACACCTTCTTTACTCAAAATGGCTCCAAAGCTGTTTTCTTTTTCTTATGTGGAAATTTGACTCTAATACATGCATTTGCCCTTCCCTTCCTGTGTGATTTGCACTGAAAAATCAGGATATCTTACAAATATTTACTCTTCATCTATGGGAGCTCAGAACTTCTCAATTTGCATAAACTCTAGCATCGACTACAGAGACTGATTATCCTGTCACTTTCACTATTGAACACTTTAAATATCTCCTTTGAAACCAGTGGAGCAACTTGGCATTGTCTAGTGTGAGAGTGAAATTGGCTGCAAAATGTTCTTTAGTCATTGCTATGTCTTGGATGCTACTGGGTGCCTTTGCTATGTAATTAATATCTGTTTAGAAACATTCCAAGGAAGTGTTAGGCTTTCTCCTGATACATGTTTCCTTTAGGGGGAAGCAGGCATTTCTGGAATGAAAGGCGAAAAGGGTGCCCAGGGAGAAAAAGGAGACCGAGGTCCTCTGGGATTGCCCGTAAGTATCTAGAAAGCAAGGAGAACTTCACAGGCCATCTGTAACCCAAGCTTTCACCAAATACTAAAATAAGAAGCATAATTTGATAAAATGACACATGGAATGAGAAGCTTCAAAACACGATGCCATGCTGTGAAGTCCACGAAGCTGCAAAGATGTCTTGAGTTTGAGAATTCTGGTCACTGACTCAAGGTCCCCTGGATTTTGATTGCTTGGGTGATACCAACAAGAGAAATTTTACTTCTGGGCTCTTGCCACATGTATTTCTTATGCTCATAATAATCTTCAAGTGCCAATACATTCAAGCAAGAAACGTAAATAGTTTGTAGATCCTATAAACTATTCTATAAACAAGGCTGCTGGTTGGGGCTAATGAGAGCTACAGTCCAAAACGTGAAGGACATTAGATCAGGGAAGACCAGGCTGAACTGCTAAGCCTAGGTCTGGCAGGGTTCTCTTCTCAAACAAAGCCAGCATTCCCTGTTTCTATTAGGGTTCTGTTTCTAGAATATAATACTCCTCACCAGATAACCCATTTCCTCTCTTAAATATGGACTAATTGACACCGTCAGCCCACACATACCCTTTTTGTCTTCCTGCACTGCAGTTTGCTAATGGCAAATGGGTGCTTTGAAGATTTCATCCCAAGCCATGGTTCCAGTTTCCGGATTGCAATAAGGCATGCTGTTGCTCAATCCATAGGACACCTGTAGCTTGGTGTGCCCACCCACCATAGGCCACTCTTTTCCATAGGCAACCTGCAAACCTGGTCATTTATTTATGCAGAACCTACAGTTATGAAGTTCAAGGGAATGTTATCGTGGACACTTAGGGCAGGGACAGCCACTTTTTTACGGGAGTATTGATGTCAGCTAGCTGAAATGAAATCTGAATTGGGGACTTTCTGGCTTACAGCTCACATTCTGGGATCAACACCACAAAAGACTGCATAGAAAAGTGGCAACCAGGCCGCTTGTGGCAGAAGTTGGAAGCTAGAGACCCATGTGCTTGCAGTAGAGATGGACCAGTGCCATATCTCACTATGCAGCTGCCCTGTTTATACAACCTCACTGATATTCCCAAGATTGCATGTGCTTTGCCTTCCCTACCACCTGTTCAAGTCATCAATTGGTGATAGTGAAGCAATGCAAAATGGATGGCAACTTGGTAAGATAAGCATGAGCTGGATCAGCTGGCAGATCAAAAAGGAGAATTCTTATATCTGTATCTGGGCTTTGGGCCATAAGGGCAGCATCTCTATTTTAGTGGATTTCCATGGCATTCATACATCAAAACCAAATGGATAGGGACAGGTCTTGTTATTCAGAAACTAACCTGAACTATCTTTATAGTTCTCTAGACTTCAGCTGTGTGATTGTTTGGCTGATGGTTTGCTGGTCTTTGTTTAAATAGGTTGCTGTAATGACATGATTTTAACAGAATTTTCAAAGCAGGGCAGAAGCACTAAACGGTTTTAAAAACTAAGAAAATGGAAACTCACTCGGAGAGTTCAGAAATGTTGCCAACAGAATACAAGACATAACAAACATGGCAATTTTTGCAGGACCAATTTATAGGTGGAATATTATTATTTTTAAGAAATCTAAACTTTTGAACTTAACACAGAGAGTTTAAACAAGTCTGGAGAAAGAAATACCCAAGTCAACAATACTACATTTGCTAATAAATGTACATAGCAGAACATTGCTTCCTATTAATAGATCTTAAAGGCTGACTTTGACGTATAATATTATATCATTTACTTTCGTTTATACGGTGGTTTATATATCCTAGCTGTGACACAACCAGCTAATGGTTCCTGCTGTATATGTTCATCCCTATCGTAACAAAAGCTCTGTATCCAGTCACTTCAATGAAGTCCAGGAGAAAATTGGAATGTGCCTGAACATTAGTTGCTTGAGTGGAAGTCTGTTCTCCAAACATGAATCTCCCTTGTTGGATAAGAACAACAGTGTGCATTCATAGAGTTTTTAGTTAGCTAACCTTATGGATACATCACCATATTAACTGAGGGCTAATTTTCCAAGACTTATGTCCCATTGTCCTTGCACATTATCCCATTAGAAATATTACTGCAAGTTGGTGCCAGTTTAAAGTTTCTTGATGTACCCCTAGCAGAGGATGAGGTGTGTGCATATGAAGATTCAGCACCATTACATGAGCAAATACTGCAACAAATATAGCCAAATTCCAATGCATAGAGAAAGAGGTGATGTCAAATGCATCTTGCTACCACCTTTCAAAGAGATGAGAGTACAGAAGATGTTGTGCATGAACTGGTCAGAATTTCTTCATACACTGGGGCTCCCTTGCTGAAAATTTTCTCTTTCAGGGTCACATCATTATACTCTTTAGAGTGTATCTGTGGAAGAAAGCAGATTACAAAAACACACAAAACTGTTTCAGTTACTAGAGCTTGGGGTCACCCAGTGAAATTGATTTATGGTAGGTTCAGGAAAGCCAAAAGAGAGTACTTCACAAGACACATAATACAGAATTCACTAACTTGGCTGGATTTTTTTTAAAAAAAGATTAGAGAAATTCCATTGACAGAAATTTCCTGTGATAGCTAAATGGATTCTGTGTTCAGAGGCCGTGTATCTTCTGTAGGTATTGTGTTTGCTAATTCAGTCAGCCTGTCTAGATTTAAACATTGCCCATCTTTCTTTGTATTCTCTCTTTTGCTTGAAGAACCTAATAAATCACCAATGATCATTGTTTAATTTGCATTTCAACCAACCAGTTTCTTCCTTCAAGTTGTTTTTTTTAAAAGAAGCTCATCAGAAATTGGCAGCTTAACAAATTTATGTGCTTGATCATTCACAGTTCTAATAGTCTCTCCTATCTAGCTAATATAATCAGTCTTTTTGCACATTTCACTTGCTGGGTTAGAAACAACAGACATAAGCTGTTGTTGTTGTTGTTTAGTCGTGTCCGACTCTTTGTGACCCCATGGACCAGAGCAGTATTCAAATACCTGAATGAGAATGCAGCCTATGTGCACAACATGCAGCATCAGTAACTTGTCTATGTATGACTAGAGCTTGCGGATGGACGGATCGGTCAATTCCCCCCCCCCCCCGGTCCATTTCTCATTTTTCCTGACTTGCATTTTGCTATTTATTTATTTTTAAAGGAATTAAAAGTCCACATGAAAATCTATGCGCATTTTTGTGAACATTTCTCCTGATATATGCATTTTTGTGCACAATTTTGCCTAGTATATTTTAGCAAGCAGTTTCCTCCTTATAGAATGATTTTTTTTTTTTACTAACAACACATTTTTGTATGCAGTCTTTTGGTTGAAGAATTGCACCGCAAAATTCTGAAAAGTATGAATTTCAAAGCAGAGCAATGTTTCAAAGCAGAGCAATGTTTCTGTTTGTTAAGTACAGCTTTGGGAAGGTTGCATTGGAATGCAAACTGAACCAGTTCCCCCCACATCCCCACTAATGTCTTACCTATCCTTCACAATGACATCCCAAGGTTGGTTGCCACCATCTAAAAATGCACTACTGAAAACAGTTAAAACGCATTAAAATCAGGACAACAGGGTGGATATACAGGGTGAGGTATATCTCTCACAGGTGTGGGATAGAGGCCAAGGTAAAGAGCTGTGCCTTCATCAGATGCTACAGTAAATGTGCTGCGATTCAAAGCAACTCCCACTGATGGCCTAAGGATTGCCATCAGCTCTCCTGTTACCATCGCAACCTCAGCTATAGAGCATGAGACAGCAGCGATGCTCTCCCAAAGCTAGGCCTGTTTATTCTGGTAGAGTATGCTGGTGTGCTGCATTGTCACCGTGAGCAATCAGACCATGTTACATTCAGTGTCTTGTTTTTTGTTGGTTTCCTTGTAAGTGCCATCACCTGTCCCTGAGATCCAAGTTTTGTTGTTTTATTGTGAGCATATGTTTGTCTCCAGTCACTGCTTCACTCACCTCTCCCTTCCCCTCCTCCTCACCCTCCCTTCCTCCTCGCCTTTTGTTTTGTTAACCCTTCCTTGTCTGTCCAGGGTGCTTCAGGTTTAGACGGCAGGCCTGGCCCACCGGTGAGTTCCATTTCTCTCTTACCCTACATTCCTATCCCCTAATGCTGTGGTTTGTCTTCTTTGTCTTGCCACAATTGTATCTGTATCATTGTCTTTCCAAAAAGCTGAGACAGAACAAATGCAGCTGCTACATTTTGATGCCAAACAACCATAAAGTTGTAATTCACATCATTACACATTTCCACAGGTCTGGGAATTTAGCCCTAAAGATAACCTGGTTTTATTTACTTGTGATATATTGTAAATTATAAATGAAATTTTTGCATGTACCCATTATTAATGTTATGTACTTCTGTCTCTCATATTGTCAGTCGTCAACTGTCTTCTTTTCTCTCCCCATGGAAAGCCATGCTTAAAGCATTTCCTTCCACTTTTCTCAGCTATAGTAATGCTTTGTAAATGTCTTATGTGAGCAAAAGGCACTCTATTGCATTTTTAGTTCAAACACATTCAAGCAATGCATTGCAACCAATTTCTTGTTCTGATCTCACTATAGCCTAGGATGCTTGTCATATGTGCATGAGACATGGGAATAAGACTTAGGGGCTCATTCACACTTTTGCTTGACCTGTATTTTGGTCATATTGTGTACCAATTAATTTCCCCAGGTCTGAGAGCTTTTCTCATTATCTTGTGGCTGTGCCTTGCAAAAACCCAGTCTTGCCTGCTGAATCAAATCTTATAAGATGCACAGAAAATCCAAAGAGAGATTTTGCTTAACCAAACTTCAGTTCAGCGGGTACGATCAGATTTTTGCAAGGCACAGCTGCAGAACAAGAAGAAAAGGTCTCGGACCCAAGAGAATTAATTGGTACACAATATGATCAAAATACAGGGCAAGTGAAAATATGGATGAACCATTATTTTAGGAACAGTGTGTTGCAACATGTCAAAGTGGGCCTCCATATCTGCTCAGTGATCTACTCAGATCCATCCTAATCTAAAATGGACAATACTCTTGAGTTTGTTGGTCCCAGGAGGCTAATAGCTTAACAGCAGCTTCCATAATAAGGCTCTCCAGTTCTCTTCCTGTGTTTGCTTTGGTCATTTCAGCCAGTTCACACAGCCATCAATCCTTTGATAACAGTTCCTGACTCATTTGCTCACGTTCATGTAGTAAATCTGAAACTGAACTATAATAAATATGGACGCTTTGATTTGTGTGTCTTGCTTTCACCTTTTGGGGGATAAGTGATAATGAAAGCAATAGAGAGGTTATCATTTTGGCAATGCAAGAGACTGTGAAGGTGTCAGAATGCTTCTGAGGTATGGCTAGATATGCTGTAACACTGTGACTATGCTGACTTGGCTTGTTCAGAATTGACAATATTGAGTTAACCACCTATGAATTCTGCTGGCCAACTCTTCATGCTGAAAGACAGAATAACTATACTAACCCATTTTACAAAGCACCTCCTTGGATTGCAAATGGGCAGCTATTTCCATTAGGTCTTCATATTGTGTCACAGACTCCATAATTTTGATTTCTGTGAAATCACAATGGAACCTCCAGTGCCAAGTTGTTGTAGCAGGTTCTACTGCTTGTTTCGTATTTAAAAACTAGATTTCTTTATGTTTACTTGAATTTACAGAGCAATACCTAGGACTGAGGGGGATCAATGTGATACTATGTTAAACTTACAATTGTGCAGCCACAGAGCTACATCTCCCTGAGTTCCCTGGAAAGACGGATTGACTGATTAATTTGAGTGTATGAACTGATCCATAAGCTAGATTGTGCATGGATTTATTTGATTCATAAACCCAATAAAATTTTGGTAGGACTTAGCTATAAAAGGGGAAATGCTATTGAAGGCACTTCCAGATGGGGGCTATATATTACACACCAGTTAAGACCCAGGTTTTCTATGTGTGCAGTTGGCGCACAACCACCCACACACTTGTTTTTCACATGCATTCTGCTGTTTCCCATCCACATTAGTGGGAGGTCCTTGATTGGTGGGAAACATCTTTTTCCATGTTTGTGTGTGCTTTTAAAAATACATTATTTAGCTCTATAGAAATTATGATAAAGAGATGTTGCACAAAATCTTTGGCTTGTTTCTTTTTAAAAAGAAGTTCTGATCTATGTACTGTCATTACAGTCTCCAAGGTATTCCCGCACTTGTGATGAAATCTTTAGGGAATAGCTTTTCCAAACTAGATTGTTTGGATTGGTGGAAGCAGGCAGGCTAGTGTGCTGAAAATAGGTTGTGCTCAGGCGAGGAGCAAGTGGAAGCAGGGTTGTGGCAATGGGGACTATTATCACATCACCACACATGTGATAAACTATTCATTAAATAAATAAATAAATAACATCCACAAGCCTATGGTGACCACAGATGTATAACATGTTATTTGTTACTTAATGGGTTTTCTGCAATAAGAGAAATGTAAAACAATATGTGGGTGGATATGCTGATAACATCATCATCATGTGGACAGTGCAAAAAAACCTCTGTCTTGTCTAGAAGCACCCGGAGCGAAAACCAAAACACACTATTCTCTGCCCCACTGAAGTTAAATTTAAATGGCAGATAAGGACTTGAAAATGAACAAGACCTTCTCATGTTCTCTATTATATTACTGTACATTTGCATTACTGCCTGTGGCATGGTGATCTGTCAACCTGCATGATGAGCTGCCTATGTAAAAAGTGATGCAAACTTTACTTTCCCCTACTCTACCCAACCACTTTTAAAAGGCTTTAAGTATGAACATGCATTGCCCCCCTTTTGCTACAGCTTTTAGCTTCGTTGATGATTGTAAAGGAATAAATATTTCAACTAATGTTTCAGGAAATGTCTTTTATATTTTTTATCATCTTAACTTCAGCTCAGACGTGGTTCTGCTTTGTATATACAATAATGATGGTCATCAACTTTAAAAGCTGTAGTATTTAAGTGTATACCTGAATAACCAAAAACTCCTCTTTTTTTTTTCATGCTCTTATCCAGTTTGAAATATGTTGAGTAAATGGCTTCATGGACTTATTTCTCCCTAAAATTTCAGGGTACTCCAGGACCAGTTGGAGTTCCAGGACCAGCAGGACCAAAAGGAGAGAGGGTGAGCAACCTATAGCAAACAGGTCCATATACCGGCTGTCTGTTACAAGTCCAATACATCTTAAACGCAGCAAATTTTACTTTTCTGATATTATAAGTAATGCTTCCTAATGGATGGCAGGACGCAGGTGGTGCTGTGGTCTAAACCACTGAGTCTCTTGGGCTTGCAGATTGGAAGACTGGCAGTTTGAATCCCTGCAACAGAGTGAGCTCCTGTTGCTCTGTCCTAGCACCTGCCAACCTAGCAGTTCAAAAGCACACTAGTGCAAGTAGATAAATAGGTACCACTGTGGCAGGAAAGTAAACAGTCCTTCCGTGCACTCTGGCTTCTATCACAGTGTTCCGTTGTGCCAGAAGTGGTATAGTCATGCTGGCCACATAGTCGTCTTTGACTGGACTTAACTGTCCAGAGGTCATTTACCTTTTTACCTTACCTAACGGATATTTCCACTGTCTCTTTTTCACTTCTAATGTGTTTTGTTATGTGAACATGATACCTTTTCAGAGATAAACAGTAAAAGGAATGTTTATTTAACACTATTCTGTTGCTAGTCAGCAAAATACAATTTAACCAACACTTTGGGGACCTTTTTGTGGGGATGGAGGTGGAAATCTCTCCTCTCCAATTCCACGCTAGCTTGAGAAAAAATTATGTGAAACTGAAAATACAGTTCTATTGCCTAAGGTTCAGAAGTAACTTGCTACTATGAAAGATACAGTATTGGTCTACCTTCTCTGTGCCTGTAATACACTTTTGAAATCAGGACATGCTTCTGTCTTCCTAAATTCATTTTAGGGCAATAAAGGAGACCCTGGAACAGCAGGACCAACAGGATCAGCAGGACTTCCTGTAAGTATAGAGCATTTCTTCTTCTTCCTCCACCTCACTTTCCCCATGAAATTCACTTTAATAATTCTACCTTCTGCTGCAGTTACTTGAGTAAAGCTAAATGCTTTAAAATTTCTCCCTAAGTAAAAAAAAAGTATGATCAATTTTCTGTCTAGTTCAAAGGTGACTAACTCCTAGCTTGGGGGCTGGATCAGATTCCACAAGAAATTTTTTTGCCACTCCCCACAAGGCTTCACCAATTCTGGTGTAAGAACAGCGGGGGTAATATTTAGGCAAATGGATGGGATGAATACAGAGGTTAAGACGTCTCCAACCTGCCCAGTGACCTAATAGCAATTCATATCTTCTCCATCTGAGTCATCAGATTAATCACTTTGTGAGCAAGGTTGTAGCTCTAATGTGATGTATGTGGTTCTCCTTGCCTCCCTATTTTATCCCAACAACCCTGTGAAGTACCAGTAGGTTTGGCTGAGAGACAATGACTGGTCAAATGTCCCCCAGTGAGCTTCATGGCCAGGTGGGGATTCAAACACTAAGCAGGGTACCACACTGGCTTTAAAATGAGTAACTTCTTTAAACATTCATACCTATATTATAGGGTTCACAAGGCTCACCAGGTGAAAAAGGAAACCGGGTAAGTCTTAAATTATGGCTCTTTCACTATTAAGGCCTGTAAGGAATGGTGGAATGATTAAATTTGTGAGGACATCAAAAGGGATAAGGTAAAATCTAACTGCCTAATTAAGTATAACCCAAAGACTTATCATCCTTTTCAAGGATGTTACCTGCTCAAGAATGTAGGAGCCTGCAGTAATATTGGCTGCTAGCAATAATAGAAGCAGAATTCGAAATAATTCTCATGAAACGCTTGGAAAATCTTAAAATAAAGTTGTGATACAATACTTGATGAAGTAACAAGATGATAAGTCTTCACAGCACATCACAGTCATGATGAGCATTACCTCTTAGTTTATGACTTCTCCAAGGCTGCTGTTGCGTAGAGTACTTAATCATTCCACCTCTGCTTTTATAACTTCCTTTTGATTAAAAAATAAATAAAATGTAGTTATTATTCCGATTACTCTATCAAGCAAGTTCCTGAGACTTTTTCAGTTGGTTTTAAATTTGAATAAGATGTTAGAACAGTCTTGGTTCACTAAAACTGAAAATTCAGAAACCACTTTGGGCTGGGTTTCTGTCCCAACAAGTTTATTGGCAGATGAGAACTGTCGCAGAATGATGAGTGAACTTTCTGCCCAGTTAGACAAGAGTCATCAAGAAGAGACAGCTTTGTTTCTGAATTGCTTGTAATAAAGCTCTGAGGAAAGTCAGGCCAGTTTCACTCTCAGTGCCATTCATAATTCTGAAACCACTTAAAGAGAATAAAGATCCAAAGCACCATGCAGGAGTATGTCTTGCAAAACTGCAACAAATACTTTGAAATCACAATACGGGGGCGGGGGATGAGTTAGAGTGAGCGGCAACTGTGCACACACAAATCCTACATAAGGATCCATTTCGTCATTAAGAAATGAAGAGTCCTTCCCTATATCATTAGCAGACACTTTATAACTAATTGCTGTTTTGGAAACATTTCTTGAGTCAGGTATGAAATGTGTGGTGCTATGGATGTAAAACAGTCAAGGGCAGCCTGTTATTTAACATGCAGCATGATTTGGCAACGGGATACTCTGTGCAGCAGGTGTGGAAATTATCTTTCCAAACTAGATTTGATGGCAGCACAACCCAATATTGGTTGCATTATGCTGTATGTTGACAAAGCGGGGAAAGGGCTGATTTAAAGCACAGAAGAGGGCAGGAGACTGCTGACCCCTTACCCTGCCCCTCCCACCCCACCTGCTTCTTTCCAGCTGCTTTTATCCTAGCAGGATTACTTCCAGCCTAGGAGTCCTCCTGGCTGAAAAAGAGCTAAGAAGGCATAATTTGGGTAGGGAGAAGTACAGAGAACAGGAGGTTCTCCTACCTGCCCATAATGTGCTTTTAAGTCTCACCCCAAGTCCTGTTTTATAAGGATCCAGTGGCAGGCCTGATTCTGACCCATGAATCTAATGCAGCTTGGTCCTTCTTTTCTGCTAATCAGTCCCATTGGCTGTTGTGTGATACCATAGGGGTATATCTCCCAGAAAGAGCAGTCAAGAAAATAGAGGTGCAATATTATAACAGTTCACGGGAATGGAGTGTGCTCATTTGGACAAACCAGCTGAAAAGGTGCCAATGCTTATTCTGTGCATTAAACTTGAATTTGTTATTTCAACTGTTTTTTCTTCTTCTCCTGTCTTTGTGTGGTTTGCGTGTGTGTGTGTTCCTTGCTTCTACAGGTCTCCCTTTGTCCCCCTTATCCCTTCCTGCTCTTCTGCCCTCTTTTCTCCCGGATCCTTCCTTCTCTTCCTGCCGCAACCCAGTCTGCATTTTCTCCTGGATTATCCTCCCTCTAAGCCAACGTTTGATCCTGGGTGACCTCTCCTTTCCCATCCATTTTTCCTGCCAGTTTATTTTTGTTTTATTAAAAAAACAAACACCAAACCCATTTATTTCCCTTAAAAAAAATATACCCACTCTGCCTGGTTTTATGTCGTCTCCTTGCGCCACCTAATCCTTATACCAGTTACTAAATGAAACTCCCTCTGCAGCAATCCCACTTACATCCTACATCCACAAGCACTTATCAAAATGTTTCCCTCTTTTGTTTGTTGCTGATTTTTGTAAATTGGCTTGGAAAGATTTCATCATTTTGTTGTCTTTCTGACTATTGGTCCTTGGCTTGATGTTGGCATTATTCATTCAAGGTGACTTTGCACCATTGTTCAGAGAGGTAGCATGAGGCCGATGGTTTCCATTTTTATCCCTTTGAGGGTCTATTTTAAGAACTTAAGTAGAACAGAGCATTTTTACAAGAATTTGCCAATGTTGCCTCTCCTGTTAAATAAAAAAACATGGTGGAGCCAGCTGATTAATACATGATTTTTAAACAGAAGTGTGTCTTCCTAGGTTTATTTTAAAAAATAATACAGAACTTCAGCTGGATTATGTTGTTTTTCAAAGTTAGTCATTGGAAAAGAAGTGTAATGATCCCCACCACTCATTTTACTTTTATTGTCCGCTTGGATATTGTGGATCAGAATTCCCCATTAAGCTCAATGGGATTACTTCTGAGCAAATGTGAGGAGTCGTTGTTCCTAATGCTAATTATTCTAAAACATTTCAGGAGGAACACTGTGATTATTTAACCAATCAATCAATCAATCAAAATAAGCTTTATTGTACTAGCCAAAGGCCATGACAAAACAATACAAACACTGCCAGGAAAAGAAATATCTATATAACTATATGTATAAAGCAGAGCCACTGCATGAAAATGGAAGACAAACACCTTGCTATTGTTTAAATTTGAGGTTTTAATAATACAAAATACACATACATTTAAACATAAAATGCCAAAGCCAGCCAAAAAAAAAAAACCCCATGAAGAATGTTAAATGAAAAAGAAAATCAAGCTTTTGAAATTAATTGTTTTTACATTACAGTATTTTGTTTTTGTTTATGAGACATTGACTTGAAATGGATAATCCTAAATCTTTTGTGTATCTTTTTTAATAAACTATTATTCACAGGGGGAAAGGGGCAAGAAAGGCTCTAGGGGGCCTAAAGGGGATAAGGGAGACCAAGGAGCACCTGGATTAGATGCACCCTGCCCATTGGTATGTTGTGTTTTATAAGGCACACTGTTTTATATTTTAAGCCACTGGGGAAGAAAGAAGGACAAGAGGCAATGACACCACAATGCAGGAACATCTTGAATTGATTTCTTAAAAAAAAAAGAGGGGAGCTCTGCCATGCCTACTGAAGTGAAAAAGGAAGCTAGAGCAAGCCCTGGCCATGTAAAACTGGCCCAGTTGAAAAAGCAATACCACTTTAAAACTTCTAGATTCACTGTTACCGCTTCTTCCATAGACTCAAAGCCAATTCATACATGTGTGTTCACTCAAGGCCAATTCATTCATGTGTGTTCACTCATTCACTTGATGACCTGCTGCTGAATTAACTCTCTCAAATGAAATGTGTTATGAGGCAATGTGAAAACTGTGTGATCTCATCTACAGGGGTTTGTTTGTAAAGGGTCATCACTTTACATTACAATCATCAAGTGAATGTGTACGTGTGAAAGGGGCCTGAGTAAAAGTGAAATCTAAAAGTGCCTTCTTCCTTCGACCACTTTGGAGATGAGCAAATGTTGTATCAGAAAGATGTTGCAGCTGATTGTGTTGCAGGGTACTCAGTTTATGACACCCAGTGGAAAACAGATTGATCTAGTCCAAGAAAAAGGAGGAAGTTATTGACATTAAGCCACTTACATATGGGCAAATTACTCCAATTGTACTTTTAACAAACAAGCGTCTTTTTGATGTTACCTGAAAGATAATTTGAAACACGTGCAGCTATGTGGAGAGCTCCAGAATTCCTTACCTCCTATGTCTCAAAATAAGATATATATATTTTTAAGGAAATGTTCTAGTGCTAACTTTTGAAGCCATGTTTAATTGGTTTACTTTATCTGGGTTATAATAGCTTGTATCTGTATCTGGCCAGAGAACATGACAAGATTTTATTCTGTTTTCTTAATCATATCAAATTAACAGTACTTCAGTAAGATTTTCTAAAGATATTTTAAAGTTAAGCTAATAAAAAATGTGACAAAAACCCAAAGTATTCCATTTCAGCTGCTTCCTTAACTCTGTGAATTCTGTAGCAAAGCCATCCAACCAGCTAAAGCACGCCTGCCACCAAGTTGCTTTTAAGCATCAGCTTCCTGGGAAGTCTTTCCCCAAAATTTGGATCTTCTCCCCCCTTGTCTAGGTCTACAGCATTCTCTAATCTTCTCCATATAAAACGAGTAGCTTCTGATTATTTCAGAATACTATTTTTTTTATAAAGCTATCATTCTATGCCATTGTACATAAAAACACTGGGACTATAACCTGAGTGCCTTTGAGTACATCATTGTTCTACTGAGTTTCTCCACCCATAAAATGGAGATTATCTGCACTGACTAAAGTAATTCTAGTGGTTGATTTCACGAACAGGGACTTCGAGGTTTTAAAGGCGAGAAGGGTGAGCCGGGGTTACCAGGGCTGGACGGGCTGGATGCCCCTTGCCCATTGGTATGGTGTTACCTTCCCTTTCCTGCATGTTTCAGTTTGCTTTTCCTTCCTTCCTTTATTGCAAAACCCTTTCCATATCCCCTTCCTTTCTCCCAAATGCTTGATGTCCATTGACACCCATAACAGCTTTTGGAGTGAGACCAGTTGCTACTACCATTTCCCTGCAATATATGAGGATAAATATGCTGGTTTAAGGAACATAAAGTTGCTTGCTCATATCTGCTTTACTTCTTCTTTAACTTCCATGATCTTACAAATATCTCACACCACAGAAAAGAGCATCTAATTCACACATATAAACTGTGAGCCTTCCACAGATCTTGCTATTCGCCACGTCACCCTGCCTTCCCACTTCTGTCCTGCAACACACCTATTTCATATCCTCTATTTCAGAATTACAGGTTTCCCATGTATCATGGCAAAAGACTATGCATATTTCTTTCGTTTTTTAATTCTGAATTTGTAATTTCTTCAATTGCAATCTGTTCCTTGAAGATTTCAGGAGACAGGTTATTGACTGGGATCATAAGGTCTGAATATGTTACACTGATTCTGGCCCAAGTGCACCAGCTACCAAAGAATTTCCAGGCTCAGTTCAAAGTGCTGTTTTTGCCATTTAAAGAGAATCACCTCTCCAGATGAACCAGCCCATACCCTGTAGTCTTCACCAGAGGCTCTTCTCTGTATGCCCCAGCCAAGGAAGGTGCAGAAGGTTAGCCACACAATAATGGGTCTTTTCAGTGTTGCTCCCCCCCCAGTGGAATATACCACATTCATTACTGGTTACACACACAAGCACACACACTCCTACTCTGATACACTACATGGATACAAACACACACAAAATCTTGTGAAAAGTCAAACTGATGCCATATTCTTATAACAAAGCAAGAAACCCAATGTTAAAATATGCTTTCTGCTTCAAGCATGAAAAAAACCCTTACTTTTTAACTTGTCACTCTGCTGCCATAGTTCCTGGACTGCTCTGTATTCTAAGAGCATGTATGAAGTCCATGCTTTTCAAGTGTGATATGCCTAATTTCTGCTCTTTACTAATAAATATGCTTCCTTCTGCCTCCCAGTCTCTGCAAAACAAACACAGTTATGACCACATCCTTCTGTTGATCCCCTCAATTGTAACTCCTGTTCCCTAACTTTGGATTTTACATGCATTATACAATTCATTCCTGTCAATGGGACCATTGTACCAATGGGAACTTCTTCATTCATTGTTAATGGATCTTCAGTTATTGCATTTTGCAGCTGTATGTACCAGTGGAAAGATGTACTGTCAGGAGAGTGTCTGAATTAAGGATAATAGGTTTAGAAAACATGTTATTTCAGTGTCAAATGATCATTAATTTATCATACTTCTTGCCACTATATTTTTTTAAAAGGTATTATTTCTCATGAGAAATCTCTATTTAGAAAGCATATTAGTTGTCAGATGAACAAACCAGTCATAATTCTGCCTGAAGTTTGATCAATCCACAAATCTGACCAGCTCTTTGTTTTAATAGGTTTGTGTGTATGTATAAATGTATATGTATGTATATATATCAAACACACACGTTAAAATACTGGAATGTCTAATGGGTAATCCAATTAGAAATCTGGGTGACACGAATACAGCTTGCTGCACACACTTGACAGTATTAGGGGACACACTGGGACTTTCCTTTAAACTGGCTCCCCTCATATAATCATGGCTTGGTGAGCATAGCCTTAGAAAATTATTCTATTTGTGCTTACAGATATTTTAAATAATAGGTGCACACACAGCCTGCAAAGTACTAAACAAAACATCAAAACACTGTAGTTTGAGGACTGGGAAAATGCTATGTCCCTACCACTGCCTACCGAGAGGAGAGGCTTCTGGAGGCTAAACCAGTCAGTAGTAGCTGTACATTTAGAAAGTAATTTATGAACCATAGAAATCAGTGACAAAACTTTCATAGGTTTTAATGGATCTGGATTCCACACTTATTGGACAGTAAAGTGATTGTATAGAAGGGCCCAACATGAATTTGGTTGCAAGATTCTGATCTGGAACATGTGGGCCTTCTATTATATGCAGAGGCATCCCTCTTGTACCAAACATGTTGATTCAATCTATGGCTAAGCAAGGTGTATTATATTGGGATATCTCATCTAAACAGATTTTAAATTTTTGAATATTTTCTGCAGCTAAGTTATTTATTTCCTCTCCTGATTTATTTTAGTCTTTTGCTGTCTTGAACTCCTTAAATCATTCTTTGTTATAGGGGGAAGATGGCTTGCCAGTTCAAGGATGCTGGAATAAGGTAATGGCATGATTGTGATATGTGCTGCTTCTGCATGGTGTAACTATAACAGAAAAGCATGAAGGGTTGGCCATAGCACACTTCTGTCCCAATTCAAAAACGTCTATATTATAGGTACTATGTTATTGTTCAAATATATGAAAATAAGATGAATACATGGGTAATGTATCTTTTATAACTCAGACCAAACCAAACACATTAGCAATTCACCATGCTGTAAGCCGCCCAGAGTGGGGTATACATAATATAATCATATCAAAAGCCTAAAATTATAAACTGTATGCCAATATTTTAAGAGCCTAACTAGATATGACGCTAAACACATCATTAGCAAACATCTCTGTAGGCTGTCTCTCTTTTAATGCAGAGCAGGCACAGGAGGGGAGTGCTGCAAAGAGAACTTTCCTTCTGGGGTCAAAAACAGCTGGAAGGGATTATCTTGGGGGGGGGGCATGATAGAGGAAGGAGTTAAACCTTCTATCACCATGTACTTCGGTCCTGACAAAAATCACCCCAAGTCTGCTATTCTTTTTCTTTTAATCCACATACCTGCTTACTAATGATGTGTTTGATGACATATCTAGTTTGGTCCTTAGAAGTCAGAATTTGACATTCATGAGAATGTTAGACTTATTTAACAACTCACTTCTGTTATTCAGAGACTTTCATAATTAAACATCCAAAACTTTTAAAATTAGGTTTTAAACCACTTGATAACAGAGTCTGTAATTTGTACAGAGGTTACATATCTATTGGACTCTCTGTGTAAAAGTATTTGTGAACCTTTATGCATTCAGAAGTATGTTATATGGCTGAATCCAGCATTAAGATGCCCTGGTGCATCCATTGTAATAAAGTATCTCTCCATAAAGTTCATGCTGTGATTAACCTCTCACAAGATGTCTTGTACAGTATGATTACATCTTACATGCATTTAACTTGTCTAGTTTCAACCCTAAGAGGTTGAAGGCCAGCTGGTTGAAATTCCACAAGTTAAATGCAAGCAAGGCAGAGAGCTTAGCAGCTTTTTTGTGCCAGGTTTTCCCAGTGCAAAAAGAGCTTTTAAGTTCTCTGCCTTTCTTGTGTGGGCAATGTCCTCTCAGCACACCAGTGCTGGGATGCTCTTGCAAGATCTCACAGGGCTGTCCAAGTTCCTGCGAGATGTCGTGTGAGCATCCCTAACCTTCCAGAGCTAGCATGCTGAGTGGGCCTTGCCTAGCAAGCAAAGCAGAAAGCTTAAAAGCTCTGCAGATCGTAAGACTGCCACTGATTAAAGTGGAATTCCAGTGAAGCATTTTGAACTCCAAACTGCAGACTGTGAATATAGAGGGAATAGGACCAAATGGGTTACAAATTTCTCCTAGTCAATTACTGAAGAATGCAAAATGAACAGGTGATTTCCCCAGGACTTGTTCCTAAGAAAAATGCCTGTCAACAAAGCTAGACATTTTCATACTGATGAAACATGCAAAATCTCTCTTTTACATCAATAGGACTTCAACATGCTTAGCTTTGATTACATGCTTAGATTATTTCCCTTGGATCATACCTTCACACCATTTCTTCTCAACAGAAAATCCCTTTCAAAATTATTATGTGTGATATTAACATAGTTTTATATTTTTCTTTTGCAGTGAAGATTCTAACCATGGACTGGCCTGTGTGTGTATGTGTGTTTGTGCATAGAATATTTATTTTTATACAGTGTTCTTTTTGGAAGTGCCAAAAGATAATGCATTTTTCAAATTATAAAGAGCTGCATATTTTTGTACAGAAAATGCTACTTCCCCCCCCTTTTATCTGATTGTCAGTCATTTGTATCGTTATATGTATATTGATACTATGCTACTTGCATTGTGGAATACAGTTGCAATATTTGCATGATATTTGTGCACTCATACTAAGTGATACAGCTAAATAAGTTATTGCATTAAGGTGCCAGGAAGAATCACTCTATTTACATAGGAAGGCCAACAAAGCCATTTGACAATGAATGCAAGAACAATTTAAAATACTATGGACTTTCATTATTAAAATGAAATGAAATTAACATTTGTAAAATAAATCATATATATATATATATATATATATATATATATATATATATATATATATATAATGGTATTTCATGGGAAAACTTAAGCCAACAAAGTGAGAAACAACAGGGACCACCTGTGTTTAACCCTATTGCCAGCAGAGGGCACCACTGATGAAATAACTAAATTTGTAGGAGAGAATTTGTGGATAACAAAACATGCACATACATAAAGCACTGATCTTCTAGAATCAGTTAAAGCAAAGGTTAACATTTCAATGAGGAAGTCATTGGTGGGAACAGCAGGCTTCCGATACACAACTAAGTGCACAATCCTGCACATCCTTACAATAAGGAAGTTGGTCCCACTGAACTCAGTAGAAACTTCTAGCATTCACAATAACCCTTTTCAGTTCTTGGACATCTTTTTAAAGCTGCTGCCTCTCTTCCCATGCACTGCTGCTCTTCAAATATTTCATTCTAAGGAGCATCAAATGTTATTGCACTAAGATGCATTTATTCAGCATTTCCCTGTTTGCCCATGCACCCTGCAAGATCTCACAACCCAAACAACGGCTGTTTTCCTCTGGTTTTAACACATGTTGCTTCTTGTCCTCACTTCAGTGCCAAACTAAAGGTAATGCAGGAGACTAAAATAATTAATTGTGGCCACTATCAATTAAAACACATGAACCCAAGAGGCCCAGACAGGCAATCCATGATAAGGATCTCAAGGTCACATCTATTTGTACCCTCAGATCAGTGAACAGTCAGTTAAGTTTCCCTTGACATTATTAACATATGATAGATTCTTAACTAAATATATGCTGACCACTTCACATAGAGGAAAGAGCAGCTCTCTGGTCAATCCACTGAAACCAGGACAAACCCACAGCAGGATATGCTTTGGCTTGGTAGGTCATGTGGTGTGTGTGCCTCAGCTGAACATTTCCAATTATTTTCTCATTTCCCCATGTGACTCGTCATTCTTCTCATATCCTTCTAAATCTCTTCTGGCTTCTCAGCATTTTCTTGAACTTTAGTATGGAGAACATAGTACTACAAGGGAAGGCTTAGCCTTGTGTAGATTACTGCTATGTATTACTCTAGTCTTGGAAGCAGTACTAGTTATGTATACTATAGACGCAGACCAGTATTTTAAAAGATGTCACTCGGTTCATGCACCATGCAAATTCCCCATCATGACTACCACCAATATCCACACTAATGACAGATCCACAACATACATTTAAAGCATACCCAACAGACATTGAAAGAACATTACTTTCTCCAAAGAATCCTGGGAACTGTAGTTTTAAAAAAGACAGAATTGTAGCACTGTGAAGGGGGAAACTACAGATCCTGGGATTTTTTGGACGAGTTATGTGCTTTAAATTTGGATGGTCTTTAAATATATGGTGTATATCTGCCCCAACTCTGCAGCTGACAATTCAAAATGTGCACTGCATCTCCATGATGCACCCCAAATGAATCGTTATGAAACCCAACTCAGATTTAGTTCACTATCAGGGCACAACAGGAAACTAGACTGTTCCTGGTTTACAATGTCACTATTCTGAGTAGAGCAAAGGATTGTGCAACATACTAGCTGCAGTCCACTCACATTATTTCAGGGAGGTGTGATAGATTCCCATCATTTTCATAAAAGGGATGGCACAGGTGCAAAACCCAAAATAGCCAAGTGAAAAATACTTGCTGCTAAGGATTATAAACGTTTATGTTTAAGTGGAGCCCAGTGGAACACAGATAAAATTAGATTTGAGATTTTACATAGTTTTAAGTACATGAGAGCAGCACTTTTACTAACATCTGAAAGGACATTTCTATATGAAATAATATATCTGTCACTTAAAGGGTCAAACTCCTTGGCTGATAGCCAAATAATGAAACAAGTAAGAGAGTGGAGATATTTGTGGAAGGCCTACAGTGGTGACAGAAGAACATCCTGCTTGAAGGTTTGCTGAAGCTATTGAATGAGTTGCCTCCAAGGAGCACGGAAGTATTCTTGAGCCACGCGCACCAGAGTTTTGTTCCTGAACAGTGGACCTGGTGAGGCTACAGAAGATGGACACCCCAGTGGTTTTTGCTCTCTCCTTCCAGAGGTCGGCACCAGTGCCAGATGTGAGAGAAACTGGCTTCTGTTTCATCATTTTTCATTCAATTCAGTCTGTTATAATAGGAGCCTTCGTCCAAAAATCTTGACATGTCATGCAGCAGCTGATGTGAAGAACATTAGGACATAAGACAACTTTCTGTGGTTGCTGCTTTTTTCAGAAGAGGGGCTATTTTTCTCATATTTCTAAGCAATAAACTTGAATACAGTATTGATTCTGAAAAGCAGCTCAGTGAAGATACAGCAACACTTTGCCATCTTTCCTGGTTGCCCAGTGACAAACATTCATTTACTCACGTGATGATTCCATCCTTAACCTTTTCATGGCTTCTCTTCAAAAGCTACCATTTATTTTTCTGCAAGAAAGTTATTATCCTTTTGGTGTACTGTGTACTAGAAGTTAATTTTAAATTTGATAAATGTTTGATTTCTTTTTTACATAATTTTAGTTCTACTCATTTTCAGACATTTTTCATACTAGAAACATATTTGTCATGAAATATTTGCTGTCATGATAAAACTCTGTTCAATTTCTCTAGGTTCCCTTTTCAGTGGAACTACCGCAGTGCTAAAAACATAAGGGTACCACTTTAACAGACTGTACAAGTTTATGGGACAAAAGATTGGGGGGGGGGATATAGCTTTCCAATAATGTGCTGACAATTTTAATGACAACTTCGCCCCTTTTGAATTTTGATAGTTTTGTAATATAATCTGAGTTATTTAAGAAGTTTCAAGTGGATGCAATGTAGTCCCAGTAACTTACTATTTTGTCAACTAGGTTTAAAACTTCTACTGATTCCTGTAGTCCATGTGTATTATTGTTAATTTGTTTTAAGTGTAGGTATCTCTGGGATGTCTTCTATTGTGAAGACTTGTGCCAAAAACGCATTTAGTTCATCTGTAATTTACTTGGTTTTTTTCCTTTTCTGAATGCTCCCCCAGGGCTCTAGCACAGTTAAACTGCCCCAGCAGCTCCTTGCATGCAACACTTTTGCATACATTTGGGCTCCCTTATCCCTTTCACAGGAGGCAATTCTGTGTATACATCTGTTTACACATGCAGATCTGCATCCTACATTGCTGAAAATGGATTCATGCAGAAATAGCATATTCACATTGGAATGCCCACAAAGCTCTAGATGAGAACTGTCAGTAAACACTCAAATAGCAACAACCCATAAATTCTAAAGGAAAAAGACATGATTGCTTTGATTGTTGGATGCCTTTTTCACCAGGACAGAATTCATGGAATGAGGCTTCCCCCACCTTCCCTCTAGTCCCCTGAAAGTCTGTTAATAGGGACTGGGATACTTTGGGGATATGCTATGGGGGCCTGCAGATTAAAATCCATCACTTCTGAATAGAACAGCAGTCTGGGATCTAAACCATTATGTTTCATTGATTGCTTATAAATCAGTTTAGTGCAGAGCCTGAACTATTCAGTAAGAAAATAGAAGGATTTCACAATACTGAAAACAAACAGTATAAACTGGTTACTGGAAACCTTAATTGTCACTGGGTACTATTTCATCACTAGATGATTTCTGCCACAGCTTTATCTGCAGAAAAACCAGAAATGGGCAAGTCAGGAGTGATACAGGGTAGTTGTTCATGAGACTTGCGCTTAAGTTCTTATAATTATACCACACTGGGCACAGTTAAGTGCACTATTATGAAGCAATGCCATTGAAATCAATGGGGCATAAGCATGGATCTGTGTTGCAGTGTACCCATAATTTAGATGTCCTGCTAGGTTTCAAGGATTGTTCCCATCCCAACCTCCACATATACAATCTGGTCAGCAAAGGTGCTCACTGCGATGTTGAAGGAGGTTCCATATGGACAATGGGGATACATACAGAGGACTGCCCAGCAATGAGGAGAAAGCCCTCTGCACTTACAAATTCTTTATGTATGCACCTGCAAAATTTTGGATTGGACTGAATGTTCTTCAGATCAGGGAGAGTGTGTGCTCATAAAGAACAAGAAGAAATTGAATGTTACTTCAAAACATTTTTGATATAAGACTTGTTCAATGTAAGTATTAACAGGGACTGCTATTTTTGCATATCAGGTTTGTTGCAGAAGTTCTTGTTTTGTTGAGGTAAGAATGTGTCCAACTGCAGGGCGGTGTGCCTTTGTACTTTAGTATATTCATATTTTAATATTACATTTCCTTTTTTATTTTGTTATATATTCTGTAGCTGTATTTTGAAATGGAAAGCAAGAAAATTGCAAGTTCCTAAATCATTTGTTGTTAGGGATAATGTTTTCTTGCTTTCCAAGTACACTATCTAATTGGTGCTTTTTTGCTGATGGGCAGATGTTAGCTCGGAAGTTTTCTTTTTTCCATAGACTACCCTGGGGACCAAACAACTGTGGACTCCCTAAATACAGGCCCCCAGTCAAGCTCTAGCAACTCAGTTATGTTTGGCTAATAACACCAGGAAGAGGACAGGGATTCACATTCCAGTGAATGTGCATCTAACTCTGCACCCCCATCATTCTGGCACATTAGTTATGTATAATTATGCACCACTAGAGCGGGATTGTGGGATCAAAATGGTCTCTTTCAATAATAGTAACAATTTACACAAAATGTAGGGACCAGGAAGGGCAAAGAAATGGTCTCTTTTGATGACAGGTGGTCTCTCTAAACGAAAACAGACTCAACAGGTCTGTTTTGTTTGAAGCGATTGTTTCCTGTGCTTTAACTTTCAATATCCAAGTTGTCCTAAGTAAACAACTCCTTGCTCAGAGACACAGTATACCTCTGGACATGAAGAGGTTGAGGAATGAGCAAGAGAGAACGGCCATCACCTTCACACTCTCCTTGTAAGCTTCCTCTATTGAAAACAGAATGCTGGACAAAATGGATCTTGCATGATCCCCAATGCATTTATGAATTAATTGAGCACTTAAACGCTAAGTTCATTATGCAGTCTGTATAATCTTTGGGCATTTGGGTTGCTTGCATATGTAAGTTAGCTCTCAATAGTTTTATATCTAAATAACTAAATACCAGCTTTGCTTTATAAATGATGTATGGAGAAGGAATTATAGTTTTTACATGCATTAATCTTAGGTTTTATTGCTATTATTTTTGACTAGTTACTATATTATTTTGAGATTTCATACAGCAATGGGAAGTTTAAGGGTCTGATGGTAAATCAATTAGCTACCTTTTCCTGTTAATACATTGCTCCTGGTGAGTGCCAACTTCCACTTAGAGAAAATTCCGTATGTCTCCGCATCCCAATACACTTCAACACCTTACTTCTACATCTTTCATATCCTTTCAATCAGTGCCACTAATTCTAATGACTCTTGCAAATGAGTGCACATCCTCCTCATGCAACAAATATATTTTTGTAAAATATATTTAAACTTCTATTCAATGTATCTACCAAATGTTCTCCAATATATGTAATCAAAAATTTCTAGTCTTCATTCTACATGTCCTTCCAAAACTAGAAATCAGTGCATGCCAAACAGCAAAAAAGATATAGAAAGTGAAATTAATTCTAAATATGTTCTAGCAGCTATGCAAACTTTTGTATGAGCATGAGAACTAGAAAAGCCTATCTACAATAGCTCTGTGCACTCTTGTGCAAGCATTTTTGGAATGCTAGCAGTAATTTTTCTTCCCCTTCAGTTAATTAGGGGATCCAGCACCACAATGTCTAAAGATGCATGTCCAAAAATCATGTTTTACATGCAAAGGAATTGATTTTTTTGAAGAATTTCCTGTGAGTAAAGACCCATGGAAATATTTCCAAGGACCCATCATATCTTACTCATGTGACTTATTGAAAGATGCCATTTAAGATTCTTTTTGTGGTATCCTACCTCACAATAATCAATGGGGCTCTTGTAATAGCTTCAAAGTCATCATTTCATTCTAGATATTTAAGCTATCAGATTTTTTTTTAATAAAATTATATGAGTAGCTAATCTTTTGAATTAATATTTGTTTTTGTTTTAAAAAAAGATTTTCGTTATGGAGCCAGTTTTTGCAGGAAACTGATTTGCAGAAACAATTTGTTGTTGTTTCTGGTTTTGTCAATTTACATGACAAAATATGCTTTTTATCTGGTTTTATTTGATGTACAAATATTTAAAATTTTATTAAACTGGTATATATTGCATTGTTGGGGCATTGTTTCTACATTCTCCTACATAGGCTTCAACTGATTCGAGATATACATCTTTGTATCTACATAGGTTGCGATGAAATTTTCAGTTTGTTAAATCACTGCTTGGCATGCCAACTAAATATTGTAGTTACAGATAGGTAGCCGTGTTGGTCTGCCATAGTCAAAATAAAAAAATTTCCTTCCAGTAGCACCTTAAAGACCAAGTTAGTTCTTGGTATGAGCTTTCGTGTGCATGCACACTTCTTCAGATACACTGGAATCTGAAGTGTATCTGAAGAAGTGTGCATGCACACGAAAGCTCATACCAAGAACTAACTAAGTTGGTCTTTAAGGTGCTACTGGAAGGAATTTTTTTATTTTAAATATTGTAGGGTAATATTTAATAAGCTTTGTGAGAAAGCAACTTCAAACTCTTTTTACTTCAAACAGATAACTAAAGGTATTTATCCATTAAAATTGGATTATATACCTAAGCAGTTACTATTGTTTTTTACCTTTTTCTTCAGGTAAGCCTTTATCTATCAGAGATGCAAACTCATCAAATTATATGTAGCTTTAAAGTACAACCCAATACAATTCTACTCAGAAGTGTATCCCGGATAACAGGGTACAAAATTACAGCCTTAACCTAAATAATTCTGTTTAAATAGTATATCTGTGTGTGATAAGCTATTTTGAAATTAACTGCAGCCAAAGTTTATGTCCACTTTAAAAAAAAGTATTTCAAGCTTCTGCTGAATACTGATTTAAACGTTTAGGGTTATATCCAACAAGTCATACACAGAGTAGAACTACTGAAATCAATGGATAAATGCAGTTTTATTTTCAACATTCCCAACAAAATTACTTTTTGGAGAAATGGAATCAAGCATACACCTCATCATTATACTGTAACAAAATGTAAGGAGATGATAAAGTAGCAGCAAAAAAAATTGTTCACTTTTTATGTAAAAATATACTAAATCAGGATACATACACATTTGTGGCTTGAAAAGCAGTGACATGGTTTTCTTCGCAACATTTCCAAATCACATTTTTATGTTGCTGTACACACAGGAGAGGGAGCAGGGATGTCTTCAACCAATGTGCATTACCTGCTACTCCCCACCCATTCCAATTCAATGAAGCTTTCATCTGCACATGGGCCAGCCCGTCCATGAGGACTGGTGAAGCAGTCAACTCACGTGGCAGATCCAGCCTCTGAGGAGCATGTCGCCCACCGCTTCCTGTGCTTGTCGGCCGCCTCCTCCTCTGCTCACAGCCTGTTCCCTCTCTGGCTTTCTTTGACTCCCCACCAACACCTTCAGCATGCTGGGCTTTTTCCAGACCACCTCCAGTTGCCTCAGGTGGCTGCTGAAAAGTGGTGGCAGGGGCGCTGCAGAGGAAGCAGCAGCACTTTCTATTTTGTCTCATGCGGCAAAAACGTCCTAGGCTGGCCCAGACAATGGCTACCTGAAATGAACACACCTCAGATTAACTGCTGCTTACGTTTTCAAGTCAGGTGGAAGCTGGTTTGAGGGGAAACACATCAAACACCAGGTAATTCCCAAGAAGCTGGAGGATAGATAGGGATTGTGGTTAGCACCATGTGTCCATGGTTTCAAACTATCAGTGCTGGGAGCACACTGAGCTGAAGTAAACAGCAATATGCACATAGCCTCAAGTATAAGAATAGCTTTCTTAGGCAAAGTAGATTATAAGCAACATCAAGGATATATGCTCAAATACCATAACTAGTTCTCCATTCTTTATCATGCACTGTGGGGCAACAATTTGATCCTACTCGAGGAAAACTACAAACATTCACTGTGCTAACATTTACTTGTATTATTTCTGTAGTGAGGTTATTATTTGGAAAACGTAAGTTTTATGCAATTCTGTACTGTTGGTTTATTGTATATGATGTAAATATTTATATTTTTAAAATGGCAAATGTTTACGATTTATTATTTCATGCAGCTGATTTAAAAATAAAGTGTGCATTCTCTTACAAAACCTTATCTGTATATTAATTGTGTGTGTGCCTGCTATTAAGTGGTGGATTGTTTTAACTTTTTTTTACCGTGCTTCAGTTTTCACTGAAAACTTTGAAACTGCTTAGCAGTCTCTACTCAACCTTTATATTTCTAAACAAAGACCATATTTCCAATACAGTGGTACCTCAGGTTACATACACTTCATGTTACATACGCTTCAGGTTACAGACTCCGCTAACCCAGAAACAGTGCTTCAGGTTAAGAACTTTGCTTCAGGATGAGAACAGAAATCGTGCTCTGGCGGCGCAGCAGCAGCAGGAGGCCCCATTAGCTAAAGTAGTGCTTCAAGTTAAGAACAGTTTCAGGTTAAGTACGGACCTCCAGAACAAATTAAGTACTTAACCCGAGGTACCACTGTAATCTCTCCTCACAATGAAAGTGATATATTTTAAACCACTGGGAGAAATAAAAAGCTTAAAATGCTATACCGTCATACCTCGGGTTACAGACGCCTCAGGTTGCGTTTTTTTGGGTTATGGACCCGCCAAAACCCGGAAGTACCGAAACGAGTTACTTCCGGGTTTTGCACATGTGCAGAAGTGCTAAATCGCACTTTGCGCATGTGCAGAAGCGCTGAATTGCAACCCATGTGATTCATGCACAAGTGCAGAAATCATCGCCAGACACCAAAAGATATACAGTGGTACCTCGCAAGACGAATGCCTCGCAAGACAAAAAACTCGCTAGACGAAAGGTTTTTCCGTTTTCAATTTGCCTCGCAAGACAAATTTCACCTATGGGCTTGCTTCGCAAGACAAAAACATCTCGCGACTTTGTTTCCTTTGTCTAAAAACAAAGACATGTTTTGTTTATAAATAATAATAATAATAATAAATTTTATTTATATCCCGCCCTCCCCAGCCGAAGCCGGGCTCAGGGCGGCTAACAACAATAAAACAGTACAAAGGTACAACATAAACAACATTCTAAAATCATTCATTATAAAAATTAATTAATTCAAGCCACTAGCAACCATTGGGCCAGAGCTCTGCGAAGATTGCCGAGGGAGGGAGTCAGGCTGTGCCCTGGCCAAAGGCCTGGTGGAACAGCTCTGTCTTGCAGGCCCTGCGGAAGGATGTCAAGTCCCGCAGGGCCCTGGTCTCTTGTGACAGAGTGTTCCACCAGATCGGAGCCACAGCCGAAAAGGCCCTGGCTCTAGTTGAGGCCAGCCTAACTTCTCTGTGGCCTGGGACCTTCAAGATGTTTTTATTTGAAGACCGTAGGTTTCTCTGTGGGGCATACCAGGAGAGGCGGTCCCGTAGGTACGAGGGTCCTAGGCCATATAGGGCTTTAAAGGTTAAAACCAGCACCTTAAACCTGATCCTGTACTCCACCGGGAGCCAGTGCAGCTGGTATAGCACCGGGTGAATGTGATCTCGCAGCGAAGACCTCGTAAGGAGTCTCGCTGCAGCATTCTGCACCCGCTGGAGTTTCTGGGTCAGTCTCAAGGGCAGCCCCACGTAGAGCGAGTTACAATAATCCAGTCTGGAGGTGACCGTCGCGTGGATCACAGTGGCTAGGTCAGGGCGAGAGAGGTAAGGAGCCAACTGCTTAGCTTGGCGGAGATGGAAAAATGCCGCCTTTGTTATAGCTGCAATCTGCGCCTCCATGGAAAGGGAGGTGTCGAAGATTACACCCAAACTCTTAACGGACGGTGCTGGCACTAATTGCGCCCCCGCAAGAGATGGGAGTTGCCCCCCCCATCCCATATCGCCCCGTCCCAGCCACAGGACCTCTGTCTTCGAAGGATTTAGCTTCAACCGGCTCCCACGTAACCATCCAGCCACAGCTTCCAAACATCTGGTCAGTGTGTCTGGGGCCGAGTCAGGATGGCCATCCATCAACAGATAGAGTTGGGTGTCATCGGCATACTGATGACAACCCAGCCCAAAACTCCGAACAAGCTGGGCGAGGGGGCGCATAAAGATGTTGAAAAGCATCGGGGAGAGTATCGCGCCCTGAGGTACTCCACACACCAAGGAGTGGCGCGATGACAATTCCCCCCCCAAGCGCCACCCTCTGTCCCCGACCAGAGAGAAACGAGCGCAGCCATTGAAGGACTGTGCCCTGGATCCCCACGTCGGTAAGGCGGTGGTCCAAAAGTTCGTGATCGACCATGTCGAAAGCTGCTGATAGATCTAAAAGAATCAGCAGCCCTGACCCGCCTCGATCCAGCTGTCTACGAAGGTCATCTGTTAGGGCGACCAGAGCCGTCTCGGTCCCATGACCAGCGCGGAAGCCAGACTGGAATGGATCCAGAGCCAATGTTTCATCCAGAAACCCACCAAGCTGTTCAGCAACCGCTCTCTCAATCACCTTACCCAGGAACGGAAGATTCGAAACCGGGCGGTAATTGGATAGATCTAAAGGATCTAATGATGTTTTCTTTAAGAGCGGGCGCACCACTGCCTCCTTCAGTTCCCCTGGGAATGTCCCCGTGCCAAGGGACAAATTGATGATATTCCCCAGGAGGGCCCGCACCTCGTCTGGACACGCTCTAATCAGCCAAGACGGGCACGGGTCGAGAGAACAAGTGGTGGGCTTTCCAGCTCGGAGGAGTCTGTCCACATCGGCTGGGGATATCTGGTCGAAGTGGTCCAATACTGGACCCGAGGACAGTCGAGGGGCCTCCAGTTCCTTTATTGTATCCAAATTTTTGAACTGTTCTTTACAGTATGTGTGACTTTAAAGAGCAGTTAATAAACTGTTGTTGTACCAAATTTGGCTTTGTTTGGACTTTTTTTGACCCTAGGAACGCATTGATTTTCAATGCATTCCTATGGGATTTCGTGATTCGCAAGACGAAAAATTCGCTAGACGACAAAACTTGCGGAACGAATTAATTTTGTCTTGCGGGGCACCACTGTAGTTATAGGTAGGTAGCCATGTTGTTCTCCCGTAGTCGAAACAAAATAAAAAAAATCCTTTCAGTAGCACCTTAGAGACCAACTAAGTTTGTTATCGGTATGAGCTTTCGTGTGCATGCACACTTCTTCAGATAGATATAATTCTTCAAAAGATATAATTGCCTTGTGATCAAGATTCCTGCTGTATTTCACTATTAGGACTTTTTTTTATTTAGGACTTATAAAATGGTGACAAGTAGTTGCATTTGTGATAGGAAATAAGATTTAAAAGGATTTTGATGTATTAGTGATGAAATGTTATTTCTATCTTATTAGTTATGCATTGAGTAAAGGTAAAGGTACCCCTGCCCGAGCGGGCCAGTCTTGACAGACTCTGGGGTTTGTGCGCCCATCTCACATCTATAGGCCGGGGGCCAGCGCTGTCCGGAGACACTTCCGGGTCACGTGGCCAGCGTGACAAAGCTGCATCTGGCGAGCCAGCGCAGCACACGGAACGCCGTTTACCTTCCCGCTGGTAAGCGGTACCTATTTATCTACTTGCACCCGGGGGTGCTTTCGAACTGCTAGGTTGGCAGGCGCTGGGACCGAGCAGCGGGAGCGCACCCCGCCGCGGGGATTCGAACCGCGACCTCTCGATCGGCAAGCCCTAGGCGCTGAGGCTTTTACCCACAGCGCCACCTGCGTCCCCCCATGCATTGAGTACTGCTATGTTATTCATATTTACTTTTTTCCTCTCTCGCCTTTCTCTCAGTAGAGGACCCAAGGCAGCTTACAGCTAAATACAGCTAAAACATGCACAATCGGTATAATTATTAAAAAACAAATTTTGTTGTTGTTGTTGTTTAGGCAAATAAGTAACCCTATTAAAAACAGCCCTGAAAGACTTCTAAACCATTTAAAAGCACAAGTAGATCACACACCTTCATAAGGCCTTGTGCAACAGCCAGTTAATGGCCAAAGGTTTCTGAATCAAGTTTTTGCCTGTCCGCAAAAGGAAAGAGCCAACCTAGCCCTCTGTGGCAACGAGTTCCACAATTTGAGAGCAGTCACTGAAAAGGTCTACTTAGCATGCCTGTGAAGGTGGCAAGACATGGGAGTAAGGCCTCTCAATAATATCTCGAAGTCTGAGTAGAGTCCTATAGGGAGATGAACCCAATTCTCCAGAGATTTTTTTATGTAGTTGAAGCATTTTATAAACATCTAACTGGAAGCCTCAGGAAACAAAGCAGGACTTACTTCCACATAATTTTTTGCTGGGGCAAACTGCATATTTTACCAGAGGTATGGTCCTTCCCTTTCTTTGCACACAATAAACTCACATTAATTTATTACAGGAAGCAATCTGCCTGAAATGTTTAGGAACAGATGATGCCACCTCAACAGTTTTTAAAAAACGCAACTCCAAACAAGTTGCTGTTCGACCCTTACTGCGCTAAACAGTGGTAATGAAAAGTGGGGAAATGATGTGCCACCCTTTCAGTGTATAATTATGGGCGAAAATTATGCGGTGGCAGCTTTGAACACACAAGACTCGTACTTTTTGTGCGGCATCGAAGATGAAGAGGGACATCTAGCAACACAAGATTCCTAACTGATGCTTCCTTGGATCTCAAGCGCGCTCTGCAACATCCTCGCCCAACAGCGATCTGAAGCAGCTTGCGAAAGAGTACAGCGGTGTTGTAACACCAGGTCCAAAGAAGCACCACTGCACAGTATTTTCCCAAAGAGCCCCGCCCCTTTCTGTTTGGGCAGGTATTCCTTGGCAGAGAGCTTTCTTTTAGGCTAAAGTCACCGCTGCGAAGCAAGAATTAGAAGAAATCGCGAAGCATTCGGGAGCGGGAGGCGCTGGGAACCTTCAGAGGTAGGAAGAGGGTTAGTGGGTTATTTCGAAAGGGTGTCCCGATGGCTCCAAAACTGACCCGCAGCCGATCCAAACGAAGAGCAAGGCTAAAAAGCCCCGCTGCTGCTACAGCTGCCAGCATCGCTGCTCCCTTTCGGCGACCCGGCCCCCTTGGCGGCTCTTCCCTGAGGCACCAGGAGAGCGCCGTCGACGCCAGGGCTGGCGGCGGGGGCGCTCGGAGGACCGCGCTGCCGTGGCTCCTCCTAGAGGTGGTATGTGGAGAAGGACCCCCCTTCCCCTCCCTACCACCGGCCTCCAGAGCTGCCGCCATTGAAACCATACAATAAAAGCGACGGAAGGGAAAGGAGGAAGCGCGACGCGGGCATTGCGGCGGCGCCGGAGCGGAGGCGGCAGCAGGCGGGCAGGTGACCGGGAAGGCTCGGGGCGGGGGGAAAGGCTGCTCGGTTAATGCACCCCCGGAGGACAAGCCGTTGGGGCCCGCAGGGGAGGGTGGGGAAGGAGGCCTGTCGCCGTCACTGGCCGCCCCCGCCCCTCACCCAAAGCGGCGCCGCGGGAGGGGAAGCGGCCCCCGAAAGCAGCCGCAGGCTCCCCCCCCCCATTCCCACGCATGAAGGCGATGCGGGGAGAGGCGCGTCATCCCCGGTAGGGAGCAACGCGAGGGGAAGAGAGAAAAGGCGGCAGAGCGAGCCGTTGAAACAGAAAAAAAGCGGGAGTGGCGGCACCTCAGCGCGAGAGATGAGAATCTCTTCCCGCTGAGGCTGCGGCGCTTTTCCCGCTCCCGTTTTGTCCTCCTCAGAGGTCAAGAAAATGCCGCCGAGTGGCGTGAAGGGGGGGGGCGCCGCCCTCTGCGCTGTTTCTCCCTACCCCCCCCCCCATTTCTCTCGGGGGTCGCGATTCCCTCTCTCCCTCCCCACCGCACGGCTGTCCCAAGGGGGAGTGAGGTGAGGAGAGGTCACTTCCCCGGCGCTTCCCTTTCCGGGGCGCCTTTTCAGCGAGAGCCGGTTAACGGCATCCCAACCACTCCCCCCCCCGCCGCTCATCTCGGGCCACAAGCAGAACGAGGAGAGAGGCGGGAATTTGACGACCGAGTCCGGAGGTAGACGCCTCCCCCCCCCACCCGCCCCGCCAGAGGCTAGGAGGACGGGAATTGCGCGGGAAAGGGAACGGCGCTGGTTTCCCAGAGTTCCCTGCGCCTCACTGGCGGCTCGGGCATAAGCGCACGCTCTCCATCCTGCCTCTTTAAACGCTGGCCCCCTCACGCCCACCCACACACCCCCTTTAAGAAAAAACTGCCAGCCCGCGTCTTTCAACCGTCCGACCTATGAGCGCGCGCCCTAAAGAACGTTAGGCGGGGCGGGTCCCTCAGTGCGCGCGCGCCCCGCCCCCGACTCCGTATTAGCAACGTCTTCCTCCACGTTCTCGCCCGCTACATAAATAAGTTTTAATGCTTTGGCGGTTTGAATTTGAAAGAAACAGAAAGGTTCCTGCTTGAATTTAAAGGCCAGCCCCTTTAAAGAGTGGGGCGTTCTTATATGAGGACGAGCAATGTCACACCTCCCTCTTCTGAGAGGGAGTGTTATGGATGGAGGAAACGGTCGCGGAGCATGCGCAGTGCGTTTCTCTATTTATGAAGCGCTATGTGTATGAATTGCGAGGTCTTGAGGTTTCTTGTTTTGTTTTTCCAAATGGTTGTCTACCTCTTTCTACATTTTCTCTTACTCTCCCACGCAGCCCCTCAATCGATCACTACTGCCATAATAAAAAAAGAACACATATCATGGTTATATCAGCCACTTTGAAACCCCGCTTGTTGACAGGAATGTAAATGTTTTAGATAAATATATTCTGCATCATGCCAGAAGATTCAATGGAAATAATAAAGTTGCCACATAATTTGAGCAATGTGATCTCCCTATTATTTAGGCCCAGTTCCCACTGAATTGGGACACAGGTGGCGCTGTGGGTTAAACCACAGAGCCTAGGGCTTGCTGACCGGAAGGTCGGCGGTTCAAATCCCCGCAACGGGGTGAGCTCCTGTTGCTCGGTCCCTGCTCCTGCCAACCTAGCAGTTCGAAAGCACGTCAAAGTGCAAGTAGATAAATAGGTACCACTCCAACGGGAAGGTAAATGGCGTTTCCGTGTACTGCTCTGGTTCGCCAGAAGCGGCTTAATCATGCTGGCCACATGACCCGGAAGCTGTACACCGGCTCCCTCGGCCTGTAAAGCGAGATGAGTGCTGCAACCCCAGAGTCGGCCATGACTGGACCTAATGGTCAGGGGTCCCTTTACCTTTACCTTACCCACTGAATTGGTAGTCTGATGATTCCCTTCTCCCTATCATCTAGTCTAGTGTATATACTTTTCTGTATGGGGAACATTAAATCATGGATATCTCCCCCTGCGAGCAGAAGTGCTGCAGCCACTTATAATGCTCTATTTCTTAACTTTTCATTCTTGTTTTTGTAATTTGTATTTGTAGTTTTACATATTTAGGTAATATTTGTGTGTTTTTCCAGTGCACTGCTTAGAAATATTTTGTATATTGAGCAGTATAAAAATGGTCTTAAATGCATTTTTTTTTAAGAAAAGAAAAATCAGAAGTGCCCTTTATGTGCTTAGGAAACAAGTGAGAAGGAGAAGCAGTATTGGCATGTCTGCTGGCCTTGCCCACAACCTGTACACCTTCGGTTGAAGGTTTGGTTTTCTATATATTTGGGAGCCCTAAGCTTCCAAACCTTACACTGAATGTATGAAGGCAATGGATGAGAAGTCAGTAGGCAAACTGGAGGTGGGACCAGTGGGCTACACGCCCTCCTCTCCTCTGATTCCCTGAATGCATGGAGAGCATTTCTGAACAGGGCTCACATCACCTAGATAACACATGAATTAGGTCGCCCTATCTCAGAAATACAAGTAGACATGCAGCTTTCTACACAAATGCAAAACATTGTTTATGCTAACATCAGGAATCTATCCACAGACAACACTTCTACCTTCTGGGGTTTTCACTTTTCCTATGTTTCTGTATCTTAAAGAACTACAAGTCTGACAGGAATTGCATTAAACAGGTGCAGTTTGCTTTATTGTTTTATCCTCATTCTGAGAATGCTGCAGCTGTTTGAATTTCAACATATAATTTGGTACGGGCAAATCCTATTTTGTGCACATTTGATGCACATATGACCCTGCACACACTTGACAGGTTTGGTACCAGAAAAGGGTGGAATGAGCTTACATGCAGCCCACTGCCTGCACACAATGACCTGGGACGTAACCCCCGCATAAATGGGTTGCCTTCGTTGAAGGCAGAGAGCTTTTGCCAGGGGAAAAGGTTGCCATCCTATTTCCCTTCACATAGGCACACAAAAGCTACACAGCACAAACAAATAACAGTATAATGATGCATTTAACTAAGCCTAAGTACACGTAACTGAAATAATTGCAGTTACTTGACCTTTTTATCACTGCTCCATTTTCCTCCTCTTCCTTTGTTGTCTCCTGTGTGCCTCTTTCACTTTGTAAAGTGCCAAGCACACAATGGGCATTATGTACAGAATAGGGTGTGGGGGTGTGGCCTGGTTTCTGAGCAAATACAGGCTATTTTACCAGATGTGTGTAAGTCAGGTACATCTCCATAGTTAGATCACAACCCTGAGATCCATTTATCTCTATGCTAGGACAAGTTTCATCTGTGTGTGAGGCGTCCAGGTTAAAAGCCACAGATCAGGTCAAATAAAAAATGGAAATAACTTATATATTACTTATTACATATAAGATATACATGCCTTTGTGGCCATATGGTATCAAAATGTAGTGTATTCCGATGCAATGGAGGATACAGCTTCCATATTTTTCATAGTTGTGTAGCAAAGACAATTTCAACAGGTACAGTTATGCTCACTCCTTCATGACAAAGCTATTTTCACTTTACACAATTTTTAAAAGTATAGAAGCCTATTTTTAGTTTGCATTGGAACAGCCTAGGATAATATGAGAGGCTGTTACATGAACGGGTTTGGTTGTAATAGGAGAAATTGAATCAGACAAATGGGACATCTATCCATTGTTGCAGCGCGGAGTGCTCTTGCTCACTGTTCCAGTCAGTATCCTTCCTCCAGGATACTCTATTCCATTTCCCCACATAGTTCTCCAGATCCCTCGGGCAAATCAGTGTTTTGTGGTCACAGTCTTCACCCTGTTTTTGAGGTGTGTCTCACACAGGGTTTTTTCTCTCTCAATTTATGTTTGTACTGTACTTCTGCGACATGGGATTCCTTCACACCTGTTCATAACATCATATGTGTGTGTGGTAAAGGTCTTGCTGCCTAAGCACTGACACCCACATGAACATCGAACGAAGAAACTGGCTATGAAAACTTTGTTTCAGATGTATCATGGGTGTTGGCAGCTGTGCCATGTTAGTTGTTCACGTTGTGGACTACTTGGTACAATACTGAAAGTATTGTTTCCATACCAATTACATGACTACAGATCATTTATGTTTTGCAGTTTGTTAAGGGTTGCTGGGAATTCTAATTCTGTTGGGGGCAAACTACAAGGCCCAGAATTCTTTGGAGGGGAATGTGTTCTGAACGTATAGCGTAGTCAGGTATAGTGTGTACACAGCCTTAAATCTTGCTCCCCAACATTTTTTAAAAAATCCAGCTCCTATTATATCACACCCAATATCAATCCTTGTTTCACCCTTTGTATGTTTTATATTAGGACAAGCAAATAAGAATAATCTGCCAGAAGACTGAACAACACAGAGCGACAACATGTCGGCCCGAGGTGGAAAGAAAAAAATGACCAAAATGTCTCGCTCTAGCAGAGCAGGCGTTATTTTTCCAGTGGGCAGAATGATGCGATACTTAAAGAAAGGAACATACAAATTCCGGATAGGAGTGGGAGCTCCTGTGTACATGGCAGCTGTCATAGAATATCTAGCAGGTAAGAACATGTTTTAATTAAATTAATGAAGTGGCAAGGCCAAGTGCTTGCACAACACTTCTGGAAATGAGGCTGTATAATGGTAAAGAAATCATTTGCTTGTTTGATGTTGTTGAGTTCAAGCTTTTAACAGAGCAGTGGGAATAGTGGACATTTGATCATGCATGCTTTATCCCAAGTGGGAAAGCTTTTCTTTTTTGTAAGAAGCTTTGGGCACTATATAATTGAAAAGCAGGATATAAATAGAAATCGTCAAATAATAGTGCAATCCTAATCCCTCGATTATGGCTGGAGGGGTCACGATGGCACACTGTTTGCCTCTTTGCCAGTAGAGAGGGTTCCACTGTGCTGGAAGGTCCAGGTGGGCAGAAAGCTCTTGCCAGTTCTCCTGCTAGTGGGAGCAGGAAGAAAGCTCTGAAATGGTGCCTTTAGGAGCAGGATGCTAGCAGCCTAGAACTGGTATAGTGAAAAGAAAGATTGGAAGCTACCCCCCTGCACTGCAAGCTGGCAACGCTCGGAATGTGCTGCTCTGCTCCTCCCCCATTTAGTAAATTCAGTAAATCATTAAAAGCAAAGGTATTTAAATATCCACATCCCAGGCTTTTTTCCATTTCAAGGAAGGACCTAGAATTTTACAGATCTAGGAAATGAAACTGTGAGGTGGTTCACAAGTGACCTAGATGTGTAAATTATTTATATAGTGAGTCCCAGGAGCAGATGTATCTTGTTACTGACATGTATCCCAATGTATTTGTAGCAGAAATATTGGAATTGGCTGGTAATGCTGCAAGGGACAACAAAAAGGGAAGAATTGCTCCAAGACACATCCTTCTGGCAGTTGCTAATGATGAGGAGCTGAATCAGGTATGCTTTACAAACAATTTACAGAAGATAATTGCATTGGATAACTGTTAATTACTGTTGTAGTGCTGTAGTTCAACACTACTAGGGGAAAAAAAGTTGAAAAACCAAGATCTCATGGTTTCTTACAGTTTTTTCTGAATTTGCCAAACAAGGTGTTGCATGGCTTGCAGTTATTCTTCATGAATAAGTTTGCTGTTCTTTGTTTAAAGGTTTCGGGGGGGGGGGGGAGAGAGAAAGTGAAAAACTAAACATTAAGCATGGAAGTGTTTGGAGTCAATTTAAAGCATTCTTATCAACCTGCTCTACATGGGGCAACTCTACAGTCATGTGCTTCTGATTTGAATAGTACATGCTGCCCCAGCAGAGAAATGTTTAAGAAAGGGTATACTAACAGCTATACTGTTATAATGCCACAAAATGCAATCACCTAAACTTCAATCCCATACCTACTTACCTGGGAGTAAACTCCATTGAACTTGGTCCAAGTTTAACTGCTGGAGGTTTGTGCTGTTGTTTTCCAGTTGCTTTGTTTCAACCATTACTGCCATGGTTTTACACCACTCTGAAATCTATACAGAGCAGTGTTCAAATATTTCAATGAATCAGATTGATTTAGAGGCTGGGGGGCATTCCTCCCTCTTCTCTCCCCTCCTTTTTGCATGATTCATGTGGATGAAAGCTGAAGCTCAAGACAGGTGTCACAAAGAGTAGCATATCAGATTGAGGTGTGCTACTTTATACAGTGGTACCTCTGGATACGAATGGGATCTGTTCCAGAGCCCCATTCGCATCCTGAAGTAAACGTAAGATGTGACTGTGTGTGCGCGGGTCACATTTCACCGCTTCCGTGCATGCGGGTGACGTCATTTTGAGTGTCTGCGCATGCGTGAGCGACGAAACCCGAAAGGAACGCGCTTTGTTACTTCCGGGTCGCCGTGGAGTGCAACCTGAAAATATTCATCCCGAAGCTACTTCAACCTGAGGTATGACTGTATCTTTGACATCCATAAACTATAGTACTACCAAAATTATCACGTACCCAATAGAACAGGCTTCCTCAACCTCGGCCCTCCAGATGTTTTGAGACTACAATTCCCATCATCCCTGACCACTGGTCCTGCTAGCTAGGGATCATGGGAGTTGTAGGCCAAAAACATCTGGAGGGCCAAGTTTGAGGAAGCCTGCAATAAAACATACCTTTATAAGACCCAACCAAAATGTAACATAACAGTGAATAAACTTCTCCATAACTCCTCAGTTGGCTGGATATACTATACTGCACTGAAATGTTTAAATGTTTTATTCTTGAATGTTTCTGGCACACTTGCTATGATGTCCAGCCACACCCTTTGAGAACCACTGTGGTAGATTGTTAAAAGGGATGGGAGAGTGTGAGAGAGAAAGTTAAGGAATGAAAGGAGTGGGAGGAGACAATGGGCATCGGCATTGCAGAAAGGATTGATGATGGTTCAGTGTTTATGCATGTGTTCAGAGGCAGCCTACTCCTGAGTGTTAAGTTTGTGGGAGGGCAAAAGTCTGCAGTAGTTTAGTGATGAGGGGCTCGTACTCTTCACAATCTCAGAGATGCCTTTATTCCCAGAACTCTGGCCCAGCATTGAAAGTAGACTCCTGAGCTGCCCTAGTGAGGTCTTGGCATAATTTACATTGGAGGAAATTGGGGAGAATAGGAAGGGAAGCAGGGGTTGGTTTTGCCAGATTGGGGAAAGAACATGAGAAGTGGGATGAAATGGTACACTCTCTGGGTGAAGTTTGCAGCAGTGGAGAGGGATACTTAACTATTATAGAGAGAAGTGCTAGTAGTTTAATCTCTGTGGGAACTAGGCCACCACACTGCAAACCGGGGGCAGGGAGGCTACACTTGCTTAATGTTTTATTTTTCTAGAATTCTTACTATAAATTCATTCACTTATCTTGGGCTGGGCATTTACTACTGTGCCTCTGTGTTCACTTTAACTGTGACAGTTAAAGTGGACCAGTGTTCTGTGGTTAAAATGCAACATGGTAGTGTTGTTTTTACTTGCTGGATAGCTTGTGGGTTGCCTCACTAGTTTTATCAACTTAAGGCTTCTGCTTAGCTCCCAGTTTCTACTTTTGGCAGATTGAGTCTGAATTGTGTTGGCCGCAGCGTTATGTAGCCAGGCATGCTGCTGAAGTGCCAGACTCCACTCCAGAAATACTTGGACATGCACAAAAAGAGTGGCTCAGTTCTCATCCATGAGAATGTGATAACAGCATAAACGAGTATATTGTCACCAAAGCTCATGGGCCTTCAGTATCAGCAATCTGATTTATAAATTGTGTCTTCCTTTTTGTATTAAATGTAGGAAATATAACTGAATTTATTATTTTTATTTTGCTTATTTGATCACATTTTTATTCTTTTAAGCATGAAAGCAGAGATGCATATTTGGAGTTTTTTCCATTTTGTACAGTGAATTGTTTGTAAAAACAACAAGCAAATCTATCAAAGTGAATGAGTACCCTCAAGAGAACTTGTATTCAGGTATGTCCTGTCTCTGTACACTGCTTCTTTCTGCAGTTGCTAAAAGGAGTGACCATTGCAAGTGGAGGTGTCCTGCCCAGGATTCATCCAGAGCTTCTTGCCAAAAAACGAGGCACCAAAAGCAAATCTGATACTATCCTTTCACCTTCTCCAGAGAAGAGAGGGAGGAAATATTTGGGGACCAAGAAGACTGGAAAGAAAACAAAGGCTGCAAAAGCCCGGGCACCCAAAAAGGTAAGCAAAACTTGGACCAAGCAGCTCTCTTTGGAAAACAGGCTATGCCATCCCTCTTAGGACTGGTCTCATTGTCTCATTATAATGCCTTTCTTTGTGGTCAGGTTCATTTCAGAGGGTGCTCATTATTAATAGCCTCAATATATACTGTGCAAGAGCAAACTAGAACTTCTTGTAAGATAACTTTCTCTGTAAGTTACTTTAAAGGAGTAACTCACGCTTTTCAAGAGTTTGGCTGCCATATAGGGTTGTAATATATAAGAGGAGGGAACCCTTACATATAATGCTATCCTTAATACTTAATAGTATAAAGAGGGAATAGACTTCACCATTTTTGGGGAAAAAATAATTTGGAAATTAGTCTCATTGAATTATATCCAAAGGAAGCTCCTTCCATCTGAGAAAGTGAACTTTTGGGTGACTTCAACAGAGTTTATTTCCAAGTAGTTATGCTTAAGACCACAGTCTTGGTGTTTTTTGTTTTTAACATAGATTTAAAGAGCTGATTTGTTTTCTCCACTTCCAACATATGCCAGGAGATAGAAAAACTATAGATGAGTCACACATGGATATGTTAACAGTTTTCAAAATCTATCAGAGCTGCAAATGGACACCTGACCTGACCAAGATAGCACAGATTAAAGGAAACCCAACTCTGCAAGGCAAAATATATTTATGTTTAATACTAGCATTGATCTTCACATTGTCCATTTGAGAGCCAAGTCACACCTTTACCTATAAGGTGTTAAGATCCTTACACAATGGCTCTTCTGTTTTGTTCTTACACAGTAAGATGCTTATGTGAACTAGCCCCTCATGTGGAAAACAAAAAAGTTACCACGTCAGAGGAAACTCTAGTTGTGAATATTGGGGGGGGGGGTGTTTCTCTGACAGTACATTTCCCCACCTACTCTGTTAGGTTTTCTTCTTCTTAATGTTTCTTTTCCCTGCCCCCAATAGAACAAACAGAAGGAGAATGAAAAAGAAGGAGCATCAAATTCAGCAGCTGATGATGGACCTGGTGATGGGTTCACTATACTCTCCTCCAAGAGTCTTCTTCCAGGACAGAAGGTACCAAGTTAGAGAACAGTACAATAAAATTATGTCCACACTATCCCCACCAAAATTTGCTCTGTTGTCTCTCGCTTTGCATATATTTTAGTCAGGGTTTCCTCAAGATCCAGGAAGTATTTTTATGAAGCAATTCCTTCTTTTAAGAAAAAAAAAATCATGATGAAGTAGCCACTCTGCAGATCTTCACTCTAGGAGCTACATGTTTAAGCTTTCTCCTGTTTTAAACAGGCCATGCCCCTGCTATTCAATTATGCTTCTTACTGAGGTCTCACCCTCTCCTCATTCACAGCAACGAATATTCTCTCTCTCTCTCTCTCTCTCTCTCTCTCTCTCTCTCTCTCACACACACACACACACACACACACAGAGAGAGAGAGAGAGAGAGAGAGAGAGACTCTGTGAGAAAGTGTTGCATGAAATAGGTATGGGTTATTTATAAGGCACAAATTCCAGGGGTCTGGGACTGCATTAGTTTGCACTGCAATAATCTTAACATCTCTGAACGCTGTGCTGCTACTTCATGCACTGTGCTGCAATACCTCTCCCCATATAAACCAACCCGGATTCTGTGATCACTATCTGGAGCCCTGCTTCATGTGCCTCAAGAGGTCCGGAGGGTGGCAACACAAGAATAGGCCTTTTCTGCAGTGGCTCCCCGTTTGTGAAATGCTCTCCCCAGCGAGGTTCGCTCACTGCATGCCCTCATTAAATATCCTTACGTGCCAAGCGAAAATGTTCCTCTTTGACCAGGCTGATTAATATTCTGTGGGCTTTTAAATGTGTGTGGGGGGGAATGGGGCACGTGTGGGGGGGTATTGTTTTGCTTTTGTTCTCACTATTTGTTCTTTCTCTGTGATGTGAACCACCCTGAGAACTTCCAATGAAGGGCAGTATATAAATTTAATGATAGTAATAATAGGAAGATGCAGCTTTAGTAAAACTGAAATCCAAAAATGTTAGGTATTTCTTGTGCAAACTGAAAACAATGAACCTATTAGAGGGGAAGTTATGTGCCCTTAGTCCAGTTTATTTCAGGTGAATCTCTGTGACTATAGATACATATGCATATAGTAAACACAGAAATCAAGTGCCCTGATCAGCTGGGGGTGGGAAAGCAGGGTTCTTTCTATAGGTGAATGAGTAATTGTTTCCATAGGTGAATGAGTAATTGCTTGCATAATTCCTCCCTGCATCCAGATGCTTGCGCTGCAGTCAGAAAACTGGCAGTTATTGTAACCTTTTGTTGGTTAGGGGACTGGATTTTGTACCCTTTCTCCCATTACCTCCTTCCCCTGAATGGGTGATCAGCGTTATCACCAGTTATCTGATACAAGCTATGCACACAGAAACCCAATTACTGCTGTGCACATGTGCAGCTGGGTTTGGGCCAGATTAATGCATTACTTGATTATAAAGATAGGCATTTAAAAGATAGCAGGGGTTTCTAAGGAAAAGAGCATGTGGTCATCTTGTATTTAAAGGCTCTGTTTGAAGTCTGAAAAGTGAGCTGCTCGTAGCCCTAGTTTGAAAGTGAGAGGCTTGCAATTTGATAGCAGCTTGGTAGCAATAAGAAAATGAAGTACAATCTGCTTTCTGTTTTAGTAGTTTAGTATTCAGACAATTTCACAGCATCAGTAAATAAATGCAAAGTGCATAGCAGCGCGCGCGCACAAACACACACATGGGATGTGAACAGGCTAAGACTACATAGGAAATATACAAGTTACGGTTAGCAGCTCACTGAAAGCATAAACTTGGTTAGCAGCATAAAGGCAATTTCTTTGCTGGGAATGTTAGGAAAGGACCTGAAAATAGAGCTTGTCAGTATCCTGATGCCTTTATATGAATCTATGATATGGTCACTTTTTGAATCCTATGTTTGGTTCTGGTTTCCTCATCTCAAAAAAGTATCTCTGGATACAATCTGCTGGGGTCATAGAGTAGGAGATGGATTTTGATTTCATGCAATCCAATTGCAGGTTTCTTGAAGACAGCTATTTGGCATGTTTGAAACAAGATTTTGTACTTTATAGTCTTTTAGTCCAATCCAGCCAGCTTCTTTATATGCTTGTGAATTCTTTCTCCTGTTTCATTGGCATCTTGCAGCTCTCTCTGACGCAGAGTGACATCAGCCATATTGGTTCTATGAAAGTAGAAGGCATTGTGCACCCTACTACTAGTGAAATAGACCTCAAAGAAGAAGTAGGTAAGTCTCTAAGACTCTTTTTTTAAGGAGATGGGGATATTTGAACCTTTGAATTGTAATTCTGAATTTTCCAGGGGGACTGTTGAAGTCTAACCTTAACATCAGAACTCAAAACTAATATCTACTTTGGGCTACAACTTCCATCAGCCCCAGCCAGTGTGGTTGAGCTGACTGGCAGTTGTAGTCCAAACCTTTGGAGGTCTCTAGGTTGGTGAAGTCTGAGTTATGTGTAACAAAAGCTCTTATTTGTATTGCAGTTTCCATATTTGTAGCAATTGTTTTATTTTTAACAGTGATATAATTCAAATGTCTTGTTTCAAGATTTCAAATGCCTATGTATCTCATAACACAATAAGTTGATGCAATACTATGTTAGCTTTTTAATTACACCATCCTAAAGTTGGCTGCATTTGCTATGTACTTAGGCTTCTGCTAGTGTTTTAAGAGTTTTGTTTGTTTATTGTCTTTTAGACACCTCATAAAATGAATTATCTTGGTGTCTTACAAATAGAAAAAATAAAAACCACAGTGCGATAAAACTATAATAAACTTGAGACAGCCAGCACAATATTTATCTACATTTTAAATGGAAAGGTGAGGCACTGGGAGGAGGGGAAATAATTTTATTTGAATTGGTAAATGAATCTTTGACCGTAGGGCTGTAGGCTCAAAACTGATAGCTGACTTACTTCAGATTCTATATTTTTATGTGAAAAATCCACTAGTATTTTAATAGAAACGTGTCTTGCTTTTTTGCCCCCCAGGTAAGGCACTGGAAAAGTCTGGAGGTAAAGAGTTCTTAGAAACCATAAAGGAACTCCGTAAAACACAAGGACCTCTGGAAGTCACAGAAGGTAACCTCTTTTGTTTATTGCAGAATTTTTTTAAAATTAATTTTATTAATTTATTTAATTTTATTAATCATTTAGTATTTTCTCCTTACAAATAGTGTTTTTTTCTTGCTTTTTCTTGTTGTTTGTCTTTGGAATAACTTTTCGAAAAATGAATGAGTTATTTCAGTGTCTGTGGTATTCCATCCCACAGGTAGCTTGTATTGCAACAGAATAAAGACTGCCTTATATTTTTATAAGGAATGTTATTTTGGTTTGGAAGTATGAATGAATAGCAGGCTTAACAGTTTCATTTGCCACACTCACTGTAGCAAGTGTGGAGCTGCCCTCTGTGGAGTTTGAGAGATGTTAAGCCTTAAATCCAATTCTGAAGCTGCAGAGCTTAGTGGTTGCACAGTGATTTTTGTACCCTCCAGAGTCACATGACGACCCTCCCCTCACTGGGTGGAGGATGGCAAAGGCACCTTCAAGCAGTGGTATGCAAGCAAGCTTGCTCCCATCCCGCTGGTTCTTCCTGAGGAAAAGCCAAACAGAGGGATGGGGGCTGGCAACAACAATTTTTGGCTTCTGTAGCCAAAAAGTATTGGTTTCCGTAGCCAAAAAGTATAGACCTGATTAAACTGACAGGGTGTTTTTAACGCCTAACATATTTGCTTTTTTCTCCCATTTTTTCCTCAGCTGCTCTCAGCCAGTCTACTGGTCTAGCAGCAAAGTTTGTCATTCACTGTCACATCCCACAGTGGGGTTCAGACAAATGTGAAGAGCAACTGGAGGAGACTGTAAAGAACTGTTTAACTGCTGCTGAAGACAAGAAGCTGAAATCTGTGGCTTTCCCACCTTTCCCCAGTGGCAGGTATGTGGTTTTCTCTGTAAAGCCCCACCACTTAGTTATAAATGTTTCAACATCTTGTCAAATTTGTCACAAAACAAATTTGTAAGTGTGAGGTGAAGGCTTGCCATATATTCTTTTTCCTGCCAGAGGTCTTGCACCTTTAATGACTGCATAATGTTCAACTTTTTCAAGTCATTGTATCTCTGTGTCAAGGAAAGCATCGCTTTCTGAACTTATAGTATTTCACGCAACTACTAAAGAGCTTTGCTAGAAAGGAGTTGGCTGCCTTAATGATTTCTGTGACTGGCTTTATATTTCAATAGCTGTGGCCTTTTTCAGTGCTGTCCAAGGATTTAGGTATGCTAGGTGAAATGTTAAGATACTTCTCTCAAACAGTGTCTCCTCTGCCCAGTAGCCATTCATCACTTACATTGTGTGGTATACTATCTTTTTGAATTTCATTATGACTGCCATTGTGCTTTGAGAAGCACTATCAGCCAGCTTCTCTTCCCATAATTCCCTTCCCTTTATTTCCATGACCAAGTAAGCTCTACTATCTGTATCTTGAAACTACTGTTATTGATTCAGCTACATCTTGATCTTGATCCACTGCACTCTTTCCAAGCTTCATGTCCCTATGAGCCCTTGCCTGTTATCATTCCTCTTCTTCCCAAACAAAGATTATCCATCCTTTATAAATATGCTGATATTCCTGGACAGCAGATACCCATTTCTCCATAAGTCTATTAGGCTGGTGCATATGTATTTTTATGTTAGCTTGATCATAGTTACTGTGGTCCAAATTTTCTCAATCCATTCAAATATAGTAGGAGATACGCTTTTTCTGATTTTTAGCTGCTATAATCTTAGCAATTATAAGGTTGAACATTATTGATAATTTTCTGGAATAACATCTTTGAGATAATGAGTTGAGCATTTATAAAGTACATTTAGCTCATAATTTGGGCTAATGCTCTTATGTTCAAGCTTTAATGCTGATCTCTTTCCCCCTGTATATAGAAATTGCTTTCCAAAACAGACTGCAGCCCAGCTGACACTCAAAGCCATTTCTTCCCATTTTGATGACTCCAGCCCTTCTTCCTTGAAGAACATTTACTTCGTGCTTTTTGACAGTGAGAGCATTGGCATCTACGTGCAAGAGATGGCAAAGCTAGATGCAAAGTAGCAACAGAAGCCAAATGAAAATTTATTTTTCAACATGAATATGAGTAGGAATGAATTAGAAGTGGGTTTTATTTTTAAAATATTGTGAGGACGGAGTATGTGAGTAGCTTTGAAGTTTTGTGATGGGTGGAGGGTTTTTGTTAATTGGGGGGGGAGAAGGGGAATTTGTTTGGGAGAATTTGAACGGAAATTATACTATGCTTTAGGCACCCTCTACCATTTTGTATCATCCCTAAGAAATTACATTGCCAGCTCTCTTTACCTTTTAATGTTTCGAGTTATTTTAGTTTAGACCTTTTCAAGATTAATCTCATTTTAGAGTAGCAAGACAATTCAACACAGAGTGGGTGGGAAAATGAATTGTTTGCTCTTTCTTTCCCCACTGGTAGTTAGAAAACCTTGTTATGTCTACATTCTATGTTGGAGAAAGTAATTTCAAAGAAAACTTCACTTGGTGCTTTACTGTTTTACCCCAGAATGAACTGTAATTGCTGAGAAAATGTCATCTTATTTGTTTTTATATAAAAAAATGTGGCATCATGCTTTTTAAAAACTTGAAACAAAACCTTTTCACTTAAGACTTATTCTCAAGGGAAAACATTCAGTTTTATGACAGAGAAGTCTCTTGGAACAATGAGACCAGTTCCATCCCAGTGTGTCATTCAGCATTGCCAATGGGAAAGATGTGTGGAATGGACTATATTGTAGTTTTGCACTACTAAAAGACACCACAGAATCTGACAAATGGAGCGGGGATACAAATGTACTAAAAAAAGCAACCATGCAGTCAGATTGTAGTTGAATTTCCTCCCCCCCCCAAAAAAAAAAAAATCAGGTACAGTCATACCACATGTTGCGTCCGCTTCATGATGCATCTTTTCGTGTTATGTCCCGCGGCAACCCGGAAGTTCCAAAATGGGTTACTTCCGGGTTTCACCACATGCAGATGCAGCACTTTGAGTTGCGGGCATTTCACATTACGGACAGGCCTCCGGAACAGATTCCATACATAACATGAGGTACTACTGTTCGTGTAAATCTCCTAGATTTCAGCTGTTAAGCTTTAGGGGAGTACATAAAGTGCTCAACTTTAGTTGAATAGTGCCCAGTGTGTTATACAGTTTATTTTGAAGTCAATGTTCATTCCTTCTCAAGAAGACAAAAAGCAGCTTCACTAAATTCTGCTCTCATCCATGAACAAAGGGAGTAATATGATGAGGCACCTTTGTTTGTTCTTGAAATATCATCATCAACAACAAAGAGCTGTATTATGATGGGTGAAAGTTTTGAATACAGGAAAAAGTAGTGCATAATGGAAAGTTATTTTACATTTACCTTTTATCTTTGAAATAGACCATGTGTTGGTGGCAAGGAAAAATAGGTATGTTGCTGTCATTTTAGATTTTTTAATCAAAACGATTCTGCACACACCCAGGTTTGTTCGTAAAGGTTTTAATGTTCCATTCTTGACCCATGGGTAGAAGGAAAACACTCAACTTGTAGATACATTTTCAAAAACAAAAAACTTCACTTTTTGATGTCATCATACTGTATTGTTTAAGAAACAAACAACTTTCAACACAAAAAATATGTAAAGTAACAACAACTGCAGTGTTGAGGTCCTAGGAACTGCTAAGTTCTAAAGCTTGAGCTATGCCACATCGTAGCTTACACAGTTTTGGGAGCTGCCCTAAACCTTTTGGGCTTGGATCAGCTAGAAGTCAATATAAATATATTCTAGGGGGAATCGTTTGCTTAAAAGAGGTAGGTTTAAGCTTAATATACCAAAAAAAGATAAACTCAAGCAGACAAGACACATAGTTCAACGAATACAGCACAAAACAGATTGTAGGTTGCTATTTCTTTTAATTCAAGAACTTTCAGAATCCATTATAGCTTATGAGCCGGATAGTAAAAATGATCCCAAGGTCCAATGTAAAATATAGCCTTGGATAAGATATACAAACCATATATGACAAAAGTTAAGCTTTTTAAAATTAGTAATAACTACCCAACCCTTCTTTAATTGAAAGGTATATTCTTTTTTGGCACTGGTCCTGTTACACCTGCATCTTTTCTTGCAAGCCTCTTTCTATCTAGCATGGCATACACTGACCCATCTTTCTCCAGCTTTGTGAGACAAAAAGATCCCTACTTTTAACTACTGTCACTAAGAGATGTCCCACGTAGTAGTCACTGATTTGGCCCACTCCATCACATCTTCCCAGTGAGATCAAGAATGTGAGTGATCCTGAAGGGGACACAAAGATTTATAAAGCTATATTATTTACTTTAAGTCATTTATTAAACCAAATTTCATGCAAAGTCCATATTCCCCACTCATAAGAGCTATCGAGGCCTTGTTCGCACATTTAATTAGCAACTATTATTTCTCCACCCGAACAATCCCAAGTAAAATGCTCAATAAAGTATGGAATGAACCAGCAGTACAGTGGTGCCTCGCAAGACGAAAAGAATTCGTTTCGCAAGTCTTTTCGTCTTGCGATGTTTTTCGTCTTGCGAAGCACGGTCCATCGCAACTGCGCCTCTTCAAGCGGCTTTTTTTAAAAAGCGCAAGACGTTTTCGTCTTGCAAAGCAAGCCCATAGGGAAATTTGTCTAGCGAAGCAACGCAAAAACTGAAAACCCTTTCGTCTAGCGAGTTTTTCGTCTTGCGGGGCACCACTGTACAAGAGATTGTAGGAAGTCCCCTAAAATAGCAGCTTCAAACTCTGGTGCAGTTATGGAAGCTCCTGTCATACCCCTTGTAATGCACATTTGTCGAAGACGTGTAAGAGAGACATAAAGGCACAAAACAAAACTTACCTGGTGTATAGGTTTTCAGAGGCTTCTGTGTCAGGCTGTTGACAATGTTTGTCACTGCAACATCTGCATGGAGCCCAGCATGGTATGCCATTTTTGGCTCGTTCACATCAGCGCAATCGCCAATAGCATAAATGTTATCATATCCTTTAACCTGAAGGTACTCATTCACTTGCAAAGCACCATTACTTGCCAGCTTGTCGCCTAATGATGGATGATGGAATTAAATCAGTATGTAGTTCCATGAACTATGTAATTCAGTTTAACCTGTCTTTCTTGGTCTTATGAGAACCATGAACTCTCCACAAGCCACATAACAACATTATCTTTATAATATAGATATATCAGAAGTTCCCATTTTAGTATATTTTCTTCCAAAGTCCCAGGTCTAAAAATGATTAAAATACATGCAAAATGTTATCCCTCAGTTCAACCCTATGCATGTCTACTCAGAAGCAAGACTTCAGTGGGACTTACTCCCAGCTATGTGTGCATAGGATGTGTGCCTTAATTATCTTCCCAAAACTAGCAGTGGAGGCAGATACTACGTGGTAGGGCCAGCTATATGAATAAAAGGCATCAACAGTAGCCAACAAATGAATACCGCTAGCCTGGCGCCTTCTGAAACTAAGTACAAAGTTACAATTCCAATTTATAATTGAGACATGAGGACTGGAAGAACTATGTTTCCTTAAACATGAAATCAGGGTGGGAAATAACTTACTGAATGCACTGCTGTATCCTGCGGAATTGACTTTTATCCCAGTGCAGAGAATCACCATGTCGGTAACAATCTCTGTGCCTTTGTCTGTCTTCACTATCATGTTCTCTTTGAATTGGTTTAAAGTCAGCGATTGCAGGTTTTCAACTTTCTGACCTGTTGTAAGCAGCCAAAAAACAAAAACAAGGACATCATACGTCACTGAACCACTGCAACAATCATGCTCCCATCCTCTTGTGCTTTAAGGTATTTATTCCTTGAAAGGATCTTGGTTGACTTTAAATTTCAGAACAAGGGTGGGGGAACTTTTTCAGACAGGGTGCTCAGGAAGGCTGGAATATGTTAAACTGGACACATGGCATGGCCTGCAGAATCTCACAGGTCAGATAAAAGATCTGGAGAACCTACATTCAGTCCCCAACTCTGTTTTATATTTACCATAACTTAAAAATAACCAAGTGCCCAGTTCAAAACTTCCAATACGGTTTTGTTTAAAAAATATGTGTTACTAACCCTCCTGGTTATTAAGAAAATCTTTGAACTCTATTATATGAGCAACTTCTAATTATAAAAATTGGGTTGGAACTTGGTCCCAGGGAGGACTTCACATCGTATACAGCTCCTGAGCAAAAACACATTTCAGTTAAAATAAATACACAATATCCTCACCAAGTAACCTGAAGTAAAAGAGGAACGAAGTATAGTATAATCTTATGCTTGTCTACTCGGAAGCAACGCTCTCCAAGTCCAATGGAAGTACAGTATTCCAACTTACATGAAAGTTGCCATAGTATGTAATCCCCATGAACCACTCCAACTAACTTTTTTGAGCAACGTACAAAATACAAACACTGTATGTCCTAATTTGACATGTGCATGCATGTTAACCATTTATGCTACTAAAATACAAGCAGGGGCTCAATCTTTGCCAATTGTTCCTGTGTATTATTTTAAAAGTAGCTAAATAAATTACATGAGGATAGTTTCATTGAGATGCACAGTGTATGTATACCAAAGTACAAAAAGAAACTCTTCTGAAGCAACCCTTAATTGGTCTGGAAACGATTAAGAGGAAAGATCATTTTCAGCTTTCCTAGGAGACAATTACATGCAATAAATGAGCTATGTACCTACTCAATAAGAGATGTACCCCCTCTTTTAAAAGGGACTCCTTCACCTCCTGCCGAACTCTGGGGAGCACTTCTGCATCTGCCAGTGCAACTTTTGAGTGAATAAGGGTGACCTGGGGACAAAACCACATTGTTGAATTCGTGAATGTTAACAGCAAAGACTCATTACCTGTCTGCAGTATCAATTTAACCAGGTTTTTGATTACTACAAAGGCAGCATTGTCACGTTGTGGTAAATCGTGTTCCCATGCATGAGCCCCTTCATTCTTTTTAGGGAGAAAATAAAACATGGTGGATTAGTGTTCCATCCAAATCGGGGATCATGGTTTGTTTCTCTCAAACCACAATCAGTAGACCTTAGCTTATCATGGTTTGCTTGGTGTGAAAGAAACCACAATTCCTGGTTCAGATACTACACTAAGCCAGGGAATATGGTTAAGTGGGTGCAACTGGTTTCATGCATAGTAAATACAGTGGTACCTCAGGTTACATACGCTTCAGGTTACATACGCTTCAGGTTACAGACTCCACTAACCCAGAAATAGTGCTTCAAGTTAAGAACTTTGCTTCAGGATAAGAACCGAAATTGTGCGGCGACAGCGCGACAGGGGGTTGGACTCGATGGCCCTTGTGGTCTCTTCCAACTCTATGATTCTATGATTCTATGACAGCAGTAGGAGGCCCCATTAGCTAAAGTGGTGCTTCAGGTTAAGAACAGACCTCTGGAATGAATTAAATACTTAACCTGAGGTACCACTGTAGTTTACCTAGTATATCATGACACCTAAAGGTGGCCATTGAGAGCCCATAAAATCATGCAGCTTTTCAAATTTTTGTCTACTATGATGGCAACTAGATCTAGATCACTCCCTGCCCTGCCCCCCGCAAAAGTAAAGCTTTGGCTTACAGAAGACATAGCAAGCTAGAATCCACTACACAGCCAAAGAAAATTGAGTCCCTGGATTACAATTCAACATAACAGCAGAACTGGGCAAAAACTCATCCAAATTGCAATTTCTCTACTTAAAAAAGACAACAACAAAAAAAAGGAATTAGCCGAACCTGTAGCGTTGAGCATACATTTAAAGAGAAAGCAATAGAGGAGGAAAAAACACCAAGCACCCATTCACTTTTAAAAATAAAATAATTTCAGCTGTAATCCCATACTTAGCTGGAAGCAAGTCCCAATGAACACAGTGGAACTTGTTCCCAAGTAACCATGCACAGAATTGCAGTTATCTGTTGGGGGCAGGGGTAAAGGAATGTAAAAAACCTATAGATATATTTAGAATCACACACACAAACATTTAAGAGTCCACACTTACGGCAACCCTTGTCTATTCTGGGGAAATTTCAATTACCAGAGGAATAAAATGGTGAGCGGTAGCGTCACTTGTGGCTCCTACCTCTTTGTTGGGATACTTCGTCTTAACCTCCGCAGCCATTTCAACACCAGCAGAACCACCCCCCACAATTACTATGCGGGGAGATTTTTCAACCTTTCAAAACCAGGAGAAACGAAAGAGTTTAGATATTATATTAACATCTCTTCATAATTTTAAACAGGATGGCGCTCGACATCTCCACCATCTGGAGGGGCATCCCTGGAGATCCTTGGGGCTTGCCTGTTTTCACATGCTAACAACGCATCCTGTGGAATTCTATCTGCAATATTTTATCTGCACCATCATAGCAAATTTCAGGAACCCCAACGTTGTCTTGAAAAATACAACTTTTGAGCCTTCTGGCCACCAAATGGAAACTAGGCATTCCGATTTGGCAACTGTAACCCTGATTTAAGGAGCCATTTGGTGCCTAGCTTATATGTCTGAGTTTCTGACTGAAAGGGAGTATTTGGACTTGCCCAACTGCCATCTTGCCAGAAGTCAGCCTTAAGTGGCACTTTAGTGAGCCAAGGTAGGTCCATGGACAGACCCTAGACATAGCCATACACAAGGTGAAAAGGCCAATTTCCCACCAAAAGGAATTTGCAACATCACCTCTTGAACCATGTCCTCGTAGGTCTGAATAGCAGACTGCATGTCCATGGGTTTGTCAAATTTTCCTGGGAAAGGCCCATCACTCCCTGTGGCAAGGATCAGGTGGGAATAGCAGAGGTGCTAGAAAGAGATGTTAAAAGAGGGTCAGTCGGACCTTCTTGCAATTCATGTCTACAGGCTACCACAGATTTTAGCCTCAATGCACTCACTTCACCATCATTCAACAGGACATGCCGTTTCTCCAAGTCAATTCCAACTACCAGACCCTGCCGGAAACTGCCTCCGAAGGTCTTGGAGAAGGAGATGAAAGTTTTCTTGGCAAATCCTGCAAAATGATGTATAGAATTTTCAGGCCATTAATGGTACTTAAAGAGCAAGACTACAAAGAAGTTAAATATTTAATACGTGTATGGCCTAGTCTATGTGTGGCAGGATGAGAAGGTAGAAGCCCAAAGTAATAGGAGTAGACCGCAGGGGATGCATGTTACATTCAGAGTGTACACCCCCCCAAAAAACCCTCTGCAAGTTAAAATAGCAACCTATAACAGAAATAAAAACACTTCAGTCCAACCCACCTGCAGGTCCACACCATGTGTTTAAGCCACACCCAACTGTACTCTTGGAAAAGAGACTGACAAGAGGTATGATAGCTATCTCCAAATATCTAAAGAGCTGTCAAATGGAGGATGGAGCAAGCTTGTTTCTTCTTGCTCTGGAGGGCAGGACCCAAACCAATAGATTCAAGTTACAAGAAAGAAGATTCTGACTAAACATCAGGAAGAATTTTCTAACAGTGCAAGCTGTTCAACAATGGAACGGACTTCCTCGGGAGGCTGTGGACTCGCCTTCCTTGGAGGTTTATGTTGGGTGTGTTTTAAATGTGAGGCGTGGATCTGCTGCAGTTTCTAGGTACAGTGAACTTTTTACAAAAGGCAACACAAAAAAGAGAAAACTTAAATAAATTAGGATCCTTTATACCACTACAGGACTTAACCACCTCATTCTGCTGCATGTGTAGACTAGGTCTCAGTCATAATTCTGCCCCACAAACATTAAGGCTCCCAAAACTTTGCCGTATGAATATACCTATATTTTTTCTGTCTGATTCTTCTACCAATGTATTCAGAGCAGTATACAGTGTAAAAAAGTGGCATAAATCACTGTACAACTACCAATTTCTAAAAGCAAAGAAAATACAACCAATCCTTCGGATCAACAACACAGAAACGGAACAGACGATAAAGGATCAGGGTGCCCTCAGGCTTCTCAAGTTGCTCAATCACAGAATTTCAACCCAATATCCCGAACTGGTTTAATTTTGAAACATTTTCTTGTTAGTGCAGGTCCATATAACTTCTTGTCTCCTCAAACCAATATTGTCACTGTGGGTGCAGTAAACCTCATTATCACTCCCATCTGGGACTGCAAAAATGAAGGAATGTCAAGTACTTGGAGTGGGAGAATCACAGGGTGCTACCTGGAAACTTTTCAGCTTAGCAATTCACGCAGCAAAATTTGCCTAAAGATTCACAGGGCATTTAAAAGAAAAAAAGTAGTTTCCCAGCATATGGCCCTGACAGGAAAGGACCCATCAAGTTGTTGGGGACAAGGGCAGGGTGAGAAACAAGTGTAGGGAAAAGAATGAGGCTACAGTTGCTGTTATGTGCAGGATTCAGTCTGGTTTTGCCACCTGGAAAGAGGCGTTTGATTATCAGGCTCAGTACTTAATTTCTGAACATAGATCCAAGAGCTCCAATCCTACCTACAAATATTCTCATAGCACACTGGAGCTGTTTGTGGGATGGGTTTTAATGGGTAGGAGAGGATAAATTAATTGCAATTTATTCCTCCAGGCACCCACGTGTGTGGGTTGAACAGAGTTTCAAAATCCCATCCTTGGCAGCAAAATTTATAGAGCATAAGTGTTAAGCTATGAAACTTTGCTTTGAGCAAGTCCAGCTTTGAAGGAAGCCGGCTCTCCCTTCCTTGCTCCACTTAACAATGAATCAGGCTACAACTTGGGAGGTAAGTTTAAAAATATAACTGACTGATCATCTTGCATTGGTTCATAGCAGTGGCAACAATATAAAATATATATGCAGGGGAAATAGGCATATTTACAGTGTAACCAGCTTCAGACATCTGTCTGAGCTGGAGCAAGCAAAGGGCACATCTGCCCCCATGGCTGGTTGCAGGAAGAGGGGAACAGGAAGTACTATATGCTCCTTCCTCTCCAGGAGAACAGGGGAGATGACATCACACAGAGCCCTCTCTACCAACTGATTTCTAAGGCCTACAAGCAACACAACTCTATGGTATAAGCCCCTATCTGTGCAATTTGTTTGACCGCTTATCTCCCTCATACAAACTGCCCATATCTTAGAGAAAGAAGCACACATAGTGCTGCCCCCAGAAGGAGAAGCTCACCACTCTGTACGGCAGCCCGGAGAGCAGCGACATTGTGGTGGAAAGCGTCCCTCATGTCCACCAGAACGAAGGGGACTCCCCAACACTTGAGCTTGCGGGCAGCTTCAATCCCGCCGAAGCCGCCCCCGACTATCACCACCTGCACCGACTTGTCCACAGAGATTTGGCCGCCCATCGCAAAGAGAGCAAAAGGTCTTCAGCCAAGGAAGCTAAAGAAAATGAGAAAAGAGGGGGGAAACTAATAATGCTGTGAAGAGTTCAGCTGAGGAACAGATCTATGTACTAATTGCACCGATTAGTTTTTACTCATTTTACTAACCCTAATTTTGCTAATTCTAATTAGATTACTTATTGGCATATGCTGTGTTGTGGATACTTCATAAAGCATGGGATCCAGAAACCATAAGAAAGTCTCAGGACCGCCTGATCCCTAATACAGCGGTTCAGTCCCCGGGATCATCCGCAGGAGGCGCGTCGCCGGCTGTCCCCGGAGCTGCTGAGGCTCGTTGGATAACTGCAGGGAACAGCCTCCGGCGTCACCAGCCGATTCCAACCGGGATTCAGCTAGCGCCTCTTATGCAAACTTTCAGCCGTTTGCTGAAAACGACTCACTTGCTGCCAAGCTCAAAAGGTAGGCAACTAACGGAAATGCTTGGTGCCTTCTTCCTTAAAACTGTTGTTATTATTATTATTATTATTATTATTATTATGGAAAGCTGCCTTGTTTTTGTTTGTTTGCTTTAATGAAACTGCGGCATGCTGCTAAAAAGCCGAGAAGCATATATCGGCCACTATCCTCCGTTGCTAACGGAGCAAAGAAATGCCCCTTTCCAAAATATTCGTAAACACTGCCTCGCTCAAAGTTAGGCCTCTCGCAAAACTGGACTCGTAGAAACAATCATTATCATTATTACTATTTCCACTTATTTCCGCCCCACAAAGGGAAATCTCTGGAAGCTTTCCGCATTTCCACTTACCTGCAAAATGGAAAGTCTGCAAGCGAGCAGGAAAACGCTGCCGCTTCCGCCCTATTTATTTCCAGGGGGCGGAGGGGGGTGGTAGCAAGTAAGTAGCCTGAATTACTGGTCCGCTTTCGATTGCTATCTGCTGGGCAATGACTAAGGAACCGGGCGTCACTCCAGATATCCCGGAAGACGGTTAAGGAGGGCGCCGTGGTGCACGGCCGCCTTCCCTGCCTTCCCCATCTTTCTGCCCCCTAGCGAGGCGCCGGGACTGCCGCGATCTTGTTTCATAACCGGTCCTGCGCTGCGTGCTTCCTCGGGGAGTCGCCTGAAGTCCAGTGGGACTTACTCCCAAGGAAGCGCGCTTTAGGCTGAATGTTACACAGTACGGTCTCCCGGCATTATTTGCAGCAGCAGTAATTTCCAACGGGACTCGCTCCCAACTCTGCGCGCAGACATGTTCCCGCTGTTTTCGCTCCCGGGTTTATGAACGGCAGTCGTTTCGATGGCTTTTATTGGGAGCATCTCCTTCTGGAGTTAACTGCTATCCGCGCTGTATCTGTGAGCTTGCCATGTGGAAAGATAGACAGCATGAATTCTGCATTGGGGACAGCCGGTTATATGCGTGCGAATATATTTGCTGCTGTTGGATAACCTATTCTGAGTTTGCAACTCAAGAGGTGGCCCAGAGTTATGTGGGGACAGCTTGTGTCCCCTGATCGCTAGGACGTGTGCTTGGTTCTTAATATGGCGGCTTTTGAGACTTAATGGTGCAACGTTATGTTTGTTTGCTCTGAAGTATCCCCGCAACAGGGTGAGCTCCTGTTGCTCTGTCCCTGCTCCTGCCAACCTAGCAGTTCGAAAGCACATCAAAGTGCAAGCAGATAAATAGGTACCGCTCCGGCGGAAAGGTAAACGGCGTTTCTGTGTGCTGCTCTGGTTCGCCAGAAGCGGCTTAGCCACATGACCCGGACGCTGTACGCCGGCTCCCTCAGCCAATAAAGCGAGATGAGCACCGCAACCCCAGAGTCGTCCGCGATTAGACCTAACGGTCAGGGGTCCCTTTACCTTTACCTTTAGGCCCCACTGTGTTCAGCTGGGGCTTTCTCTGAGGTAAAAGTACATAGGACTGCAGTTAAAAACCTCTGGCACCTTCACTTTAGGCACCAGGTAAAAACATTGCTTTTCTGTCAGGCCTTTGGACATTTAATTAATTTGTGGTCTCCTTCAGTGGATTGGGGTGTTAGTTCTGCCATTTTATAAAGATGAATGTGCTGTTTAGAACTATGTTGGCTCAGTTTCAGTTTTTGGTTGGGTTTAACCTATGTGCATTTTGTGTGTGTGTGTGCGCAAGTTGCTTTGAGATACCTTTCAGAACCCCCCCCCCCCAAACCCAATTAATAAGTACAATGAACAAACTAGACGTTGCCCACCCACTTCCAAGTCTGTCTTCACATACTTAAGGACTAGAAACTTAAAAGATCAAAATTCATGCTCCCTGGCCTGTTACAAGTGTCATCCCTGGGCTTGCCATCTTTTTACCATCCTTGTTACTGTGCTTTTAATAGCAGCTTGCTATGTGGAACTTTAGCAGGTGACATTTTTCCTCATATAAGGAAAAATGATGAGTGATTGGGCAAGCTTGCTTGCTTTGTGTCATTTTCGTATGTCAGGCAACTCTTGAAAGCAGAGAGGCAGCAATTATATTCTGTATTTGAATGGTAGAATCATGGAGTAACTGGGAAGTTAATTGAAATGAATTAATTTTCCCAAGCCTTGATTGGAAGGTTTATGCTGCTGTGTTGTTTTCATTTTTAATTCTGTCCTTTTGTTTATTGTCGTTTTTGTTTTTTAATATATAGTTTTGTGTCGGCGAGATGCCTTGGAAATATTTACTGAGCAGTGATATATAAATTTATTTAATTAAATGAAATACAAGTAGAAAGCAATGGGAGCCAGGCTTACATGGGGAAAAACTATGCTGTTGCAACTGAAGCCATATATGAAGCTGAGACTGTCTCTCCCCATACACTGAATGACCCGTGCCATCTGCAGCAAGTAAAATACTGCACACAAACACTGTTTTCCACACTGCAACCAATTTATTGAAGTACAGTAGCTCTACCTGTGAGCAATGCCCTGGACTCTTATTTCCAAGTCCCAGGGCAAAACTCGTGTAACAGGTGAAAAATTTCCAACACTCAGCCTTTCTCCTTGACATGCTAGCTTTCTGTGTGAAGAGAGCTTTTACATGCGGAAACGCACCAGACACCTGAAGCCCTCCCTGCTTATAGTCTAAAGAAGTACATATTTTATTTTTTAATTTTTTTTTTCCACAAGGGGCTGTGGTCCTATACCCACTTTTCTGAGAATAAGCCTTGTTTTAATTCATTGGGACTTGCTTCTGAACAGGCGTGTCTAGGATTGCTTTGTACATCAGTCACATATCATGAGATTGAATAGTGTTTTTGCTTCTATAACTTATGAGCAGTGCTGATCCGTATAAATTTTGGCCACCCACATTTGGCCACCCACATTTTTATATAAGCTGATGGCATTGCATTACTGGGAAACGTTGCATAAGCGTTGATGCATACCTCATCCTCTTCAGGAAAGTTCTGTGATGCCATGATGTTAAAAGTAGGCAGATCAAAGGCGCAACACCATATTTTATATGCTGGTGCTCTAGCATTTATTTGGGGCTAGATAGAATCAGGACCCGTAGTTTAGTACATAGCCTAGGTGTGCACAGTTCTGCAAATCCTCTGAAATGGCTGGCTATAAGTAGTACTGCATTTGTGCCAGTCCAACTTACCAATAAAATGTTGGTTTTCTGAATTTGTGATGAGATTCTTCCCCTCCACTTCATCATTAAAATATATATCAAGTATCATTCAAGCCCTTTCTGAAGGGTATAATTGACTCTAGTGTTAACTGAGGACGTGCTCTGCTTTGCAGAAGGGGAAGAGAAAGGGAGGCTGTGTCAATATTAAAAATACAGATCGCTGTATGCGATAATGTCAGTCATTTTTATCAATCCTTACGCTTGCTTAAAGGATGTGTTGTTTTCATTTAATTTAATTGGTCTCCACCCTCAGATCTTGTGATGAAAGGCAGGATATGCACATTTTAGTTAAATAAGGCTGATCTTCTTGGTGAATTCAAAATTGGGAAAGGAGTACAATAAGGCTGTATATTGTCTCCCTGCTTATTTAACGTATATGCAGAATTCATCATGCGAAAGGCTGGACTGGATGAATCCCAAGCCGGAATTAAGATTGCCAGAAGAAATATCAACAACCTCAGATATGCAGATAACACAACTTTGATGGCAGAAAGTGAGAAGGAATTAAAGAACCTCTTAATGAGGGTGAAAGAGGAGAGCGCAAAATATGGTCTGAAGCTCAACATCAAAAAAACTAGGATAATGGCCACTGGTCCCATCACCTCCTGGCAAATAGAAGGGGAAGAAATGGAGGCAGTGAGAGATTTTACTTTCTTGGGCTCCACGATCACTGCAGATGGTGACAGCAGTCACGAAATTAAAAGACACCTGCTTTTTTGGGAGAAAAGCGATGACAGACCTAGACAGCATCTTAAAAAGCAGAGACATCACCTTGCCGACCAAGGTCCGTATAGTTAAAGCTATGGTTTTCCCAGTAGTGATATATGGAAGTGAGAGCTGGACCATAAAGAAGGCTGATGCTTTTGAATTATGAAGGAGATTTGAGAGTCCCATGGACTGCAAGAAGATCAAACCTATCCATTCTTAAGGAAATCAGCCCTGAGTGCTCACTGGAAGGACAGATCCTGAAGTTGAGGCTCCAATACTTTGGCCACCTCACGAGAAGAGAAGACTCCTTGGAAAATACCCTGATGTTGGGAAAGATGGAAGGCACAAGGAGAAGGGGACGACAGAGGACACGATGGTTGGACAGAGTTCTCGAAGCTACCAACATGAGTTTGACCAAACTGAGGGAGGCAGTGGAAAACAGGCGTGCCTGGCGTGCCCTGGGGTCACAAAGAGTCGGACACGACTAAACAACAACAAAGCTTTATTGAATTAGTGGGCTGAGAGTAGGTCTACACCATACATAAGCCACATTCCCCCAAAGAATCTTGGGATCCATGACTTGTTAAGGAACTGTAGCTGGGGGGACAACAACTGTTCCCAGGATTCTTTGGGGCAGGGGGCAATGTGCTTTAAATTTAAAGTGTGCTTCTGCCTACACTTCTAGATAAACGTGCATCAATTCAGGTTGCCAGAGAAAATCTTTCAGGTTATGGCCACTAGGAGGTGTAAGTGACTAAATTGATCTGCAAAACAGAAACCCCTTTTTTGAGTGGAAGCAAAACCATCAGAACCTGACAAGTCCAGGAAACCAGAATTTGCATCCTTAGCAACTGGTGGGGGGGGAAATGGGGGTAATGATTGAGCAACTCTTTGGCAGTTCAGTAGTTGAGGGGGTTTGCAAATGCAACAAGGAATGGAAGCACATTTTTACTAAAATAAATTCCTCCTAGATGTTGTTGGCATCCATCTGTCTTGGGAGATACAGTGGTACCTCGGGTTAAGTACTTAATTCGTTCCGGAGGTCCATCCTTAACCTGAAACTGTTCTTAACCTGAAGCACCACTTTAGCGAATGGGGCCTCCTGCTGCTGCCACGCCGCCGGAGCACGATTTCTGTTCTCATCCTGAAGCAAAGTTCTTAACCTAAGGTACTATTTCTGGGTTAGTGGAGTCTGTAACCTGAAGCGTATGTAAACTGAGGTACCACTGTAATGGAGTGCGCCTCTAGGGGTGAAATCAAACCACTGGAGAATCACAGTGCCTGAAGTGACCTCTCTAGGGTACAAGCCTGGCCAGTGTCCTGGATAACTTTAATATGCTGGTAGGCTAAAATTATAATAGCGCATTTGCTTTATAATTTTGCATCTTTGCTCCTTCACAGCATTTGCCTGCCTATAGCTAAGCGGCATAAGACAAAAAGGCATGAAAGACACAAGGCTGGTTCTATCCTTGGAAGTCCTTCATTGCAGCTGGATTTATTGTCCCAAGTCAGTGTGCATAGGATTGCATCCAGGAACTCGTTTATTGTGCATAAAATTTGACACACACCTATATTTAAAGAACACTCCCCAAGATCCCCTTCAAGCACTTGGCAAAGATGAGATCCTGTCCACCCTGCACAACAAATTTTAAAAGCAATGAAATTTCAGCTCTGGACCCGAATCAACAGGGATGCTTGGCCAATATAAAAAAACTGAGCCCAAACAAAACAGCTGAACTAAAAGAGAGTTTTGTGAATAAAGGGGAAGTGTAAAGGAACAAACTAGCAGCAAGTGGAAAGTAACTTGGAATACAGAAGTCACTGTGGTCAAATGAGACCTTCTCTCCCTCCCTGCCCCCCACCTGCTGGGCTCACTACAAGTGTTTTTCTTTCCAGGCTTTACAAATATTGTTGCATACCTGCTTGTTTTGACGTTATTTTCCCACTGCAGCCTGCAAACAGGCACCCTCAGTCAACATCCAGTATGCTTCAAAGCTCTGTTTGTTTTCATTCTGTGGACTATTTAAAAGATAAGTATTTAGCCTTGAGAAGGAGGAAGGAGCTAAAAATGGTTTGAGTCTCCCGTATCTGAGTCACAGTAAAATGCGTTCAGAAGTTCCTGAATTGCCCAGTTGTTATATCGAGTTCAACTCTCTGGTTCAACTGCTCCACCAGTTATCAGCAACAGAACCTCAGCATGTCAAAAATAAAGGAAAGGAGAACATGCACACACGATCAATTCACATAAGAGCAAGAATGTATTGTTTGTGCATCAGGACAAAACAGTGAAAGCATTGCCTTCCCTTCAGCAAAATGTCCTAAACCAGTGTGGTGTAGTGGTTCGAGTGTTGGACAAGACGTGGGAGGCCAGGGTTCAAATCTTTACTGAGTCGTGAAGTTTGTTGGGTGACCTTGGGCCAGCCACTGCCTCTCAGCCTAATCCACCTCACAGGAGTGTTGCGAAGATAAAATGGGGAGAGAGAGAGAACCATGTTTGCCATCTTGAGCTCTTTGGAGGGAAGAAGGGATCTAAATGTAATCATAAATAAGATCCGTTTCCGTTTGGACTGTTTTGGAAGCACTATTTCTGGGTTAGCAGAGTCTGTAACCTGAAGCGTATGTAACCTGAAGCATATGTAACCCGAGATACCACTGTATGAAGAGCTGGTCTCACAAAGTAAAAAGTGGCCAGAGGTTGGTCATTTATTCCCAACTCAGGCCCCTTAGCACTTGACTTTCCTGTTGGGAAGATCACATTGAAAGGAGAATGGGGGAGAGATGCCTGAAGGGAATAAAGAAATCCATGCCTGCCTAGTTACACAACCCACCACTCTTCAGAGCATGGTTTAAAAACAGCCCTTCATTTATAGCTTTCCCTCCCATTGTTAATGTCCCTGTCGTTGATCAAAGAACACCAGACAGTGTATTCACACCTAAACCAGTTTGTCTTTGTTTTATTGGCTGTGGACATCTGTTAATTGTATGTGTAATGTGAACGAGGCCAGCAATCTGACAAGAACAGCAGTCTGACAAGAACGAACTCATCTTTGCAAGCAAACAGAAAGGAAGGGAAATGGCTTGGGTTAGGTTCCAGAATAGCATACGAAAGGAGTTCATGTAGGTGTTTTCAAGTAGGATTCCAAGTGAGGAACCAGCCATTACTTGAACAGTACCCAGGCCTGGCAAGCAGCTGCCAGGAGCTCAGAACTGTGGTGAGGCCTACCAATGCGGATAGCTGCCCTGAGGCCCACTTCCTAGGTGGCTGGGTCTGCAAACCACCGCTCTCCAAGGTTTCAAAGGGGACATTTCTAGCGGGAGTTGGAGATGTTGGTGATTGAACCTTGGAGTTTCTGCTTTACCACTGATCATAACCTCTGCCATGAGCTATGGTGCTTTTGCTGGAAGAATTAGTAGGCATGGGAATAGTTTTGCGCCTGTCTATCCTGTCCATAGGGACACGGGTGGCTCTGTGGTTTAGACCACAGCGCCACCGCGCCCCTTAATAAATGATAGCAAATACGTTTTACGGCTTTTAAAATGTGTTTGTGGGAGGAGGGTTATTGATTTGTTTTTATATTTTATTATGTATTTTGTATTTCTCATTCTGTAATTTTCTGTTGTGAACTGCACTGGGATCTTTGGGTGAAGGGCAGTATACAAATTTAAATAAATAATAATAAAATAATTATGACAGCAAATGTTGGTTTGGGAGCAACAGGGCTGGCCCTGCCTTGCATCCACCTTTAGGCAGCACCATGAGTTGTGGTTGTGTGTGGATAGATGAAGGCAGCAGCTGGTGTTTAAATAATGCATTGTGGTGTTTTTAAGTAGGAGTCGCCAACCTCCTTGGGCCAGTGGGCACATTTGGAATTTCGGTACACTGCCAGGACACCAAATCCCAAAACGGCTGCTGTGGGAGGGCATGGCACAACACAAAGTGGCTGCCATATCTAAAGCAGAAAGAGAGAGAGGACCATAATATGGTGCGAGCATGCCTTCCAATTAGCAGGGGAAAGGCACCTACGTCAGCTACTGCCATGCTCACCCACAATGAGAAGCCCTTTGCCTTCTGCTCTGTTCAGACCAGAAGGCAGGGTAGGCATCCTGTCTCGGCACTCAATGAAAAGTGGCCATATTTAAGGGAGGCTGTTCCACGTAGGAAATGCCGAGCGGCTACAAGCAGGAAAGGAGTAGCAAAAGCAAACTGCTGTGCTCTGTGAGTTATTGATACCTTGCATGGGTGCAATGTTGGCAACCCCTCTTCTAAAGGGTTGGATCTAGCTTGTGAGGGGGACCACTTGGGCACTACTTCAAACTGCAAAATGTATTGGGTTGGCACTTGGGAAGAAGTATATTTACTGAGACAATGTGCATGTTCTCACTTCGTGTACCTTCTTTCGTCTGACTCATCTTTTTGAGGCTGTGGTCTGGCGGAGGGAGGGGAAAGATTAAATAATCTGAATGAAAGAACGTCTTATAGGCCACGACAAGCCGTAACCTATCTTACTTTAATATTGACAACTGTTTTATTATTTGGGTAGAGGATACCTGGAACATCCTTCTGACCCCAGCCAAGTGAAACAAGAGTCCTCTGCATGGCAAACCCAGCAGGGCCCACACAGGTTGCAAATAACAGAGCATTTGGGGAGAAGGAAATTGAGGAATCAGGACATATTGCTTTTCTGGTAGAGATTTCAGGGATTGAAGCAGGGACCACCTGCATCAAAAGCAGATGCAACTCAAGAGAAATCTATTGCATTCCAGCACCCCTCTAGACATCCTTTTTATCAAAAATTAATGATTTGTGCCTATGATGTTATCAGGGGTCTTACACAAAATTGTGTTTTCAATACCATTTGCACCTGCAATACACAGAGATATTCAGAGTTACAGAACCTGCTGAGGAAGAAAGTCAGTGGGGTCCAAAATGCAGGGAGGGCTGTCCTAAATGATGTCCCTGGATGTTCCGCATCTAATGACATTAGCAGTTACACTACAGTATTGTATTGTATTTATTGCATTTATTTGTTGTCGTTAGCATTTATCTGTCTTGGGAAACAATGGAAGAATGAGCCTTCAAGTCAAACTGTTGGAGAGTCAAGGTAGCTGTAGAGTACTCAAGGTGGCATACCCTGCTCTCCCGCCTCCTCATTTAATCCCCACAACAACCCTGTTTGGTAGGTTAGATTGAGAGGCTGTGATTGGCCCAAAGTCACCCAGTGAGCTTCATGGCCAAGCAGTGCTTTGAACCCTGGTCTCTCAGGTCCTAGTCCAACACTCTAACCACTATACCACACTGGCTCTCTGTTTGTTAGCAGTGTCCTTCCAACATGGCCTAGTGCAAGGGTAGGCAAATTAAGGCCCAGCGCCGGATCCGGCCCAATCGCCTTCTAAATCCAGCCCACGGACAGTCCAGGAATCAGCGTGTTTTTACATGAGTAGAATGTGTCCTTTTATTTAAGATGCATTTCTGGGTTATTTCTGGGGCCTGCATGGTGTTTTTACATGAGTAGAATGTGTGCTTTTATTTAAAAGGTATCTCTGGGTTATTTGTGGGGCATAGGAATTTGTTCTTTTTTCTTTTCTTTTCCAAAATATAGTCCCCCAGGGTCTGAGGGACAGTAGACCGGCCCCTGCTGAAAAAGTTTGCTGACCCCTGGCCTAGTGGTTGGTGTGTTGGACTAGGATTTGGGGAAACATGGATTCAGCTGTCCATGAGGTTTGCCATTCGCTGATTTTTTTGAATGTGCAAAGGGGCTCATCGATTGATCAGTGAGAGAAGAAACAGTTGTGCAGTGGGCGCTGGCAGTGTATGATCGGTCTCTGGGAGCAGTTCCTCAGCTGAAAAACACGATTAACCTTAAATGAGGTTGAGGGACTTGGGCGGAGGTTCCCCCAGCACCTCTACAGCCTTCTTGGAAAGAGGTTAATGCTCCCCCTCTGACTGAAAGAAAGACCCCAGTCGTCCTTTCTGAGCAGCTGCATGGAAGATTAATAACACCTTTTGGAACAGCCCAATCCAGGAGATATAGGAGGGGCAACGGCATCCAAAATAAACAGCCAATGCCTTTAGCTAAAAAGAGGGCACTGAAAAGTACACAGGTTGTGGGCTTCCTCAGAGTCTGTTGGGCCTGTAGTTCACCACACATTAGATCTTCCCTTTTGGCTTGGCTGGACACCGACCTGGGCTTCCAAGAGAAAGAGACCTTTTATGTACACAAGAGAGATTTTGATTCATCCCAAAGCTGTCCTGTCTCCATTTCTTTCCAAGTCGGGGGGGGGGGGGAGCCTTCGTTTTATTTATTTGCCTTACAGCACCATAGAAAGACCAGCAACTTTTAAGAAAACTTCTCTTCCTGTCAACATTTCACAACAGAATGTACCTTTCCTTCATGTCCCCACCGCAGCAAGGAATACCACGGCTGTGGTATTCAAAGAACCTGCTAGCTTTAAAAAGCTTGTTACACACCACAAACCTTCCCAGCAACTAAAGGACTTTTTCTCAGAACCTTCATATACAATCTACCTTGTAATTTTGTCTGAAGGAAGCAATTTCTTGGATTTGTCTTTAGGTCTATTCATTTCATAAGATCCGTATACTGCTTGCCTTTAACAAAACTTCAAAGCAGTTTACAAAGAGCTACAGTTCCCAGCACCCTTAAACTATAGTTCACAAGATTCTTGCCGGGGGGGGGGGAGTCATGTGCCCTTTGAATTTATGATGCGAATGATGGGGAAACATGATCGTACTTCAATTTCATGTTTCTTGTTTAATGTGGGTGGTAGTGAATAAAGTTTTGCTCAAGAGTAGACTCACTGAAATTAATGAACCTTAGCAATGTCCATTATTTCCAGTGAGTCTACTTGGGGTAAAATATAATTGATTACCACCCTATATTTCTATCCTGCAGTCAGGTCCTGATAGCCTTGGGTCACCTGCTCTACATTTATTATTAAGATTACTAAATAAGAAATCATACTTTGAAATACTGAGCAGGCAGTAAGCCAGCTGCTCCCTAGTTCATTCTGCACATATTTGTTGTGTGAACCTGGCATTCTCCCTATTGGACATTAGAGGCCACTGTTTTACCATTCTTCCTAGGCAACGTGTGATACAGATCTTTCTTAGGGTAATTCTGGGTGGCTGGTTTACTGTGGGGTCAGTACTGTACATGCACACAAATTATTTTTTGCAGTGTCCACATGACATTGTTTGCATTAAAATGTCATTTCTTAGAAAAAGCCCGTTTCCAGTGACATGGACATCTACGAGGACCTGGATCTAGATGGACAAATGATCTGATCCAGGCAGCTTCCTAAGTGTACTCAGAAGGTAGCTCTACTGAGCTCAAAAGTTCCTTGTACACAGGAGTGGAGCCCTACCCTGCATTGTGCTTTACAGCGCAATCCTATGTATATCTGCTTAGAAGTAAATTCCATTTGGTTCAATGTGGCTTTGCTCCCAGAGATGTGCGTACAAGCTTCCTGTCTTGCAAGCTTTTGCCTGAGTGCAAAGTGAGATTTGTGCACAGGAGCTGTCTTGCACATGCACGGCAGATGTTGGTGCATCTGCATGTGTCATTGATCTGGCTGGATGCAGATGAGTAGCATCATCGACAAAGCGCCTTCAAGCGTTCAAAGCACTGCATGTGCATTGCATAACAGGCCTTTGGCTGTTATATCATAGAATCATAGAATCATAGAGTTGGAAGAGACCACAAGGGCCATCGAGTCCAACCCCCTGCCAAGCAGGAAACACCATCAGAGCACTCCTGACATATGGTTGTCAAGCCTCTGCTTAAAGACCTCCAAAGTAGGAGACTCCACCACACTCCTTGGCAGCAAATTCCACTGTCGAACAGCTCTTACTGTCAGGAAGTTCTTCCTAATGTTTAGGTGGAATCTTCTTTCTTGTAGTTTGGATCCATTGCTCCGTGTCCGCTTCTCTGGAGCACCAGAAAACAACCTTTCTCCCTCCTCTATGTGACATCCTTTTATATATTTGAACATGGCTATCATATCACCCCTTAACCTCCTCTTCTCCAGGCTAAACATGCCCAGCTCCCTTAGCCGTTCCTCATAAGGCATCATTTCCAGGCCTTTGACCATTTTGGTTGCCCTCCTCTGGACACGTTCCAGTTTGTCAGTGTCCTCCTTGAATTGTGGTGCCCAGAACTGGACACAGTACTCCAGGTGTGGTCTGACCAGAGCAGAATACAGTGGCACTATTACTTCCCTTGATCTAGATGCTATACTCCTATTGATACAGCCCAGAATTGCATTGGCTTTTTTAGCTGCCGCGTCACACTGTTGGCTCATGTCAAGTTTGTGGTCAACCAAGACTCCTAGATCCTTTTCACATGTACTGCTCTCAAGCCAGGTGTCACCCATCTTGTATATGCGATCATTTGCACAAGCCTTAGATCTAGGCTTAGGAGCGGGGACACAGCATCTCTGTGTCCTTCCTATTTCTAGATGCAGAACCGAGGCCGGTGCAGAATTGGCCGGTGGAGGTGGCGAGACAAACAGAGCTCTCCTAGCTATAGCCCTTGGGCTAATGCATCAAATTCCCATGAGAACAGAACATTTTCACTGCTCTTTGTTAAACTTCCTCTGAAAGGGTTGGATGTAGCGTCATCTTTAGATTTGCCGGAATACTTGAGGTTATACACCCTACACCTCTGTGGCGATTTATTTCCAGACACTCAACGTGTGGTGAATTTTCAATTTCCAATGAAATAGGCTTTTGAAATGCTGATAGACTTGATGAATATTAGGTTATGTTGATGCATGCTTTCACCTTTGACAGAAAGTGTTTCATTTCTGGCACGTAGGCTCCAGAAGGAAACAGACTGCCCCCGCCCCCCATGGTTGGAGCCCTGAATTCTACCTCAGGCTGCCAACATCCCTGCAGCCCAGATCTGTCAACCTGAATTCACACACAGACCCATCTTCTTAGCACCCCTGCATGCGAAGGCAGGCTCTGGCGGATTGAGTGGGCAAGACCAATAGTGGGCCTAACAGTCCAATGCTGGTTTCTGCATGTGCTGTAGAGGAAAATGGGGCAGGTGAGGCTTGTCAGCTTGGGAAGGTAGCCCATGTGGAGAAGGAAAACTTTGATCCTAAACATCTGCTACCTTGCAGGATATCTTTCAGAGAAGAAAAGGCTAAGGAGTAAACCTTTCACAAACCTGGAGTGGAGAGTCTCTTTGGGGCCACATCAGCAAGGCTGGGGGGTGTTCTTGTCATTGGGGCAGCCCTGGACCTCCATACACACTGCCCAGGCTTGTGCCCCAGAGAGGTCGCCACAGTTTGGCTTCACCCCCAGAGGTGAAGAAGAACACCTCCATTGTTTCTCGAGACAGACAGTTGCTATATATCTTAGCCCCCCCCCCCCCCGGTCGTAATTCACTCTTGTGGTCTTCATTCTCAGCTTCCCCCTCACTCCTGCTTGCCTGCCTTCTCCCTGGCCCTCCCCGCTTCCTAACTTCACTCCACCAGCCCTGCCAGGCCAGCATCCTAGAGAATCACTTTTCTAGCTGTTCCAAATCTTGTCCATCAGGATTAATTTCAGCCTTAACTAGAAAATGAGGGTGTTTGCAGGACTGTAGCTGATTCAAGTGCGATCCGTCTAGGCACAGAACATGGGAACTGGATAGACCGATGAAGCGGGAAAGAGAAGAAGGCTTGTTTCTGTTATTCAATCACATATATCGCCTGAGAGGTGGAGGGAACAGTCTGGGAGGAGCAGCGGCAAAGGGAAATGTCTTGGGTATGTTTTTTCTTATGTCCTCACTGGAAGTCAGGCTGACATGGAAGGTAAAAAGCATTTCCTAAACAAGCGCCGAGTCGCTGCATGCTTGCCTGTCTTTCCCCCCGAATGGAGGTATTTGTTCTTAGCTTAAACAAGCCGGCGAATGTCTGGAAGTGTTTTGAGTCACAAGGCAAGGCTGTTTCTTCCTCAGAGCCTGCCGTTTCAATGCTCCCATTTAGAAGATCCCACAGGGTCAGCTTGCAACAGGAAGAGCTAGTGGCTGAACATGATTCTCAGCAACGATCATAATTATAGGTTCTCCTGGATAAATAGATAACACGTGAACCCCACTGAGTACGCTAGTTACTTTTGGAAGATACACCCCAGTTTATTCTTTTGAAACTTGCGGTATACTCACAAACCCATGTGCACATTGGGGTGACTGTGAGTTGAACACTGAATGTGCACAGTGTTGACATTGAGTTTTAAGTGAGAGGGGACTGGAGCACACCTAGGGAGCCAGCTCAGTGTGTGGCCAGATAAAGCCCTGGAGTCTCCAGCTGCTGATCCTCATAGCAACATCTATTTAATTATTTAACCCAACGCTCAAGAAGGCGGTTTCTGCACATGCTGTGGAGGAAAGGGGGGGGGGCAGGTGGGGCTCATCCACCTGGGAAGGTAGCCCGTCCAGGAGAAAGAAGACTGATCCTAAACCTCTGCTGCTTTGCAGGATATCTTCAGGAAAAGAAAAGGCCAAGGAGTAAACCCTATGCAAATCCAGAGTGGAGTCCCTAAGATGGTTGGAGGGTGCCTTGTACGCCTCCTTCCAGCAACTCCTGCAGCCAAGCTGGTGTTAAACATAATGCTCTACTTTCCTTTGGGCCAAAGGGGGGTGGGGGAGTCTTGTCCTCTGGGGTAGCCAAGGACCTCCATACACTCTACCCTGGCTTGCACCCCAGAGCGGTCAATTTGGTGCTGCTAACTCAGTTGTTTGACTTCGGCCCCAAGGCGCACTCCATTGCTTCTCAAGACAGACGGTTGCCAACAACATGATACCCTGCTTTTCTATCAAATATTCTCAGCTTACAAGTGATAACCTTTTTTTAAAAAAAGAGGTCCAAAACTTGCACTTTGCATGCACGCCACCCTTAAGAACCTGACTGCTGACTGAAGCCGTAGTGTGCAGATTCCCTTCAGCTGTGCAAGTGGAAATAATATTTTCTCCTCGATAGGGAGGCAAGAAGCAACATCCCCCCCCCTGCAGTTTCCCTTTCTCTGGCAAGAGGACGAGGGCCTTCCTGGGAGGCAGGGGTGCAAGCTCCCAGTGGCCCCTCGGAGCCCCGGCTGGTATGGCAAGAGGCCAGAGGATGCTTGCCTGCTGCCCTGGCTTCCCTAGGGCAACACTCTCTCCCACAAAGGAGGCAGTGCGTGGTGATGCCACCACCCTTTGGCCCCCTGTGCCAGTGAAGGAGAAGACCTGCTCCTGCAACTTAACTCTTTCCTCCCCCTGCCACCCCTTCCTCATCCCTCCGCTTGTGTATTCCCGTCATGTTGACATTTTACTATTTGTTTACTGAGTGAATAAATGGCCGGGTTGCACTTAGAGGCTATTAATAGGGCAGGAGTGGCATGGGAAAGGGGACGGAAAGAGACAAGAGTGCAAAAGGGCTGCTATTTCCAGCTGGCCTCCAACTAATTTTGAGCCTGGCTTCAAAAGCCAGACTGATGGAGAGGATATTAATAGAGCTGAATGAAATCCACAGCTTTTGTTGCCCGCGGTGGGAATTACAGTGGTTGGGAGGGGGAGCAAGAGAAAGCCAAACCCTCTTTTCAAATGTGAAGCTAGGAAAAAATGCATGGCATTTTCCTACAATTTTCTATTACAAGCTCAAAAACGCTACTAAGATGTTTAGATCTCTAAATAAAAACCCTTCTGAAGGCAATTTGAACACACATGCCCATAGACACATGGTTTCAGTATGTGTGTGTATCTATCTGTCTGTCTGTCTATCTATCTATCTATCTATCTATCATCTATTTATCATCTATCTATTCTTCTATCCTACCAGGAAAGGAAGCTCTGACTGTTTCGTAGAATCATAGAATTGCAGAGTTGGAAGGGACCCCTGAGGGTCATTCTAGTCCAGCCTCCTGCAGTGCAGGAATATGCAGCTGTCCCTTACGGGGATCAAACCTGCAACCTTGGCGTTATCAGCATCATACGCTAACCAACCGAGCTATCCAGGCTTTTATAAGGCCGCTCATAAGCTGCCTGCTAAAACAACTGTCTAATTAAAGCAATCTATTAGTTTGGTTGGTGAGAGCGTGGTGCTGATAATGCCAAGGTCACAGGTTCAGTCCCAGCTGCATATTCGTGCAATGCAGGGGGGTGAGTTACATGATGCTCAGGGTACCTTCCAACTCTTAGGATCTTAAATTAAACATTAAATTGCCTTCATGGTTAGGTTTTTTAAAATAAATTGCCGAGGCGCTCTAGGATTTTCCTTTGCAGATGGTGTAGAAAAAAGCTTACCTGCGTCAGACATAGCGGTAGCAGTGGCATCACCTAGTTGGGGCTACAGCAGCAGCAGGAGCCCATTTCATTACTCGGTATGCCATACTGGCTGTTCCCCATGAGGCCAACTCCACACATGGAGGAAGACCACATCCCAGTGGCTGAGCATAAGCTTGGTATGCAGGTCTCAAGTTCACTCTCCAGTTATCTCTCTGATAACAGGGCTTGGAAAAAGGCCTGTGTGAGAGATCTTGGGGGAGTCACTGCCAGCCAGAGGAGATACAGGCCTAGATGCAAATGCTTTTTGACGCTGCAGATAATCAGCTTCACACCTCTTGCTAGATCAGCTGGTATCCAAAAAACCTGGATTCTATCCCTCTCACCCCCAGTTAAGGATTTCTGCGAAACCGGCAAAACTTACATACTCTCCCCCCATAATTGCAAAGATTGCATATATCTCTCTCTCATCCTCCTAAGACCATCTGTCTGATAATGCATCACAGAAGAATAACTTTAGGAGACTTCCTCTTTTGCAGTGAGCATGTGGTGGGCAATTCATTTGCTACTCCTGGAGGGGCACAGAAGAAAAGTTAACTCTCTGGTGTGTGTTTTTCCCCCATTTCCTTTGCAGTCAACACTGCTAAAAAAAGATGACGGGAAGGGATACAAGAAGCGTGCAAACATGATTTTCTGTGCCTTGATAGTTTATACTTTCCGCCCTAACGTAGCCTACGGTACGCATCGTGGCTTGCTATAGAATCCCAGGAAATGTGCAGTTGGATATCAAATGTATTTACATGGCTGGTATCTGCGGCAGGCTACGACAGTAATGCCTCTGAACATGTGCAGAGTACTGATTTGCCACAAAACCACTGCACTCAGGCTTCATGCATCTGGGGGGGGGAATAGTGCTTGGCTGACTGAAGCTGCCTCCTCCCTTTCAATAAATTGAGCTCAAATTTTATGCCTCCTCCTCCTTTCACTGTCTCTGTATGAAACAGGGGAGAATGGAAAGCAATGGGTGAGGATCCAGGGAGGTGAGCAACCAATACAGCAGATGAGGAAATGTGAGAGCATACCATTGCCTCCTTTTGGGCGCTTGTTAAAAAGCTTTATAGGAGGGTGCTTTCTGCTTTGCTTTGTCTCCTAGACCCCACATTTATTTTTATTTTCCTGAGTACCTTAGGACATGTCAACACTTGTAGTTACTTAAGCAGGCAGTCTCAGCAGCTGGCGCATCTTCAGCTGCCATCTCCCACTGCCAGACAAAAGTGCCAGACAGATGTCAGTTTAGAATAGCAGAATTATGCATTTCTTTTTATTTAAGAGCAAAAACAGATCTTCTGATGGGTCCACAGCCTTGGGTTGTTGTTGTTGTTGTTGTTTTAAATGTGCAGCAGTTCTCTGCTTGACAATAAAACCTATCAAGGCAGCTAGGCACTGTTATTGCGCCATAGGATCTACCTTTGGGCTTTGATGTGGCAGGTTATTAGGGGGGGACAAGGCCACCAATGGTCAACTGACTGTTCCTCCCTCCCCCGAGAAGAAGCAAAGGTAACCACATTGGTCCAAAAGTGAAAACTCCCAAATACGTTGGAACCAACTGAACTGTCACAAAAATGTGGCAAGCCACTGAGCTTTCCCAGACCTCTTAATCAGGCGGTATAGTGCAGGAAACAGGGAGTGAGGAGGGATGAGGGGAAATTGCAAACAAAACGAAGGCGTACAAAAATTAGGACGGTTTTGTAGCCACAGTTATGGTTGATGACTCTTCCAAGCAGCTTGCAAATGAGTCAGAGCTTCCTGCTAGGTTGTGAGTTAGAACCAGCTTTGTCTGGAAGAGCTTCCGCAAGGCCTGTCAAAAAATAAAATAAAAAAGCAGCAGCCTGGGTTTTAAGGTAGCCGAACAGGCATCTCTTTGTGGGAAAACCCTGCCTGTGTGCTTGTGTCTGCACCCCTGTAATGCCTTCTTAATCGTTCGTTTGTAAACGGGCCACTATATAGATGCCCTTCACGTTACAGCTGCCTTGAGTTTTCCCACTCCTTGAAGGAGCATGAAACACCACCCCAACATGTCTCCGTCCAAGCAGGCACTGCCTTAGGCCAGGGACCAAAGCAAGTTTTAAGCACCAGGCAAAGCTCTCCAGCTAAAAACCTCCATCACAGCACATAGAGCCAGTAAGAAAATATTTACATATTGGTTTCACTATTTTGGGGAGATCTCCTAGCTCGTAACACAGACATCTCTGTGTACAGGTAAATAAACAGAGGGGAGGGCATTCTTTGAACCTCTCAACTGCTCTCCTCTTTCAGATACTGGAAGCACATTTTCCTACCATTTAACACAGCTGTTCTTCCTGGCCTCCTTCCTCACAGATTCCTTCCACCCATGTGAACCCCTTCAGTATGAAGATACAGGGCCTGCCTTGAATCTTGTATACTGATGTTTTGGTTTTAAACAAACTAAAACAGCTGTTTCTGGCAGAATGATATTGTCCATTCGAAGATGGGGTTTAAAAGGGGGACGTGAGGGACAGATGATTCTTCCGCTTGAGTTAAAGCACGGCCCAGGATAAACGAGAAAGCAAGAGATGGGAAAACAGATAAAAGTAGAAGGCCGAGAGCAGCTGGAAATGCTAAACTTTTTGGCTTGATGCACGTCTGCAGTTCTGTCTCTGAGGCATGTTGGATGGGGCAGGGTGGCGGAGCTGCAGAATTTTAGGCCATTAGGTGAGTAAACAATACCAAATCCAATTGTCTCAGGGCAGTATCTTGCTTGTATCCTGTGCACATGTGGGGAAATGCACTCAACTACAGCATGCACCACTTTTTCCTTTCACACAGATGCAGAGGCCAGAAGTAGGGCAACAGGCTTTATCATCAGAGGTTCAGGGCCACTGCAGGCTTCTTTTAACATTGGTAACTCCTCCCTTTTTGAAAATGTTTCGCAGGACAACCATAGGGATACCTATGGAACTCCGATGGCTCCATTCCAAACTCACTTTTTTCTGTGTTACTACATGAACATTTAGTTGCATTTAATTACGTTTTAATGACTGCCTTTTCTACGTTTTAGTTTGTTCTATATATTTGTTCTGTGTAAACTGCCTTGAGTCCCAGACTGGGGAAAAGGTGGGTTACAAATAACTTAGTGCAATGACAAGCCCAGTGTGCCCCCAGGCGCCAGGGGTGTTTTGCCTCTGACGTGGGTCCAACTGCAACCACGTGGAGGTCTCTGGATGCTAGGATGGTGATGGGTATCTCCATCTGGCTGCTCCCTCCAGCTTCCTTAAGCAGGTAAGCAGAAGAGCTTTATTTATGGAGTACATGGTTCACCCCTCTTCTCAGTCAATCCCTACAACGACCCTGTGAGGTAGTCTAAGAGGCTGCGACCGGCTCAAGGTCACCCATTGAGCTTCATGACTGAGTGGGGATTTGAACTCTGATCTCCCAGGTCCTAGTCCAACACTCTAACCGCTACACCACACTGGCTTCCTAGAGTGCTTCTGCTATGGGGCAGCTACATAAATTAAGTAGGCAAATAAATACGGGGAAAGCAAAACGTCACTTGGATCTGGAATATTTTCCTTGAAGCGTCAATTAGTTTTGTTCTGGTTTGTTTTATATGATGTTTTAAAGTGTTGCAAACTGCTTTGAGGGTTTCTTTCTTTAAAATACAAAGCGGTATAGAAATCAGACAAATAATAATAGTTGTTGCTGCCTTTCTGCTTCAAAGACTCCTGAGCCAATAACCTTACCCTTGTAGGACGCTTTGTGTGCCAAAAATTTTGCTTTGCAAAGTGACCCCGACGGCTGATAGGAGCTGCTTTGCACTGCCCCAAGGCAACAGGGGGTCAGGAGGCCACACAGCAAAGGAAGCCCGTAACTGGGCTTATGCGCCATTCTCCTGTGCCAACTGCATCCTTTTAGAGCACAGATTGAAGTGAAGACAGCATGCTGATTGAATCTTGACAGAAGACACGAGGGGGGTGCGAGGCTGTGTTGTTGGAAACCTGATTTTTCTATACCCAGAAGGTCAAAGCCTGTCTCACTCTCTCACAGACTGAAGATGTGTTCATCAAGTTTCCAAAAAAAAAACCACCCCATCAACCACCCACCCTTGCTTAAATAAATATACCAGCACTGAATGACGCCCTTGTGCTCAGGAAGGTCAAATGATTGGCTTAGGAGAAAATTGCCTCTCTGTGTCTATCCCCGGGCTAGCTAGAGTCGGGAGCCTTTCTGTGTGATCTCCTGAGAGCTGCCAAAGAATTACACCCCCTCCTATTCCTGGGTCTGCTCCTCCCAGTGATTCTGGACTCCCACTTTTGGCCTGGACTCTTATCCCCCAGTGGATACAGCAAGACTGGCAGGCACTGTGCTTAACCAAGCATCTCCATATGCTTGCACCATGTCAATATAAATTAAAATAAGTATATAAAAATGTCTGCAGCCTTACAAAACGGGAAGCTTTCTCAGCTGCCAAAGTGCAAGAGCAGGGGCTCTCTGGGGGAATGAACCCCATATTTGAAAAAGAGTTGGCCAGGCTGCAGTCCAGAAAACTTGCCCTTACCTTCAACCAGATGAGGTTGCTGCCACGGCATCGCCCTTCCTACACCAAGTCGCTCCTCCCTCCTCCTATGGGGCAAAAGCAAAGTTTGCCTGGTTCGCCACCTTGCAGGCAGAAGCGAGTTTGGCAATGTCGCTGTGACATAAAACATTTTAATGATGAAATAGGTTGTCTGGGCTGCAGCATGACAGCCATACCTATTTTGCTTTCCATGAATATATTTAAAGGATAGCTTGATTCTAGACTTGCCAGTCACCTGTGATCTGTAAAGTATAAATGCAACTAATGACTGCAATCCAGCACCCATTCAGGCACACTTAAGCCCCATTGGCTAAAATTATTGGTATAGCCTTACTGGGCAATGGATTATGGCTCCCCTGCATTTTCCGGTGTGATAAAACTGTATGCAATACTTTTCTTTTTCATTTTAAGATCTTAAAGAAAAAGTCTGTATGCCATCATACTGTGAAGCCGCCTCTTATGTGACTGCAACCACGTCCCCCTCCTCAAACACACACCACCTTTTCATTGGCAAATAAATAAATAAATGCACCTCTTGCAGTGCAATAGGAAGAATTCGGTTGAGCTGAGGATACAGAACACATTGTTAAAAGAACAAATGGCTCTCCTTATCGTTTCTAAGATAGTTAGAGCTATTTGCAGCTGTGAGATTACAGAGGGAGAATAAAATGTAATTGTTTCCTGCCCAGTTCTTTCCTTTAAATAGAACCCTTCTCTCCCGTAAAAGATTCTTGCAAAAAAAGCAGGAAGGGAAAAAAGACATGTTTTATTTTAACCAGAGCTACTCTTAATTTAATTGCATTTCTATTTATTGGGAAACATTTCAGAGTCTGTTTTTCTTTTGGTGCAGTCCCAACTCCTGCTAATAAAGTTATTTTTCATCTTCCCCTCCCCCCCCATACAATAAATAAATAAACAAACCCACTGCACATTTTACAGCTAAAGACAGACAGAAAACATACAAAACTGGAACCATTTTGTAGATGTAAAGAAATTATGGCTGCTTTTCACCAAAGCCACAGTTGTACTTTTTTTGAAAACAACAACACAACAGAATGTGAAAGCACAATTAAAATTAAGCAACAGCAGAAGCAACACATAGTGAACACAGTGCTGGCTGAAACCTGCCATAAACCAGAATAATTTCCAATGGGCATGGGGGCTGTTAAAGTATCCTACCTGCCTGTGGACTGGATATCTTGAGATTCAGAAGTAAAGACTGTCCATATTGTTTTTCATAGACAGAAAGTTCTCATAGCTATCCCAACACCTCTGTACTGTGTCCTTTGGAAGAGGCCATGTTTGGGCCATGCTTCCTTCTAGTAATATTCAAGAGAGAGAGCAAGCTATGCTGCATCTGACCCTCATCCTGCTTAAGACTGTTTCATAGGTAGCATTCTGCCTCCACTGAGATGTCCACCCTGCAGGGGAAAGAATTTGACCATTTGGTGCAAAGTCAGTAGAAGTGTTTGCTTTGCCACCTGTATGTAGCTTCCCAACCAAGGGGAAAAAGCAAGCACGTGTCCTAACGTTATGACAATGGCACAGGTAGCTTTTCATCAATATTTCTTCTGTGTAGAAACTGACATTTCAGCCTCAGTTATATATTTCGTAGCATGTGCCATATCACACTGTCTCCTGCACCCATAACCTCTAACCACGTGGTTTGGGCAGATTGTGCAGCTCCGCACCACACTAATAATATCTGCTAGTACATAAACCCAGAATTCACCTGAGCTGCCATGTGAGTGGATGTTGCAGCTGTGGATGCAACCATCCTGCTCTAGACCAGGTTTCACCAGTCTGGTGCCTTCAGACATTTTGGGCTAGAAGCAGCCGTGCTGGGTGGGGCCAATGGGAGTTGGTTGTCCAAAACATATGAACGTATATCAATGGAGCTTTCGAGTGATCCCCAAAAAGTGTTTTAGGTATATACATCAATGCGCACCATTCAGCAGGACTCCGTTTCACTCTATGCCAAGTTATATAAGAGCAACGTGTCCCAAACTTGGGTCTCTGGCTGTTTTTGGACTACAACTCCCATCATCCCTAGCTAACAGGACCAGTGGTCAGGGATGATGGGAATTGTACTCCAAAAATAGCAGGAGACCTAAGTTTTGGAAACACTGCAACAGAGTATGAACATTTCCCTACAGTGACCCCCAAAAGAGAATTTTGCTTGCGTCTAAGAACCACCCCTTCCCCACCACAGACAAGAGGGTTCCCTTCAACAGTGGGGCAGGTGCTCTCAATGCCTGCTGTGTGCAAAAGAACTCCAGATCCATGCGGACTGCGCCCACATCCATCTCCTTTGCCCATGGCGCTGTCCTGAACTGGAAATGAATGCACAACCCTTGTTTAAAGGCTTCCCTGAATGACGACTGAGGGAAATTTCACACATCATAGGCATCATTTGGTAACTCGGCTGATCGCTGAATGTGTGAGACAGCGAGGATCAGTCACCACTTATCAGTCAGGCAAATTATCTCCACCGAAGACAGGTTAATAAGGGGAGGGTGGAGGGGAAAGAATAATTTGTGCTCATTTGCTGTACAGGTGACTGGTGCTAGTAATCTTGAGTGTGTGAAGTCATCCAACTGGGTGAAAATTAGCTGATGTGAACACCCACTTCCTCTGTGATGCTTTCTGTGGAAAACCTAGCTTTGGAACTTTGGAAGACATTTTGGAAAGAGTTAATGGCAACCCAGAAGCATTTTTCTTAACCTTCTGTTCAGCAGCATACTCTTTCTTTTTATCTTCTACTACACCGTGGTATAAATTTTCTGTTTAGATAATCAACTGTTTTTTTTCTGGGTGGGGTGGAGAGATGATATTTTTCCCCCGCAGCTGTGCAAAAATCCTCTTTTCATTCCCTAATCACTCACTTCATGTCAGGAAAATAGGACCGTGATGCATACAGTTCTATTCTGAGCGGGTTAAAGTAAAATGCAGTTACTTATTCAGCAATTCTCTCCCCATTCTCCTCCCCCCCCCAAAAAAAAACAATGGTCTTAAATGCCGTAAGCATTAACAGCTTCTGGCTGAACGGCATTTGTTAAAAGAAAGAAAGAAACAAAAGAAAATGAAGGTTCTAATAATATATGACTCCACAGACATGTCAGCCAATTGAGATTGGAGATATTTTACCTATTACAGAAAGCAATTGTTTCTTTTTTAAGGTGTTAAATTAGCATTGCAAGAAAGAACTGTGACAACTGTGAAGAATGGATCAGAGTCTTATATCTGTCTCCACTCAGAAATGTGACATATCTCCTGCTACTCTTGGTATATGCCATTATATTACATCCTTTTGTATTCATGGTGACACAAGGCAAGGCCCTTTGTTGTTTTTGCTACCACAGCTTCCCCTCTGGCATATATATATATATATATATATATATATATATATATATGCTCATCTGGAATAAACTCAGTATTTCCACCTTGGATGCTCAAGTCCAGGCAGGGCAAGTAAGTTAATAAGTGCTTCAGTTTGATAGCAGGGGCTGACATGTGCTAAAGATTCATTGGGTGGTTTCTTACTTGGTTGCATTCACTTGAAGCAAAGCAACGAAAGTGTGAACCTACAACCAGAAAGGAATAAGAGGAGCTTATTGACGGCTCTCAGAGATCTTGTTTCTTGCTGTTGTAGAAACCATTTCCATTTCCTATCACTGAACCAGCTCCACTAGCCTGTTGCTTCGTCCCCTCTGTGTTTTGGCTGGCCTGCTCTATACAAAACAACCCCCACTCTGAAATTGCAGAGAAAGAACTATTGGCAGTTTCCAACCAGCACTTGAAAAGGACACAAAAACAATTATTGGAGGTAAGGAGGAGCAATCAGGGTGGGAAACACAGTTAAAGCCACAGCCTTCTGTCACCTTACAAGAAAGCAGCTATTGTTTCTAGCCGCCTCCAGTCGGCTGGATGAGATTCAGTAACAATTGATTCAGTGACAAGTGAGAAAACCAGACGGCAGGTGTTTGTTTTTAAAAATAGACTATCGGAGACCAAAACAGCTGATGGCACTGAGGAAGCTTGATCCTCAGGGACACAGGCTGAATGCGATTCCATTCTTCCTCTCCTCTCCCTTTGAATGTTGTTTTTCATAGCCTGCTTTCTGTCTCTCTTCCAAGGGCTTAGGTGCAAAGCAAGACAAAAGGCAGCAAGCACACGTGGTGTAAGCCAAAATCCGCTCATTACTGTCGGTAGAGCCAGCTCCCCCCCCCACCTCCCCTGGTGACTGGTGTGATCCAAACGCATCTCCTCAAGTTTAAACAAGGCATTACTTTATCTGAGGGTCTCAAGTAGGAAACGTTCAAAACACCCTCTTGTCAAAAGGATGAACAAGTTTCTCTCCTCTCTTTCACACCCTCTCGCAAATATCGGCCCTAAATTTAAGGCTGCCTGAGGCGATTACCAGTGCAACAACTCTGCTTTTCTTACATCTCCCCAGCAGGATATGAAAGCAATTTCTTTTCTTTTTCTTCTTCCTTTTTAATAACTTTCAAAAATAGAATATTTTCTCTCTTTGGGTGTTTAGTGAACAAATGCCCCAGGCATTAAGAGACAGGCTCTCCTCTGCTGAGGAGGATGTGAACATGAGGTAGGGAAAGCAGAACCCAGCGCTTCACGCTCCATCCTGTGCCAGCTTCTGAACTCTCCTTCATTTTGGAGCTCAGCCACCTCCCAAATCCATCTAGGGGCCTGGGATTTGAAAGGCAGGTGACGCCTGCTCCCAGAAAAAGCAGAAAGCACCTCGGTGCGAGGACGGAGAGCGCAAGGTAAGCAGAAGCACCAAGCAGGCTAGCCGAAAGCACCCCCCCTCTCCACCCTTTGTGCTACACACTGCTTCCCCTCCAACAATTCTTGCGCTCCAGCTTTTCCAATCTGACAAGAAATCTACGATGCGGAAAAATCCACTGGCAAAGCGGCGCCTTTACGTGACCCAAAAGGTCCTCCTCTCCTCCAGCAAGCTGACCGATCTGTTCGTAAGGGCCTCAGGGCTGCTGGCCAGCTTGTAGCCGAAGAGTTTCATGGCCGGGCTGCAGACGTTCTGCACCACCTGGGCGAGCTTGAAAGGGATGCTGAAGCGCCACTTCTCAAACTGCTCAGAGGAGTTTTTCTGGGTGGAGTAGATGCCGTTGCTGTTGTGAGGTGCCTGGGTGTTCTTGCGGATCCACTCCTCTACCTGCGGGGTGATGGCGACGCCCGAGAATCGGTACATCTCCTTGGCCTTTTGGAGGGGCGACCTGGCAATGTCCTCGTAGCGGACCAGCATGTAGCGGCCGCGGAGCCAGGCCGGCTGCCTCAAGCCGAGCTCCGCTGAGAGCCGGATGCTCTCGCAATTCCCCCGCAGCCGCTGCACTTCGTCCTTGTTGAGGGTCGCCGCGCCTTCCGTGGCCCACTTCTTCCACGTCTCGTACTTCCCGGAGAAAGCGACCATGCGGGAAGCCAGCACTGCCCGGGGGTCCCTCACCAGCTGAATGATCCTCATGTCCAAGCGAGGGTCCTCCACGAGCGGGCGCAAGTACTCCAGCTGCCGGATCCGCACCACCTTCAGCGCCATGTGCTCCTTACGGCGGCAGGCCTCCGTGGCCAGGGTCACGTTGAGGGGGCCGCAGCGGCGGTTCTTGCAGTGGTACTTCTCAAAGACCTTCTTGACGAATGGCGTGCAGACGGGCTCCTCGCACAGGGAGCGGCTGGAGCCACGCCGGAACAGGAACTGGGTCAGGTGGTCCTCCGGGAACGGGATGATGAAGTTCTCCAAGATGTAGAGGTCGCAGAGGAAGAGCTGCTTCAGGACGTCCCGGTAGACAAGGGCTGAGCCCACGGCGTTGGCGCCTCCGGTCTCAAAGGACACGGTCCTTTCAATGTGCCACAGCGGCTCGAAGAGGTAGAAGATGTTGCCCTGTTGGTTGAAGAATTCCCCCACGAAGGAGGAGCCGGTGCGGGTGGTGGCCATGAGAAGAATGTGTCTCCGGGTTCCCTGAACAGGCGCTGGCAAAGTCCCCCCGAGCTGCAAAGTGACATTCTGAAGGCGGTTCCGGAGCTGGGAGAAAGCCGCATCCAGCTCACTTAAGGACAGCAGGGAGCCATTCTCTGGCAGCACCAAGCCAGAGTCCGTGCTGTTGGCTTCCATCAAGGACTGTGGAGACTGCTTTAGTTTGTCAGACACCCTGTGAAGAAAGAGAACAAAAGTCACCCTAACAAATAGCAGCAGCAATATTAAACATGCAATGTTTCAAAGGTTATTTCAGGCCTTAATAAATCAAGTATAGCTGCTGGTTCTCACCTACTTGCCAAAGGCCTGGGGTAGAGACGACATTAGGCACCAAAATGTCTTGGGCTTGCTTGCCCGGGGTGAAGAAAAGTTTCATAGCAGAATGCTTACCTGCTAATTCTAATATTCTGACTTGAACCCCTGATAAACCTTCTAAGGAATCCCTATATCCTCCAGAACACTATTCGCAAATCGGTGCCTCAGTTAGTCCAAAAGCATAGTCTGTGTGTATGTATCTCTTCAGCAAAGTCAACACAAGTGGCAGGGACAAGTGGCAGCACAACCAGCCAGCCATTCACAATTTGCCACCAGAGGCTGTTGCCCTGCCATTGTAACTTGCCATAAAGCCAGCCCGGGCAATAGTGATCTTCTGTTATAGGTTAAAGGTAAAGGGACCCCTGACCATTAGGTCCAGTCGTGGCCAACTCTGGGGTTGCGGCACTCATCTTGCTTTATTGGCCGAGGGAGTCGGCGTTTGTCCGTAGACAGCTTCCGGATTACGTGGCCAGCATGACTAAGCCACTTCTGGCGAACCAGAGCAGCGCACGGAAACGCCGTTTACCTTTCCACCAGAGTGGTACCTATTTATCTACTTGCCCTTTGATGTGCTTTCGAACTGCTAGGTTGACAGGAGCAGGGACCGAGCAATGGGAGCTCACCCCATCGCGGGGATTCGAACCGCCGACCTTCTGATCAGAAAGTCCTAGGCTCTGTGGTTTAACCCACAGCGCCACCCGCGTCCCTTTGTTATAGGTTACCCGGTAGCAAAAGGGAGTGTTTGAAAATAGAAATGCTTGTCTATGTACCATGGTAGTTAACTACCATGCTTGTATAAGCACTCGGAAGTGTCAGTTATTAGTGGTCTATGGAAAGTGTAATAACCACTGTCTGAGACGGCTTTTGACACAAGCAGGATGACCGGGGGGGGGGGCGTAACTTTGCTTTGCATTTAGACGGCCCCAGGTTCCAGGTAGGGAACCCTGTGTGAAACTCTGCCAGTCTGTGTAGACAACACTAATCTGGGTGAGCCCAGTGGCCTCACTCAGTATAAGGCATTTTTCTATGTTTCTGTGAGGCGTCTTATCTCTACCTTTAAAAGCTGTTCAGAAAAGTGAACTTTTGCAGCTGCAGCTTGTCAAGCAAGAGGGAGAAAAGGTGTGCTTCGTGAAATTCCCTCTTGCCCCTTTCTAGGCGGATTCTGCTAGAAGGCTCATATCAAATCAATTTGTATGAAACCAATTCCAGCCATCCATTGCTGCCACCCATCCCTGTGTGGGGCATGATGTTTAAAAGAGCAACCTGCCTGCATTCCTGGGTAAAGAGGTAGCTTAATTCACACTGGGAGGCAAGAAATATTTACCTTGTTCCGAAAGGCCGGAGAGATGGTGGTAGCAAGTTGGGACCTGCAAAGGTGGTAAGATATAGCTGCAGCCTGAAGGCTACGCTAGGGTACAAAGAAAGCCTCTCTTCCAGCACAGCTCTCCTTTCCCCCTCCTACCTTGAGATGATGTTGTTCTCCTTCTCAATAATGACAAGGGCTACCACAAAGACCAGGAGGATGGCGTATTTGCTCCTCATCCTTAGGCAATGCAGCAGCTCCCAGAAGTCTTGAGGTAACGGGTGCCCTTTATCCATGGAGAGAGGGAGTGTTGCGTTCGATGACTTGCCAAAGAAGGGCCTTTCCCCTTTGAGGAGAAGGGGGTAAAGGGACCTTCTTCAAACTTCCCCGTTGTTCTTCAGCTATCTGGAAAGCATCGTCTAGCATTAGGATGCCCTGCAGAGAGAGAGAATGTGAGAGAAATTGCACGTGCCAATAAGTATACTGTGTGCTTAGGAGCATGTCTGAACTGCATGCAAAATTCATGCACTTTCAAATTGGTTCTATCTGGACTTAATGGGCTTTAGACCGCTGTCCTTGGCTCTGCCGACAGAGGAGATTCATCCAGATTGCTTCCAAAGGATGTGAATCACCAAGGTCCCTGCCCACCTTCAGGGGGAAACAGGGTAGCCACAAGAAGGCTGGGGCTGTGCTGTTGCCTCCTGGAGGTACGCATCACCCTCCCATGTCAGTGGGGGACATCTCTCCCTGGTGGCTGTGTCACCTGGCCTCTCCCCTCCCCCTAAAGCTCCTGGCTCACACCTACATTCGCTTGGCTTCATCCTTCCCCTTGCACCTTTCCTGGCTTAAATTTGGGGTGCTGCCAATTTCCGTCTCATGATTCCAACTAGGGTGGTAGGACAGCATCCTAGCATGGCTCCTCCATCCCTCGGCACAACCCAAGCAAAGACCCAGAGTTCCTCCAAGGTGGCACTTCATGATGGAGAGTGTGCACAGGATTTGTGAAACTTCCCTTTACCTCAAGTGATCAGCAGAGAAAGAAGCAGGTGCTTCGACATGGGGTGTTTATTATGGGAGCGGTACTTATCAATGCAAGTGGGGTTGTTATTGTTTTTGCAGGATCTGCATGATGTATTTTTCCCTCCCCACCCCCAATTCAATCTTCATATTTGCTTTCCAGGACAGCTCCAACCCGTTAAAAAAAAAAAAGCCTATTGCCAACTATCCATTTGCAATATTCTCAGTGACCAGATTGCATATTAAAAAGCCATCTGGAAGCACCCACAGTTGTCTGAGCTTTCCTTCCCGAGATTCTGTGCCAAGCAATGTGATCCAGTTCTGGCTGGCACCATTGCAAACTGTAAATGGGGGGAACTGCATATCTTAACACTCTCTCTCTTTCCCTCTCTTTCTCTGTGTGTATTATATGTATGCATTTAAAAATATTGCATATCAAGAAGAGAACTTCTAGCCTATCCTGACTTTTCTCCCGACACCCTTTCTTTCTTTTCTTTTCTTTTCTTTCTTTCTACTGGGAGTGGCCGCCGGGACCACATAACATCGGTCCTGAGAGATCTGCATTGGATCCCAGTACGTTTCCGAGCACAATTTAAAGTGTTGGTGCTGACCTTTAAAGCCCTAAACAGCCTCGGTCCTGTATACCTGAAGGAGCGTCTCCACCCCCATCGTTCAGCCCGGACACTGAGATCCAGTGCCGAGGGCGTTCTGGCGGTTCCCTCATTGCGAGAAGTGAGGCTACAGGGAACCAGACAGAGGGCCTTCTCAGTAGTGGCGCCAGCCCTGTGGAACACCCTCCCTTCAGATGTGAAGGAAATAAGTAGCTATCTTATCTTTAAAAGACATTTGAAGGCAGCCCTGTTTAGGGAGGTTTTAAATATTTATTGCTGTATTGTTTTTAACACTCGATTGGAAGCTGCCCAGAGTGGCTGGGGAAACTCAGCCAGATGGGTGGGGTATAAATAAATTATTATTATTATTATTATTATTATTATTATTAATTTATTTATTTTCTTTCTTTCTTTCTTTCTTTCTTTCTTTCTTTCTTTCTTTCTTTCTTTCTGAGCAGGGTGCTTTTGTGGGGTGGGCAGGAGGGCATAGGGGGAGCATTCCAACATATGACCTTAAAGCTGCAACAAGGTTCTGCTGATTGTGTAGTTTGGCCCCTCTGCCTCAACTGCCTTTTTGAGTACTGATTTAATGCTTGGGTGCTATGTGGCAGTTTGCATTGTTAGTTAATCTTAATGTGTACCGGCCATCTTTCTCCAAGCAGGAAGACAAAGCTGCATAGTTTAAAGGCACGAGGAAAGGTAGGAAGGAAACTAACTAATAGACTTTATTTGCGTAGCCGACAGGCCATAGCATCAAAGGACAAACACCAACAAAAATACATTACAAATATAATTACCATAAAATCTTATGACCTATTAAAACCCTAGGTAGAAGCTGGATTATCATTCATCAACGACCCTCTGTCCCATGGGTGGCGGCCTTTTCTCTGGTAGATTTTTTCAGGTCAGTTAAGTAAATAGACCAGCCAAATTGAAAGATTATAAATATAAATATAACCTCGGAGGGATGGTCAGGACAGGGAGAAAGATAATAATAACCAGATGCAGATAAATTAATAATCTCAATACTTAAAACTTGGCAGAGGTAATAAAATGATAATAATAAAACATAATTATAATAATAATAAGATCCTAGGCGAGGAATCCGGGTGACAACACTGATGTCATTCAGATAGCAGCTCTCAGTCTCGTTGCTCTCTCGATAAATCTGGCAACCTTCTCTGTTGTCGAGCTGTTCTGGTCGGCTAGGAGTGAGAACAATTTGGCTTCACAAGAGCGGCCCGGGATGGCAGATGGAAGGAAAGGTATAGATCAGGCAATTAATCCTAAATATTTTCCTAGGAAGCAAGGCTGGCCCTCGCCTTGGAGCTTTCAGTGCTGGGAAAGGGCTAGAGTGACAGCAGCAGTAGAAGTGAAAGTCCCACCTGTTGCTCAACAGAAATTGATTATTTATTCATCATATCGGCTACCTGCATTCATGGCCCATGGGCACCCAAAGAGAGATACTCTAATTACAAAAGCATAAAGCACTGGGCGACAATGAAATACGATTAAAAAAAAATCCAATAAAAGCAAGTTCAACCGTCACATAATAAACAACAGTAAAAAAAGAGAAAGCAGCAAGCCTGACAGCTAATTTCTTGTATAAAACTAGCCTCCAGATAGGCTCATCCATCAACCACCAGCAAAAGCTTAAAAAAAACCAAAAAACCTTTCACAAAAATGTATTTTCTTGCCAGTGGAATGCAGCAGGGAAGGGAACTAGGTTAAGGCTCTATTTCAGAAGCATTTCTCATGGTGGGGGTGCTTGCTCCCCACTCTTAACGAAGAACAAAGTTTCTCCCCCAGATATCAGGGGCAGGAAGGAAATAGTCATCTATGTCGTAGATTCTACGAACCTCCTTTTTAAGAATGGCATCTCTGCCAATGGGAGTTTCGAAACAGCTCAGGTGCAGAAAAGAAAGAAAGAAAGAAACTTTATACACATAAGATTCTCCATACACATTTTTGGATTATCCTTGTAACGAAGTATAAATATTCTGCATTATTTCTTAATGTAACTAAATAAAATTATATTGAAGTTAATGGAGCGGTGAAACCAAACCAAACAGGGAAAGCAGATTTTCACCCAGTTCATTTCACGCCTTTAAGGCAAACTTTAAAAAAGCAGCAAAGGTAAATAAAGAATGTGCTGGAGAGGGAGAGTTCGCATACATTGCTGAAGGTATTGCAGATACTACCCAATGGGTACCCGAAGTACTGTGCACTGCTGTTGGGAGATAGTTCTAGCTTTTCCTTAGGCACAGCTTGGAACTCTATAGGAAATTTGCAAACCTGGCTTGATCAGAGAACTTGGAGTGCCACAAAATCTGGACATTTTGTATCACAGGCAACGACAGTTCTAAAATAATCGTATTTGTAAATTTATTGTCTTTACTCAGCTAACAGTGGAACTAGACTCTTATCTTGGATACTGTGTTCTCTGCATTTGCTGAGAGAAAAAATGTATGAGCAGAAGGACTGACAGGGAAGGATGGCTGCGAAACCCACCCTTCCTGCCTATCCTGTGCCCATCAATTGTCCTTGCAGGGGGTTAACTTTCCATTTTAGACCATCACCGTGAGAAAAAACAACAATTCTCTAGGGCAGGGGTCTGCAACCCGCGGCTCCGGAGCCGCATGTGGCTCTTTTACACCTTTGCCGCGGCTCCGGGGCGGATACTAGCGAGGGGAGGAGGCGCATTGTGCGCCCCGACACTCCTCACTGTGGCGGGCGCTGTACTGGCTGTGACGTCGCATGGGGGCGGTGCGTTAGTCACACACCGTCCCAACGTCACCTTCCCACCTGCTGTCAGATCATGGCTCCGGAGATATATTTGTTTTAAATGTCACAATGGTTTTGCGGCTCCCAGTTGTTGTTTTTTCTTCGGAAACGGGTCCAAGTGGCTCTTTTTGTCTTAAAGGTTGCAGACCCCTGCTCTAGGGGAAGGTTTTTTTGGGAGCGGGAGAGAAAAACATTTGGGAACTGTGTTTCCCCCATATCATGCAGCCCCACCCTAAGACCAGGGGTCGGCAAGGTTTGCCTCCTGGGCCGGTCCACTCCCGTGGAGATTGCTTTGTGGGCCGGATCACGTCTGCGCAGACGCAATTTCTGGCACCACGAAAGCAAGTCACCGCTCCAAGCTGCACCAGTTTAGTGCAGCGTGCGGGGACTCGCCAAGCGGTCGGCTCATGGGCCCTTTAAACGACCCCCGTGGGCTGCTTGTGGCCCATGGGCCACAGGCTGCCGACCCCTACTAAGATAAATCAGTGGGAGAGAGATAGGACTCCCATTAATTAAAGTGGACACGTCGCATCTCGCCACACAGGCCTGGGAAATATACAGCACTCTGGTATCTCCCCCGTGTGCTGCCTCAAACCATCAAGGAAACATCTGGGGCTCTCGGCATATGGAAACCCTGCTTCTACATCAAGGGCTTGAAGGCTGCTCTGTTTTGCTGCGTGAACAAGGCTCCAGCTCGGCAGAGAGAGCAATAAAAAGAAAGCAGGGGGCCTCCTCTCCCTTGCAACCTCCATCCTCAGCTGCTGAGAGCATCCATCAACCTCTGCCCCCTTAACATCTCTCCGTTCCCAAAAATAAATCTTCCCCAAAGACCCCTTGCTGCACTTCCCCTCTGGCACCAGGCCCTCCTGGCTTTTCAGACTCTTGCGCTCCAAGCTCTGAAAGGCAACTGTCTATACTCTGCGCAAGCAGAACTCGCTGGTCCCACCAACTGTTTATTTGCAGAAGCCCAGAGGCTTCTCTCTGATCTGCAAAAGGGGAGGTGGGGGCCTCGAACCTGGAAAGGGAATCCCACTGAGGGCAGGAACCACCTCCGACTCCTTAATAAGGGGCTGAATGAAACACACGGCACTGGGCCCACCCTCTGCCTATTCGGGGAAAGAGCTGGGTATCTTTGTACTTCTTCCTCCACTGTGGAATTGGAAACACCAGCCCAGTACGATCCATCCTCTAGAATGCCCTGCTAAGTGAGGAGGGACAGTCTTAAATAAATAAACAGTAACTCTCTGGTAGCAAAGAGGTCATAAAAACCGACCCTTGTTGTGGGCAAGCGCTGGTTAAGCATGCCAATGCTCTGATGTGCACACTAACTTGGTGCGAGCAGCTATGGCTTCAGAATTCCAGCATTTGCTCGCAAATCCAGGTGTTAGCTCAGTAGGGATATGCCAGGGATTGGTTGGATGCAGAGGAATAGTGGGAAGAACCCGCTGGGGAACCACCAAGGGAAGGCGGCTCAGAGCCTGGGGATTGGGGGTGGGACAACGATGGTGAGTGGTCAGAGGGAGAAGACAGGGAAGAGGAGGTGGCAGACGCTGAAGGGGTAACAGGGCACAGAGTTGGGAGAGTCTGTTGCAGAAAAAGTCAGGAGTCGGAGGTAGAAGCTGAAGCAGGAGGGTGGGAGGAGGGAGGCCAAGAGGCAGAGATGAGTCAGGCTAGTGAAAAGCAACAGGTGTCTCTCCCTTCCCAGAACCAGGAGAGGGCTGAAATGGGTGGGGGAAAGACAGGCACGCAGGCACAGTCTCCAGTTGCTTGGAAGAAGCCCTGGAGAGGGGAGGACTTACAAGGGTTTGGGGAGACAGGGGCTTTTAGACTCAGCAACTGATTTCATGGAGTCGGACCTACCTGCTGCTGTGCTCATTAGGCCTGAAACCCAGCCAAGAGTGTGAAGATCATGTTTCTGTAATAACAAGCTTTGAACTTGTGTAATTTACTTTTTTTTTTAATAAGATTTTTATTAGTTTTACAAAAGTTTTTATAACAAACAAACATAAAAAAAAACAGACAAACAAAGAAATATAATTTCAAAATATCCTTTCATAAACTTCTTTCCTCGGACTTCCCCATACCTCCCCTTTCTGCATCCTCATGTCCAAATTTTTTAGCAACTTATAAGTGTTTTTTCCCATCCTAATTCCTCATAGTCCTTTCTTGGTCTATTCTTATATTACTGCAACCCTTTCTTTCTGTAAAATCTCGACAATCTAAACTTCATCAAGTTTATAATAGTTCTTAAGATAAATCTTAAATTTCTTCCAGTCTTCTTCCGCAGCCTCCTTTCCCTGGTCTCGAATTCTGCTCGTCATTTCCGCCAATGTCATATAGTCAATCACTTTCATCTGCCATTCCTCCAAGGTGGGTAAATCTTGTGTCTTCCAATACTTTGCGATCAGTATTCTTGCTGCTGTTGTTGCATACATGAAAAAAGTTCTATCCTTTTTTGGCACCAATTGGCCGACAATGCCCAAGAGAAAGGCCTCTGGTTTCTTAAGGAAGGTATATTTGAATACCTTTTTCATTTCATTATATATCATCTCCCAGAAAGCCTTAATCTTCGGGCATGTCCACCAAAGGTGATAAAAATTACCTTCAGTTTCCTTACATTTCCAACATTTGTTATCAGGCAAATGGTAAATTTTTGCTAGCTTAACTGGGGTCATGTACCACCTATAGACCATTTTCATCACATTTTCCTTTAAGGCACTACATGCCGTAAATTTAATACCAGTGTTCCACAACCTTTCCCAGTCAGCAGACATAATATTATGACCAATGTCCTGTGCCCACTTAATCATAGCTGATTTAACTGTTTCATCTTGTGTATTCCATTTCAACAGCAAGTTATACATTCTTGACAAATTCTTAGTATTGGGTTCTAACAATTCTGTCTCAAGTTTTGATTTTTCCACCTGGAAGCCAATTTTCCTGTCTTGTTTGAAAACCTCCATTATTTGATAATAGTGGAGCCAATCTTGTACTTTGGGTTTTAGTTTTTCATGGCTCTTTAATTTCAGTTTCTCTCCATCCTGTTCTAAGATCTCACAATACTTTGGCCATCCGACCTCCATATTAACTTTCTTGTGGGCCTTAGCCTCTAAGGGTGACAACCATCTAGGGGTTTTGTTTTCCAACAGATCTTTGTATCTCATCCAAACATTAAACAATGCTTTCCTTACAATATGATTTTTAAAGGCACTATGCACTTTGATTTTGTCATACCATAGATATGCATGCCAGCCAAATGCGTTATTGAAACCTTCTAAGTCCAAGATATCTGTATTCTCGAGGAGCATCCACTCTTTCAGCCAGCAGAATGCTGCTGCTTCATAATACAATTTTAAGTCCGGCAGGGCAAATCCCCCTCTTTCTTTTGCATCTGTTAATATTTTATATTTTATTCTGGGCTTTTTGCCCTGCCAGACAAATTTCGCAATGTCTTTCTGCCACCTCTTGAAACAGTCCATCTTGTCAATAATCTGCAAAGTTTGAAATAAAAATAACATTCTAGGCAATACATTCATCTTAATCACTGCAATTCGGCCTAACATTGACAATCTCAAATTTGACCATATTTCTAGATCTTTTTTAATTTCTGACCAACATTTTTCATAATTGTCCTTATACAAATTCAAGTTTTTAGATGTTAAATTAACCCCTAGGTATTTCACCTTCTTAACCACCGTCAGACCTGTCTCTTCTTGAAACTTATTCTTTTCCATATCTGTTAGGTTTTTCCCTAAGACTTTAGTTTTTTGTTTATTCAATTTAAATCCAGCTACCTGTCCAAATTGTTGGATTATTTCCAACACTCTTTTTGTACTAGTGTTTGGCTCCTGCAAGGTCAATACAAGGTCATCTGCGAATGCTCTTAACTTATAGTGTTTGGTTCCGACCATTACACCTTTAACTTGCTGGTCATCTCTAATCATGTTCAGCAACACCTCCAGGACCGAAATAAAAAGCAATGGGGAAATTGGGCACCCCTGTCGTGTTCCTTTTTCTATCTTAAGTTCCTCAGTTATTACATTATTTACAATCAGCTTAGCTTTTTGTTCGGAATATATTGCACCCATACCATTCTCAAATCCTTGTCCTACCCCCATCCCATGAAGATTCTTTTTCATAAAACTCCACGAAATATTGTCAAAGGCTTTCTCCGCATCCACAAATATCAAAACTGCTTTAGTATTTATGTTCACCTCTAACTTTTCCAAAATATCTATTATGTTCCTAACATTGTCTGAGAGGTGTCTTTTTGGGAGAAAGCCTGCTTGGTCTCTGTGAATCTTCTCCATCAATACTCTTTTAAATCTTTTTGCTAAAATGTCTGCAAAAATTTTGTAATCCACATTCAATAACGAAATTGGGCGGTAGTTCTTCAGTTGAGTCTTTTCAGTCTCTGTCTTTGGTATGAGTGAGATATATGCTTCTTTCCACGATTCGGGTGCCTTTTTTCCCTCTAAGATCTCGTTACACACCTCCTTTAACGGTTGTATCAACCATTCCTTTAAAGATTTGTAATATCTGGAAGTCAGTCCGTCTGGCCCTGGAGATTTGCCCAATTGCATGTCCTGAATGGCACCCTCTATCTCTTGTTCTGTTATTCTCTGGTTTAGATCCACCTTGCTATGATGAGAGATTTTTTGTAGTCCATATTTATTAAGGAATTTATCTATGTCCTCTTCATTTTGTAATCCTTGGGAATAAAGTTTTTTAAAATAACTCACAAAACAATTTCTTATCTCGTTAGGTTTAGATATATTTTTTCCATCCACTTCTAGGCTTGTGACTGTATTTAATTTCTGTCTTTTCTTAAGTTGCCATGCCAGAAGTTTACCACATTTGTCTGCCGACTCAAATGTCTTTTGCTTCATTTGCTTTATTTTCCATTCTATCTCTTGGTTCATCAATTCCATATATTGCGTTTGATACAACTTAATCTCTCTCAAAATCTCCTGGGACTTTGGTTTTGATCTTAATTTTTTCTCTCCTTCTTTTATCTTTTCCAGAATTTTTCCCTTTTTCTCAATCTGTTTTCTCTTCTTTATTGAATTTTGTTGAATCAAAAATCCTCGCATCACAGCTTTACTTGCGTCCCAGATCACTCTTTTTTCCACATCGCCCTTTAGATTAATTTCAAAATAGTCCTTTAGAGTTTTTTGGGCCTTCTGAACTTGTGTAATTTACTGACCGGTTTTGCTCTGGGACAGGATATTTGGGGCAGCTGGGAAAAAATGTCATAATCAAATGCTGCCATTTCTTTTAACAGTTGCGCAAATGAAATCACCTACAGATTATTCCTGGCAGGAGCTTGTGTATGTGTAGGAAATTAAATATATTTAAAGCTAGGCATAAACTCTAATAATGTGGCCAGTAAGATAAAAGTTCAACGGAATCCCAGTAAGATTTTTGTTTTCAAACCCAGCTAAAAGGCAGCCAGTAGGAACGGTCGCTGCTTTCCAATTGTCCATCAATCTATCATAAACAAGAACCACCTAACAACTGCCATGGGATAGTTTATCTAGCTGCCAAAATCTGCCTGCCAATATTTCTTAAGAAATATTTCTTAAGAAATATTGTAAAATTAATGAATGCTAAAATGTTGAGGTTTTAGAAAAAAAAGGGGATTACAGCTGTAAAAGATTAAGTAAAAGAATAGAATAAGGGGGAAATGTGATAAAACCAAGGGTTAGGATTTGCTGAAACAAATTTGGAAATTGGGATGTAGAAGGGGGAGGTATGGAGAAGTCGGTGAAGTAAGGTTTAAGAAAAAAGGAGATGAAACTATTAAAAAAAAAACCAAAATCTGCCTGCCAAAGGCCTTAAATAACCAGTCTGTCCTTATCGGTAGTGAAGCGAAACAGCCCCTTTATTGCTTACACAAAGGTTTCACAATATTTCAGTGTTTCGGAGTGAGGGGCAGAGCCATTCTGTAAATATTTGGATCCCAGAACAGGTGTCTCAGGCTGGAGAAACACAATCCCACCCACCCACCCTGGGAGCGGAAGAGATGGTGCCAACACCATGTATTCTCACCCTATTTTTGTCCCTGTGCAGAAGCTGCTTGACAGGAGGTGATGGCCCAGCAAGAGAAATGCGTGTGGAGACCAGAGGAACCAACGCATCACAAAACACTTCCACCCCTCTTAAAACTATTGCCTGCCTCCAGCCTCAGGGTACGTCCTGACTGTTGTAAATGATGTTGTGTGTGACAGGAATCCAACTGCAAACAGATTATTAGAACCCTTTCTTTAACATGCACATAATCCAAGTTTCCTCCAGGGGTCCATGAACCTTCATCCTGCTTTTTCACGAAACTTTGGCACGGGTTGCTTTTTACTAATGAACCCCCTCCCCCTTTCCAAAATACATTTGGCCTGCCTTTGGGTTTTGGTACAGAATCACATGACTATAATTGAAGCCCATGCACTTCTAACGAGGAACCCAAACAATAAATAGATTCTTTATTCTTTACTTTTTACATTTTAAACCAATATTTATACATAAAAGTCTCGGGAAGCGGTATATTTCGTCCCAGAAAGTGGAGGGCATGCTCAGGCCAAATGTGCTATGCTTATGGATACCATATGTTTAAAGATGACAAAAAAAATATGTTCTGGAGGTTATGCTGCTTGAGTCATAAAGTGGTATCTTCTGCAGCAGTTATAAAGTAGTATCTCTGAAGTGGCATATGAATAAGAGTAAGGCAATGTCCTACAACATAGCAGTGGCTGGAGGGGGGTGGGACTCTAATTACAGTGGTACCTCGGTTTACATATGCTTCAGATTACATACGCTTCAGGTTGCAGACTCCGCTAACCCAGAAATATTACGTCGGGTTAAGAACTTTGCTTCAGGATGAGAACAGAAATCGTGCAGCGGTGGCGCAGTGGCAGCAGGAGGCCCCATTAGCTAAAGTGGTGCTTCGGGTTAAGAACAGACCTCCAGAACGAATTAAGTTCTTAACTCGAGGTACCACTGTAATCATCATTTTAGGTAGGGTAGGAAATAGAGGCATGTACTGTTCAAGCCCTGCAAATAACATTAAGTCTTTGGATTCGCCAGGCCTGGTACAATGACCGAAAGCCTCCCTTTTTGACCTTGATTGTAACTATCATCTGCTTCCTGCACTTGAAACCCCAAGCCTAACCCCTACCCCCAAACTTCATCTCAGAGCTAAACTAAACATTACATTAAGTACATTATTTGAAAGTGCACTTAAGATTTTCCACTTCTCTTTCTTAGCAAAAAGCCTGTGTGTGTGTGTGTGTGTGTGTGTGTGTGTGTGTGTGTGTCCCTGTGCTGATACAGATAAGGATCATAGCACTGGGGCAGGGGAGGAGAACACACTTCCCTCAAATCTCCCCACCCTCAGGTGATATTTGCTCAAGTGCAAATAGCAGCTGCAAGGGGCATTTTCCATTGGAAAACAGTAAAGCGGAAAGTGGTTACTCCTCTCCCCATCCTACGTGACAACACAATCCCAATCCAGACTGCCCTCTGCCCACCATTGTTGCTGCTGCTGGCGAGTTATAACTCCATTTATAAACAGTGTGCTTAACAAAAGAATATGGAGTTTGACTGCGAGGCCCACCAGCCCTAGGCCCGAAAACGACTGTCACAGGTGTGGATTCAATCATGGCTGCCGTGACACAGTGAAAAACAAGCAGCCACTTCAGTCTCCAAAGGGGAAACAGCTACTCTTGAGCACTCAGCTAACTGGCAGGCATTGCTTTGTAGAGACGCCATTTCTTTCTGTTATTTGAACGCAGAAAACAATAACAAAACGTCTCCCTCCCCCCCAAGCCAGAGTTTACAGCATGTCCTCTTTTTTTGGCAGTTAAAGGAAGATAGAACTCGAGATTAGAGGCCTTTTCACAACTTTCAGTTATTCTGCCAATTCAGGGTTTGGGAGGGGGATATTACTTGTGTCATACAGACACACAGGCTGCAATTATTTGATCCCACGAGGCTTACTTTTGAGTAAATACGCATAGGACCCAGATGTCTCTTTTCACAAAATTAAGACTGAGAAATCAGGAGAGAAGACTGCTGAATGTGTTCTCAGCTTCTCTTGTAAAACACGGGGCTGAGTGTTGCGCTTCCAACCTGCACTATTGGCTCAGATATGTTATTGCCATAAAAATAGTAATTTGCCAAGTAACCGAGTCTGGAGGCTTATGTTTCTCATTTAAGACTCAGAACTGTGTGCTCTGTGTTGCTTTTAACTCCCAGCTGTCTGCTTCTTACCCTGGAAAAATGTGGATAAAATTTTCTAGTTCTAAATACGCACCCACCCACCCAATGTTCTCCTTCTAACAATGCAATCGTCCACACCTTTCTATTCAGAAGCAATTTCGACTGAGTTCAGTGGGACTAACTCCCAGGTAAACAAGTACAGGGTTCTAGTCCCATTCCATTTTTTAATTTGTATGCCACCTTTCTATGGAACTGCAATCAATGTGGTTTTGCAGCCTCAGTGTTTTTTAAGACCGGTATCAAAATACCCAGAGACAACAATGAACGTACTGTTAATTCTGGCTTCTGAGGGACAACTGGTGAGCAGATTTCTGTCGCCAACAAACCCCAGCCAGTGTAAGGAAATGTATTTAATTTATTTATGAGAAGACTTCTACCCTGCCTTTCGCCCATAAAAAGAGACCCAAGGCAGCCTAACAGAATCAAAATTAAAGGAAGTCAATAAAAATCAATGCAGAATTAACAAAAACATAGAAATACCACAGATATACATAACCCCACCCCCCATAAAGGCAACAGGAGTATAATTAACAGCAGCCAGACTATCCAGTCCCCAAACAACAGCACCTTAATGGTGGTTAAGTAAAAGTGGCCAGATCTGAAAACAGTGCAGGTCACACGTGCAAAATGGGAGTTGCCTGTCTTTCAGAATACCCAGTATAAAGTCTATGCATGTCCTCACAGCTGCTTCACACAGCGGTCACGTTTGTCATGGCTTCTCTGGTGTCACATCAATATTCTCTAAAACAGCATCATAAAATGCAATGGGCAGGTGCATGTGAACATGCGCTGGACACAACCACTCAGACTCCCTGCCATGTGTTTAAGACCACCATTCACATTTTATGCATTTGCTGTGGGTAACACAAATGTAGCTGAAAAACAACAATGCTGCTATGTGAAGTATGAAGTTGAGTGTCAGTATGGACTGGATGAGGATACGATACAATAAGGAATAATGAACGAGACGCCCATGGGTAAATTAACGTGGAAAACAATTGTCTTCCATATGGACAGTCAAGAACCAGGGTCATGAGGCTGAAATGAGGGCAAAATCCAGGTGAAGCAGCTGGCAGCTCATGGTAAGCTGAATATTAATTTAACTTGGGGCCTGTAGAGAAGGGTTAAAGAATAAAGTCAAAACAAACCAGTAAAAATATATATACACAAAAAATATATATCTATAGTCTTGCCAGAATACTTCTAATTGAGGATGAATTCCAAACCTAGGTCTGTTACAGATCACTAACTTTTTCTTGTGCTAGCTACCTCCAAAAAGCAACTTTAGCTTGGTGCTTGCACTGGGAGCCGGATGAAGAGTTTGCTCATCACAAAGCTTTAAGAAATCCGGATCGTTTGAAGCCGTCCTTACTCCTCCGTCTGTACGTGCCCTTTCAGTTCAGAACTGTTGCTCTGAGCCAGACTTTTATAGTAAGCAGGCTCGTTGACCTCTGTCTCACCACAGGCTTCCTCTTAAAAGTCATATTTCTGTTTATGAGCTTTTCTAAGGACTGTTAAAAGCCTACGGTGGCTCACAAAGCAATATGGTCTGCAGTTTTCATTTGAGACTTTGCTTAAGGATGCTCTTCAGAATCGCTTTCATCTCAGCAGGGTGGGAAACATCATGGGGCAAGCAACTAGGAGCAGACTTTTCATTGTGTTGCAGGCCATTCGAGTGTAATATTTAAATAGTATATAGCTCAGATAAAGCAAACTGCTGATGACAGAATTACTTATTTTTGGATTATTAAAAATATTGGTTCTATTTGCACCATGCTGGTACTTTAATTATTTGATTTCTGGGCTGTGCAAAATCCACCCTCTCAAACAAGGTTTCCCAAACTGGGGTCTCCAGCTGTTTTTTGGACTACAACTCCCATCATCCCTAGTTAGCAGTAGTAGTGGCCAGGGATGGTGGGAATTGTAGTCCAAAAACAGTTGGAGACCCAAGTTTGGGAAACCCTCCTCTAGAACAGTGTCTGTCAAACAGTGGGACAGGACTCACCAGTGGGTCCACTTTCAGGCATGCCTTAGTGCAACAGCCTGCTCTGTCCCTCTTCACTTGCTTAACCCCTTGCCTGCCGTCGCCATAAGCCTTTCAGCTGGACCAATGCCAGAACCAGCAACTTCTTGCATGTTTGAGTAAAGATGGCCAGGAGACAGAAGGGCTTTGGGGATGAGGAGGGAGGAAGCTTCCTCTAAGGGGAAAGGGCCCAAGAAGGTGTTGAAGGAAATTAGAAATGGAATAGGAAGCTAAAATAATATGAACAGATAAAATTTTGATATTTATTAGAAACAAGCAAGCCAAGTGGGAAGAAAGAGGACGGGGATAAGAGAGGGAAGCTGTTAAAGGAAGAAGAAACAGATGTAAAAGGGCCAGGGTGGAAAGAAATTAGGGGGGGTTCAGGACAAGGGTGGGGGAGAAAGAGAGAGCGAGAAAGGCACAAATTGAGTGTGAAAGGCAAATGGGAGAAGAAATTACAGGAAACGGATAAAAATACTTTGGGATGCACACCAGGGTGGGAAGGAGAAAATTTAAAAAGAACAAGCCTTCTGTATGTTGAGGCTCAACCCTCTGGGCCAGCAAATTCTGCCTAAAATGGGGGTGGGGCAGCTGTCACAAAACCTCCGGAGCTAATGTTTGTATTTAGCTTGAGGAAAGTGACGTGGCAAAGAAGCTAGCAATTTCCAAGGCGGGTTAGATAAAAACTGATTACCAGTAATTGCCAGCTGATTATGCCAAGCTCTGCCCCCAGTCTCCAATGGGCCATGGGGGTAATGAGTTTGAAAACCCCTGGTCCAGATGATACAGCCCAACGAATTCTTGTGCATGGGAATCCAAACGGCACCTCCATGGCACTAAAACGAACGACTTGCTCGCTTTGAACCTCATCCTACCTAACAGTAAGGTCACCTCAAAGAATATCCCAGGGGCTCCTCTCTTTATTTCATAACAAAACAATTTTAAAAAAATGTACCTTCCCGTGTAACACACAGGCTGCACACTTTTTCCAATCTCATTTCAGAATTCTAAAACTGTGTCCTGGCATCAGAATCCTGAACTGTTGCTTGTGAACTTTTAAAGCTAAACATAAATAGCGCAACAAGGCTGGACGAGTTTTTAAATCATCTGGCTTGACCGTTATTGGGTGTGCTCACTCAGCACACCTGGTTACATGAAACGAAGTGGGAGAATATGTGTGATTCATGCTCCCTCTCGCCATGTCCCCATATCTTATTCAAAGCCTGGAGGTGCACTTCCAGGGGAATAAGTCTGCACACTTTACACAAGATGCAAAAGCACTCAAACCTCTGCTCACTTGACATCTGCAGTTGTCCTATGTCAGATGGCGGTGGCATTTCCAAATACAATCAAAGGAGCAAAACTACTCAAGAGCTCAAATGCTTCTGTTATGGAGAATGGAAAGCACTTTCGTTGTGAAGAAGCATCGTTGGGGAAGTTGTTCTTCAGTAACTTTACTTCTGCTCAACCACATTTCTAAATTCCATGTTTAATATCTGCTTTAGGAATCCCCCTCACTGCACCAATAAAAGCCAATAGGTATATTACATTCAGAACACCATTTCATCAGCAGCATACACTCAAATGATTGCTCTGAAGTGGTACAGCCAATTATGGATTATTGCTTCTTTACTGTCTGATTCTTACTCATTACATCATGGGAACATGAGCCAGAGGAATCCTGCCAGACATTGCATCAGACAAGATTCTTAACCTCAGACTGAAAGTCCAAATAAAACAAAACATATTTTAGTATTGTACTTAAGCTTCCTACATCGTTTCTTGGAAGAGGAAACAGCCCATTGATGCAAACAAATAATACAGAGTAAGATGATGTTTCAGGACAAGGAAGATGGACACAAATATCTATTTAATCAGATTAGCTCCAGTTTGGCCAGGGCTGGGAACCTGTGGCCTTGCAGACGTTGGATTCCAATTCCCATCAGCTCCTGAGAGCATGTCCAATTGGCAGGGACAATTGGAGTCGCAGTCCAGAAACATCTGGAGAGCTGCAGGTTCATCATTCCTGAATCAGGTCAATTAGGGTTGCCATATTTCGTTAATCAAAAATATTTTGATTTTTTTTATTAGTGGATACCCTATGGGACCTGAACCATGTGTACTTTCCCCTTTTGCAACTCTCCCCCCTTTAACTTAGCTTACAGGGTTGCTGGGTGAAACAAATGAGAGTCATGGACCTGTGCAACACCTCTATTTTCCCCATGTTAATCAGACAGCACATTTTTTAAAAAACAACAACAATACATGGTGAATTGATAAGCATTTTGAAAACTCATGGAAGGAAAGCACCTCTTCAGGACATACACAGGAAGACATGCTTCTTAAAGGATGGTGCCTGCCTCCTGTAACTTGTGGAGCATCCTCTAAAAACAAGGATTTTGTTGTTGTTTCACATATCAGCCACTCTTTGTGTGACACAGTTGCTGGGAAACAAAGACAAGCATTTGGGCTGTGCTTGACTTCCTCTACTGCCTGTGTGCTTGAACTGATGGGGGTTTTATGATGGCAGCATGATCAGAAATAGAGAATTTATTACTTCATTGCACTTAGTCATGGGTTTCCACCCCAGAATAAAAGATGCCGTGATCATCTCTTACGATCTCTTCCTACCATCACTTCTTGCCTCTCTTTGATATGGCATAGTCCTCATGTAGGGGACTGTACTACTTGAATGGCACAAGGGGAGCTGTTTGCACGAAACACTGGCAAACTTACGTTAGTGGGCTTGCTAGTTTTTAAATGGCCCTCTAACATTTTGTTAAACAGAGGTGGCAATTGTACTGCACAAATAGTAATTTGGGAAAAGAGGAATAACAGTACCGGCCTACAGAGTCATGGAGTCATTTGGTATATTCTGTTTCAGAGTTGTTTGGAGTGCAGCAGATTTACATGGCACAGCCTGCTTACTATAGCCATGCAGCCCTGCAGCTATTACAGCAGCGCTAGTGGCGATGCTCAGAACAGGTGGTCATGTTGCTTGGGCACCTGCAATGACAGAAGGCTTTTCAGTTTGAGGACACTGCTGCTGCTGCTTTTCTTTTTTGAAAGGAGGAGAAAGGGATGAAGAAAGTCTGAATGAGGCATAGCTGCTATTGTTGGCAAAGCTAAACAACAAATACCTTCTAAGGAACCATCAGCTTCTCTTGCTTGCTCTCTTCCTGGTCCTGGGGTCCTCACCCTCCCCAACCTGATCAGGAATCCAGGTGTGCTAACATAGCAAACAGGAAGGGAGCGTTGACAACAGGACCAAGCAGGGAACAGGCTGGAGAAGCGGTTGCTGGCTTATCTTTTGCTGCGCAGGAGGAGTTAAAGGTTACTTGTTTTTTATTCTGTCATCTTTCTTGTTGGTAACAGTATGGTCCTACCTATTTGCTTCAAGATTTCAGAGGTTCACGCACTGCCTCAAAATCCTGCCCCACCTATTTGACCAGAGGCAAGAAATATGTTTGTACAGTGGTACTTCAGGTTAAGTATTGAATTCGTTCTGGAGGTCCGTACTTAACCTGAAACCGTTCTTAACCTGAAGCACCACTTTAGTTAATGGGGCTTCCCACTGCCGCCGCGCCGCCGGAGCCCGATTTCCGTTCTCATCCTGAAGCAAAGTTCTTAACCTGAAGCACTATTTCTGGGTTAGCGGAGTCTTTAACCTGAAGCGTATGTAACCTGAGGTACCACTGTACTCATTTCCATGGGAAACAAAACCTCTCTCAAACCACTTTCAGCTCTCATAAAACTACTGTCTGCCTTAAAGTCTTTCTTTCTGATGGCAACAGCTGCCATGGACTATTGTGGCTATTAACATTTTTCAGGGCAGTAGAGATTCCGTATTCTTAACAGCAGTCTTTTCAAGACATGCATAAAATGGGAATTTGCTGTTTTTAGAAGGCTTGTGCTACCCTCTTCCTTTACTGAAGTCAGTAGATCTTCTCTTCTGGAATGAATTTAATGGGCCACCCGCTACTAAATGTCACAAAGAGGAAATAACGTTTACACTACGGTGAACAAAACTTAAATTCAAGGGTTTTCTACCCTTGTAACTCTCCCTGGCAGGGGAACAAGGGAGGTGGAGAGGCTGCTGTATAAGGCAAACTACCGGCTATTTGTTATACAAACGTATAATCAAATGCCAAATTTGCCAAACAAAAACCAAAAAAAGCACACACCTGTTTTCCCTGAAGTCATCTTCCCCCATTTAGGCCCAAAATACATGGTTTTGTTTTGTTTTGTTATAAAAAGCATGCTTAAACTGGCTACTGAAGAAAGAAGTGCTGTTTACACCTCACTTAAGATTGAGTTTTGCTAACATGAGATTGCCTTTGGTTAACAAGCACCCAAACCCAAGCTCAGACACTGCTGGGGGTTTTTTTGTAGGAAGGGGGGGGAAGGGATTATATGTACAAATATATGCAGCTATATGTATAAAAGAGTCAAGAGCCATGTTGTACTATATTTCTGTTAACACAATTTCATAAGAATATTCCTATACTGTATACCTATTTTATAGTTATAAACACAGCTGTAAGCATGTTCTGGATAATTTAGGAAATTTGGAATGAAACTGTGTTATGCATATAATATACAAGAATTGTTCACGTCTTTAGCAAAGTTGGGAAAAATCCTTATTTCTTGTCAAGGCGAAGGGTCGAAACAGGAATTAAAGAAATCCATGTGAATTTCTTGAATTTTCAAAAAATTCCATCTCTACTGCAATCCAATATATTACACACACACATTCTTTATTAAGGTCCAATGACCCACACGAAACAGTTTCGAAAGCAAGATACAGCAGAAATACAGGGTAAAGATTATAAGGCAGTCCGGAGCATGTTGATTTCTAGATCTTATTACCTCTGAGACAAACTTAGCCACGGCCAGGGTATTATCCTTTGACTTATCTTCAAGAAGATACTTGAGACAGAAGGTTTCAGATTTCGCCAGTAAGTTTACCAATAAGGGTTTGATTAATTTATCCCTGGCTTGTTTATACTGGCAACGGTGTAGTAAGATATGCTTCATACAGTCCACATCCTGAGAACATAAACAGAGCCTATACTGATAGGGTATTCTGGCCAGTCTGCCATTTAGTACTTCAGATGAAAATACATTTAATCTGGCTTTGGTAAACGGTCAACAATAGTTAGGTACTGAAAGATTCATAAGATATGAAGATAACTGAAAATCATGTCCATATTGAATCCCAGTTGCAAATGGTCCACAGGTTACATAAGATCGAGATCGAAGATCGCTGTATGAAATGTCCTATAACCTCTGCCTCAGGGATTTAAGGGCAGTATCATAACCCAGATGATATAAAAAGGATGGTGAAAGTCCAATCAAGGAGGCTTTTCGGGCCATAGTTTTTGACCAGGAACTGATAGACTCCTTGCTGGTTAAATGTACAAGTAATCCCTTCCCCAGGCCAAATCTTTAGCCAATATTTCAAGGCAGCCCATCACGCTTGGGTGTAAAGCCGACATTCACTTGTTTGCAGAAATAGAATTGAATTAGGAACACAATTTGTAACCTGAAGTAGGGACCGAAGGAATTTTGCCTGGAACCCATCTAACTTAGGAAATAGACCATTTGAAGCATAAAGGAGTTGGGGAAACAATTTTGCATATATTACAGAAGTTTGATTTCAAAGGGACAGAGGAAACGTTTGTACAGTTGTACCTCGGCTCCCAAACGCCTTGGGAGTCGAATGTTCTGGCTCCCGAACAATTGAAAACCGGAAGTGAGTGTTCCAGTTTTCGAATGTTCTTTTGGAAGCTGAACATCTGACAGGGCTTCCACGGCTTCTGATTGGCTGCAGGGTTGCCAATCAGAAGCTGAACTTTGGAAGTCGAATGTTTCAGAAGTTGAACGGACTTCCAGAACAAATTCTGTTAGACTTCTGAGGTACAACTATATTATGATGAACATTGAGAAATACCGTATTTACTCAAGTCTAATGTGTCATCAAATCTAATGTGCACCTCAATTTTCAGAACCTTGAAACCAAAAAAGGTATTTGCTGACGAATGTAAACCTTGATTTTCGCAATGTAATTTGGCCAAAAAAGGTGTGCATTAGATTGGAGTAAATACAGTACAATGCATTTGTTAAAAGCAAAGCTACATGTTAATGTTTTGTGCAATACAGTGGTACCTCAGGTTGAGAACTTTGCCCCAGGATGAGAACGGAAACCGTGCAGCAGGAGGCCCCATTGGCTAAAGTGGTACCTCAGGTTAAGAACAGACCTCCTGAACGAATTAAGTTCATAAAACGAGGTACCACTGTATAAACATATTTTAATTTTGATAAAATGTTTACCTACGTGTATGATTTTTATTGATGAACATGCATCTGTGAACCATACCTTGATCTAAAACAATGAATTAAAGATCAGGGATGAAGTTGTTGGTAACATTAACAGCTCAAGAGACAGTAGTGATTGTCTCTGGAATTGCCGTCCTCTGCTCACTTTTTATGGAGAATCCAGATAATGTCACTGAAGTCCAGTGTTTTCTGCGTTGACAGCCTGTTCTCCACCACTCTGACCTGATTTATGATTATTTCCCCCCCAATAAAACGTATTAATAACATCAGCTGGTCTTATTGGATCACTTTTTAGCAGGCTCCTTGTATCTTTTATTTAAACAATTCCTGTTTGAAGGTTGAGCCTTTTTTCAGCTTCCCGTTGACTACAGCTAAATTAGTGATTAATGTCCTTTAAAATAAGATTTCCACTCAAACACTGGGCTGTATAAAAAGAGGGTGACAGTACTAAGCTCAGGTGGGTCGAGGAACTACTCTGAGTTTTGCCCTCTATGATTGCATGGGCCTCATCCCTTGGGGCAGAAGCTATTTTCACCTGAAATCTAGTAGCATGCATCACTTGGACAGAAGCATTCACTATATTAGGCTACAAGATCCTATCCTAGAGCTTTAACATGGCAAAAATCACTTTGGGCAGTTCATACACTGGGGCACAAGAATAAGTGACAGTGCTGGCCCTTAGGCTAAGTGGTAATCTACCACTTAGTTGAAACAGGCCAGGACTCTGCTTCGCTTTTCAGATGAAAGAGGTTCCAAAGAAAGTATTTCAAGACATCATGTGATGAAGGAAGGAAATCAGGAAGGCCGGTTTCAGCATCTTGTGTTCATCTGGGTAAAGGAGTTGATTCTTCCTAAACAGACTGTTTCCGCGGCGCAATGGCAGGGAGCCTAGGAATCTGCTCCAGGAGAACCAGAAGATGCCGGAAAATCAGGAATCACAGGAATAAATATGGAAATAGCCAACCGGGAGTCCGTTCATTTGACTCACACTTCATGATGCTAATGCCGGAGGCCCCTCACAGCTCTTTAATGAGTAAAAGAGACTTGCCAAAGCCACTCCCTTCCCCATAAAACTGAAGCACTATTTGGATTGCATTGCGTGTGAATGTGTCAAGCTCACCCATAGTTCAAAGTCACCAATAAGCCAAGGATGTGAACATGGAAGTACGGTAGTTCTATCTATGGGCCACCTCCGAAAGCAGCAACATGCAAAACATATCACCATAACCTTGGGGGATACTGTGGATAATATTCTTCGAACCGCTAACCCCCGTAGATCTATTAGCAGGTTTGGAGTTTATGTTTTGGGTACGGACTATTAAATACCAAGTGACCCCATAGGGATTGGCTGTCTTCCTTCGGTGCCGTTGGCTGCTCATAGCTGAACAGCAAGTTTCCATACCATTCAGTTCATCACATCAGATTGGAATCCTCCACCTTCCTATCAACTGAATACCTTTGCCGCATATTTAATGATCTATTATTTTTATGCCGTTCTGGATTTAGGAAGTGCCCCTTTACCCAAAAACATACATTTGGAGCTTTCACTCTAGTAGAGAACAGGAGGTGCTAGGGAGCAGGGGGGAAGCAGAACAAACGGAGAACGCTAAGCTCTGGCTCCCTTGCAGGATTTGGCTCCCCCTTTCCGGACAATGAATGCACAGGGGAGGAAGGGGTGGCGTCACAGAGCCAGGCTCTCCCCACACCTGCCAATCTATATGCATTATTTGTAACAGGGCCCCCCGTGGAGGCTTTTTCCCTTTGCAAACCCTATCCAGCTCTCTACACAGGTTCGGTTGTGGGGAGAGTGATATCATAGTGGAAAACTGTTCCTGACTGATACTGTTGTGTGTGCATAGGCTCTCTTCTGACATCCGTTGTATGACTCTAGGTCTGGCGCCTTCTCGGTAGTGGCACCCACCCTGTGGAACGCCCTCCCACCAAATGTCAAGGAAATAAACAACTATCTGACTTTTAGAAGACATCTGAAGGCAGCCTTGTTTAGGGAAGCTTTTAATGTTTGAAGTTTTATTCTGTTTTTAGTCCTCTGTTGGGAGCCGCCCAGAGTGTCAGTCAGATGGGCGGGATATAAATACCGTGGACGCTCAGGTTGCGAACGTGATCTGTGCAGGATGCACGTTTGCAACCCGCAGCGGCGCGTCTGCGCATGCATGGTTGTGATTCGGCACGCATGCGCAAAGCACGATTTAGCGCTTCTGCACATGCATGACTGCTGAAACTTGTTCTGGTACTTCCAGGTTTCAGCAGTCCGCAACCCGAAAAAACGCAACCCGCAGCATCTGTAACTTGAGGTATGACTGTAATAAAGTTGTTGTTGTTAATATTATTATTATTATTATTATTATTTGTTGGCACAATGGCACTCTCCCACTTCACAGACACACTGCCAGGCAACACACCTTCCTTGAACCACCTGTAAAGGCTTTTCCCAATTCCTGAGGCAGCCCTCTCTCTTTCAGACGTTACAATGAATGCGTGTAGATTTGGGACACAGCCTGTTGCTGCATTGCTGCACCCCCAGTACTGAATGAGCATACCCAGTATCTGAAAATGACTCCATTTGCAGGGTTTTAGGGTTTTTAAATGAAGTAAACGGATGCCCCTCCTGCTCACAGTAGATATACAAATACGGGTAATATTTGCGCTGCTTAAAGAAACATTCACTTAATAGTGTTACAAGTGAAGCGTCTACAAGAAGCTATTTCTTCACTTGGATTCTTAGAACTGAGTCAATTCCCAACAGAGCAGTTTCAGTTAACTTCTCTGCCTCCCGGTGCATAAAGCAGCCTATTGAAAAGCATAAATGATCAGGAGCTCGGAGCTCAGAGCAAGACTGGTACTTGGTTTTGAAAACCCTGCTTAGATTATCTTCGCAGCGATGGGTATTGAAAAGAGCCCTGCGTCCATTTATGCATTTTGAAAGTCTCTGCTAGCTGACGTTCACTTAACTATTCTGATGGAATGTGCGATTGTGTGACGGCTGCTCTTTTGGTTTCCTGAGCTTACGGCTTCCATTAATCAGTTTCCACCCAGACAGCAAAGCTTTCCATGTCGTGTCCAGGGTCTGTAACTGCCAAGATGTGAACATGTCAATATATTTGAGGAACTGGGGTGGAGGGGTGAAATAAAATATGCAAATCCCTTTACATAGCTTCAAACATGCTTTTCAGATCCATTTCTTTTTGAACTCTCGTTTTCTGAATGCGGAAACTTTACCAAAGCCTCCGAGAAGACCATAAGGTTAAACTAGACATGACAGCAACAGAATTGTGTGTTTAAACCTGGATATGTCACAACCACATAAAATCCAGGGGAGCTTAGTAGTCTGGGCTGTCTGAAAACCAGAATGCATTTCCATGATATATTTTTTTATGCAAAATCTCAAAAAAGGAGAGTTTTAGAGCTATTTTTTAGGAAATTGGCTGTCATGTTTACAAGGGTCAAATACCAGCTACGTCCGGGAAATTCAAAACATATGGCAACCCTAAGCAAATGTCTTCCAAAAAATCAAGTACAGTATTGTGATGAGAAATCCTTTTCTTTCCATTCTTCCCAAGCTATGCTCTCTTTAACATCAGTGTACGGTATAAATTGCATCTAGCACGCAATCATCTGGCATGATTTCAACCTTATGCAATTGAAAGCCGGTCAGTCAAAATCCCACAAATTAACTGTGTGCAAGGTGAAGATCTTAAAATCTTCTTTTGGGCCAAGTTTTCCTGGCATGGAAAGGTACTATGATACATATATGGTGGAATTGTTTAAACGTCAAACAATTTTGGGAAACAATATATAACGAAATGAAAAAAATGTTCAGATTTTCTATTGGGAATAATACCAGGAAGCCTAAAGGAAGAAGACAAGACCTTATATTTATACACAACAGTAGCCGCAAGGCTATTGATTGCGAAAAATGGGAAAAGTGGTATTGTACCGACAAAAATAGAGTGGCTTGCCAAATTATTGGAGTTCTACAATATATCCAAAACAATGGGAGAAATTGGAAAGATCTCAAAAGAGAAGATAGACAGGGATTGAAAGGTGTTTAAAAGATATACTTAGAAAACCATATCGAAAAATCAGAACTCCTATTAGAATAAACAAGTTCCGTTTCAAATACTGAAATACTAAATAAGATGGATAACAATGTGTAATAGAAAAAGAAGCATGAAATTAGGTTAAAGGTGTGTGAAAGAAAGTAATAGAAGTGGTAAGAAATTGCAACTGAGTAGATTGGAAGTCTAACACAAAGGTGGGGTGAGGGGTGGTGGGTGGTGATGGGAAAAGGAATTATCTGTGGGAATGAGTGTAGGTATGTTTGAACACTTTTAAGGATTGTATGAAATATATGTTTGTATGCTTGTATATTTGTAATATATGTGTATTATTTTAACAATAAAAAAATTAAAATTTACAAAAAAAGGAAAGAGCTTTTAAGCTCCCTGCCTTACTTACCAGGCTTTGGGATGGTCTTGCGAGATTTGGCAGGGCCACCTGAGTTCCCATAATATCTTGTGAGAACTCAGCCATGAGGCCATCCCAGAGCCTGGTAAGCGAGCTCTCTGCCTTACCTGGAAGGTAAGGATGATTGAGCAGGGCAATTCCAGGGGGGTGGTATGTATCTTTGCCTATATGTGCCATTCCAGAAATATAACCCCCATGCAAGACATAGTAGTAGTAGTAGTAGTAGTATGGAACCATGCAGGCCTCACATGGTCAATTCACATTTCTGGCGTACAGTGGTACCTCAGGTTAAGTACTTAATACGTTCCGGAGGTCCGTCCTTAACCTGAAGCACCACTTTAGCTAATGGGGCCTCCTGCTGCTGCCACGCCGCCACAGCATGATTTCTGTTCTCATCCTGAAGCAAAGTTCTTAACCTGAAGCACTATTTATGGGTTAGCGGAGTCTGTAACCTGAAGCGTATGTAACCTGAAGCGTATGTAACCTGAAGCATATGTAACCTGAGGTACCACTGTATCTGCATGCAGCTTTTACAGATGTTGATTTTTATATGTGACTAGGCTTCAGAAAGTATCATGTATCAGTCCAGCCGTGTGTTTTTTCCAATTAGATGTCAAGCTGAGGGCATATACACACATGTGCATTTGAAATCTTGTGACATTTGAAATATCTTCCTCAAGGCAAAGGGGTCCTCAGTGTGTTGGCCAAATTCCAACATGAGTAATGAAGAATTTATCTACCAAAATGCTTCGTATGGCTGGAGCAAGGCATGACATTCTTTCACATAAAGTTGACAAAACTCCTGTTTGCTACAAGGCCTCCTTTTAAAAGGCACGGCCTGGTAGCTGACAGGGCACCAAGACTCCCTTAGCCTACCCTTTGTCCAAAGTCTCCTTGAACCATATATCTGATTCTGCAGTGTAGATGAGAACTAATGTATCCGGTTTGAGTTAAAGGAGTGTGCAATGCTGAAAAACAGGGTTTTGGGGGGTTGCCGGGTGGGGAGTATCAGTTTAGCAGAGGTGCTAACAAGTTCATGCAGAGAGAACTGTGAACATTGCACTGATACGGCCTTGAATCTAGCACTGCTTGTCTGTGTGCTTGCTTCTGTGCCCCAATAAATATATGTTTATAAATAGATCGTTACAAAAATATCTTTATTCCTTTCTCTCTGCCCTGTAAAGACTGTTGGGAACAGGGAAGTAGTGCGTGGAAACAATATAATTACTGTCCACTGCTAAATAATTATCACCACCTATTCCAGAAAAGTTGACACATCAAAAACAGTGCAGGTACTCTGAAAATAATGCCAACAGCTAAGTCAGCTGCGAAAATTTAATGAGGGAACAAGTGGAAAAGATGCACTATAGAATCTCATACGGAAGTCATACACTGACAAATTCTGATGTTTCAGTCCAAAAAGAGCAGGTGTGAGGTATTTGAGAGAATAAGTTCTGCTCCTCCAGCATATAGAACAAGTGGATAAGCATGACAACGTCATGCTCAAGGATGTTTCCAATCACAGTTGAAAGAGATGAAGTTGAATGAGACAGTAAAGCAACTTAGGTACACCCTGGTCTATCTAGGGGTGTAGCTACTCAATGAGTAGAGCTCCTACACAGCTCCTGGAAGGCCTGTAGTTGGAGAGCAGCTGTAGCTGCTGACCATGAAATCGGCTGACATGAAAACTACTGTGGTGAGAAAATGGACATGTGGAGCCATAATTGCTGTGTTAAATGCTTCTACTAGTCTCCACGTTTTGCCAGATTTGAGATTCTGACATTCTGAAAAATGGAAGTGGTTATTATTATTTTTGAAAAAAGAATCACATGAGGAACATAACATGATTCAGTCCCTTGGAGAGAATCAATCACTTGAAGGAAGCAGATGTTCACCGCTGGTAAACAGAGCCAGGAAAAGATATTTCAAATAATTAGGTGCCTGAATAAAAATTCTAGGCACCTAGAGGACCAGGTGCCTGAGATTTTTTTCCAGCTGAACTTCCGTATTTGTATATTTGAACTTAAAATAAAAAGTAGGAACTAGGTGCAGCAGTAGAAAGTTTACCTTAAATTAAATCTATTTTTAAAAGCTTCCCCTTATCAGTCTCCCTCTGCAATAATCTTTATTAGAGAATGTAACACGTGCTCTCTCTTTTTCTGTTACCTTCTTTAGTGCTGGATCAAAACTCCTCATTTACATGCTTGCTGTCTGGGTAAGGGAGGCAGAATTAAAAGTAATAAATGGCCTATTGTTAGCTGAAACAGAGAGAGTCTCTGTGCACCTTTTAACACTTCCCTCTTCGGATAAGCTGCTCCCAGCTGACGCTCAGCTTTCTGACACAGCTAATGTTCACTGAGATTTGAGATGTCTGGTTGGAGGGCAAGTGAAATGCAGCATATTTTCTCCCAAGAAGAAGTTGTTCAGTGTAACCAATGCACTAATGCAGACTGAAACTTCTTTACATGATTCAAAATTCATCGGGCTGGAGCAGGAAGATGAATAACATAACATAACACAGCTACCCATTCCTTTCCATCACGGAGTACAAGGGGAGAACTTAAGATGATGCTGTTTCGTGGGGGAAGCCTTGGTTTTCGCACAGCATTATCAGCCCTGCTCTTAAAATATACAAAGAGGAGCAAGATGTCATGGACTGGCTAGATGCAGAGGAGTGGTGGAAGGTACCAGCTGGAGAACCCCCAAGGGAAGAAGACTCAGAGCCAGAGAGAGAAGATGGAGCAGACTGGGAAGAGGTTTCAGAAGCTGAAGAGGTAACAGGGTTTAGTGAGTGGGAAGTGTCTGTGGCAGAGAGCAGCCCAGTGGCAGAAGCAGAGGCAGGAGAGGAGGGGAACCAAGAGGCAGAGCTGAGTCAGGCAGGTGAGGAAGCCAAGTGGTCTCCCTCTCATGCTGCAACCAGCTCCCCTCGCCCCTGGTCTCCCAGAACCAGAAGAGGTATGAAAAGGGTGGAGCACAGACAGGAACAGAGACAGTGCCTCAGCTTGCTTGGGAAGGACCCTGGGGAGGAGATTTAAGGAGCTGTGGTAAGGTGGGGAACTTCAGTCCTCTCAACTGCCTCAGAGAAGTGAGTTCTACTGGCAAGAGTTGCTGTGCTCTCTAGGCATGGCCTCTGGAGCTGTCTTGTTTCTCTGAATAATGAGTTAACCTCACTGAAGCCGTGTGAGTTATTGCTGACCTGCTCCCGGCACCCACAGCTGTCACAACTAATGCCAGTGGTGAAGAATGCCAGTGGCCTAGCATGGTCTTCTCTCGTCTTGAGTGTGCCTAGACTGGAAGCTTACGCTTAGTGCCATTTCCCAGTACTCTGGGCTCAGAACTTTTCATTTGCAAGACAATTATAGCCCATTGAGACTAATTTCCTCTTTCTTGCAGCTGTGTGCTCTCACCATCCCACCTAATGAGGATAATTATAAATTAGCATACTTTGCCTTCTCTGTGGGGAATACATGTGCCTGGAATACTTTCTTCTGGAGGAATAAGAAAATGAAGAGTGTAGAGTTGATTTTTTAAAAAATAAAGCAAGGTTTAAAAGAGGGAGGATGAGTCAGCCAACCAGCTGCTAAGGATGACTGCAAATATTAGCCCATTTATCAGTGCCTGTATCTAGGGGCCACCCTACAAGAAAGGAAGTACCTTTCATTACGCAGGTGACTAAGGAAACTCTGTGGAAGCATGAAGTCACATTTTCCCAAAATGACTCAGTGTTCAGCAAAATAACTCTGTGAAGTGAGAAAAACCATGATCGTAGAATTATTTAATTGATTCACACTCCTTTTCTCCACCATCCACCTCTTTTTTATGTCTGAAAGCAGAGAAACACAGTGGAAAATAATACACAGCTATGACTGCTCTGCTCCAACAAACTGTTCTTGCTCCCTGGAATTTGCCCGCGACGACAGGCTCCATGCAGCTTGTGTATTAATTAGCTGCAAGTAATAGGATCAGACCTGGTATCAAACAGAGAGAGCAGACTTTCCACTTCGGGAGAAGCCAAATTTGCCCCACATTTAAACAGGGGGTGACCTGGCTTAGCCTCTGGATAGAGAGGGATGATCTCCTGCCTATCAAAAGCACTTCTCTATACTGAACATGAATGCTGTCCTTTCTCAGCCACTCACAGTATGGCAGACAGCACTACTGGGAGGGGGGGTGTAGATTATGTTATGTTGTCTAGAGTGCCGCTGCAGCAGCAAGGACTGCACAGTGCCGTTCACTCTAGCCCAACCTCACCCGAACACAGCTGGGGAGGCAGTGAACTAGAGGCAAAGTGTAACTGTGCATAGCGGTCCAGATGCAGCCTTTCAAAATAGGCATAATTTTGGCAAGGAGGGCACAAAATAGAGGAACGTAGAAAGCTGCATTAGCAGATTTTTGGTTCAGCATTGTCTGCACTGATGTGCAGTAGCTCTCTGGATTTCAGGCAGGGGTCTCACCCAGCCCTAGCCGGGAATTGAACCTGGAACCTTCTGTTACGATATAGAAGCAATGCGGCCGTGAGCTGGAAGCTTGAAAGCAAAACATAATGGGAATGTTGGGACTGTTCCGTGGGAAACAGAGGGACAGTCTATTCACAGTGCGAAGCACCGGAATTAGCCCAGAGTGTAATATGAGCTGTACAGGAAGTACAGGAGGAGTTTGTCTCTCGGCTGTTGGAGTTTGAAGAGAGCAGTTGTGTTTTCTGTAACGCTGCAAAGACAGAAATAAAGGCATGTAAATATGTTTCTGTCTATCTCTTTCCCCTGCCCGGGGGGGGGGCAGGAAAGAGGGTGTGTGTTCTTCTCACGCAGAGGAGGAACGCCTATCGCGACCTAGCCTGTATCCTGCCAGGGAATGCAGACAGGGAGGTCAACCGGAGATCAAGCCGGGTGCCTGGAGAGTGGCCAGTTTCTCCTGATAAAGGCTTGATTCCCAACACCTTCTGCATACAAGGCAGAAGGTTCTACCACTGAGCTGCAGACAGACCAGGAAGCATAAGCATCTGGGGAAGGCTCCCACCACCTTTTCCCTCCCTATAGGAATGAGCATGATGTGAGCCTCCAGGCTACAGCCCTTCCTGCAGACAGAGAGACCAGGAAGCATCAACATCTGGGTCAGGATTTCCCCACATTTCCTCCTCTGTAGGAATGACTATGACGTGATCCACTCACTCCCCAGACACTGCAGCTGGGGCATTCACGAAAATAAATATAAAGGTTGGAAAGCCCTACATTAAAGAATTCACTATTCATTAGAAGAATTTTGAGAAAGCCACAAAAAAGTAAAAACAACCAAGACAGCAGACATCTAATTAACAGAGCAACTGGCTGGGCTATTTATATCATTGTTGGCTGCATATGATCAATTACCTGCAGTGGGGCTACAGGCAAGGAATAAGATGAAGGGCATGGTTTGCCTGTCTAGGCACAAAGGAAACTGCTGCTCCAGCCTGAGGGGACTGTCAAAGTTGCCTTGGGCATGGAGCATGTGCTGTGGTGTGTGAAACTAGTGCAGGCTGAGTTCCAATATGGACACTTCTCTTTGCAGAAAGAAAGAGAAACCTAGACAGCCTCTTCCAAGTTCTCAATTATCATTGTCCTGCCCTGCCCAAATATGTGGCCCTGGTCTCATATGTCCTTAGCTGCTGCCCATCCTTACCTAGTATTCTTTTGGCGACAAAAGCATACCCATGCAAAAGCATTGCTAAGCAAACCAGTACAGCTCTGTCCCTAAAAAACTATCTTTCATGATGACAGCCAAGGCAGCAAACTACAGGGTGAGTCTTGGCCCCGTGGAAGATGTGTACTCTGTACCCACAGGGCCTCTTTTAAAGGACTCACCCTGTACATACCCAATGAGAGTGTGTGTATCAACAGCTAAAGTGGTTTCAAATGCTCAGAATGCTCCTTTCGCTTAAACCAGGAGGGATAACTTTACAAACCATTATCACAATAGGGATGCAACGAAATGGAAGTTATGCTGGGTTATGATCCCATGCACAGCTACCTGGGAGTAAACCACATTACACATGGTGGAATACAGTAAGCAACTATTGCAGTTTCACCACATGAAAATGCTCGCTGCTTCAAAATGTTTGTGGGGTTTTTTTTAGGATATCCATATACAGTGGTGCCTCGCAAGACGAAAAGAATTCGTTCCGCAAGTCTTTTCGTCTTGCGATGTTTTTCGTCTTGCGAAGCACAGTCCGTCACAACTGCGCCTCTTCAAGCGGCTTTTAAAAAAAAATGCAAGACGTTTTCGTCTTGCGAAGCAAGCCCATAGGGAAATTCGTCTAGCAAAGCAACGCAAAAACGGAAAACCCTTTCGTCTAGCGAGTTTTTCGTCTTGTGAGGCATTCGTCTTGCGGGGCACCACTGTAGCAAAGTTATACGACAACTTTAGACAAACAGTATTTTTGTATGGCACTCAATGAACATGAAAGCAGAAAGCATGGCGTCATCACGAAGCCATAAGAAGTTTCACATTATCAGCCCTTGAAGCCACCACAGGTTGTGTTGATAGCACTGTCTCTAGCAGCAGCACCCTATCCCCAAATTCAACAAAGAACCAATGGTAGACTGGGCACTGTTCTCTGGCTTGCCATCCATGCTGATACCAAACTGAAGGATGCTCAGAATGCTTGCTTGCCTGGAGACAGAACTCACTCTGCATGGGGAAACTGAGGAAGTAGGTGTCAAAAAGGCAGAGGGAGGGGAGGAGTGGTGACCCCCCCACCCCCAACTGGCGTTCAGCCCTGAATATTTATTCATCACATCCTGTGACTAAAGGAAGCAAAATTGTGCAAAATAAGCAAATGTGTGCACAAAATAAGCAAATTAATGTATTATTGCAGGATTCAGTTTCTCTTGACATAGAACTAGGCTGCCTAGGTACAAAATTTGGATTTTCCAACACATGCACTCCAAACTGCTGCAATCAGGGGTTCAGAGCAGCATCAGAAAATGCTCATGTGAACTGACCAAAAAGGGAGATCTAACACATTATGTCAGGAACACCCGCTTATGAATCATTACCAGTAGAATCCTATGCACATCTGGTTAAAGTAGGCTGCGGAGTCCAGCCTAAGGCTACAAACATATGCACACCTACCTGGAAGAAAGCCCCACTGTGATTAGTGGGACTTATTCCTAAGCAAACATGCATACAATTGGGCTGCATCAGAAAACTGGTGAGAAAACATCAAACTAGACGTATGGTCATAAAAGGAAAAATGTACTGTTGGCTGCATAGCAATTCTTTGCTTATGTGATATTTAGTTGTAATCTGTTTGCTTTATAGTCTCATACCACTGCACATATATTTCTAGCTTTTATTCTTTTATACTGAACTGTGTAGGAATTTTCTAAGGTACTGCAAATGTATTAGACGCCCAGTCAATGGTGGGAGGGGTGAAATATGCAGCATGGCCTAACTTGCCTTTCTGATACAGGAATTTTCAAATGTGTAGATAAAGGGTATTCTGGGGCTATTACAAAAACCCTTAACTCTGCCTTTAGAAAGCCATTTCCCTGTTGCTATTCCTAGGGGCATGGGGCATTTGGCAGAGTGGTCTTTCTCATCCGAAAAGCACTACATGTCCCAAAACAGTCTGTTACTTTCTTCTCTTAACTTTCTGACAGAACCACCTACTGTTCATGCTAATGGTGTTCATGTTCAGTGGTGGTCAGATGTGCATGCTTGCAGACACCCGAGACGTCATAAAGACTAGAAAGATGTTCACCAAGCGATGGGTATGTTTGAAATCTGTAGCCTATCTCAACTTCCCACTTCCAGTTTTTCAAACATGCAAACAGAGAGAGGTGGCTGGTCCAAGGGTTGGAAATTCCACAAGGGTCCTTAACTAGGCACTGAGAGAAGGTTCTTCTTACTGCTGTTCCTGGGTGAATGCAGCATCTGTTAGGTTTTGGCTCTGGTGAAAGGTCTGCAATTTCCCAAAGCCAGTCTATTACCTTTTCACCCTACTCATCTTTCAGTCAGGATCTAACTCAGCCCACAGCAGTGAAGCAGTTCATGCCTGGAACCTTGCTTTCATTCTTGTGTGTATTATTCGTATTTTTTATATGTTTAGAGAAAGCTGTAATTACACAATTTAAAGCCCTTTCGTCCATTTTTCTCTGCCAAGAAGCCAATGCAGCTTTTGTTTGTTTTTCCTTTGTGCGTCTGCAATCATTCTGCAAGCCCAATGGAGTACAGCAACGAAGAGGATGCAAGCAGACTGACAGTGCAATCCTATGTGCGTTCACTCAGAAGAAACTTCCAGAGTTTTCAATGGGGTTCAGTTCCAAGGAAGAGCGCACAGGACTGCGGCCTCAATCCAAACTCAACATAACTGACTTTTAAGTAGATGTGCACAGGATTTTACTGTTAATGTTTCAAGCCCATTTCAACTGAAATCTCTGGTGGACTTGGCAGGGTGGCATTAAGGATCAACTAGACCACACAGAGGCACAGAAAGAAAATATAATTAAAAAGCAAAAAAGAAGAGAGAGATTAGTGTTTCCTTGCCTAAGTTAAGCTCTTCTTTCCTGCAACAGCTGTCTGAAGGAAAAGTCATCATAACCCTGAAGGGACAGTAAAGGAGAGGCTTAATGCCAAAGCTTCTTAAAATGAAAACGAACTACTGCTTGCCTCAAAACGATCCTTGCAAATAAAATTTTGAAAAAAACCCACATGCATAAATAATGTGGACATTCTATGCCTCCCTCTTCAACCCACTTCTACCAGAATGAGTCTGGAAAGATGTTCCCTTTCACAAAAACCAAAACAAAAACGCCATGGGTAAGAAATCTATTCATATGTGGACTCCTGGTGAGTCATCTGTGTACTTGGACTTGGGATAATATCCACAAGTGATGAGTAGGGAGACAGAAAGAGGCAGCAAGTAGATTTGAGTCCTGATTGTGCAATGGCTGCCTGGAACCAAGAGTACGTTACCCTAGATCAGCTGGGATGCAGGCAGCGTCACTCAGTAGGGCTGATATCCTACCCCAATGGAATGCTGTGTATTGCAATATATATAATGCAACATCCTTTCCTTGAAAAAGCAGTGACCTCACATTCTATTCTTGTGCCACCACTTTCCCACAAAGAACCCTTGTAAGCGTAGTACTCCAAGACTGGCGCTAATCAGAAAGAGGGAGAGATGAAACAGTAATCTCTTCACCCGTGCTACAAATTCAGAAATTGAAAGAATTGGGAAGAAAAAGCCACACAGATATCCTACAACTGTAAAATCGATAACTCTGCTCTGACATTTTCTTTTCGCTATCTCTCTGAAGTTCAAGGAAGGTCATCTTCAGGGTCGTGCTTGTTTATTTTCCTCAGAGACCATCTCTTTAACTTCCTTGTCAGAATCCACTGGAGGTGGAAGACTCCTTTCTTATATTTCTCTCACAACCCACTGGAGAACACCACCACATCATTACACACCTCTGCTCAGAATGGCGCATCTGACAAAAAACATTGTACCTAATGTTGGGGGGGGGCATTTCCCCCCTACAAAAACTCTCACAAGAGCAATTCTACATGCATGGAGTAGTCCATGCTCAATGAGGGTTTTCCCCATGAAACTAACCCTCATCTTGCCACTTGCAAATGGTGCAGTGTGTTTTTTCTTAATCATTCTGACCCAACTTTAAACTCTGCTTTTTGCCAGCTTTACTCCTCTGTTCACACTAATACCTAGCTAGCAATGATTTTCTCTTCTCCTTCCCACCACCACGTGTTTTGGTTTTACAATCCCCTGCCACATCCCCCCCCCCAAAAAAAAAACCCCACTGTAACATTCATCCAATTAAATTTCATTCAGAACCTTCTTTAAAAAAACACAGATACTTTAAAAAAAGAACTTGAAATACAGCTTGGCAGGAGGGGAGAATGACTCTGTGACTTGCCACAAGGACTAACCGGTCAGCGTTACACAGAGCAGACCGAAGAGGCAGGAGAGTGTGGCTTTGGGCCTATCACAAAGGCCAGCCAATCAGCGCTCTGCATAATTGGGCTTCTCCTGGAAAAAGAAATGGTTGCTTCCAGCTTGATTCTCTGAGGAAGGTTATCTGTTTAGCAGAGAGAGAGAGAGAGAGAGAGAACGAACACTAAGTGCATTTTCCCTGTGGGCTCATCACTCACACTATGTATACCTAAATGGCACCCTTAGAGATTACACAGCAGACCTCAGGCTGGAGGTGGTGTTAAGTGAAAAACATGATGTCTTACATGCCATGGTCTGCAGACCACCAGGAATGGCTGGGAAACTTATTGCTAAGCCCAAGAGCAGGAGGCTTTGGCCTTAGAATTCCTGCCGTTAAAGACAACAGAGGTGCATCTGGCTGCTGCTCCTCTGCTTCCTCCTACAGCAAAATACAATGTTGGCTTGCTCTGTTCACACTCTTCCCTGCTGTGCCTTTAGGGCATGTTCAAAACCACAAACCTACATCTGCGTCTCAACAAACTGTTTTTCCAGGTTGGGATATTCTGGTTTCAAACACTGTGTTGCTTTTTTTTGGGGGGGGGGGAGATTATTTTTATAAAACAAATTCCTTCTCTCCCTATACTGTAAAATATGTGCCCACAGATTGCTACTTGGCTGTTATGGGAAAGGGGTGGGGGAGTGAAACATGCCCCTTTTGACTTGATTTTTTCCCACCCTCCCTTACAGCCGAGAGCCCAGAGAAGCCACTGAATGGGACGCCTGTTCCTTCAAGCTAATTTGGAATCTGTGTTTGCTTCTGTTTTACCACCTTAAAGCAGCTAGTGTGCTCAGTTTCCCCACCACCACCCCAAGGCAGCTCTTGGGAGGCAAAGAAGTGCTAAGAAAGAATTCCTTCATGTAAATCAATCCATTGTCATATTCCTGGTGAACGCTGAATATCCCAGCATCTGGGGTGAACATTTCCAGGAAACCTTGCTCCATTTCCAGTCCAAGCATCAAGTTGGGTTTGTAAAAGATACCAGGAAAAATAATTGTTTTTTCAACATCCACTTTGGGAACCATAAATCTCCCCAATTAGTAGGTGGGAAAGGCACTGAGCACTAATACCATGAGGGAGCAAGGGCTTACCCAATCGTTTCCCTGCCCACCCCCAGGACTCTAAGGTAGGATGAAACACTGCAGTTTACATATACACAACACCCTATTCACCGGTTTGAATGAGGGATTTATGTGGATAATGCTTCTGAATACTAACAGGAATTACCCACAGAAGTCCTCACATGCTCTCTCTGAAGAATATACCCATGTGTCTGTCTCTCCGTCCCAGAATTTGGCTGCAGCGATCAACTGTGTCAACAGAAGTCATAGCTTCCAATCACAGCGGCTGAGATCCAAGCTGGAAGAGAAATACCATGGATGAAATTTACGTGAACCTGCCTCTGCCAGCCCTGAAGCAGAAGCCTCACAGGAACATTCAGATCCAGAATGATGCCCAGGCTCATTTTTTTCACCACTGAGTGATTTTGTGGAGGATGGAAGGAGAACTTTCCACACCTAAAGATGGAAGGTTGGCCTGAAGGATGAGGTAATTGTAATTGCTGGATAATTCTGAGCAAGTCCCCTTTTCCAGGGTCTGGCACATTCTGGACAGTAGCTAATTGTCTAGGTGATAACATCATGTCCCTTTCCAAAAACAAAAACACAAAGTCACCTTTGAATTTCACTTGCTGGTTAATATATACATGGAACAGCCATCCAAATTATTTTCTTTCTTTCTTTACCGGAGAATACTTGTTATTACTAGTATCATTTATAAATGGTAGAACGTTTCACTGTTGTCTTCACAATAATCCTGGTAATCAGGAGAAGCTCAGACACAAGGCTTTCTTCAAATCTTTCCAATGTAGGATACTCTTACATCAAAATCCAGTAACCTATGCAATGCATCATGGCGGCTCTTTTAAATATTTCTATGTACACCGCTGCTATCCCTCAAAAATAAATAAATCACAAATTAAAACCACATAGTCAAGAAAAGGCTGGTGTAGCCTGTTGTTGAGGCCACAGCCTGCCAGCTAAGGAATGAATCAATAAACAGGCTGTTAAACAGATGAGAACATGGGGTTTAAAAAAAAAAAAATTGAAAGAGAAGCAGAGGAGATGTGTAGGACCGGATATCAGTGTAAAATCAGAACGGCATTTGTCATGACTCTAAAGGCAGGATATAGTTACAAATTCTCTCAGTCTTCCTCCCTCAGGACAGAAGCCGATCACTAATGGCATGTCCTCCTGGAGGCTTCTGGGTAGTGTGAGAAGCAGCACCTCCAAAATAAGAAGTGTGATTTTGCACACTCACAATACTCCTCCTTGTGTGCAGATTGCCTTGCAACTAGTTCATAACACTCTGAATCCAAAGAGTGGAAAGGCAGGCATTTGTGTGGACTGAGCAAAAAGTATTATAAGTTTTGTAGCAATCAGGTATGCCTTTAAAAACTGACGTCCGCATTGAGATCAGGGTGAAAATATATGAACTGAGACCACAGTGCGAATGTAGGTGTATGATTGAAGCACTTTTCTTTGAAGCGTTAATATCATAATTGGAAGAAAATTAGTACATGAGCTGGCAACGTGAATTACAGTCTTTCTCTAATGTGACAAGAAAAGAGTCCATAACTCGCTTAATCTACAAATCTACATATGTTCCTTTGTGAAGGAGCAGGGTCGGGGAGAGCTGTTAACTGCATGTGCTGCTGCTATCTTCCTTTCATTTCATGTGCTGTGTCCTCTTCCTTCATTTCTTGTGGAAAGCTAGAACCTCTTTAAAGAGGAGCTAACCATCTGGCAATTGATTTGGGCAAATCTTCTCCATAACATCCCTCATCCAAACTTCCCAACTTCTCGCCTTGCCCTCTACTCCTTCAGTGCCACAATTTGCATTTTGAAAATTGGTTAAAGGTAAAGGGACCCCTGACCATTAGGTCCAGTCGTGGCCGACTCTGGGGTTGCGGCGCTCATCTCGCTTTACTGGCCGAGGGAGCCGGCGTACAGCTTCCGGGTCATGTGGCAGCATGACTAAGCCGCTTCTGGCGAACCAGAGCAGCACACAGAAACAGCGTTTACCTTCCCGCTGGAGCGGTACCTATTTATCTACTTGCACTTTGACGTTCTTTTGAACTGCTAGGTTGGTTAGGCGCAGACAAATCCCACCACTGCACCTTGCAAATTTCTAATGCTAATTTCTATCTGGAGGGCAAATATTAAGTCACCACTGAGCTTGATCAATCATAGCTATGTAGCAATTCCATAGGAACATCTCAGAGCATTTCACCCCTTTTTTTTTGCTCTCAAATGATGGCATTAAGTGCAGAGGTGACAAGCTTTCCTTGAGCAAATGCATTGGGCTTTTTTTGTTTTAAGTGGCCCTCAATTCTGGGAAGCGTATTCTCATGCATACAAGAAAGGTATGTGCAAAAATGTGGGCCAAGACTAGTGCCAAGGCAGTGAGGAGGAAACTGGGCTGAAATGACAAGAAATGCAACAAGAGGAGCTAGTACAGGCACACCCTAACCATCCTTTGTTCCCATCAGCTTTCAAAGCGTGAGCCTTCCTTTTCACTCCAATGAATGTCTTCCCTTATTTAGTCAATTAAAGATCATTGTTACAGGAGACCCTCATCTGGCAAAAGCCTATCATATGCTGTAGTCCTCTAGTCCAAACAAAGGCTTTATCGTGCCTTTGCGCCTGTCATTTCCTACCACCAGTATTGCTTCTATTGAAATCTGCTGGCAATTTACATTATGTATGCGGTTTTGGTTTTAATGAAGCGTTTCTTTTTCAGACAAAGCATCTGAAAAGCTTGTCTGTAGAAAACACATATTGTATTCCAAAGTTGGAAAATAAAGAACTTCAACCTTACAGTTTGGAAGGCCCATAGGGACTGCTAACATTGCTACCAAATGTATAATTGCTTACAGAGATGAACTATAGAATTTGCTTGGATTTCCCACCTTCAGTTAAGTCTGACTTATTCCTTATCTCTCAGCAGCATCATATGATAAAACCCATTGAGTGTGAACCATGTCTATTTTATATTTTCCCACACAACGTACACTAACATTTAATGAACTGATAATGATGAAGATGATGAAGATGGGGACAGTAATGGTGTAGCAGCTTTAGGCTGCATACACACCAGACTTTTAAAGTACATTCAAAAACATCCCCCATTAATTCTGAGAACTGTAAGTCTCTTTGGGTTGTCTTGGAGTGACTAACAAATTTACTAAACAACAACAATAATAGCTTGCAACTCACAAACCACAATTCCCAGCACCCTTAACAAGACAGGGGGTGAAAATGTGTTTTGAATGAGCTGGTATGGGTGCAGCCATAGGGTTGGATTAGGGCCTGGGAGAACAGGGTTCAAATCCCCACTCAGTCATGAAGCTCCCTGGGTGACCTTGGGCCAGTCACTGTCTCTCAGCCTGACCAACCGCACAGGGTTGTTATGTGGGTAAAACGGAGAGGGGGAGAACCATGTACTCAAGCTCCCTAGAGAAAAAGTGGGGTGTAAATGTAACAAATACGTTTGGATGTTGTCTTCTATGTCTTTTGCAGAAGAACTTCCGTCTAGTGGCTGTGGCTATGACTATCAGTAAAAGTTGTGTGTGCAGAATTCAGCTTCCTAAACAAATTAACCAGGAAAAAAGTAAGTTTCTGTACTTTGGCACTTACGAAGTTATACTTGAAAACGTGTGGCCAATGCCCAGAGAAACTGCAGAAACCAAAGGATTGCAGAACAAAACTTCCAGTGGTCAGGAATGAGGCTGCTACTCTTCCATGACTAGGCAGAAACACTATAACCTATCCTTCCCACCCACTATAAAGCAAAATGTGCAAAATCACACCGAATAAGAGGAGTTATGCCATTATGGTATATTTGCAAAATGAGTGTGTCACAGGATTAATTTTTTGCTAAGAAATTTGGGTTACATTGATGCAGGATTCTGATTTAAGTGCAGAATTTACACAGACCTGATCTGTTCTACTTGGATTTCTCTGATTATTTTTTTCATCATCTCTTGCGATTTCATCCTTCTGCCAAACATATTGGATTATGTCTTAAATGCAGAAGGTCTGTGGGGTCGGGTATCACTTCAGAGTAAAAAAAGGGCAACAAAAGGTCTTGTTCTTGGAAATTCTGGCAACGGATACCATTTTACTCTTATGATATGATTCTGGTAATCTCCGTAGATACTTCCCATTTGCTTTTCAGATCAGTGCATCATAACCCACAAGACAGATGGCATTCATGCACCACAATAACTCCCCTGCAGTCCACACAGCAGTTTAGGTACCTTGCAAGTTTGGTGGGCAGAACGATGAACCTGCGCACTTTCACCTCTGAGAACTTGGTTAACTCCCTGCCCAGAAATAAAACGCATGTGAGACTGTTCCCATCCCCATCCCCCCCAGTGACTGCACCACTTTAGAAAACAGGTGTGGGGCTGTCATGTTTAAATGCTTCTCCATGTCAATAACTTTATACAAACAGAAAGCAATGATTTGAGGAAGAAAATTGTATGCCAACGTTCTCTCTTTAACATGATTGTCCTTAACGCTCAGGAAGTTTCTGCTGCAGGGGAATACATCTCCAGTATTATTTAGTGGTAATGTGATGGAAGGACTATACCACGTGCCCCCGGTATTATGTATTGATGTCATGGAAGGACTATACCACAATACCTTTTCTGAATGTTTGCACTGATTGCCAATGGTTTCAGTTCCCCATCAGTAAAGCAGGCACCATAGTCATTTTGTTATTCCCAAAGGACAGGAAATATAATGCAAGAGAGGACCATTTCACGTGTAACAAATTCTCTGGACAATAGCTACTTACATGCAGAAATGGTGTGAACTCCAATACATATCTATTTTGCCAGATGTACACATGGTGATATGAAAGTGTGTACATTTATCATACATTATAAACTCCATATGAGTTATTGCTACATAGAACTAGCCTTTGTTTAGAAAACATTTGATACCATCCCTATTGACTGCCCTGAGACCTGTGGGTATAAGGCGGTATACAAATTTAATTGATGATGATGATGGAATGGGAGCACCCTTACAAAGCTGACATTCATTTCAATGGGGCTGATGCAGAATAAACTCCTGGTGAACTATGCCCTTCGTTTTGTCTGATGAGGCCTCGAGAAACATACTTTTGTTCGGACCAGCAACTAATCTCTGAAACACAGCGCTCAAGTTGCTTGTCTGAAAACTCCCATTCAGCACCACAACCTTCTGGTTAAGAAGAGCCTTGTACAATTCAAAAGCCCACAACTTGCACCTTACACCAATATGTGACACGACCCCCCCCAAAAAAAAACCTAACAACTTCAGGTAAAGTCTCCCTTCTTCTGTGTTTCAAGCGCCAATATGGACCATTTTCTGCTTCAGCAATACAACAGGTTGTGTCAAAAATAACATCTACGGGCACAATCCAAAAGTTAAGCCCGTCCAAGTCCTATGGGTTTCATTCAGCGCCAGAGATTTAAAACACGCGTATTTCTATCACCGAAACAATGCAACTTTAAAGGTGCTTTGCTCTCTACCCATCGAGCCCTATAATCAAATAAATCCAACTTAGGAACCATAGGAAAACAAAAGCCTGCTGCTATCTCTTCCTACAAAACTTCGCGAGCCGCTTGGGAATTTGGGGGTATCTCTCTCTCTTTAAAGGAAGGAAAGCCCCTTGTCCTGCTTTCCCACCATCAGGATGCGCCATCAGGCTTGGCTCATTCCCTCCCGACACATCCGAGAAGCTAGAAACCCATCAGCGCACAGCACAAAAGGACTCGTCCGCCACCGAGAAACAAAAGAGCGTGAAAAGCGGCAGAGAGAAGACAAGGGCGCAGCCGGCCGGGGAAGCCCCGCGTGGCAGCGCGCGGGAGGCGCGGCTCGGGCGCGAGATGTCTCGCCGCCTCCTCCTTCTCCTCCTTACCGGACGCGGGATCCTCGCAGCCTCTTTCCAAGGAAGGGCCGGCTCCGGGAAGCCTTTGTCCCGAAAGGGACTTCGAGGCAGCCGACGGCAGGAGCAGCAGCAGCCTGGGGACCATCCACTCCGGCTCGCCGTCTTTTGCTGAGGAAAGCTGCTGGAAAGGTTCCCCCTCTGAGGCGCGGGGTGCGCGAGGTCAGGCGGGAGGGCGCGCCCTGGGGACGAGGAAAGGAGTCCCTCCTCCTCCTTCTCCTTCTCCGCCTCTCTCCGGCTTCCCTTCAGAAGACGCGCGCTCCTTTCCTTGGCCGGGGTTCCTGGAGCGCTTCCCCAGCGGCCCGGCCGCGACGTGCGCTTCAGGGGGAGCCCGCGGCGAGGCCGGGGAGAAGCGCTGCCTCCGGCGAGGGAGAGTTGCAAAGTGTTCGCAAAGTCGCTGCATCCCCTCCCGGCTCCGGCTGCTCCCGCCCTCGCTCCCTCAGCTTTTGCAGGCGGAGGGGGAGACAGGCAGCGGGAGAGAGAGAGAGCCCAGCTCCACCCCGCCGCCGCTGCCGCCGCCCCCTCCCCACTTCGCTCCTTCTTGCGCGCGCTCTCCCTTCCCACCCTCCCTCTCCAGGGAGTAGCCGGCTAACAAGGACCCTTCTGTTGGCTTTGTCCAAGACCCTCGCCGACAAAATATGCGGCTACGTTGCTGGGGCGCTTGCGTGCTGCTGGCGGGAGCGAGGAGCCGCGCTGCACGAGGGGTGCTTTGGGGTTGCTGGGTTTTTGCGCGGAGCCGGAGAGAAAAGGCGCCACTTTCATCCTGCCTGTGAGTTGTGGGTGTGTATCTGTGGGCCGCCGCTGTCCAAAAGTGCACCTCCAGGCGTGGGGTGGCGGGGAATGATTGACAGCAGACCTTGCCGGGAAGGGTGTGATTCAGGGAAAGGAGCTCGGCAGGCTTGTAGTACGTAGTGTCAGGGTTCGGCCCTTCACTTGCAAGCCTCTGGTGTAGGGATGGACGCCGCCTGGAGCACAAGAAGCCCTTTAATGATACCGTCAGGAGTCCACAGGTTGAGTGAGAGCTGGGACTGGAGCCGGAAGCATGCACTAGTGCTCAGATGTCGGGAAATGCTTGCAAAAAGCGATGCCAAATGCAGTGGCCAAATATGGCCAAAGATGTGCGAAAGGCATCCCCAGACGGCCACCTTTCAAATGAGAGGCACTTCCATGGAACTATGAACAGGAAGCCTTTTTTACGGCAGAAATACCAGCAGCCAGGGCTAAAGCAGCACTCGCACAAAATTTGCTTTTGTGTGAGTTGTCGTAAACTTGAGAGCATCCCCACCCGCCCTGAAAACAGTTGTACCATGCTGGGTTTGCTGTGCGTGATGGTCTTCTACATAGTCTTTACTTCTCATACAGCACATCGTGGCTGGTGTTCGTAGGAAGCAGGCATATCAAGGCAAGGGATTGCCCCAGAGACGTTATGCATGGAGATGCTCTACCATTGAGCTATGGTCTTCCTCCCATGCATTGATTAGCCACAGCCACCCAGTTTCCTAAGGTGCATACACACAGTGAAAAAGCTATGTGGCAGGTCGTGTTAAAATATAAACTCTTGCACCACCCACCACTGGCTGCCACACCTAATGGCATGTCACCTCCTAACTGTCAACCTACCATCACAAAAGACACTTGGGGCCCAAAGTGTCTTTACCCCAATCTGCAGTTTTACAGTGTTTCTTACACAGCTTCTGTGTACAATCCACAGGAAGCAGGTTTGATGTGTGTGTGCTATGAGGAAGTTTAACAGGATGCATCCCTCTACTCAGGAGTCACCAACATGGGGCCCACCAGCCACATAGGTACCTGCAAATGCCTTCCCTGGGACCCCAGAATCTCTCCCCTACCCATGTTGAAATTGAGCTTAGAAGAACCACTACAATAGTGGTGTGTTCTTGGATGCAGTGTGTGTGTGTGTAGATATGTCCACAGGCCCCAAAAGCTTGGCACCCCCTGCCCTGCACGCTCATTCCACCGTGGTTATTTCTGGCTACATCTTGCCTTGCATTTTCTGGAAGTGACTAAAGCAGCTTTCTTGTGGTGATTCTTCAGGGCAAGGAGCCTAACTTTGCCCATATGCATTACATCCTATACTTACCCAGTATTCCTTCCTCTACTAATCCCAATCTTTCATTGGCTTTGCCTTCATGCATTAAGAAAACTGATCCACCTTCCACTGTTGCCTTTGCAAAGGCTTCCCTGATCATCTTTCACCTTCTTCACCCTAGGGACCAAGCATCCATTTACAGATGCATGAGGGCTTGTGTGTACACAGCAGGACTTTCAATTTGTTTTCCTTTTAAAAAGTCCTCTACTTGCCAAAGCAGCAATTTATGTGGCAAAGGAAGATGGGGCTTCTGTTGGGAGGGAGCTGTTCTACATGTACAGTATAGACCTAGTAGTTGGGGAGGGGTTGTAACCTTAGTGCGGGACACATCACATTCCTGCTAGGGGTAGTTTGTCCACCTTTGGTCCCCATCCTGTGCTCAGCTCTCATCTGCATCTCCTAAAAGCAATCAGCATGCAACAGTGGTCACACACCCGGAATGGCTTCATATGGCTGGCTAAACCAGGTGAGGGTAGCTAATGGGTCTCAAACCCTTTCTGAGTTAGGGACTTCCCCTGCATGTGAAGACAGACTCTGGTGGATTGCACTTGCTTGTAGAAGAAAGTGAGGGCAGATGGTGCTTGTCAACCTGGGAAGGTAGCCCATCTCGGAGAAGGAAAACTCTGATCCTAAGCCTCCACTGCCTTGTTTAAGAACATGTACCCAAGTTTGCTTGTTTTCCTCTGCCCTCCCCATCCCTTGTTCCTTATCTGGCATCTTTTTTTAGATTGCAAACCTGGTGGCACTTTAGGACACTCTGGGAGCTTTGTTGTTGTTGTTGTTGAAACATCCGTGGAAAATGCTTTAAATTTAATGAATTATAAATACTATGTGCTAAACAGTTACTACTCACACATATGTGTATCTGCACCAATGCATCCCTAGATAAATGTGTCTGGACTGCATGATATCCCCAGTTGCAGATTTTTTGAACTATCCTTTAAGCACCAAAATGGCTCTGTCTGAAAATGGTATTTCCAAAGTAATCAGGCTCTAGTAGATGAGCCATGGATTTGAACTACTCAGTCTTTCCGTATTTTCCAATCATCTGCCTTTGGCAGCTTTTTTGTCATCCATCCCTCAAGCCTCACCCTTTGCCACAGGCTTGAAACAGTGGTTTTTTTGTTTTGTTTTTAACAGCATAGCACAGGCTCAGATATGGGAATAATAGTAATCCCCCGCTGGTTTAGCAAGAGGTCAACAAATTCAATTTCTCGCCCTAGCATCAATTTTAAATTGGTTCCTGGCTCGCAACCACAGGAGCCTGCCAGACTGATGGAACCATAGGTGTAATGTGACTTCTGAGGTTGCTGCACCTCTGTGAGGGATTTTCTTCTTCTTCTTTGAGTTCTTGAGAAAATGGAATTGGTTGTTGCATGCTACCACAGTCACACAATGCCCTCTGTGCAACATGAATTTAAAAGGATGCAAATGAGTTATGGCTGTCGTGTCACACAAAAGAAGAATTGTGTACATTTTGAGTAAGTTGCGGGTTTGCAGGTGATGTGCAGGACCCCAAATGTTTATTGTTGGTGCTATGGTTTTGTGCCTTGTTCCTTGAAATTGTTTTATATTGCTGTATCTTGTCAAATAGTTGTTTATTTCCTTGACATCTGCATGGCGGTAACATGTTTGTGTCATACCCAAAAAGTGATTTGTTCAAGCTGATTTTGCTTGCTCGTTGTGTCACCCTTCTAAGTTCTTACCAGAAGCACAGTTAAGAAGTAGCATAAAGAGGGGTGATGAAATCTCCTGAGCTAAGAAGATCGTGCCATCTTCTGATCACTGGTTCCTTTTACTTAGGTGTAGTCCTCACATTGAAAGTCTTGAGCAAACTCTGATTTTAAAGCATAAGCCTTCATTGCAGAAATGCTTTTGCTTATATTCCTGGCAGCTCTGGGCTCAGAGCACACGAGATTAAGTTATGAGCCCATGACTCCTTTCCTTGTCATGCGAAAAAAGGTCTGCAAGTACTGGGAGCTGGAACTGGAAACATGTCAAGCCCTTGGAAAGGGGAGTTGCTGGGCTTCCAAATGGAGGATACAGAACTCACATCTAGCTTTGGAAAGACATGAAAAAAAATTCCCCTAAGGCTGTGGTGTTTTTATGCATAGAAAACAGTATTCCACATCATGTTTGGAGGTTTTATGGCTCCCTCTGAGCTTCATATTGTTAGATTCAAGGCAGAATCATATTAGCAGAAGCAGCTGGATATTTCCAGTTGGAGAGTGGTATTTTGTTTCTCTAAATCACCCCAACAAATATGATTATATCCTTAAGGTACTTAATATTTTCTGGCATAATCTTGTGTTTCTAAAACAGCCATAGTGAAATGGTGTGAACTAATTACGATGGCTTTTGATTACCGCTTAGCTCATTAATTAATGGTTTTCCACCATTGTCGTTGAAACTAGCGTACCGAAACAAATGGACACAGATTACGCATGCTTTTTAAAAAAACAATATTTCCACGTTAACAATGGTTCACCATATATCTAATGCAAGATGTTCAAAAGTGTTGAGCAAGGTGGGGAATGCAAGCAGCCTTCTGCTCGGGCACCAGGCCTCTTCTGCCTCTTTGCTGCCAACTTCTGATGGGCAGAGGGAAGGAATGGCTTGAGGCGGGGGAAAGGGATTGCAGCTGGAGAGGGACTGTCAGAAATCAGAGGTATCCCACCTGCGTGTGTGAAGGTGCCTTCCACTCTTACAAAGGGCTCTCTAGATCCTGATGTCAGCAGGCTCACCTGTTTTGTACTGGAGAAGGCATCTTTAGCTCCGAGCCTCCTATCATATCCTTTCCCCTGCATTCCTTTGTTGTTTTTCTTCTCTCCACACCCTCCTTGCACTGTGTTCTCTTTGTGGGATTTGCAAAATGTGTTGCATTCGTTGCTTTAAATTACGCAAATTTTATTGGAAAGCTCAATTTTGTTTAAAATCAATGTTAAACTCTACATGCGCATCCAGGTAATGAAATGGGCATATAATTAACAATGCGTGTACGTACATTGAAGTTGTGCCACATTTATATTTGCTGGAATTGTGCTCAGTATAATTTTTCTTTGTGTGACATGACCGAGGTGCTAGCAAATGGGTTAATTTAAATAGATAATGAATAATAAATACCATTTTCCCCTCTGAGAGTGGTGGTAAACCTCTATTTGTCCCCTTCAGTTCAAAAAAATATCCAAAAGGCATATTAACCTGCAAGGGAAATAGATGTGCTGAACAAAGAAGCTGTCTTACACTGAGTCTCAACATTGCCCTGTCTCAGGGACGGGAAACCTGTGGCCACTGGAAGAGGAAGAGGAGTGCGGGGGGAGCGCACCACCCCTGGCAGCACAATCCCGGTGGGGTGCCATTGCGGCTGCCTCCCTGCCCGCGCTAGGTGCCACAACTCCGCAGGCGGCATGCCACGCCCCCAGGATACATGCCAGCCCCGCCCCACCTGTTCTCCGCCCCCTGGTGCTGGAGCATGAAGCTCCGCCACTACCTGTGGCCCTCCAAAAGTTTTTGGATTCCAATTCCCATCAGCCCCATCAAATGTGGCCAATAGTCAGGGGTCAGGAGAGATGGACTCTTCAAAAGCTGGCTTCCACAGCTTCCTCTTCAGTATTCTTTCTAGCCCACTCTTGTATGCTCTTAAGTGACAGTGGCTCTCTAGGAGTTCAGGGGGGTGAGGAGTTGTTATATGTGCAATGCATGTGTTCTACCACTCAGCTATGTCCCTTTCCCAAAGAGCACAAGCAAACTGTGCTCCTCAAGAATGATAGTGTCAGAGACCGAACTGAGGAGGAATGGTGGGAACTGCCCCCCGCTTCCTGCACCTTTCCAAGAAGAGGAGGACAGTATAGATTTAGGACAGCGGTTTGCAGAAGGTCACAGTTCAGAGGCTGCAGAGGGGAGAAGCTGGGAAATATTGGGAGAGCACCAGGAAGAAGAAGCATCAGGGGAGACACAGCTTACAGACTCAGTGTCTCTGGATAGCATTCCTGACTCACACACACGCCCCTGCTCTCCCAGGACCAGGCATGCATTGAGAGTACAGTCATACCTCGTGTTGCGTTTGCTTCATGATACATTTTTTCAGGTTGCGTCCCACAGTGATCCGGAAGTACTGGAAAGGGTTACTTCCGGGTTTCGCCACTCACGCATGCACAGATGCGCAAAATGAAGTCACACGCATGCGCAGACGCAGAGAATCGCAACACGTGCAGACGCAGGTTGCGTTCTGCTCATGTTGCAAAAGGGACTCCAGAATGGATCCCGTTCACAACCAGAGGTACCACTGTAGTAGAACAGAAAGCTCAGAGGCAGAAAGCATAGGTCAGCCGGCGCAGGGTGACGTAGAATAGGAGAGACTGAGGGGGTGGGACTTTATTCGGAGCAACGCCATTATCTAAGAGAAATTGCATTCCTTCGTCTCTCTCTGTGAATATTGAATAAACTAATTGGTAAGAATTCTTCTTTTTTTATCTGCTTCTTTGCTGCCACCATGAGGGGGATAGGATTCCCTGAAGCCTGACAGATAGCAAGATTTAAACATGTGAATGGGGGTGAAACTGTCCTCTTTGCCTTCCCAAAGCAGTGAATTCATGTCAGGGGTGAAATCTGAATCGGGGCGTTCTTCCTTCACAGCTTACTATTTTAGCTACTAGGCTCTACTACCCCCTCTGCATAAAAATGTACATCGACCTCAGTGCTGTTCATCAGCAAGCTACTTCTCAGTGGCCATATTTTGAAGAGCGAAAAAGAAGACACATTTGCCAACTTCTACTTTTAACTACACACCGCTGTGACAACTCTCATTTTATTTACCCCTAAAAAAAGAGGGCATGTCCTGGGAAAAGAGGACATATGGCAACCCAACTTCTCACACACCACCATGGATGCTTTGGCCAGAATGGCTGGCCTGCTCATGATTTGCCAGATGAAGAGATGACAACGCCAGCGAGAGTCCTGTTCTCAGTTCCCCATGCATATAGTTTTGCAGTAGAGAACGCGTAATACACATGTGAAAATATAATGGTATTGTCGGTTGCTCACATTCCACTGGGACCCGTGTGTGATTTCTAGACACATTTAAAGCTTATCGTTTCCTGTGTTACGAGAAAATGTGTGCCCTACATGTTGCGGTTAAGCGAGAACCTTATAACAATATAATTAAAAGTCACAGCAATGTTGGGAGTGAATGCAGAGGCAAGACGTTTTGTAATTGGCCGCATGTGTTATTTGAGAACTGCTTTACCTATGGGGAATATTCTCCTCAACATGAAGAGCTGGAGCAATAAATATATCAAGGTTGCTGGAGAAGGACTAAGTCATTCTTGCTCTCCTTCAAGACAGCACGGTTCTTAGTGGTTTTCTCCCCATGTAAAAAGGAAATTGAGAGACCAGTCCTTTGTCATGCAAACAGGCATAAATACTTTGCAGGCATCTCAGTTTTCAGTTAGTTTCACAGCACTTTTGTAAAATTCAGTACTTTCACACACAATAAGAACAGTTTCCTCCCGTTGAATGGATTGGAAGCACAACATTTCTTAACTCCCCTTCCCCATTTTATTATCAATCAGTGTTAGGGCCAACTCGAACAACCAGATCGGCCCATGAGGAATGTGGATTGAATTTAGCTGCGCTAGGTTCAGCATGCAGTCAAGCAGTTATATGATTGCTTTGCCATGTGCCGGCTTGGAACTCTTCCCGCACTTCCCGCATCATTGCTCTGCAACCCAGCTGCTGGCAGACAGCTTTAAAAGTGGTGCAGCAAATGCAGGTTGTGAGCGGGACACATGGCAAAGCAATCTCAGGAGCCAAATGCCAAGTCAACCTACGTTGCCAGCATGTCAGTCCTCCAGGTGGTGTTGGACTCCAACTCCCATCAGCCATACCCAGCATGGCCAATGATCAGAGAAGATGGGAGGTGTAGTCCAACAATACCTAAATATAAGGAAAGATGGCATGATAATTGTGCAGTGTGGACACCACGAGACTCTCATCATACGCACCCTGCAAATGAAAATAGGCATCTGTCCTGAGATGATTACAGTGGAACCTTGGTTCTCGACTCCCAAAACCATTCAAAAACCAAGGCGCGGCTTCCGATTGGCTGCAGGAGCTTCCTTCACTCATTCAGAAGCTGTGTTGGACATTCGGCTTCCGAAAAACATTCGCAAACCAGAACACTTACTTCCGGGTTTGCGGCATTCGGGAGCCGATTTGTTCGGGAGCCAAGCCGTTCGAGTACCAAGGTACCACTGTATATGGTTGCTGCTCACGGTGACAAAGGACTCAAATGTAGCGATATCTTTGCCTTCATAGAACAGTTAAAATCCAGCCTCTCAAGAAACAGGCAATGCTTTTTAAGAGAGTTGGCGTGATCAAGACATCAGTGCCCATAGCAATGTGTACACATTGGTTTATTTTGTCCCACTATTGCCTTTGGTCCAACAAGTGCTGCAAGGTTTTGATGCACCACAAAAGCCTCCTCATCCTATTTGACCAGAAATAATAGTAGCACAGGAAAGAGAAGGAGAAAATATGCCAGGAGCTGGAGTCAGGCATAGGTCAGCAATAAAACAATAAAGTGCCAGATGTCACTGAACTCTTTATTCAAAGAAACAAAACAGCTCAGTCCTAGTGGTCGCAACAAACGTTCCCAGGGTAGGTCTTGCCCCCATGAGGCAGTCGCAAGGACCGAAGGCCTTCCCACTGCTCTCTATGGCTCCTTCCGCAGTTCCTTCCCCAGCAACCTAAGGTTCCATTGTTTTCTCTCTCATTGCTTTGCCCTCTTCATTTTTCTCTGTGTTCTAAGAGACCTGAGATTGCAGCAGGAGGATGAGATTCCCTGGATTCTTCAGCAGCCTGCCGTATCTCTGTCTCTTGGCCCTCCTACTCTCCTGTCTCTGAATCTGAACTGCCCTCTGCCACAGCCTCTTTCTGCTCACTAAACCCTGTTGCCTCTTCAGCTCCCGACACATCTTCCTCTCCTTCTCCCTTTTCTCCCTCTGACCACGCATCGTTGTCACACCACCAGTCCCCTGACTCTGAGCCTTCTTCCCCTGGGGGTTCCCCCAGCTGGTGCCTCCCAGCACTTCTCTGCACCCAGCCAGTCCATGACAAAGTATGTACAGCATGAGAAATGGCGGTCTGGTTCTATCATAGTGGTATAGCTATACCATGCCACCTTCAACTCTGAAAAACACCAAACCAACATCCATCTCTGGTCTTAGACAGACAGGATCCAATCCAGCATCAGTCATAACCCCAATTGCACTCCACTGCTTTCAATGAAGTTATGACTAGCTGGCAGGATTGCACCCTCAGCCTCCCAGTGGCTGTGTGTGTCTCCACACAGGCTATATTTCCAGCCACCGTACACCTCCGTATCCTGGCAGCCACTGCCACTACGTTCCAAAGCAATGCAGTCCAAGAATGACATCAGAAGAGAAGCAAGGGGAATAAGTTGCTAAAGCAACCAAAATGCCTTAGGCTTAGGGTAGGGGAAAAGACATCTGATTCCAATTATCTCGCAGCAGTTCTGAATATCTGCATTTTGGTCCAAACTGGTGATGTGTCAGCAACGTCACCTGATTTTGTGCCGACGGGTTTTTCAATTAACCCCACAGAGTCATTAGGCAAGCATCTGGAAATATGTAAAAGAAACAGAACGAGTCAGCCAAAAACGAACAATTAAGCAGATGAGCGTGCATCCCTAAAAACTCAGTTCCACTTTTCCTTAAAAGTATTTTTTGTTATGCGGAAGGCCACCTCCATAAATCCATTTATCTCATGCAGATCAATGGCAAAGCATATTCTGATGCCTTTGATATGGGAGCATTTGGATATTTGCTTAACCTGGTTGTCTTTTTAAAGCCACGGGGGGGGGGGGGTCCAGAATATACTACTTTACATTTCCACTTTACAACTTTCTTCTGTTTTGTTTAGGTAAAATAAAGAAACAGAAAACAGCTTCATATGTAAATAGTTATATCATTTTATCCCTCTTCGGTTTGGAAGCAGAAAGTATGGTTGCTTCAAAAGGAGCAAATAGTAATAGAGAGTAGTGGATGTGCAGACTGCATCTCACAGAAGATGCAGTGGGGTGAATGGCTGGCACTTTGGGGTTTCTGGTCTTGATTCAGCTTAAAAGGGAGTGCGAAGGCAAAGTGAGGTTATGCCTGAGATCCCTCATGGTGCTTCTATGACTCGACTGTGTTTCAAAAATGAATAGAAGCTGCACACACACAAAAAAAAAAAAACTTGAAAGGGAATCCTGCTGGGCTTTTGAGCAGTGATTAATAGCCGTCCTCCAAGCGCAGGCCAGCTGTGTTGTTTGACAATACAGTTGCCTGATTTCGTAGATGGATGGCTGGTGGAATTGGATAAGGAAAAGTGAAATGCTTAACTGCTGCTATTATTATTACTGTTAGCATATTGTTTGATCTTTAGTATGGTTTTAATATTATTTTTATATCATATTGCAATATATAAATGATATACTGTCTTTTTTTCTGTTTCAACTGCAGGGGCTGCCCACTGAGCTTGGCCCGGAAGCTGCAGCTGGTGCAAAATGCAGCGGCTTGGCTGTTCACTGAGGTAAGCTATCTCCACCGTGTTACACCATTGTTGAAAGAATTGTACTGAATTAGCTACTAAGCTAAGTTCTGGGAGCTGGTGCTGGTGAGAGCCTTATACAGCTCAGGGCAGGATGCCTAAAAATCATCTCAGCCCTTTTCTACCCAGCCAGTCACTGTGCTCCACAAGAGAGGGCCCCTACAGACACCATCAGGTGGTCCGTTCTATATGATGTAGGAACTGGGCCCTTAGCATGGCAGCACTAGTCTTTTGAAGCTCCGTCCGGTGGGATATCAGACAGACACAGCCTCTATTTCTCTTTGGCGCCTGTTGAAGGTGGTCTTTTTCAAACAAGTGCAGATATTTATCCCGGTCTACATTGGATTTGAACTTGTTTTTACATATGGAATTGCTTCTTCTCGTTGTTATTTGTTGATATCTTTATTGTTATATCACTTTGAGATGTTTCATAGGGATCAGTTTCTATGTGGAATGAAGTAATAATCATAATACAGTGGAACCTCGGGTTGCAGACGTAATCTGTGACGGAGGCACGTCTGCAACCCGCAGCGTTCGCAAGCTGAAGCGCCACATCTGCGCAGGCACAATTTAGCACTTCTGCGCATGCGCGAGCGGCAAAACCTGTTCCAGTACTTCCAGGTTTCCCGCGGTCCGCAACCTGAAAACATGTAACCTGAAGCAAACGTAACATGAGGTATGACTGTAATGTTGTAAGCCACCAAGAGGGAGATGGTGTACTTTTTTTTGTTGTGGTTGGCTTCCGCCTGCCTCAGGAGACAATAAAGGAATGCACCTATTGGAGTTGAAGTCAAACAGTTGGAGAGTTACAGCGCCTGCTGTGGCTATAGAGACCAATATGGCAGAGACATGGTTTATTATTGCAGCTGTGGCAGATGAAGGTATCGAGTTGTGTTGCTGCAAATACACCATGGCTTTTCCTTCTCCCTGTGCTTCTCCCAGAGGCCATTCCTCTTCTGGTCATTGCTGTGGATACAATACCTGACTATACTTGACACAATACAACACCTGATACAATCCGCTAGGGATTCCCACACGGCAGGGTTGATGTTATCAGCCTTGAAGTCACTTTTGCAGAGATCTTTGTAAACACAGAATTGGTCTGCCAACGGGCCTGCTGCTTGAAGCCAGCTCCCCCTAGTGCACTTCCTTGGTGTACTTTGAACGACGACCTATTAATTCATTAAATAAATGAATAAGAGATGTGCATTGCCTACAGCACAACCATTAACAAAACAGTCTTTAATGAGAACCAGAATCTCCTTTTAAAATCTAATATAATTTTTTTTTTTTTTAAAAAGCAAACCTATACTTAAGTTGCAAAGAATGAACTGAGAAATTCATTGGCGAGGATCCAAAGAGCTACTTTAGATGCAATCAAGGCATTGGGCATGCTCAGTAGAATTCACACAGACCCTTTGAATGGCAGACCATTATGCTACATCACAAACTGCTTAGGAAACTCCCCTCCATTTCAAAACAAGCGAAGTTTACCTTGTGGCTTGGGGAGCTGTTGCTTGAGAAACACGTCCAAATTTCCCCTGGGTAGCTTGTTGTGCAGTTCTTTGGAGCCAGGCCATTTTAGACAGTTGTGAACGGATTATTTACTTTACCTGCAATACAAACAAATGTGACTTTCCACTGGGACACACCACTAGTCCCTGTAGTGCTGCAATGGGAAAAGCCATCAATTCCAAAAGGTGACTCACTTAGCTTCTGTTTTAGGTTCTGGATGTTGCAACCCAGGCAGGACTGGAGAAATAAGGAAGGAACAATTGGGTTGCAGACCATTGAGCCTAAAAGGATTTTATTTTATTATTGAAGCTAAGTGGTTTCTAGCTGTAATGGTTTAAAAGAATATGGAAAAAATTGGATTTTTAATAGGTAAAAATTTAATGTTATAATATATTAAGATTAAAGATCAGGATAATAAGGAGGGAAAGGAATTGCTGAACTAATAAATTGAACTGGAATACAAAAAAGGGAGGTATGAGGAGGTCCAGGAAACAAGTAAATGAAAGATAAGTGATGTAAAGATGGAATTATTTTTAACTGTTTTTTATTTCCTATTTTTTTCTTTTTTCTTTTTCATTATGTAATACTGTGAAAACTTTAATAAATATTTATAGAAAAAAATAAAAGGATTTTTATTGACAACTTTTGAGACCAAGAAACTTTGACCAACACTGGTCATCACAGGGCTGCCAACTTTTCAGCTGAGCTTTGCAGTTGTACTTTTAGCAGTGGATTGATATGCAGTTGTTAGCAGGCAATAATTCTTATTTCCATGGCATGAAAAGCTTCACCTGTTAATTTATCCACACAGAGCTGAAGTTAGAAGCACAAGTGCACGGGTGGGGTTGCTGTTTCTTCCTAATCACTTGGCTACCTTAGGCAGCCAACAAAATCCAATAGTTTTCTTCACTGAGTGGCTGGAGTACAGTGATATTACGTTATTAACAAGACAGTTGTGAAGGATGATGAGTCCACCAGCAGGTAACTCACATATTCCAGGGCATTGAATCACTGTTGCTAGTTGATCAGAGGAAGGAATGCTGACCACCCCTACCTGAGACTCAGGAGGGGAAAACAGGTGTCACTGTGGTGTCAGGTGATTTACACCACTGAAACTTGGCTCACCAAGAATGGGGTAAATAGTGATCCAGCCTGACAATTGGAGCCATTTCCCAACTCCTGCTACAAAGCCTCAGATAACAATGGCAAATAAATACGTCTTAAAATTGTTTGGGGCTTTAGTCCTAATAGCTAATTGTTGTCCTTTCTATTGGGTTGGATCTTGTCTTTTTGCTGGAGGGTGCTACTTAGCACGACACTGCCTTATGTACTGGCAGCATAAGCACTAACTGAGTCATGGAGTTCCTTGCCGTGGTCCCAAGATCATGACATAAAGTATTATGCTCTGGCTCCCTCTGCTGACCTGTACGTAGAAAACATAGACAAGGAAACTTCATCTTAGTGTCCAAGCGCTAGATAACCATACGCTCTATGGTTTAGTGTGCATTCAGTACACTCTGAATGTGCTGGGCTTGTTTGTTTTCAGCTTTGTATACATGAGGTCAATCCCAATCTAGACACATCCCATTTCTTTCAATGAATTAATGCATGCATTCCCCTGCACAAACCAGTTTTGATGCAAAAAGATATTTTAAAACTGAATAGATTTGCACTTCAGCCCGAGTGTGTACAAATGAAAATGCATGTGAATTGTATCTTTCTTGCACTGCATTGTGAAAGTCTGATATACTGGACATTTCTGAGCACAATTCAAAGTGTTGGTGCTAACCTAAAGTTACCAGATTTTTTTCCAATGAATCCAGGGACACTTTGCAACTTCAATGGATTTTGTATGGGGACTGATTTGTAAATCCGGGGACTGTCCCTGGGAAACGGAAACATCTGGTAACCTTATGCTAAATTTTAAAACCCTAAACAGCCTCTGCCCAGTATACTTGAAGGAGCATCTCCACCCCCATCGTTCAGCCTGGACACTGAGGTCCGAGGGCCTTCTGGCAGTTCCTACTGCGAGAAGTGAGGTTACAGGGAACCAGACAGAAGGCCTTCTTGGTAGTGGCACCCACTCTGTGGAACGCCCTCCCATCAGATGTCAAGGAAATAAACAATTATCTGACTTTTAGAAGACATCTGAAGGCAGCCCTGTTTAGGGAAGTTTTTAATGTTTGATCTTTTATCATGTTTTCAATATTCTGCTTGGGGCCACCCAGAGTGGCTGGGGAAACTCAGCCAGATGTGTGGGTATAAATAATAAATTATAATTATTATTATAAGTATTATAATATTATTATTATGGAAAGCTGTATCTAAAAAGGGGGGGATCCATACCCATAGTGGAATGTGGAAATGCTAACTGAAAGAAGAGGGTCGAGAATCGAGAACATTGATGCACACTACCTGAAAATACACATCCATGCTGGATGTGGGGGTTGGGTAAAATGAGTCCTAACTCACACGAGCATTGTAACCCATGTGATTCATCTATTGTCATGATATTGTGAATTTGTATACTGCCATTTGTTAAGAAAAATCCTCATGCAATTTAGGAAACACACAAAAGACTGCTGCAGCTAATCCTGCAATTGGAAAAATGGCATAGTGGGTTTTTTTCTAATCCAAAGCAAATACTGTGACCTTCAGTGATTATTTACATTAGGCATTAACCAAGACACACACAAAGGAAAACAGCCGTAGCTGTTGTTTCAACATTTATGTATCCCACCTTTCCTTCAAAGAGCTCAAGGTGGCTCCCCACTCTGCATTTTTCCCTCGCAACATGCCTGTGAGGTATGCTAGGCTGAGAGACAGCAACTGGTGCAAGGCTGCCCCATGAGCTATATGACTTTGAACCCTGGTCTCCCAGGTCTCTGTCCAATGCTCTAACCACTATACCACAGTTGCTGTGGACGAGCAAAATAAAAAGTAAGCACCCATGAAACGTGTACACAGGAAATATTCTCCTGACAGTTTTCATGCATCAAACTATGCCCAAAGAAGTCACTCCAAAGATGTGAAAATTCACAGGCTTCCTTGAAATATGAAACAGAAATATTAACTGCATAGCAAAAGCACACTGCCCCCCCCCATGTGAAGTATCTTGGGATTTACCCCTCTTGCCTGATATCACAGCTGCCTTCGGTCCCACAAAATCTCATTGCCCTAAACTGAGTTGTTATCTCTTTTTCATCCCTAGATGGCTGTGTGAGATAGAATAGAACAGCACATGCGGCACCCATGAATTAGGGGAAATTTAAGAGCTGGTTTAACTAGATGGTGACAGAGTTCACTTATGAGCTTCCTTCCCCACTGGTGAAAAGTGGTTTGAGGCCTTCTGAGGGACCCATACTCAAGGATTTCCCAGAACTATTTTAGTTTAAAAGGGGCATGAATCATTCATCTACATGAGCCTTCACTGGGAGCAGCCGCCTCAGGTGTCACCTTCTGGTGTGTGGCAGGTGCAAGGTGCTGGGGGGGGAGGGAGTGACACTGCTCTTCCCCCAATGAAAAGCCTGTTGCTGCCTCAACTGGGACATTGCCTTGACCTAACTTTCCAGCACCTTCCTTTTGCAGTTTAGCTCCGTGTACACATCTTAACTTGTTCTGCAAATAATTTGCAAGTCATTTTCTGTTCCTCTTTCACTTCAGCTTTACACTTAAGGAAACCACAACCGCAACGCAACACACACACAAATAAATCAGTGCATGGGTCAAGTTATTTTGCTGCCTGAGGCAAATACAATACCTCCTGCTCCTGTTCACATGCAGAAGCTAACTGAACTCTCAATTGAATCTTACTGAATGACAGTGGGGCAGCATCCACCAGGCTGGAGGGCAATAAGGGTAGCTTAGAGAGGGTGCAGGGGGAGACCTGTCGCCTGCATCTGCTGCCTTTGGGCAGCTGCCTCACTATGTCTAATGATAGGGCTGGTCTTGCACATAGTTCTCTCGCGTTCATACACATGTGTGCACATCCCTAAACAGTTTCCCCACCATGTGGTGAGCCATTAAATCTGAAACCGCTTAAGACATACCCCCAGGCACTTGGGTACAATGTTGTCTCCTTGCACCACCTCCACGAATTATCTTATTATGCCTACAACCTTCCATAGGCACCAAAGCCTGTGCCACCCAATGACCAAGGGCAAGAGTTTGGCACTTGTATTTCCTGTTTTATCATTTTAAAAGGATGGGCAGACTTAAAGATGGCCAGATCTGCTTTACTTTTTTACTAGAACCCCGACACCCACCAGCTTGAGGCAGGTGCAAAAGACAATCAGTTAGAATTAAAGATCAGGGGTGCCTCTGTTCTGAGCATATTCTGAACCTAAGAATTTCTTTTCAGTAGCAGAACTGAATTGAGCTAAGCTCACAGTCCTTTCACATAGAAGTCCACTCCAGGTTAGCTTTCATCATTGCAACAGCCAAGTTTAGTTAGTAAAAACGTTGTTTTTGCTGTTGTTAAACAACTGGGAGTTAGAAACTCTTGCCAACCCACTGCAGGTAATTCAGAAGTCTACCAGTAGATCATGATCTACGTTCTGTCTACCTTGATCCTAAAACATTTCTACCCTGCCTTTCCACCAGTGACCCTGAAGGTGGCTCACAGGACAACATTTCAATAGGGCCCAATCCATGAAAGCAAGAACAGTGTAACACTGAACTTCATGCTGTCATGCACACTGTTATCTGATTTAAAATAACTGCACCACTTGAAGACAGAAGGGGGGGGAAACATCACTCTGAATAATGCATAAAATCTGGAGGGCATCCAAGTTATATCTCTCAGCCTTTCAATGCTAGGGCCCAGCAGACTGCCAAATTGTGCATCCCAATGTATTTTGCATGCAGTGACTAAAATCTGACGCTGCAAACTCATGAGAGCATAACAGGAACACACGGAAGATTTAGTGGGTCTGTTGCTGTGCTTGCATTCACCCTAGAATTGATTCCATAAAACAGGTCTGATTGCACTGAACCTATGGGATGAAATCAAAATGAATATTCAATAAACAGGTCACCCAATGGAGCTCCTCTGTCTTCTCTAGCTGGGAGTAGCAGCAGCAGCAGTTTTCCTACTGAAGGGGAAGGCGTGCTCTCTGGACTCTTTAAATGAGGACGGTGTAATAAATCTGGGCAGCTAAGTGCCCTTCTGGATTTCTGCACTTTTATGGTACGGCTTCCTCCTTCTTTCATAAACTGGCCAGAAGGAACGCCCAGAGCAGGCGTGCCAACTTGAATAAAATTGGGGGGGGTAGGTAAGCCCTGCATAATCAATCATATGACACACACCATTTGAATGGCAGTGCCCATCAACTTTGGGGAGGCCCAGCAGACATGGGTACCCCAACTATATAACAATATGAATCTGATCCAGAAAGACGATGTCAGTTGGAGATCGGCCAAGCTAATTTTTATATTTCCTTTTTTTATATATATCTTGGTAAGTGTAGCTTCAAAAAGAACAGAACTGGTACCTCAACCAGAAACGGTAGTTAGTCCAGATGCACTTTGTATTTCTCCATATGTTCATATTACAATGAAGAAGTGAAAGTAGAAGCAGCAATCCAACTTTTCAATAGCACTTTGACCTGCAACAATTAGCAAGTGAAAACATTTCTTTCCATGGTCGTGAAAAACTTTTATCTGCAGCTGACTGCTGCATACAGTATCGATCCTTTTTTAAAAGCACACTAGCAGGCCTGGTGTTTTTGCTTCCTTAAAAAAAAAAAAAAAACCAGGGGGAAAACCTGACAATCTTAATTTTCTTATCACGTTGCAAGATGTGTTATATGGTGAATAGGCATACTTAAGAAAAAGTTGATCAACTTCCTCTTGAGTTTCTGAGGACAACATACATCATTACACAGAATGTGAGCTACATTTATACATCTGTTTAATACGTATATATTCTGCCTTTCTTACATCACAAAATTCAAGGTGACATAGATCAGTCTCCCATCAAGGCATCGACAGATCCAGACCACTCTAGCTTCAGCAAGGTTACCGTATTCTTTGCCCTCAGTCCATAGTTTAGGAGCAGATCCTGTAAACCACACAACAGTCCAGAGTAGCAGTAGGACAGTTCTCAGTGGCTTGGATACATCTATATTTGAAGATATTGTTTGTGGCTGGATATATTTCTCTTTTAGGTTATTTTCTTGTCAGGTATCTTTGACTTCAAAGCACTCTTTTAAAAACAAAGCAATGTTTTTTCCAGTTCCACTGAAACAGAAGGCCATAAAAAATGGTTTACAAGCTTTGCTTGTGGCTCTTCCAGTGACAGCTGAGGAAGCCCAGGAAGGCTAAAAGTCTGCTGCAAGGCGGTTTTTATTTCTGCAGAAGCAGGTGTCAGTGTCAGAATTTTGAAAAAAACCAAAAACATTTTGCCACCTGCAGACCAAATGCTAATTTCTTCAAAAAAGAAAAGTTGAGAAAATCCTGTAACTCGGAGGCCAAATCACAAAACCTCGGTCCTGTTATGTGGCATATGGTAGGAAAACAGACTGCACAACACTCCAAAAGAGACTTGCAGTCTCGTGAAACTTGATAAACTTTAAAGAATCTGGGTACTTTTGAAGAGCTGCTGATACCATATACACTAAGAGTGATCTTAATATCCAAATGCAGTACTCCTTATGCTGCCCAAGCATGAAAATAAAGTGCAATGGTACCTCAGGTTACAAACACTGGGTTACAGACTCTGCTAACCCAGAAGTAGTACCTCGGGTTAAGAACTTTACCTCAGGATGAAAACAGAAATCGTGTGCCGGCGGCGCAGTGGCAGTGGGAGGCCCCACTAGCTAAAGTAGTACCTCAGGTTAAGAATGGTTCCAGGTTAAGAATGGACCTCCGGAACTAATTAAATTCGTAACCAGAGGTACCACTGTATTCGCAGACTGGGGGAAACTCCATGCTTTGCATAAGCCAGCCAGCCATGCCCCATTCTGTTCCCGTTCTGCCCTCTTCTGAGTCCAAAAGGGCCCACCACACATCATGCTAGCATAATATGGCCGCCGCCTGAATAGGGTCACCAGATGCAAAAGAAAGAAGGGCTCGTGAACGTTTACTGTGTTTAACAGAACGGGGGGAAACCAACGGATGCAGCTTGCATGACCATTCATTTTTCTACACAAGTATTAAGTCTACAGGAGCCCTATCCCCTTTTGCATCTGGCTATCTTCATTAGGGGACGCGGGTGGCGCTGTGGGTTAAACCACAGAGCCTAGGACTTGCCATTCAGAAGGTCGGCGGTTCGAATCCCCGTGCCGGGGTGAGCTCCCATTGCTCAGTCCCTGCTCCTGCCAACTTAGCAGTTCGAAAGCATGTCAAAGTACAAGTAGATAAATAGGTACCGCTCCGGCGGGAAGGTAAACGGCATTTCCGTGCGCTGCTCTGGTTCACCAGAAGCGGCTTAGTCATGCTGGCCACATGACCCGGAAGCTGTACGCTGGCTCCCTCGGCCAATAAAGCGAGATGAGTGCCACAACCCCAGAGTTGGTCACGACTGGACCTAATGGTCAGGGGTCCCTTTACCTTTACCTTCATTAGATATTGTCCACAGGACACAATTGATCAAGCTATGACAAACGGACGGTGATAAAGGCCTAGATTCACTCAGCAAAATTCTAAAGATTCCACAAGCGGGAACTGCAACAAAACGTCACAGCGTCTCTGCAAAAGGCATATCTGAGTTTGCCCTAATCTTACGTAAAGGATTAAGCCCGTCTTTATTGTTAGTTAATATGTTACTGTTGAGTACTGATTTAGGCCCCTGTTAAAGTGCAAGCAGTTCTGTAGCATAATAAGGTTTCTTTGTTCACATCTTCCTTGACTATAATGTAACATATCCCCAAAACCAGCACAACTGCATTTCTGCAAACAGTATTCTGAGAACAGGGACTTGTACTATGCTTCACAGAGTCTAGTCCCCCCCCCAAAAAAAGCTTCTCTGAAAACTGATCAGTAAGGTCACTTTCCCGCACCCCTGCTACAGTGCCTTTGACAGCATCATCTTAAAATAATTGCTCCTGTGCAATCAAAGACACATATTTTCATGAAGGCCTTTTGGGTGAGAACAATAAATTGGATTTGGCTCTGTAGTGCTTCCCCAATGCTACTATGTTATTGCCATTTGGAGAGGTTATAGCGCAACAGAAATGGGACAAAAATAAAACACAACATTTCTGGTCTAAAAAGTTGTGTGATTTCCGCACTGAAGTTACAGGATATGCACTGAATAGAAATGAAGCTGTATGACCACCCCAAAATGCTAGCAGGTGTATGCAGTTTTGAAAGCAGAATTGCCCCAATAACATCATGAAGAGGCAATAAGAAAGACATGGGTGGGGGCAGAAAGAAAGAAAGACAGAGGTAGAGAGAAACTTCAAGCTAGGCTGATTATCTTTCTTTCCCCTCCTACGTTCACAGGACTATTTACCCCCTCATCAATGGCTGGATGAATATTTTTAAACTTATGTGGGGCATGTGTGTGTGTGTATGTGTTAAAGTTTTATAGTGTTTTTTTTTTTACCTTCACACATGAGATGGTTGGAGTATTCTTTCTTTCTTTCTTTCTCTCTTTCTCTCTCATTTTATAATAGCAGCCTTGCTGTGTTCCTGCGTCAGAATACCCCTTATAATGAAAACAGAAACAAAAAGCAACCCTTGGCCACCTTGTCTTTAAAGGTAAGAAATGAAAATTCTTTAAAGTCTACCCCCCTACAAATATTAATCCAATATTTGGAGGTGTTTTTAATCCTCCCTAAAATCAGATAAACATGTCGGGGCCAAATTATTCAGCTCAGAACTAGTTACAAACCCCAGATGAAGGTCTGTACAAAAAAAGAGAAAGATATGACAATCCTAGCATTAAGGATGACTAACCTTTTGTTTACAGCTTGAGTTTAACCTGACCTGAACAGATTAAAATGTCTCATATGAGTGATCAGGTGGTCAGAATACAAAGTTCATCTTAAAATGCAGGAGGCTGCAAACCTGTTTTGGTTTTCCTTTGACTGGCACCTATGAATCAAGTGCTATTCATAAGCACTTTATTAGCAGCAGTATCAGTATTATTGGTATTAAATTATTTTATTTATTACATTTATTTATGATCCCCTTTCCTCCAAGCAGCTCAAGCTGGCATATGTGGTTGTGTCCTATCCCCACATCTTATCATTAGCACAACAACCCTGAGAGATAGATTAGGCCTAGGTATCTTGTGAATTTTCTGGTTGGCAGGATTTGTACCTGGGGCTCCTCTGTCCTAGTCTGATCCTCTAAACACAATGCCACATTGGCTCTTACACATGCATCTTGCATACAGTTTCAAAAACACTATCAACATAGATGCATGAACCAGAACATAATTAAAAAAGGTAAAGGACCCCTGACAGTTAAGTCCAGTCATGAACAACTCTGGGGTTGCGGCGCTCATCTTACTTTACTGGCCGAGGGAGCCGACGTTTGGCTGCAGACAGTTTTTCCGGGTCATGTGGCCAGCATGACTAAGCCGCTTCTGGCGAAACCAGAGCAGCACACGGAAACGGTACCTATTTATCTACTTGCACTTTGACGTGCTTTCGAACTGCTAGGTTGGCAGGAGCTGGGACCGAGCAACGGGAGCTCACCCCATCGCGGGGATTCGAACCGCTGACCTTCCAATCGGCAAGCCCAAGGCTCAGTGGTTTAGACCACAGCACCACCGCGTCCCTAGAGCATAATTACATAGCCACATTACAGAATTATACTTTCAGATTTATAGCTATGCATGAAGCAACTGTAAAATCTGCCTAGCTCCATGGCAGCTGATCTCCAAGGTTTCCAACAGGGGATTTTCAGAGAGGGGATTTTCCCAGCCCTGTCTGGAGATGCCAGCAATTACACTTGGGTCTTTCTACAAGAAAGCTCTAATGATGAGCTACAGCCCTTCCACTATAAGGTTCTTTTGCCTTCCCTTTTGCTGAAGTAGTAAACATCTTGTATGAAGGTGGCAGAGGAGGAGAAGTGAAAGACCCCGGGGAAGAACAGGCAGGAGTTGTCACTTTATCAGATGATGATAAATCATGACTGCCATATATCAAAAATGGTCTCATGACAACTTACAATCAGAAATACAAAAAAATACAAAATACTTCATTACAAGTAAAACTCAGTAAACAGAGCTAATAGTGTTGGCATCTGTCTGTCTCAAGAAACAATGGAAGAAGGCATCATCAAGGGTAAAGTGTGTTACAGCGCCTGCCATAGCTGTAGAGACCAGTATGGGAGAGACATGTTATAGCTGGGGCAGATGAAGGCATCCAGTTTCGCCATTAAATTTCTCCTTCATGCCTGCTGACTGGTGAAATCATAATCATTATTAACACACACACACACACGGTAGATGCTATTTTTAAGGCTGTGCACAACAATGCATTTATCTACTTTGGCTCATTCGTGATTAGTTAAGTCAAGCCTCTTTTTGGGCTTACTCATGGTTATCCTTAGTTTGGCCGTAGTTTAGGTGAATTCAAGACTGGATAACGTACTTTATAGCTTGAAGACTTAGGTGGCAAAACATTTAACTTCTGTAATAGTGGGGGAAAGAGATTCACCACCCCTTGACTTCTCCACTACAACCCACGCTCCTTGGAGCTATTGATAAGATGTGGCTCATTGTTTTCTGTTAGTAGAGCTGAAAGTTCACTCAGTCCTTGGCACTGTGCCTTGCGGTGTAGTTGGGGATTGCCAACTATTGAACCCATCTCTGCAGCGGCTTTTTTTCTTTATCAAAAATTTGATTTACAGGTATTTAGCTTGGCGTCACGACAAGCTTCACCTGCAGATCTTTGCAGATCAAACCTCTGTCAAAGGCGCAGAGTTGAGGCGGGCTGGGTTTCTCCTCAACTGGCAACTCTTATGTTGAACTGATGGAATTGCTATAATTCAGTCTAGAGAATAGATATTTACCTTTAATCACATTAGTAAGGCAGGAGATGAGATAGCCACAGCTGTTACCACCCATTCCTCCCTCTTGTGTCCATCCACTTCACCCACCTATGGTAAGGAAAACACAAAATCCTGCCAATTGCTGCAGGATAATAAGGCAGTGGGTGGGGATAAACAGACATGGGGAGGCAGAGGCAACATGGGGAAGCAGGTTTAGTCATGCCAGCCACATGACCAGGAAGCTGTCTGTGGACAAATGCTGGCTCCCTCGGCCTGAAAAGCGAGATGAGCACCTCACCCCATTGTTGCCTTTGTCTGGACTTAATCATCCAGGGGGCCTTTAACTTTTACTCCCCAATTTGGTTTGTTTCGCCCCAGCTGACCCTGTTAGTTAACCTGGGAATAGGCATACTTCATATAATTTATTTTAGAAATCCACTCAGCAGCAGCCCAGCAAGGCAAATCTGTACAATGGTACCTCGGGTTAAGTACTTAATTCATTCCAGAGATCCGTTCTTAACCTGAAAATGTTCTTAACCTGAAGCACCACTTTAGCTAATGGGGCCTCCTGCTGCTGCCGTGCCGCCGAAGCACAATTTCTGTTCTCATCCTGAAGCAAAGTTCTTAACCTGAAGCACTATTTCTGGGTTAGCAGAGTCTGTAACCTGAAGCGTATGTAACCTGAAGCGTATGTAACCCGAGGTACCACTGTATAGTCATCTCCCTATTGCAGATGGCAGACTAAGGCTGAGAGAGAATGGCTTTCCCGAGGCCCTCTAGAGAAATCATATCTACAGTGAGATTTGAACTGTAGTTCTTAATATATTGTGACGAAGACTTGGCTGCAGTTCTGGGACCACCAATTCTGAAATGACCCATGAATATAAAGCTGTTGCTTTGAGTAGAATTTAAAACTGTCAATACTGTTAGGTATCTGATGCTTCTAATCCAGATGTGTCCTGTCCCATCTATCATTGCCCACATGAGGAAATGAATACAGTACAGCATTTGAAAGCTCATTGCACAATATACTTTCACTACCCTTTGAGAGCACATTTCAGTTTAAGTTGACTTCATGAAAGTGTCTGATGCAGATACCAGCTGACAAAAATCTGAGTCATGGGGTATTATAGTTTTTTGCTGATTTGGTATGCTATTTTGAGATCATGTTCATGCTTTACAATTGGAAAGAATAAAGCTGCAATCGGTGCCATTAAATCTATACAATTTCCACTGGTGAAAAACTGCTATTGTGAGGTTAGTGAAATGTATCACACCACAGCTCCAGATGTCAGGATACATGACTTCTCTACTGTATCTATGGCAGCACAGACATAAGAAGAGCCTGCCGGTTAGGCCCTTGGCCCATCTGCATCCTGTTCTCACAGTGGCCCAAAGTAAATAAAAAGTGTGGTTAGCTAGAAGCTGCAAAATCACAAAGGCAGCAGAAGGCAGAATTAAAATTGCATCTAAACATTAAAAACATATTTTCACTGTATGAAAAATACAATAAGGCAGGTGCCATGCAAAGTTTTCCCTGAGGAGAGCAACGAAGAAAATAAAAAATTCATAAAAAATATCATTTTTATGATTCTGTTTTCTTTTGAGCCTATGGCCTAGCTAAATTGGAAAGGCCCGTGCCTGCCTGCCTTTTAAGTTTCTTTTAAGTACTGCAAGTAGCAAATGTTCATTCCAGAAGAATGAAATAATAAACTGTTGGAATCTAGGGTGGCCATTGTGTGCATGAAAAGAGAATCAGCTAGGCATGGCAATTGTGATTAATCTTGAATTGTTTTGCTGACAGATGGGGAAAGGATTTTGCGGGGGGGGGGGTATGGAGTCATTTAATGAATAGAAAAATCAGCAAAAGTCTTAATAAAGAAAGACATTAAAATGATTAAATGTAATCACATGATGAGGACTGATCTGAAGAATAAAGATGTTGACGTTCTGTTGCAACTGTTAAGATTGCTGTAATCATTTGATTGGTGATTGGAAATCACATGTGCAATCTAGAGGTGTATGTGAAACAGGAGTGCCAGCTCGGCCCTGTGACCATGGGTGCCTGGGGCTGCGGGTGCCATGCTGCGTGCATGGCCCTGGCGCTGACATTTGTGGGTGCCTGGCCCCTTCTTGGGGAATTTTGTGGGTGCTCAGGCACCCAGGGCGCCAGCACCTATGATATGAAACATTGGTTTAGATGTGGCTCTTTGCAGCCTCCTTATTTTTGCGGTTGTCCCTTGCATATTTGCATTTCAGTAAACGCCTATTTTTCTCTGAGAGCCTTCATCTTTTTCTGTTGGGTGTTTGTGAGTGTAACCTCACAGAAGGGTATAGGAGCCCCTTTTTAAATTTCTCCAACAAGAGCATCCTGCAACTGGGTTTCCACCACTTAGAATCACCCACATCCCCTAGATGATAGGGGCACCTAGAGGAAGCCTTCCAATGATGATCTTAAGGTATAGGCAAGTATTTATGGAGAAAGGAGGTCCTCCAGTAGCAGCAGCGGTGGCAGGAGACTGGTGTATGCCACTGGCAAACTGGACAGGTGGGAATCACCATATTTTTCGCTCTATAAGACGCACCTTTTCCCTCCTAAAAAGTAAGGGGAAATGTGTGCGTGTCTTATGGAGCGAATGCAGGCTGCGCAGCTATCCCAGAAGCCAGAACAGCGAGAGGTATTGATGTGCAGCACTCCCTCTTGCTGTTCTAGCTTCTGGCTTAGCCCCTCAGTCCCTTCCCCCACCTCCTGGTAAAGCCCCCCAGAGCCGTGCTCCCTTTCACGAGCTGTGCGGAGCGTGTGTGCGGTGCTTGGGGGCCTTTCCCTGAGGAGAGGAAAAGCCCGCAAGCACCACACACACGCTCCACACGGCTTGTGAAAGGGAGTGCTGAGCAGAGCCTGGGATGCATACAGGCTCTGCTCAGCACTTCCTTTAAATAATATTTTTTTCCTTCCATTCCCCCTCTAAAAACTAGGTGCCTCTTATGGTAAGGTGCATCTTATGGAGTGAAAAATACGGTACGTTCAAGCTTATTCCGGGCTGCCTAAAGAAGCGTTCAGACAACACTTGTTGCAAAAGGGCAAAAAGAGAGGAAGTGAACTGAATTTCCCAGGGCAAGTATTAGTTTCAAAACACAAGTGCTATGACTAACAAGGCCCTCCCTTGAGTAGTGCCAGTGGCGTAGCGTGGGGGGTGCAGGGGGGGCCGGCCGCACCGGGCGCAACATCTGGGGGTTAGGGTGCGCAAATCCACGGGTTTGGGGGCGCAAATTACTTGCCTTGCCCCGGGTGCTGACAACCCACGCTACGCCACTGAGTAGTGCAAGTCTTGCTACAGGAATGCCATCGGTAAAGGCCAGCCTCCTTTCAACAAGACCCTGTGCTTTTTTTTTGTTAAAACAAAACAAAAACCAGCAGCCCAGGGATTCTAGAGAGGTATTTTTCACCCAGTATCTTCTACTCAATGCTACTGCAGTTTAAAAAAAAACTAGGCCAAGAAGCAAATCTGAAACCAGTGCATTTGTGACCTCCAGGCTTAGCTTCTGCACCTTAACAGGTCTGGGAGGGAAGCCAGAGCAGCTTGAGCTGGAAAGCATTGCAGTACACTGCAGCAGGAGGGTGTGGTTGTTGCTCCTTGTTCTCCTGAAATTCATTCATTTCTCCTACTGTGTTTGTATTTTTCCATTCTAGCTTCTTACTCAAAGATGACAGAAGGCTAGTCTGTGAATGCTGTTCCATGTTCCTCACTTGTGAAAAGTGCCAGAGGCAGCACTTTTGGGGTGTTGGTCTCCTCTGGAGAAGAGGCCACTGGCAACTCACACAGCATTTTTGTAACATTTGACATATTTACAAAGGCAACATAGGAGGAGGCAAGCAACATAGCCACTTCTGCTACCTCACACCAGAAATCCAAAGAGAAGCACCCTAAGAGGCTTTCATTCTCCAATCCCCAGGTCTGACCTCTGCTTCTTCTGCCTCTTTCCCTTTAAGAACATAATATTTTATGCCCCTGACAACTCTTAAGATGTGTGAAAATGGAGGCTACGTGTCACATCAGTTCTGCCTGTGGAACTACTATAAATGTGACATTTAGCCCACAGTAAAGAAATGCTTGGCTTATCCTAGTCTAGAGAGATAACAGACAAAAGACACTTTCAGCGCAGTCCTGGTTCAGCTCACTGAAGCAAACCCCTCTGCCCTGAGGGTGATGGTAGTTTAGGATCATAGCCAACCCTCAGTTATATAGCAGTTTAGAAATTTAGAAATTTTTATTTATTTTATAGATTTATCTGAAGATCACAGGCTGGTTTACAATATAAAAACAAAAATGCATAACAACAAACAAAATCAATAACCCCACTCCAGACACATTTAAAAGGTCATAGATTGTTAAAGCATCCAAAGGCCTGGTTGAAAAGGAATGTTTTTACCTGGTGCCTAAGTTGCCAAATTCTCCATTTGCTAAAGCTAAGAAACCACACTTAAGGCATATATTTCACAATTTTATTTTTTTCCTGCATGTGACCACTTGCGATGTAACAAAAGTAAAGGCACTTGGAAGAAATTGGCCTGTTGCAGCCATGGCGCAAGAGCTTAAGATTCACAAAGGATACTTCAAATACTATCAGGACCAAAGCTCATTTGAAGTGAGTGTGAGTGTGTTAAGAGCATGAATCCCTTGAGTAGGCAGAGGACAGCAAAGGAGCAAACCCCTTTGCTTTTTGCAGTTTCTCTGTTACGATTACCTAATTGCCTTAGGCCACAGCCCTATACACACTTAGGGACACATTATTTGTGAGTACGTACGTGAATATGGGACTTATCTGAGAGTATATCCCACCAGGAGTGACTTGTTACTCATTAGAAGATTTAAGATCTGTTATATATGCCATTATTTTTGCACTAGGGAACTTGCAAAACAGTAACCTCTGGGTGTAAAATCGCACTACACAGCTGCATACACAGGATCGGGCTGCACGCACTCCCGACGAATACATTTATTTCATTATAAAAAAATTCCTTCCAGTAGCACCTTAAAGACCAACTAAGTTAGTTCTTGGTATGAGCTTTCGTGTGCATGCACACTTCTTCTTTCATTGATTGCCTACGCAGGCTTTTTGTGCTCAGCAAACGCTGAGCAAACACAAAGAGGAGGGGGTCGAGCTTCAGCCGCCCCTCTCACATGACTTTGCTTTCATAGCCTTCTAATCAACCATCCCGGCCTTTTCCCGTCTATGACACAACCCCCCTCCCCTCATGTCTAAGATGAATCAGTGTCACCAGACCCGGAGAGGATTGCGGGGAGCTAGGGAGCCGGGGAACGCATGCGCACTACGAGACCAGGCCGACGAGGAAGAATCGCTTTTTCCTCTCCATCTACTACTGCGCTTGCGCAACAGCAGCAATGCGGGAGCGGGGGCTCCGGAGCTTCAGCCGACCCACCGGCGCGCACGCGCAGTAGCTGGCTTTCACCCCCTCCCTCCCAGCCGGCGGCGCGGCTTGTTATATAGGCTGCCTGTCAGCTGACCCTCCCGCATTGCAGACGGCGCAGCCCGAGAGAAAAGCCGACATGCAGCGCTCCGCTCTCCTCGTCCTCCTTTGCTCGCTGGCGGCGGGTAAGAAAGCGAGGCCGCGCCCTCGGTCCCGTTAGCAGCTGCAGCTGTTATTGTTATTATTCAGGGTGTGGAAAAGCAGGAAGAGCCGCCCTGGGGTGTTCGTTGCTTTGCTTTGGTTGGGCTTCCATTTAAAAATAAAAAATGGTGGGCTCTTGGCTTCCCTCAGGAGGAGGAGGAAGGAGGGCGGCGAAGGGGGAGAACAGCGCAGAACCTTCGCTTTACCTCAGAAAACGAAAGCGGCGAGGTGCCTGGGAGGGGAGGGGGGCTTCTTTTTTCATTTCTTTTTTAAAGGGGGGGGACTCCGCCTTCTTTCTTGGCCGCCATTAGAAAGCGCCCCTCTTTGCCCTGTCTCTTCTCCCTACAAGGCGACCTCCCCCCCACCTCACCCTGCGTTTCTTTCCGCCACGGCGGGCAAAGGATTTACTATTAGACGTGCCCCTACATGTCCGTTTTGGGGCGGACCTTGAGAAGACGTCCTTTAGAAGATCTGCGTTTTTTATATTTCGGAGGCCGCCCAGATACTATTATTAATGTTTCTGCAAGGCGTAGTAAGACGCCCTTACAGTGAAACACGCTGTGCAGGAGAAAAGCGCAAGTCGCCGTCGGGTGTGTTTTGAGGGCGGCCTGCCTCGGGGACCTGTTGTTTGTTTATTGCCAGGCTTGGGGCGTAGCCGAGCTTCCGCCCTCTCCCCCCCCCGCACCTTAAATGGGAACTGCCCGCCCTCGCCGTCATCGCCGCCAACTGAATTCACGGTTTTTTAACACACTCGTTACCCCCCCCCCCTTTTCTGGCCAAACAGCTGGCCAATGGTTTTGCAGTTGCATTTCTGCATAGCTGAGGCTGCTCTGATCAGGAGGCTGGAGTAGGTGACCCCATTCCACCCCAAGGTCCCTTCGGACCTCAGATGACTCCCCCCCCCCCCAAAAAAAAGGATCCATACTAATCCAACAGTTTCCCAGCAGCTGCTGTTCAAATATCCCTGGAAGGCGAAGGTGTGAAGTTGACAGGTTGTCCTCTCCTACCTGTTCACAACAGCTGGCATGGAAGGGCACAATGCTTCTAGACGTGGTATTTCATGATTGGTGCATCTGTTAACAGCACCTGGCCCTTCCACAAAGTTGTCTTGTGGCTTCCTCAAATGCTTCAAGCATCCTTATGTTTCTGGCATTTTAGCCCTGTTTTTATTACATATATGCATTCCCTGGGCATGAAAATGTCATAATGTGCCACTGAATCAAGCTTGCTCCCAATAGATAAATAAGCTGTGATTCTTCAGGTGTCTGGCTCTTATTCCTAGTTGTAAATTCTTAACTCCACTTATGGTGGTGTCATTCCATCAATTCCTTTACGTTTCAGCTTTGCAGCCTACCCCCACAGGAACAAAATACTTGCTTTGGTGTGTTGGAAGGTGTTCTATAGTATAAGCTGGATGCAAAAAGCACTGCATTGAAATACCTGCAGAAAGGTTTCTTTTGAAGAATTGTGGTTGATGGCAGCTGCAGTATATGATGTGGAAAGCAGAGAATAAAGCCATTGAACCAAAATATATGCAGAAGAGCAGCAGCTGGAACAGCATTGTAAATAAGCCCACGAGCTTTCAGGCCACAAAAAGGTTTAGCCAGTCATGATATATTGAGAACCTGAAGAAAAGGGGGCAAGAAATAACCCAATTCTTAGTTGTAGAAAACGATCATGCCAGGATTTAGCTAGCTACACTTGTCTTTTCAACAAGAGGAGTGTAAATTCTAGTAAAGTAAAATTGCTACCATCAAGTATTTCTGAAATTTGCTTTGGATCTTGAGGATTGTATCTAAGAGGCATACTTTGAACATGGTTTCTCACTGCAAATGATACATATCTTTCTCAAAGCATCACATAAACTTGTGGGTGGATAAGCCAAAGAAAGCTTTATCTTTAGGGGTTAAATTTTGCAACAATTAATGTTGCAGCACCAGGTATGACGAAACACGGGTTGAATTGAACCCTGAAGGTTTGTATACTGGTTCTCTAGATAGACAAGCAGTAATTTTAAAAGGAATGGAAATAATCAGGTGCATCATGCAAAGGAAATCCTTTCAAAGTTACCTGAGGTGGAAAAACATATTTAATAAGCCAGTTATTGCTATCTAGAACACCCTGGCACTGCAGTCAAGTGAAGTTGGAGGGTGAGGAGTCTGCTGACTCTCCCTGTGATAGGCTTCATAGACTTTCTGAGTTTGAAGGGACCCCAAGGGTCATCTAGTTCAGCTCCCTGCAGTATAGGAATTAGTCCCAACATCCTCTTTCCAGGAAGGCCAGGTGCCCCTAGGATGTTCCTAAGGCACGAGCTGTCCAATGTCTGACCCCAGCAGTTGGGGTTTAGTGGTATACTCCCCTTGCACACTGAGCTTCCACAGCTATAATGCCTAAACAGTAGCAATTAAAGCTCCTGTCTGCTGCTTAAGAGGGTGTTCTTGCGATACTGTCACTTTCTCTGAACTCTGCAATGAATGACTTAAGAGCCATCTAGCTTGTTTATTTAAGAATATTTATATCCTGCTTAATACTGTTAAAAAATTGTGTGACGCTGCTTTTACAGAATTATTACAAATATTTGTGCTCATTCTTGAATTACTATTTGGATGCTTGTAGAATGTAGCAAATGGAAAGGGAGGTGAGTAGCCCAAGCAAAGGCATCTGATATTTTGTGATAAATATAAAGCTAGTCCACTTAGCTAAAAAACAACAACAACAAAACCCTTTCAAAATGGAAGTGAACTAGTGGAAGTGGTGCTTTCATCTAGGATGGATTAAGTCACAGCAATTTAAAAACCATTTAGATCCTGATTTAGAATTGCAAGAGGAAAGGCAGATCTTAAGCTAATGATTTATGATATAATACAAGCTTTGTGTAAGTTAGCTCCATCCAAAATGCAGGTGTGACTAAATTTCATTCCATAGAAATTTTGGGAAGGGCAGAAAACAAAAATTTTAACTCACTTCCTGCCTGCCCCTGCCCAACTAAGAACAGTTGGGATGCAGGTTAATTTGTACAGGAAATACACCAGAAAGCAGATGTGTTGGTTAAATACATCAGAAAGCAGATGTGTTGCTTAAGATTGCACTGTTAAATCAAGTTTCCTATTGGTTCATCTTTCCTAAACAATACTGCAAATTTAGCCACTAAACGAAACTAGTTTGCACTGTTTGCACTACTGTTTATAGGAGGCATTACAACTTTGTCACTCTGCATATATTTTTTCTAATAATAATAATTTATTTATATGCTTCCCATCTGACTGGGTTGCACAAGCCACTCCGGGCAGCTTCCCACAAATTAAAAGCAAAGTAAAGCATCAAACATTAAAAACTTCCCTTTAAAATATTTGCTAATACTGTAAGGTCTTTTTTTTAATCAATAATAGTTATGACTGTGATGTTTTAAGTATAGGAAATACATGAACATAAATTCTTGGATAACTTCATTGCTATGTTTCATCTCCACCCTCACAAACAAAACGCCCAGAACTTAATAGGGCTTAGAAGGTCTGATAAAAAAACACAACTGCTCTATTTAGTTCAATAACAAACTGTTTCATGGGGTGAAAATGAAATGTATGTACTTCATAGGTAAAGCCTGAAAAGTGGTCTCATTGGGTGGAATTCAATATTGCACGATTATAAATGTTCCATCTGTGCAAGCATAGAGAGAATGCCCCCCACCTCCCCTGTGCACTGTTCTGGAGGTTCTCTCATCCCCCAACTATTTGGGGGGGGGGGCAAGCCCCATTGTGCAAGTGGAAGTCATTGTCCAGGGCTTCTGTTGACCAGGTTCAGTTAAAGGACGTTTTTCAACCTATTTGATGCATTCCTTGATTAAGTTAAAGAACTTTCATGCTTTTATTGAGGTTTATCATTAATCTAACTATTTGAGAAATTGGATATTTTTAAAAAGTCCAATTTAAATCAAATCTGGGCAGGTCTCTTATTTTAAATTAAAGGCATTGATTTTTAGTCACCCTCCTTTTATTAAAGTTCTCTGTTGGATGATGCGCACCTAGCTTTGGTTGGATTTATGTGTATAGTATTGCAATAATTTTAAATAAACATTCTTGCTTTTCCAAAGCTTCGTGCCTCAAGCCTTGCCTTTGGAGATTAACTATCATTTGTGAATGATAGTTTCGATAAATCTGGTGACTCCTCACTGCTGCATCTTGGGCAAAGTATCAACTAAATTGGATCACTTTAGTTTTTCTTTCCTCCTTGCTTTAAGGAAAGAAAAGAGAAAATGCATTGTGTTGGTTTGAGGTATGAATGCATTCCACAACATGCATGTGAAACAAAACTTGGTATATAAATTGACATAATAATAAATACACAATTATAATTGTAATTGATGAACAACTTAATGGCGTAAAGGTAAAATCAGTTTAAACTATGAAGTCTGAATTCACTTAAAAGGTCTGCTGTAATAAGTATTTAGTATTAAACTGACTAAGCATTTGACCTGCTGATTTCAAATACATGGCAAAAATGCTGCCAAGTAGACAGTGAACTGTCATCTGCACTGTGATTCTGATATAGTGAAGTCTCTTGGCTCTGCAGAATTTGAGGTCCACAAGTGCACCATTTCATGAGCTCACAAGTAAACTTCCGCCTCTTCCACTCTCCTTGGTCCATATTGGCTTGCAGAAACTATTGAGCCAAAAACATGTTGAAATTGGGAGCAAGGGACTAGCTTACCTGTGACCAATTAATTTAAGTTTGAAAAACCTCTGACAACTTTGTATTGAAACTTTTCGTCCACAATTAAGAGCTGGATAACTTGACTGCAAATAGGTCAAAACTTCTCAACTTTTGCCTCTAGAGGGTGCTTCGTGCCTTGGTTAAAAGCACCTTCTAAATCCATTATTCTCAGATGTTTCAGTATGGGACATAGCTGTAAATTTACTCTATCTTTTAAGCCCTTTTAACAAGAAAGGCATGCACATTTTCATAAATTTTATGGAAGCAAGTTTCAGTGAGTTTTCTACATCTGATTTAGGATTATAGCCCTAAAGAACAAGAAGAATGTCACTTAGCTGTCATTTCTTTTGTAAAGTCTTGCACAAAATAGGAGTGACCTTTGGCCAGTACAGAAAGCTCTAAGTTGCGCAAAATGACTGAGCATCTGACATTGAAGCCTGTGGGAAGGGAGCACTTTATCAGTAGCTTGTGTCCTTGCAAACATTAAGTATCTTAGCCTGTCCTTGTAAATAATCCATACTCGCCCTGCCCTGCCAATCTTCTGCTCTGTTTGACCATTCTCCCACCGTTGCCAAGATGTTTTACGTGTGCAACACTAATGCAGCATCTCTGCTGGTTTGCAAGTCCCTAGCTTCAGCCAGCTATACTTGGTGCCAGTGCTGGTATAATGCTACATTGTGATGAATTATGGGAAGGGAAGGAAGATTTTGCACGTGAGGAGCACATGTGAGCTTGAGACTTGCTGCTCTAACCATGATTAAAATACTGGGCTTGTAATAAGAAAAAAATTGTGAGTTTGTGTGTATTAATTTCAGTGGCACTTGAAATATGTGCTTTAGATTGCCAAGTACTGCATGTTCCAAAGGAAGAATTTATCTAGAAGTTGATTCAGTTTCGTGTGCAACATAGTTCTCTGTTCGCATAAGATTTGCAGTGTTACTTACCATAACCAGTAATATAACTTGAAAAAGAAAGCAGCTACATCTGCATAGAACTATAGAATTCTAGGGGTGGAAGGGACCATTAGGTTCATCTAGTCCAATCCTCTGCAATGCAGAGACCTTTTGCCCAACGTGGGCCCAGAACTTTGAGATTAAGACTCATGCTTTACTAACTGAGCTATCGTGGATTCTGGTACCACTTAATAAATGTCTATTATAGAATCATAGAGTTGGAATAGACCACAAGGGCCATCGAGTCCAACCCCCTGCCAAGCAGGAAACACCATCAGAGCACTCCTGACATATGGTTGTCAGGCCTCTGCTTAAAGACCTCCAAAGAAGGAGACTCCACCACACTCCTTGGCAGCAAATTCCACTGTCAAACAGCTCTTACTGTCAGGAAGTTCTTCCTAATGTTTAGGTGGAATCTTCTTTCTTGTAGTTTGGATCCATTGCTCCGTGTCCGCTTCTCTGGAGCAGCAGAAAACAACCTTTCTCCCTCCTCTATATGATATCCTTTTATATATTTGAACATGGCTATCATATCACCCCTTAACCTCCTCTTCTCCAGGCTAAACATGCCCAGCTCCCTTAGCCGTTCCTCATAAGGCATCGTTTCCAGGCCTTTGACCATTTTGGTTGCCCTCCTCTGGACACGTTCCAGTTTGTCAGTGTCCTTATTGTACTTATTGGTCCCAAGATCACCCTGAAATCATTTCACTGCAGAGTACATTTCACTGGTGTTTCCTGCTTGGCAGGGGGTTGGACTCGATGGCCCTTGTGGTCTCTTCCAACTCTATGATTCTATGATTCTACAACACTGGTCCCACTATCGAAATGCTTGTTTTCTGAAATCTTAAGTTATCCGAACACAAATAATTATACTCAAACCTTGTTACACATACATATCTGAACAGACACACTTTGCCTGCTTCCTTACTAGATTGCGTTTTGTGGCAGACATTTTTGGCAGAAACCATGGAGGGTGGGAAAGAGATCAGACAAATTCATGTTTTCTCTCTTTGGCTTTTGCTGATTAGCTGCAGCAGTTTCAGGCAGAAAGCATGGAGGGCAAAAGCATGGATTAGAAATTTTCCCGTATGAAGTAATGGGAAGTCATCAGTTCATTATGCAAACACTCTCTTAATGAATGATTTCCTGAGAACGCATTGTGTTAGGAAAGCAGGTCCTGCATGTAATAGTAGGACCAGACTGTGTCTAGTAATAGACAAAACCAGCTATTCACAGGCTGCTTTATATCCTTGTCCATCCCAGTAAAATTCCCCTAGAAGCTAGATAACTAAAAGTCTCATCAGAATTTCTGTAGTTACATACAGGTAGTTTCCAATTTCCATGTTCTATAGAGTATAGGACAGGCTTCCTTAAACTCTGCCCTCCAGATGTTTTGAGACTACAATTCCCATCATCCTTGACCACTGGTCCTGCTAGCTAGGGATCATGGGAGTTGTAGGCCAAAAACATCTGGAGGGCTGAGTTTGAGGAAGCCTGCTATAGGAAGTGGAAGATTGTACGACTGGAAAATTTATTGTGATAAAGACCTCATGTGCCTGTTTGCACATGCTCGAACTCCAGTTCTCCCCTTGCTGTTGAAGATGGAAGAATTAGAGGTTTTAGTGGCAAAGCCATTGTACATTATAGAAACAATAAACTTGGCTATAATATTTAAATTAGACTAAATGCTTGATGTTCTCTTTTGCAGTAATTGAAGTGCTCTCTTTATCATCAAGCCTGAAATGTTGATAATTGAGTAATCCAGTGAGTGAAGTATTGATGCTAGATTGACCTTGCTATCTTCTGAATCGTAATCCATTTAAAGCATTGTGAATTTGCTATAACAATATTACCGTATTTTTCGCCCCATAGGACGCACCTTTCCCCCTCCAAAAATGAAGCGGAAATGTGTGTGTGTCCTATGGGACGAATGCAGGCTTTCGCTGAAGCCTGGAGAGCGAGAGGAATCGGTGCGCACTGACCCCTCTCGCTCTCCAGGCTTCAGGAAGCTATCCGGAAGCCTTGCAAGCCCGGCAGGAGTTACCGCGGGCTCACAAGGCTTGCGGGCAGCAGCCTGCAGCCCGGCGAGTGTCTGCAAGCCTTGCACGCCCAGCAGGAGGTCCTGCCGAGCGCGCGAGGCTTGGGGCGGCAGCCTGTTGCCCGAAGCACGGGGAGCCCTCCGGAGGGTGCCCCGTGCTTCGGGCAGGTGTGCGCAAGGCTTGGGGCGGCAGCCGCGGTGGGGGGGGGGAATAAATTTTTTTTATTCATTCCCCCCCCCCAAAAAATGAGGTGCGTCCTATGGGCCGGTGCGCCCTATAGGACGAAAAATACGGTAATTTTAAAACACAGGAAGAAAATAAAATACTCCTAAGTTTTATTTCTGAGCCTCAAAGCTGGGAGAGGGAGCAGCAGCAGCAACTATCCCCCACTGCCTGACCTTCACAGATTCATGCAGTACAGCTCTTGCTTTCATTCTTAAATTAAAGCAAATGTCCATAACCACCTTACTCAGCTTTGTTCCATTGTGAATTTAAGATAGTTTCCTGCAGGGGGCAGTACTTGAGGAAAGTTCTAGAGCAGTGGTTCCCAATTAGCTAAGTACTGCAGACCCCCGATTTTTCAGACGCCCCAAGCTATTTGAAAATTTTGATACCTCAATAGTAGTTTTTGTTATGTGAATGGTGCCATGGACCCCCTAGGTAGGTTAAAATACATACAATAAATAAGAAATAAAAAAGCAATAGTAATACAATTGAAAATTATACAGCATCTGGCACAGTGCATTAGTTGCTACAACAGGCAGAAAATTTACTAAGCAGTCTCCCAAGACCCTCAGCAATTTCCAAGTGATCGGGATGGGGGGGGAGTTTGGGAACCACTGTGCTATAGGAAACAAAATTATCTAGCAATTCCTAATTGGTGGATGACGGGTGCCTCACAACATGTTAGCTCATCAGTTGTCAGTTTCTCTTACTCTAATGCATCTGTATTTAGTAAATGGTGAATACACAAAAATAGCTTCTAATGTATGATGTGAAGAGTGCTCTGGCAGTTAATGCTAACCTAGGTCTGTTCAGTTGTGTATTCATTTCTGTTGTATGAATTGATCATTTTTATTTCTAAGGTTCTTTAAAGATCCCCAGCAGAATGAAACTACTTAAGTGGACTTACCTGTTTTTGAACAAATAACCTGAAAACTAATTTCCCCCAACAGCTTTGGCAAGCCCCCTCTTACTGCACAGAGAGTGCGCAAAAGGTCCTGAGGTATGGTGTCAGAACCTGCAAACCGCATCTCATTGCAACGCAGTTAAGCATTGTCGGCAAACTGTTTGGAACAAGCCTACAGTGGTAAGTCCAACTTTTTGATGTGACAGTAAACTGGAACTAATTTTTGTTTCCCTGGTAAATTTAAATGTTCTGTAATCCATGCTTTCTGAACAAAGCAAACATACCAGCTGACTGATTATATTGGTTTACAACTAAATAGAGCTTTTGTAATACTTAGGATCAGAACCCAAAGCCTTTGGCTATGCACTTGCATATCTTTTGCTTAGAAGGAAAGGGGAGTGATGACTCGCAATATACATGCATATACACTAAGTTCTTAGAACTTTCAAAGACCAAGGACAGGTAATCACTGAGCATAACTGTCCCTTTATGTGAAGGAACACACAATCTGGCAGGTTTTTGGTGCTATGCTCCATGTTATTAAATGTGACCCAATTTCTCTCTCATCATCTACAGTTTATATTTGACTAAGAACAAATGTGCCCATGTACACTTAAAGAGTTTATTAAAACGGTTCCCTATTTTATCCAAACTAGGAAACTAACTTGGAGAGTAGTGCTTTTACCGCCTGATGTAGCCTACATGAAATTTATTGCAGATATTTATTTATATCTCACATTTCTTTCCAATCCCAGGACAGGTCACAATAACATAAAATCACAAAATAAAACAATAATATTCCAGTATTTTGTTTACAACAGACAGGGATAGCTAAAATAACACAATTAAAACAACAATGTCTCCAACATTGTCACAGTGCTGCATAGTGAGTTCAACTGAATGTAGCAGTGCTGCCATATCATTACCAATACTGCCAAGAGATCAGGGAGAATCTGTTTCACTCCCCTATCCTTCTCTGACAGAGATCGTGCATCACAGTGACCAAGGGTGTTTCAGCCAGAACCCTGGTTATAATTGCTCAAAAGAATCAGTTTCTTCCAAAAGTATCTGAAGATGTCCACCACCCTCTTTAGCACCTTGTTTAAAAAGGGGGATATTAATATAAACTTTGGGTTCCAGGGAAAGCTTCTGAGGTTCTTGAACAAAAGTGTTTCACTGCCATTTGGATCCACCCAGTCAATCCCCTTCAGCTTCCTCTTGAAAGCCATGATGGATAAGAGTTGAGACTATGTGTGATTGAACCACATCCTTGGGTTGCAGCAGCTGAATTTTCTCCCACGCAACCTGACTAGATGGTATTCTAGATCCTGCTACTGGAACAGTTATCAGTGGGTGGTGTCATGTTCCATGTGAATGATGAATTGTAATTTCTCTTAAGGGTAAGAGGCAATACTAGTGTAGTACTGGGCAATAGTATGCACGTGTCCTTATTGATCAAAGCTGTATGTTCTCCTCAGAAAAGCATCCCTTGTGACTTATGCAAAGAAGTTGTAGCTGTGGCTGGCAAGGTCTTGAAGGACAATGCTACGGAGGTAAGAGTGGAGCTTCGGTGTGGTCTAATCTGATAAATAATTTGCAGGATGCTAGTTCAGTTGATAATGCCCCTTGCATAAAAATGTACAAAGCATTACACTTTCTAAATTGAAAATTACTCTGTTGAAATTGAGTGGTGGGGATATTGGATAACATATTCACAGATTATGAGCCCTTTAGGGACAGAATTATTGCAGTGTATAAAACTTTGAAGTGAGCTGCTCTGAGGCCTTGCAAAGGTGCAGGGATCAAAGTCAAATACAAAGTTTATCCCCCAAATAGCTTCTTTACTTAAATTCTAATTGCATTATCAGATTGTTGAAATCAATGTAAAAAACAACCACCTTATAACTCTACTGGTAGACAAAGGCTACCTGACCTTCCTTGTTAGCAGGGGAGTTACTACTTTTATTTGGATTCCACTACATAAGGAGCTACAGACTGCAAGAGTTGTGCCTTCTATTCAGGTTTTTAGTGCTAATTTTAAAAATTAGCTACAGGTACACTAATTTTAATGACCCTCTTTCATGGTTTGGGAATCATTAAGGGTTTCTTTCTGAAAATGAAAGGTAGGCAAATCTGTTCAGTCCTTGAGGTTATAAATCACCTATTTTCTGTTACAGGAGGAAATAAATGCCTACATGACTAAAGCATGTGAGTTTCTTCCTGACCAAGAGCTGGTATCTCAGTGCAAGGAAATGGTGGATGCTTACTTGCCAAATATTCTGGATATGATCAAAGAGGAGCTTGTGAGTAGTCTACTGAAATTGAAGCAATTTTATTTTATTCCAAATTAATTGGACAAGCTAAGCGGGTGAACCTAATACTTCTCTTTTTCAAGCATTCAGATGTTGTGTGGTGGGTGATAAACCTTGATGGCTAGGGCTAGAAGAAGGGTTAGATCTGGTAATAATAATTGTGGAGTGGAGCTTAAGCAAGTTCTGGCTGCTTAGTTCCTGTTGTCATTTCTACTTGATTCTTGGGGGTCAGGTACTTGTCTGGCATTTCTTCTTTGGAATTTAAAATAGATAGAAGCAAATAAACATGAAGTATTGTTTGTTGATCTATAGGATAATCCTGAAGTTGTATGCAGTGCACTCACGTTGTGCCAGTCTCTTCAGAAGCATCTGGCAACACTGAAATTGCAGAAACAGCTTCAGTCTAACAAGATTCCTGAACTAGATTTCTCTGAACTGGCATCTCCCTTCATGGCTAATGTGCCATTACTACTTTACCCCCAGGACAAACCCAAGCAAGAATCTCAGGTGAGAATGTAGCATGTCAGATCTTAACTGCAATGGGACTGTACAACAAATGGGTTATTCCCATGGATAATTCTTAACAAATATAGCTTGACTGTACTCAAAACTCTGGAATACAAGCCTGTACAAAATAAACGTCTTTGGTTTCAGCATTAGCAGTCTATGTAGCTGATGCTTTTGGCAAAGTGTTCTACTGCATCTGCAAATTAAATTATCCAAACCTTAATCGGTTTATCAGCCTGTTTCTTTACCAAATCAGAAGTAACAAAATAGACGTTGTATCAAGACACGTAACTGAGAGGTTTTTATCTTGCTGTACTCTGGAATAATAATGATACAATCTCTCCAGGACAAAGATCATCCTAATTATAATTATAATATATTATTTATACGCCGCCCATCTGGCTGGGCTTCCCCAGCCACTCTGGGCAGCTTCCAAAAATATATATATTAAATTACTGTACTACATCAAACATTAAAAGCCTCCCTAAACAGGACTGCCTTCAGATGTCTTTTTAAAGTCTGGTAGTTGTTGTTCTCTTTGACATCTGGTGGGAGGGCATTCCACAGAAGGCCCTCTGCCTGCTTCCCTGTAACTTGGCTTCTCGCAGTGAGGGAACCGCCAGAAGGCCTTCGGTGCTGGACCTCAGTGTCCGGGTAGAACAATGGGGGTGGAGACGCTCCTTCAGATGTACTGGACCGAGGCTGTTTAGGGCTTTAAAGGTCAGCACCAACACTTGGAATTGTGCTCGGAAACGTATTGGAAGCCAATGTAGGTCTTTCAAGACCGGTGTTATATGGTCTCGGAGGCCGCTCCCAGTCACCAGTCTAGCTGCTGCATTCTGGATTAGTTGTAGTTTCCGGGTCACCTTCAAAGGTAGCCCCACGTAGAGCGTATTGCAGTAGTCCAAGCAGGAGATAACCAGAGCATGCAGCACTCTGGCGAGGCAGGTAGGGTCTCAGCCTACGTACCAGATGGAGCTGGTAAACAGCTGCCTTGGACACAGATTTGACCTGTGCCTCTGTGGACAGCTGTGAGTCCAAAATGACTCCCAGGCTGCGCACCTGATCCTTCAGGGGCACAGTTACCCCATTCAGGACCAGGGAATCCTCCACACCTACCCGCCTCCTGTCCCCCCAAAACAGTACTTCTGTCTTGTCAGGATTCAACCTCAATCCGTTAGCCGCCATCCATCCTCCAACCGCCTCCAGACACTCACACAGGACCTTCACCGCCTTCACTGGTTCTGATTTAAAAGAGAGGTAGAGCTGGATATCATCCGCATACTGATGAACAACCAGCCCCAATCCCCTGATGATCTCTCCCAGTGGCTGCACGTAGATGTTGAAAAGCATGGGGGAGAGGACAGAATCCTGAGGCACCCCACAAGTGAGAGCCCAGGGGTCTGAACACTCATCCCCCCCCCACCACTTTCTGAACACGGCCCAGGAGGAAGGAGTGGAACCACTGTATGACAGTGCCCCCAGCTCAGCCCCTCAAGACGGTCCCCAAGGATGTTATGGTCGATGGTATCAAACGCCGCTGAGAGATCCAGCAGAACTAGGAAACAGCTCTCACCTTTGTCCCTAGCTCGCCGGAGATCATCAACCAGTGTGACCAAGGCAATTTCAGTCCCATGATGAGGCCTGAATCCCGACTGGAAGGGATCCAAATGGTCCGCTTCTTCCAGGCGTGTCTGGTGTTGTTCAGCAACCACTCGCTCAGTCACCTTGCCCAAGAATGGAAGATTTGAGACTGGGCGATAGTTGACCATCGTGGCCGCATCTAAAGATGGTTTTTAAAGAAGTGGTTTAATAACCGCCTCTTTCAGCAGGTCTGGAAAGGCTTCCTCACGGAGGGAAACATTCACCACCCCACGAAGCCCATCGCCCAGCCCTTCCCGGCTAGCTTTTATAAGCCAGGATGGGCAAGGATCAAGGAGACAGGTGGTTGGTTTCACTTGTCCAAGCACCCTGTCCACACCCTCGGAAGTAACAGATTGGAATTGATCCCATGCAATTTGACTAGAAAGGACTCTAGCACTCTCCCGCCCCGGCCCTGCTCCCACGGTGGAGTCTACCTCTTCCCAAATCTGAGCGACTTTATCTGCAAAAAACTTTGCAAAATCATTGCAGGAGATCATGTGGCCCGTACTGGGCCCCGATGTAACAGGTGGTTCCGCTAAATTGTGAACCACCTGAAAAAGTCTCCTGCTGCTGTTTTCTGCAGATGCAGTAGGGGTGGTGAAGAAAGTCTTCTTCGCCGTCGCTATCGCCACTTGGTAGGCTCGATATTGAGCTCTAACCCGTGTCCGGTCAGCTTCAGAATGAGTTATCCGCCACCGGCGCTCTAGCCGTCTTAACAATTGTTTCATTGCCCTCAGATCTGTGGAGAGGGCAATCGGAGAGGGCATTAACGTAACAGGGTAAAATATTTATTGGTCAGCGTTTCACTGGTCCTTTGTTGGTTTAAACAAGTTGAATGAATGAGTCTATAAAGGTATATGCTATGAATGGATTTTAATCAAGAGTCTTTGGCCCAAAAAAGTGACCCATCCTATTCTGGGGAGCAAACATCACTGCTTTTCAGGGCCTCTTGTATTAGAACTGGTTTATTGGAGGCCTTTTAGAATACTATATAAAGCTTTGTTCAGTTCTTCTTTCAAAGATGTAATCTTACTAAGGTGTGCTAAATGCTTGTCATTGCAGGGAAATGACAATGTGTGTCAAGATTGTGTTAAGCTGATAACTGACCTTCAGGAAGCCGTGAGGACCAACTCAACCTTTGTGACCTCTCTCATTGAGCATGCCAAAGAAGAGTGTGAACAAATTGAACCTGCGTTTGCTGATCTGGTAATTGAATAGATATGGTTATGTTTATCTTGTGTCAGTGGGATAAGTGCTACAGTAAAGTAACGATTCGATTTTTAATGCCATTTTTAAAGACTAAGAGTAACTTTTCTGAAGTAAAAGTCTTCTTCCACAGTGGCTCTAAACTCACACTATTTAAACTCTAATTTTGCTCTATTTGGCAAGCCTGTGGGAAGAGTAGAAACAGGGAGACCAAGTTCAAATCCCAACTTGGTTATGATGCTCCGTTGGTGACATTGCCAAGATCACCACCTCTGTTTACTCATTCTTGCCACAAACTTGAGAGATAAAAGGAAGGGATGTTTGCATCCATGAGTTCCTCTGATAAAGGATTGGATCAGAAGGCAATCTGCTGTAACATAAGGCAAATGACTTAGTTTAGGAACAGTATGGTGGCTTAAATGATACTGTATATATGATACAATTTACATTCCTTCTCAAATCATCTTCTCTTTCTAATAGTGCAAGTCCTACATCTCCCAGTATTCAGACTTAGCCATCCAGATGTTGATGCATATGGTAAGAGGAATATTGTTTGTTAATAGTTGCACTTCTAGTTCTGAAGGGGTCATTCTAATAGGTGTGATGTGAGGATTAATACAGTAAATAATATGTATAGGATAACCATGATAGTTTGACAGTGTCATAATTGAAGTGTCTCGCTTGCAGTGGTTCTCAACCTTGGGTCCCCAGATGTTGTTGGACTACAACTCCCAATATCCCTGAACTATGACTTTGCTAGCTAGGGATGATGGGAGTTGTAGTTCAACATTTGGGGACCAAAGGTTGAGAAAGGCTGCTTTAGAGGCTGAATCTAAGCTGCTGCTTACAGCAGAATACTTGCTTGTTAAATGACCATTTTCTTTAAAGTGTGTTACCCAACCATGTGCAATCATTTTTGTATTAACAAAAGTTAAGTGAAAGATACTGAAGCTCCACCTCGGTTTATGGCAGCAAAGATAAATAGCACTTAGATTCATTACTTTATATTTTATCTACACTTGGGCATTTTCCATACTACTTTCAATGACCCAAGTATCAAAAAATGAATAAATGTTGGCTTTTAAGCATAGCAAAACAAATCTCACCCACGATTTGGTCCCTGGCAAGATTTCCTGCCTCTGAAAATCTGTGCACCATTCAACTGCTTGGTTATTTTCCTGTTAACTTACCATGTCTTCCTTTCTCTCCATTTTGTCAACAGCAGGAACAGGTATGTGAGAAACTTGCTTGTGGTGGTGCCTTGCTTCTCCCCCCCCCTCCGCCCCACCCCCGCAGCTGTAGTTTAAACTCTTGCTTAGAGGTAGATGTGGTGTGACAGAATTCAGCTTTGACAGATTCAAGGACCAGACAGTGGCTTTGAAAAAATAGTAATTCCAAGTGCCGAATGAAATTTCATCTTGGCTGTTCTGAACCAAAAGGGAGTCCCAATTTTTATTATCTTCTGATGTGTATTTTAGTAATGGAGCTTCAGAGGGCCCCATGAAGCTCATATACTCTGCTTCAATAGGGTACTACAGCGAATGGGGCTTTTGGAACTCCATAATGTTCTTTGGGCATAGCTGTTAAAGTAACATTTCTAGGAAGACCTTGCGCCTGTCATAGTTTAGTGGCAATATGTGTTGCATGTGTAGTGCTGGTTCTAGTATTGTATTTGAGTGCATGAACGAGGGAAACACGAGGTGAGGGCGGAATGGGGAGAGGAAAGGTTCTTCCATATCTAACAATCGTGCTGAATTTTTTCTCCCCTGGCATATCTGCTCTTGCATGAGAATTCTTTGGGCAACAGACTTTAAAATGCTGAAGCTTATATGCCTTGCTTTATGGTAGCTTAGTTCTGAAGGAAAAGTGCATGCTACTACTTGATGTCCAGTTTACAAAAGGAAAGAGAAAATACCTGGTTTTGCCTGTGTTTAGAAATAGGGAGGACTTTCTCCATCAAAGGCTGTCTGGGTGGAAACACCCATACTAGGTAACAAAGCTTAATCTGTAGTAGGGAAAGCTTCTGCAGTACTTTCTGTTTATAAAAGCATGATTTTAGAATCACCAGGTGCTGTAGCTGTATAGTATTTGCAAATTAATGGACCAGTCCATATGTTATACTAAACCATGGCTACTGCGACAGAAACAAGCTGCAGCAAGCCTTGGGCTTCTGAATATTATATCCCACCCTCCTGTGACATGGCTGTGAGGAAGAGATAGGAAACTCTTGCTTCTGGTTCTGATTTTTTGTTTGTTTGTTTGTTTGTCCAAACCAAGCTTGTGTTAAGCTGGTTTGTTTCAACATTACTGTTACTGAGATTAACCTGATTTTGGACATAATGCATAACCACAGTTTCCATCTCCTTTTCTTGGCTGTGCTAGAAGGAGTATGTTAGCCCAAGGTTAACTGCGGTTTGTTTCTATCATACTAAGCTGTGGTTTATTGTGAAGTCCAAACAAGCTCACCCTCTCTTAAACAATATTCAGTTTGTCCTGAGAGAAGCAGAATGCTGGCATAACTCTTGGATTGGAAAATGTGTAGAAATGTTCTTAATTTCTGTTAATTTAGCTATATATGATGTATATTCCAATATCTTGGTACACATTCTTTTTCAAATGGCAAGCAACTTGCACTGTTTTCCTCGTATTTAAAAGACCAGTGGTCAAGGTGAACTAAAAGTAACTGCCACTAATTAAATAGCATAGTCCATTTGAATATGCTCAGTAGCGTACTGCAGCAGAGAAGGAATGGAATGCAAAGAAGGAGGGTGTTCCTGGGGCAAAGGAAGTACCTTATGAAAGATTTATATAATTAAACAAGTAAACTAATGGAACAAGTATTTTCTATAAGGTATAAAACTTGCAGTGGTTATGGTAGTTGAGCATGGTATAAATTTTGCAATATCTGTAACAGTCTGCATGCAGACGCACTGAACAGTAAATTGTAGGTAGGAAAGCTTGTGTCTTTCAGATACAGATAATATCTTATTTGAGTTCAGAAAAAGAATTCAAATTGTCCAAATGCAATTTTGGTTTTATCAATGGCTGGATCTTGTTCTTTTGTGTGGAAATGTGAATTGGCTACTTCAAAACAGTTTAATGCGAACTGCTAATTAGTGTCATCCTAGAAACACATATTTATGCTTCCTGAAACTGGGCATAAATATGGTATCCAGCAAAGTGCCTTTTAGAGAATCAGTAATTCACTGGCACACCCAAGTTTTTCTTGAGTACTGCTTAAATGTAGCATCATGAGGTATGTTGAGCAAAGAAAGCATTGCATTGACTGTGTATCTGCTCTCCTTTGGATTGCCATTCTAAAGCATTCAGCTTTGAGGAAGAAAATCTTGTCTCTAGTCAACTTTTAAGCATTTTGCGCTGAGGTCTAAACCTTGCCAATCAGAAGGTCGGCAGTTTGAATCCCCACAACAGGGTGAGCTCCTGTTGCTCGGTCCCAGCTCCTGCCAACCTAGCAGTTCGAAAGCATGTCAAACTGCAAGTAGATAAATAGGTACCACTCCAGCGGGAAGGTAAACGGTGTTTCCGTGCGCTGCTCTGGTTCGCCAGAAGCGGCTTAGTCATGCTGGCCACATGACCTGGAAGCTGTACTCCGGCTCCCTTGGCCAATAAAGCGAGATGAGCGTCACAACCCCAGAGTTGTCCTCGACTGGACCTAACAGTCAGGGGTCCATTTACCTTTACCTTTACAGTTGAATTATTAAAGGCAGCTCAATTATTGGAGAAATTCAAACTGAAAGCTCAAGTACAGTCGTACCTCTTGTTACGTCAGTCTCCGGTTGCGTTTTTTCAGGATACGAACACGGCAAACCCGGAAGTGTATACTTCCGTTCGTGTGCAGAAGCACTCTTATCGCGCCACGTGCGTGCGCAGAAGTGGCACTCTAGTTGCAGACTTTTCGGGGTGCAAATGGCACCCCGGAATGGATCGAGTCCGTAACTAGAGGTATCACTGTAGTATCATCTGAAAGGCATTTGAAACTCCTTTCACAGCTTTAGTGTGTGGTGTGCTAAGACTTGACTAGTTCTCCTTCCTGCAGACTATCAGGAAATAAGTGGAACTGTTCTTTATGTCTCCAGCAACCCCAGGTTCTTTGTGGCATGGTTGGATTGTGTTCTTCTCTGAAATCTGTGCCTCTCCAGACTCTGGTACCTGCAAAAGTTATCTCTCAAGAAAAGGTAGAACCAGTTGAGGTAAGATTTGGTGTTAAGCAATCTATATAGTACTCTTGGTGTGGGATGACATTATCTGGTTCAGCTTTGATGCCACTAATGTCATCCAGTAGATTCTTGCCATCATAACCAGTGGTCGGCAAGGTTTACCTTGCCTGGGCCGGTTCACTCCAGCGAAGAACCCTCTGTGGGCCGGATTGCGTGTGTACATGAGTGCACCCGCCCGTGATTTTCTGCGTCTGCGCAGACACAATTTCCAGCACTGCGGAAGTGAGTCCCCATGCCACGCTGGTTTAGCGCAACACACAGGGATTAGCCAAGCAGGCGGCTCAGTTCAGGGGCGGCTCATGGGCCGGTTAAACGACCCCTCTGGGCCACTTGGGAACATAACGCTTACTACAATATTCAAAGAAGCATGTGGCTAATGCATACCTAGATGAATCCAGCCCTCCATGCACTTCTCGGCCTGTCAAACCCACAGTTCAATTGGAAGAAAAGTTCTGGTTTCTAGGCACCAGAACCATGCTATATAGCTCCAGCCACCAAACTTAATTATTTTGTCTATGCACTCCTTAACCAAAGCCTGAATACATATGTTTATTTGTATGGCAAATACAGATAGATAACAAAAATATTCAGCCTTAGCATTGTTTTACTATAGTTATCAAGGCTTCTGCAGGCACTTAAGATTACATCTTTCCATAATAGTTAGCTGATTTCTGATTTTAAACATTTATATGGTTTTTTATGGTATGGCTTTCTATATGACTGTTTTAATACATAACTTATGAATATTATGCATACATAATTTTATAAATAAAACATGTAGGCAAATACAATTGCTTTGTTTATACAATTACTTGACAAAGAAAACCATAGTTGGGGAGGAACCATAGTTCAGTGGTGAAAGAGCACATATTTTGTATGGAAGAATGTTCCATTTTCAAGCCCTGCATAGACCTTTAGAAGGGGTCAGGTAGAGGTGATGGCAAACACCTCAGCCTGAGACCTTGGAGGACTCTTGCCTGGCTGAGTAAATCTAAGCTCAATGGCGTTATAATCTGACCAGATATGAGGCGGCTTACTGGGAAATGGATTAGTGATTTTGATAACTGAGTGTTATTTAAATTGCCTGGAATTTGTTTGTTCTTCCCCTCTCGGCACAAGCAGTTCCTGCTGGATGGCAAAATTGTGCTCTGTCTTCTCCCTCCCAGCCATATATACCTGGGCTTTTTTGGATTCCATCCACATGCTATAGTTGAATAGCTCGGGACCATCACCCTAAGCCCCTTGTCTCTGCACATATAATTCTGTAGTGGCGGGAGAAAATAAAAAATTGTGTTAGTCTTCTGCCTTTCCACAAGTAACAATTGGTACTCACTAAGCAAAATGTTTTTTTGTTGTATGGGAATAAAAGTAAAAGTCTAGATTGTCTAGTACTCAAAAGCATTCACAATTTGCCGCAGCTAAGCATGCCGCCTTAAATGTTAGCCTCAAATATTGGATGCTGTCCATAGCATTTAAAAGTTACAGATTTCATTTACGGGATTGCACAGACTTTAGTCGATAGTAGAACCTGAAAATAATACAATTTAGGTTATTTTTTTTCAGCGATAAGCAGTGGGACAAATACAAAGGATTTATGCAAATATAATTTTAAAGATTCATGTATTCTGTAAACTCAAGCGGACTTCGAACCAAAAGTCATACCACATTTCATGTTTTTGTAGCTGGTGGTCTTCTAGATGTGTTAGACGTTTGAATGTTTTCTGAACTGCTGTATATGTTATTTATTCCAATATACAGAATAGCTTGAGTCAAACAGAATCTTTCTCTCTGTGTGATGCATGTACGATAATGGTAGAAGAGGTGGCCAGCCTTCTGGAAAGCAATAAGACAGAGGTGTGTATCTTTTACCTATGTATCTCTTAGGACAGGGACACTAAATACCTTTTCCCCCAAATACATCTTGCTATCTAGGTGCTGTTTGCTTTGATTGTTAAAGAAGTGTTAGTATCATAGCAATAGTATGCCTAGGTTTTTATAGCATAACTTCATATTATGCTTACACGATGTCTGAGTTTTTCCAACTTCTTATAGATAGTATTTGATGAATCAGAGTCCACATTTTCCTTTGTTACGGTTTTGTGTAATCCACATTAAATAGCTGTGTGCCACACTGAAAGGAATTAAGAGAGTGGAATAATAAATAGGAGAGGTATTGATATATCTTTGCTAAAATAATGTATTAACTTGCTCAACACAAATAGCTTCAGATTCTAACTTGGTAAGTAGATGATGTCCCTTTACAATCTCTGTAACTATTATCACGAAAGTTGCTATAGTTAACATTTTCATTTTGTATGTACCAGGAGGAGATGGTTTATGGAATGGAGAAAGTCTGTTCTGTGCTACCTGAAAAATACCGACAAGAGTGCAAGGACTTCGTGGATGTCTATGGGAAGTCTATAATTGACATGCTTTTGGAAGCAACTGATCCTAAAATGGTGTGTGTGATGTTGAGGTGCTGCTCAGACAATACTTTGCCTGCTGGTAAGAACTTAAGGAAACAAGTACTCTACACTAAGCACTCCTACATATTTTTAGTTGGCGCCACACGGGTTTTTTTTCTTTTCAGTATTGCATATTTTAGTTAGGTGGCTATAGGAAAAAACTTTGAACATTGGACTCTGTATTTTCAGAAAAAATTGTTCCAGTGCAGCCGCAGGTTGGGGACATCTGTGATGTCTGCAAGATGATTGTTGCATATGCTGACAAGGAATTGGCAAAAAATGCTACCACTGCTGAAATTGAAGATTTTCTGGAAAGAGTCTGCCGCTACTTGCCGGCGTCTGTCAGTGACCAGGTAAAATAGATAATTAGTATTAGACACACCTGTATTTAAAGCTTAAAACATTATGTGTGACTAGTGAGCAACATTGGCTTCTGCTCTAATCTTCTCGTTGTATGTTGTAACCATGCAAGGCTTGACACATGAGCACAAGACATACTAGGTACTGTGATCAATTGTATTTCCCTTGCCTGTTGCATTATTTCTTTCCTCTGTGAGAAGGAGCAGAGCACTAGCCTCCTGGTGACCTGGCAGAATTAATCTTTCTCCTCCAGTGCCTTATTAACTAGTCCTTAACTGGGGTGGGATGCTGATTTGAGTGGCTAGTGGTCTTATTTCTCTCTCCTTCCCCATCCCCTATGAGATGTTTACGTGGAGTTTCACCAGCCTAAACCATAGAAATAACTTACTGTCTGCTTAGCTAGCATATGCAACTGTTTGAGCATTAAGAGCACAGCATTTTGTCAGCTGTGCGGGGTGGAGGATCAAAAATACATAAGCAACAGGAATGCTGAAGGATGCACAGAGGAGTGCATCTCAAACAGCCACAAAGAATACAATCACTTCAGTGTTTCACAGTAAGTTGCTGGTACATTGAACTTAGCACATTGTAGACCTGCAGTCAAAGAAAGGAAGAGCAAACATTTCTGCAAATCCCTTGTAAAACAAGACAGGTTGCTGTACCCACAGTTTATTGCAACTGACTAGGAAGCTGTAGTTGCTTGCATTGCGTAAGTGTAGCGCAGTGTCAACCTCTGACCTATCCGTTCATTGAGTTTTTCTTGGCGAGAGCAGTCATGTGAGGACTGAGATCCAAAACAAAACCGGATGTGGACCATGGATAAAATCATTTACCCCGTGATGTATTACATTAAAAGTCATTTGCCACATTTGCTTTTCATGCCAGCAACAAACATGCTTATCTGCATTTAAATGTAAAGGGGCACATGTGAAACACAGGGATGCATGCTCTTACTTGTATCAGTTAACCCCTTGAGCTGTTGAAATGAGTAGGACACTTGTCCCTTCCCAGAGGTGATGTGTTGGCTCCCATTCAGCATTGACTTTATCAGGGACAGAATCCGTGGACAACTTTATAGTGGGCATGAGTAGAATGATCCATTATTCCCCAGATTATTTTGTTCATAGCAGCCTGGGTTAATACTGTTAATAAATTCCCAGTGAAGGTGCATATTTTGGCAATTAAATTACCACCTGGCAAATTGATTTAATGTTTGTACTAAAAACCTGTCAGTAACACATTCATAGTTAACATTCAGATAGTGCATACAAACCATGGTGGAGGGACATGCTTCAGTGCACTTTTCTATGGGAATAGTAGATCTAGAATGGAAAAAGAGGTGTCCACAATAGTTGATATACTGGTGCTCCCAGCGTTGTGTAAATCACCTCTAATGTCTCATTCTTTGGTAATGCTAACAGTGTAAGTCCCAGTCACAAAATGACTTGAATTGTATATTGCAAGTCCATCTGAATTTACAAGCTATGTGTGTTGTGTATGCCCTGCTTTGGGAGCCTGTGGCCAAAAGCAGCATGGACAAATAAATGTATAATGTGTGTACAATAGTAAAAAACACAGTAGGTAGTATTCAAAGCCTTTGTTCTATTTACACAAGGACATTTGACACTGCACTGGGATTTCCTCTCCCTGTGTGTCTCCGCATGCCCCGTATAGCTGTTCTGTGGCTTATCCCAGACCTCTTGTGTAGATTTGGGGAGGGGGAGAGTTCACTGCACAAACAGAAGTCATTGCATTAAGTGAAAGAGTAAACTGGATACCTCCCAATAGGTAGTATTCAGCCAAGTTAATAATTTACATTCAGATCATTTCAGGAGAATCTAGTGCAGGGGTCTGCAAGGTTTACCTTGCCTGGGCCAGTTCACTCCAGCAGAGATCCCTCCATGGGCCGGATCATGTACTTTCCTGCGCCTGCGCAGATGCAATTACCGTTGCCGCAGAAGCGAGTCCCCGCGCGCTGTGCTAAACTGGCACAGTGCGGCGCAGGGACTTGCCAAGTTGGCGGCTTGATTTGGGGGTGGCTCGTGGGCCGGTTAAACGACCCCTGATCTAGTGCATACTAAAATCTTCCACTGAAACTACTGAGTTTTGCATATATTAACTTCAATTGAGTTGCATTCAGTGCAAAGAAGTGGCTTTAGTTCCTTACTGTTTTTTAAATTCATATCCTTGATTAATTAGCAGGGGTTCGGGTCACGTAATCTTTACTTTTCCTTTGTTTATCAACAGTGTGTTCAGTTTGTGGAGCAGTATGAGCCAATGGTTGTGCAGCTATTGGCAGAAATGATGGATCCCACTTTTGTGTGTAGTGTAAGTACCACAGCTAGTATGGCTGTTCATATGTAAAGCTGATTGATACATTAATCCATTGGATGATACCCAGCTAGGACATTGTCTGAGAACAATCTTTGAAAGTCCTTTGATTTTAATGGGTTTGCTCGGTCCTAGTGAAACTTGACACTTTTATCTTGGGAAGTTATATGTGGCTTGTAAGAACTACTGGGAAAGACTAATCTACAGTGGTGCCTTGCAAGACGAAAATAATCCGTTCCGCAAGTCTCTTCGTCTAGCGGTTTTTTGTCTTGCGAAGCAACCCTATTAGCGGCTTAGCGGATTAGTGCTATTAGCGGTTTAGCGGCTATTAAAGGCTTAGCGGCGCTTAGCGGCTTGGAAAAAGGGGGGGGCAAAAAAAATTGCAAGACTCGCAAGATGTTTTCGTCTTGCGAAGCAAGCCCATAGGGAAATTCGTCTTGCGAAGCGCATCAAAAAACGGAAAACCCTTTCGTCTAGCGGGTTTTTCATCTTGCGAGGCATTCGTCTTGCGGGGCACCACTGTATGTTTTTATCAAAATGGAAATTGGAGCTGCAATTAATTGTCCATCTTGCAGAAACTTGGAGTTTGTGTGACATCATCACATTCCATTTTGGGATCAGACGTATGTGTCCGGGGACCTGGTTATTGGTGTAAGAACATGGAAACTGCAGCCCAGTGCAATGTGAGTAAATGAGATTTTGGCATACTTTTATATTCCTGTGGGTTTCCCAATATTTCTGGCATCAGCTATGCTAGAATAATGACCTAATGAATTTTTTTTAGCCATGTTGTTAATATTGTGGGAATTGAATTCACTCTGACCTTGCCATGAACCTCTCTTTCTCTCCTAGGCTGTTGAACACTGCAAACGTCACGTGTGGAACTAGAAGAGGCGCACTGACTTTGGCCAAAACTTTCGTTCTTGAAGAAAATGAGGCGAGCATTAGGCTGGCAAGAATGAAACCTTGCTATCCTGATCTCTCCTCCTCTCCACTTGACCCCCACCTCCATTGAAGTTCCTTTTTATGAATTTTCTGGTAGCCGTGCTACTACCCTGGAAGGATCCACGTTGACTTAATTGGAGTTTTAGTTGTTTATGATCTGTAAGAATAAACAGTAAATCATCAATGTTGATCAATTGGCCTGAGTGCCTTTGAGAAGGAGTGCTTACAGTATGTAAGTAAACGAAGGACACCACTGCTATATCTGGATATTAAACATAGCGACTAATTTTTAAAGGCGCTCTTTTTGGTGACTGGCTTGCTAGAATATGTGTCTTTAATGCTGTTCATTAAAACACCTGTTGAAACTATATCCACTTGCTTTACAGTTGATTGGTTGAGGAATTCCTTAAATTCTTTGGGCTGGGGCACAGCTGCATAACCCACACAGGAATACATTTCCTTCCACAGAAATAGTCCAAAGATGGAATGTGAATATGCCCATGGCTTTTGTGCAGCTATGGCTCTTAAGTCTTGAGACCATCATGGAATTCATTAGTGTGTTGCCAGAGTTGTGTTCTCATTAAGTAGATGGCTGATAGCCCATGTAGTTAATACGAAGTGTTGAATTCAGAGCCTATGGAGCAGGCAATACCAGTTGCTACTATGTGCACCCCAGCTTTACTCACCAGGTGTTCAGGATAGGTGCAACACATTTTTAAAATAAATAAAACTACTTTGGCTGCTTTGGGGTGGGGGGAATATAAAACTAAAAAGTTGCCACAAGACTGGAAAATCAAGCTGTGTACCTAGTGTGCTTTGACTGACAATTGCAATGCATGAAACTAGCTCCCTAGATGAGGACAGACTTGCCACTCTGTTTTTTGTAGGAAGAGTGTCTGAATGTAAAATTCAGAGGAACCTTGGCAAAGTGGTATTGATAGTGTGCTTTGGAAAAAGTCGTATTTTTTCATTTGGGTTTTGGAAAAGCAGATCATTTTTTTAGTGTTGCCATCTATCATTCTGCAGTGCTGCTGCTATCTTGCACACTGCAGCTATTTGCATGACTAGACATTCTCCTAGATAGTGATAGCACTAAGTTCAGAATATTTAGCCACAAAATGTCATGTGATAATAGTATGCATATTGACATTTGGTTGAGGACACCTAGTATGTGTGGACAGAGATGGCTCATGAAGCCAGTGATGGTAATCCAAGGCCTAGGTTGTGGATGGTGCCATTTTCTAGTTTGTTTGTAGCTTCAATGTATTTTTCCAAGTTTCATCTAAGCTGGTCAGCTTGAAAGCTGAAGAACAGTACTTGGTGGAGGGGTGAGAACTATCCATTACACATAGTGCCCCATAACTCTTGAATGCATAGTTTTCTAAACAATTTATTCAAGGTAGAATATGGTAAATGGAAATTTTAAAATTCAATCTCTTTAGGGTTTTTTCGTTTTAGCGTGTTAAATTTAGGCACACAAGATCTTTGAAACTGTTTAGTATAACAATTGGTTTGGAATGGAGAGCAAACTAATTTGAATGGCAGGAAACTAATTGTTAAAAGTAAGCTGTTGACAATTTTCATGCAGCTTTATTTTATACATCCTAGATGCATTGAGGGCATTGTCTTGATTTTTATCCAACAAATGTTTATGTCTGCTCTTTGGCTCCAAGTTCTTGCTACTTGAAAATGAATATACAATTCAAAACAGCTGTTGTGTTTTGTTTTAATCTTACTGCAGATGTTGATGCTGGCATTTGCTTAATGATCTTATGCACTGATATAGGGTGAATATTTGCTGCCTCTTAGTAATGACCTTTCTTCCTTGGAGGTTGTCAGATTTTAATGCAGGGCTGCGTAGTGCAGTTGGAAGTAGACACAATTTTTTTATTTTGGCCTGAATTTCTAAAATGTGTGGATCTCATTGAAGGTGATTCTGTAATGGACAAGAAGTCTCTCAGAACTGGGATCTTTCATCTTTTTGTGTGTTCTAACATACTACATGTTTTCGTTCTAGTGGCATAAATCTTTCTACCTTCTAGGTATAAACTGGGGAAAAACAAGAAAATGCTTTAATAAACCACTTTTTCCATTAAAGCTTCTGTAATTCAAAATAAAAGTCTTAACTAAATAAGTCAGCTGTGTGTCTTTTTAAAGAAATGTAACTTTGAAGTTGGTGAGGCCTTGAACGAGGTCCTGATTGAAGGCAACCTAGTAGTGTGCTCCTAAGTGTACTGTAGTAAACTTTGGAAGTTTCTAGGGTTGCCTAAATAAATGCATAAAAGGTAAAGGTAAAGGTACCCCTGCCCGAACGGGCCAGTCTTGCCAGACTCTGGGGTTTGTGCGCCCATCTCACATCTATAGGCCGGGGGCCAGCGCTGTCCGGAGACACTTCCGGGTCACGTGGCCAGCGTGACAAAGCTGCCATACTTTTTAAAAAAAGATTTCACAATTCATTGATAAAAGAAACTCTTCTGAACAGAAAGTAGTAATTAAAAGAGAAAGAAGAGAAAAATACAAAGTCCCCTCACCAATATATCCTGTCTTGTATCCCGTACAGAGAATAATGTACCCTCCCAGCTCTCAATTGGGAGCAAGCTGGTAGACTGTGTAATGCAATATAGAAGCCTTTCCTCCTGCTTCCAAAGGAACTTTGATCCATTGGTGCCTATATTGTGGCTTGGGGTGGGGTGGGGTGGGGAGTGTTTGCTATGGAGCCAAAATGAGTTTAGGAGCAAAAAGCAAGCCCATCTGGCTGCTACCCCCTTTTCCCATATCAATCTATGGGGACATATGGAGCCATTGGTTCCTATGAAGAATATGGTTGGGGCCCAATGGGGTGGGGTAAGACCAGAGCCTTGTCTTCCATGGGGGTCAGGCCTCCTCTTCCAACTCCTTTATTTTGCCCCTGTAGGGTTTGTCCCCCTCTCCATGTAAACTGATGTAATGAAGCAGTGGGGAGAAGAAGAAATGAGGCAGGGTTTCCTTTCTTTCCTTAGTGCTTTGATTTGGATTTTGAGTGCTTGGGAAAACTCAGTTTGGAAATTGGAAAAAGGTCATAGCTGGGTTGGACTCTTGCCTTTCAGGCTACCTGATTTGAATCTGGTAAGTTTAAATGACCTCTCACCACTCCTAATTTACATTACTATAATAATGAGTATATTAAGGTGGTTCTGGGAAGAGGAAGAAGAAGAAAAGGCTTCTTTATCCTTAGACTATTGTAGGAATGTATTTTGATTTTAAAGAGATCTGTTGGCAGACTCACAACATTGCACAGCTTAGGTGCTTGGGACATATTCATAAAAGCACACAGCCTCCTGGCCTTGCAACTTTTACCTACAGAGGAAGCCACATCTTGTCAGCTGGCAGAGATTAGGCTATTACACAGAAACTGGAGGAGCCTCTCTTCTGGGAGTGCTCTGGCTCTTGCAGATCATGTGCATTAATTGCATTAACCTGAGGCTGGGTGTGGCAAATGGTACTTGTGAAACTTCAAGCATGTGGGTGTTAATTTCTCTCCATCCTGCTGCCTTTCCCAAGATTGCTCATTGCAGACAGGAGGCATTCTCTCTCTTCACCAGAAGGATCCAGTAACACTGAAGAACATGGAGGGCTTATGGAAAGGGTGGGTGCTGCTGATAACACTCTATTTGGCTGCCTACCAAGGTAAGGACAACATTTTTTGTTTAGTGAGGAGACAAGCAGGGCATAGTTTGTATACACAAGGGGGAGAGAGTGGCACCAAACTTATGCTGGTGTATAAATAAAACAAGGTAATGGAAACAGGAATAGAATTGTAGAGTTGGAAGAGGACCCTAAGGGCAGCCTAGTCCCCAACTCCCAGAGTCCTGTAAGTTTTCCTTCCTCTAAGAAACAACTTATTTGGCCATTTGAGTGGAGAAGGCTTTGTAGAACATGTGTGGGTTGCTCAAAATGTGTCTCTGGCCAAGAGTGCTGCATAACTCAGATACTTCTATCTCTGTAAACTTGTGCTTTGCTTGCGTAAATGGTTATACCTTAGCAGAAGGTTCTGAGACAGCTGTACTATAGAATTCCCCTGGTTTTCTCTTCTCTAAAGATGTGATGGATGTATAAAAGGGGTGATTACATTCCATAGTGTGCAGTGCCCTAGATTGAGCTAGTATAACAAGCTTCTGGGCTGAGGCTTTTAATATCCTATGAAAGGAACAATCAATACCAATCGGCCTGATGTATGAAAACCCACAAATATCTAAGTATTGTGCTATTGCATGTTTAGATGATCTGTAACTTTGCTCAGAACAACCTTGTTTCAGTTCTCATGGTGAAGCTGCATTTGTCCTATTTCTGTTGTTCTTCACAGTCCCTTTGCTGTTTTGCAGCAGACCACAACTTCCTCCTTCTTGGCAGTTGAAAGAGAGGGATTGCTTTATTGCAGCAGAGCAGGTTGCACACACTTGACTTTAAGGCAGATAGGTATTTTAATATGGGGAACATATCTGTTTGCTAGCATGTCTGTTCTTGCTAATCCTAATTTCAAAATTGAAAGGTACCTTCATCTGAAGTGCCCATCACTTGCTTTCACTTGAAGGCAGGACTTGCTTGGGTGAGAGGGCAGTAGAGAGAGTTCATATTGGTTCATATTGCAGGCCCTTACCCAATGAAATCCCACCCATTCAATTTATTTCCAACCTTTTACTCCAGCTGAAAAGGCTCCCAGGGCACCTTACAAAGACCAATGATAAAGCAGCCCTGTGCTTATGTTTGCTATCTAAAAGACACAGCACAAAAGGAAAAATATCAAGAGGAAGCAGGAAAAACCCAAACCCTGGCACTTGTTAAAAACCAACTAATCTAGAATGAAAACTGTCCTAGGAGAGGAGGCTAAGGTTGCTGGATTTTCAGCACAGCTGATGGTGGCTTTGCTTTCACTCTCCCCCTCTGCTGTAGCCTGATTGAACAGTGATTACCAGACAACTTTTTGTGAGGGATCACCTGGTCCCAGATGGGGTTGTCTACAAATAAAGGCCAACTTTATCCCTTGTTGGAAGGTATTTGTCATAAGTACATTGGTATTTGGTGGTTGTTTCCTGAAGCAGACTATGTGAGCAGTCCTCTCACAGCCATGTAGATTTCTCTGGGAGCCCTGATTAGGCTAAGACTACTCAATGCACATAAATGTCCTTAAGAACCTGTCCATCGACACTCCCGTTTTTGAGAAAATGCAGTCACCATACAAATAGGATGTTGTGAAGATGTAGGCCTGTCCTTGAGCTGGTCCTGTCTGATTAGGAGTGTGTCTTAATAGTAATATCCTGCATGGCAAATCACCCTTGGGACAGCTAACTTTTTTAGCTCTCTTAAAAGAGCAGCTACAACCAGAGTACAGAGACAAACTACCAGACCTACTCCCTCTGAATGCTTAAAAAAGGACCTAGATCCTTTCTAGAATGCAAAGAGAAGATTGGCCAGATGGGGCTACCCCATAAGTGTAGAACTTGTGGCCCTACAGATGTTGCTGGACTCTAGGTCCCGCCACCAGCATGGCTCAATGGTTGGAGGTGATGCAGAGTTGTAGAACAGCAACATTGGTGGAGAGCCGCACGTTCCCCATTCCTGGTCTAGACAAACATATTCTATGGTTACCATGCCTTCAGTGGCAGCCAGAGGAGAAGCTTCCCTCTCATGACAACATGGTGGTTCAGCTTTCATCTGGCTGTGAAAAAAATCCACATGCAAGAGCTGTTTAATCCCTTTTCCCATGCTTCTTACCTGCTGCCACCCTCTTCTATGCTGCGTAGGCAGAGCATTGTGCAGAGTAGTTTTTCGTGCCTGACTTGCCCTGAGGAAGGCTTGCTGGAAAAGTGTGTGTAGCACAGTCATTCCTAAGATACTCCAAACTATCCAGGGAACGCCCCGACTCCCACATCATTGCACCATATCCAGCCACATTACTCGCAAGCTGGAGGAGACTCATCCCTGCCCCCAGGAGCTTAGCACCAGTCAGTCAAACACAATACCAAATCAGGTGAGATTAAAAGATGAAGGCTGAAACTTATATAATCAAGTGTTCTTGAAAGCATTGACAGTACCACTTAAAAGTAATAGTGTGTGGAACTTCAATCAGAACATGAAATACTGTAGACACTGATGAAAAGCCAGACTGTGAAAGCCCCTTGTTTCAACCCCCCCCCAACTGACTCGAGATATCTCATCTGAAAGTATACCCCATATAATTCTTTGGTTGATAAATGGGTAAGGTTTCAAAGGTAGCACATGCTTTGGAACCAAGGATCCATCTTTTATCTATCACCAGTTTTCAGGTATCAAAGGCTATATGAGACCTACTAGTGGAGAGGTAAAGCTTTGTGATAGTAGGGGGGCGTTATATTTAGGTCTGTTACACAAGGGGACAGGCCCATTCACAAAGTTTTCTTCTAGAGCTGGGAGTCAAATGCAGCAATGAGCATTTTGGAACTCACCTGGCTAAATCTTTTCTGTCCGTAACATCTAGCATCTTTATGGTTGCATTATATGTTAGGTTTCATGATGCTTTTAAATTTCACAAATGCAAGCAATGCTGTGGGAGGTAAGGAAGATCCTATCTAACAGAAGCCGAAGGGAGGCAGTCCAAACTAGCTGAGGCCTGCGAAGGAATAGAAGAGTTCAAATCCTAAAAGTAGTTAAGTGTAATGCAGGAAAAGTAGCAAGAGAACCCATTAAAAAGCTGACTGTAGGCTGTTCTCTTGCAAATGGTTCTTACTACTACAATAGCTTGGCAGCATAAATCATGCTGATGGAGAACTCCATCATACATAATGCATAGAATTTGCTTAAGATGGAATGAAAGTGGGTTAAGCAAATTCATGGAGTGCAGGTTGTATCCATGGCTATTAGCCACGATGATATTTCCAGGTTCCAAGGCAACTGAATACGATTTGCTGGGCAGCTACAGTGAGGGCTAATGGGCTCTTGGTTCTTCTGCCTTTATAGAGTGGGAATCTCAGGCTAAATCATACTTGTGGTGCCCACTCCAGCAAAACTGAGTTCTCTTAAGGCCAAGTTCAATGTGCGTTTTCTGCCGTCTGGCATTGACAACAGTCTTTTACCCTGGCAATGCATAATATGTAAAATACCTTAAGGTTCAACAATAAAAGGTAAAGCTGATCCTTGACTCAAATTAAGCCCTCTTGTCAGTCTCAGTCAGGCTTCTTCAACATGTTCCCTCCAAATGGCATTGGACTTCAACTTGCATCATATGTGACCATCAGCCATGTGAGTGGTGGCACTGATGGGAATTGGTTGAGGAAGCATTGGGTCTAAGCATTTGGTGCTATTTCAAGGATGCAAAGAAGCTGGCAAACTTGTCTCTAAAATAGATGCAACTGAACAATCTAAAACTATTTTTGTTGAGTCTTATGTTGCCTGATAACAGTGTGACTCTTGTGGCAACTGGCTGATGTCCTACATAGAGAAATTGCCACATGGCCATGTGGAGCTTCTCCTGCCCAGTGGTGGTTTTGTTCTAATTCTAAATGGAACTGTAGTAGGGGAGGCATCACTTGGAAAAGACAGCCAAGGAGAGTTCTGTAGTAACATCAGACTACCCAAGGTGGGGGGCATTGCATGCATCTAACCCTGTCTTTGGCTCCTGGAAAACACCATTGATTCTTGACACATACCCAAGGTCTTGTATATCAGTGCAATGAAGTACCGTAGGTATCAGTAGATAGTTGATTGTGTCATGTGTGAAAGAGAAGTAGATGCTGTGCATTGTGCAAGTTATAACATGCAGCATATAGCCTATCTGATTTGTGCCATTTAGTTGAGTGGAAAAGTATGGAGGTGTTAGAAATCAAGGGAAGCTAGTGGCAGGCATGAACTCGAAAAGCAGAGACCAGGAGACAAGGATGAGAAACAGGGATAAAATCCTGTCTTTTGATCACTAGCAGATTTTGTTTGTGTCTTGCGTAGCCACACTCCTTTAAGTCAGCATCTTTAAGTCTACTTCCTTAATTGCAATAAACACCCTTAAAAAAATAATCAGATGAAGAGCCCAAATTGCTGGATGTCTTAATGCTTGTTCTACAATGCATACACAGATTCAAATGGAAAATGTCCCTCTCTGGACAGTGAAGCTATAGGAACACTATAGCATAAAATCTCCATGATTTAATGCTTGCTCGTTGGCAATGCTTTCTCCAGCTAAAATAGGCTAGAAGAGCTGTTTAAAGGAATGGAAAAGGAATTTAATCATGGGATGGGTTGCCCAAAGCTTCTCCCTAGGGCTCAACAGCAACCAGATGCTTTCCTCCCTTTAAAAAAATACATATTGAATAGCACCCATTGTATAAGACTGAATATTACATATTACTGAAGGTACTTATTGGTGAGGAATGTTTATTATCTCATTCAGTATAATTTTGGGAGCAATGCAAAGAGGAAGGTAAAGCTTTCTTCCTGTTTATCCTCCCATATATTACACTAAGAACGAAGTCACGCATACATGGCAAATGACTAAAATGAGGATGATTGGCTTGCAGTATGCAACAGCCATCAGAGATCAAATGGCATAGATGAAACTTCTTTTTAGGTCACTGAACTCTTATTTCAGACATAGTGCTTCCTCTGTGGCTGTTCCTTGGGTGGGATAGATCTATGTCACAATGTAAACCAGTTTGAAATAGCTTTAGCCATCATATTTGGTTCTCTTCCTTTCCTCCCCCGCACTTCACTGAGCAAGAAAAACTATTTTTGTACAGGTGTGGGGTACTCTGAGTTGGAGACCAGTCATGGTTCTTTAGTTAGGAACTCTGGGCCCAAACGACGCTTGATGTTTTATCCTGATACTGGCCTTTGTGTTTAAGCTTTTTCTTCCACAAATTGGCAGGCCTGGGGGCTGGGGAATATCTGGACTGCAGAAGGGATGGAAAGAGTTTGCAGCTCCACTACTCCCATGCCTATTTTGGTTGGGACAGTAACAATTTATGAAGGAAAAAGCTTGCGGTCAATGTCAAACAGCATCAAACATCTATAACTGACAGTGGGATGTAATGGTTTTCAATGTATACTGGAAGCAAGAGAGCTGAGACTCTTGTTATAGTAGTATGGCAATCATTCTGTGGATGAAGGAGAGCAAAGAAATGTAAGTGCTGGGCTTGTGTTGTCCAATGACATTTGCTTCTGTTGCAGTTCCTATTTTCCTAGTTCCTCTGTGTTTATACAGTGGTGCCTCGCAAGACGAAATTAATTCGTTCCGCAAGTTTTTTCTTCTTGCGAGTTTTTCGTCTTGCGAAGCACGGTTTCCCATAGGAATGCATTGAAAATCAATTAATGCGTTCCTAGGGAAACCGCTTGCCAGGCTGGCGGTGCGGAGAAGGGCTTTTCTCCGCACCGCAAGCCTTCAGGACAGGTACAGGAACAGAGGGGAAGGCGCGCAGCACTTTCCCTCTGTTCCCGGGGCTTGCATGGGAGGAGGGTTTTTCCTCCCCACCGCCAACATTCAGAACAGCATTCTGAATGTTGGCGGTGGGAAGGAAAACCCTCCTCCCACCCCAAGTCTTCAGGAAAGCCATCCGATGCCGGGCGGCGGGAGAAGGTGTCCCCCCCGCCCGGCATCGGAGCTTCGTTCTGATGCCGGGTGGCGGGAGGAGGCTCCCCCCCGCCCGGCATCGGAGCTTCGTTCCGATGCCGCGCGGCGGGAGGAGGCGTTCCCCCCCCGGCATCGGAGATTCCTTCCGATGCCGGGCGGCGGGAGGAGGCTATCCCCCCCCCCGCCCGGCATCGGAGCTTCGTTCTGATGCCGGGTGGCGGGAGGAGGCTCCCCCCCGCCCGGCATCGGAGCTTCGTTCCGATGCCGCACGGCGGAAGGAGGCGTTCCCCCCCCCCGGCATCGGAGATTCCTTCCGATGCCGGGCGGCGGGAGGAGGCGTTCCCCCCCCCCCGCCCGGCATCGGAGCTTCGTTCCGAAGCCGGCGGCGGGAGGAGGTCCGAGGACAGTGGGGAAGACGCGCTGCGCTTCCCCGCTGTCCCGGAGATTTCCCTATGGGCTGTCGTCTTGCGAAGCAAGCCCATAGGGAAATTCGTTTTGCGAAGCGCCTCCAAAACGGAAAACCCTTTCGTCTAGCGGGTTTTCCGTCTTGCGAGGCGTTCGTCTTGCGTGGTACCACTGTAACTCTAACTCCTTTGAAAAGCCAGCTCCATACCTAGCTAAGAATGCCAACACTTCCCTCTGCAGCTGTAGGCCCTGTCTCATAACTGGGTGTGTGTTTATATGCTGTCCCAATAGGAGCTGAAATCTGATCTGTATAATTTATGCACAGCCTTCCTTGGTCTTCTCTGATTTACTCTTCTGTTGTGGGGGGCATACACCAAGGTATGTACTAAGACATGTAGGAGCCCCCTGTTGAGCCCTCCTCTGGCCTTAGCTTGCCTTCACAGCTGTAACAGCTGCCATTATTATCATTTTCTTTAATACAAAAATTAAAGTGGGTACTCTTTCGATGCTGGGTTTTATGGGCAACATCTGAACCATGATGCTTGCCAAGGGTTGTGGATCACACAACGGTTCATCTAACATTATTGTGACTTTCCTAGATAGCTGCCGTTACCCTGGAAGAAGTTAAGCCTTGCTAAGCTCCGATGAGTAGAAACTTGTGGCTAGACTCCCTGTTCCGCACAGATTCAAGCCGTTCTGTGAATTATGTTTTGATGGATCAAAATAAATGGGGGGGAGGGGGAGTTCTACCAAAGGGTTCTGCCATGTTCTAGAGCACCCTGGCCTTGAAAAAAGCTAAAAATAAAAACCCCACCCGCCACCACTACAATGCTGCTGTTTTGTTGTGGTTGTGGCCTTTTGGAACAAGACGTTGACCAACATTTAACTAGAAACACTAACCCATAATGGCAGGGTTCCCTGTATGTTGCTGCTACATGGAATGAAGGGATGCATCTGTAGGCAATGACTTGGCCCAGTAAACGGAAAACATCAACCAATGCTGAAAAAGAACCAACAATTATTACAATTATTATCCATGTCTCCAAGATCTAGCTATCTCATATTTACAGTGCGTGTAGTAGTATTTGTAAACTGCTCTCAGGTTTTATTACAGTGGTACCTCGCAAGACGAAAAACTTGCAAGACGAAAGAGTTTTTCGTTTTTTGAGTTGCTTCGCAAGACGAATTTCCCTATGGGCTTGCTTCGCAAGATGAAAATGTCTTGCGAGTTTGTTTCCTTTTTCTTAAAACCCAGGGTGCATTGCTTGAAGAGGTGCAGTTGCGACTTGACCGTGCTTCGCAAGACGAAAAATTCGCAAGATGAAAAAACTCGCAGAACGAATTAATTTTGTCTTGCGAGGCACCACTGTACAATCAAGTTGCTATATATATTCTGAGAAATAAGCAAACAGTTCAGTCTTCCAAGGAATAGTTGGATGGGACTACTACTCCAATTTGCATAGTTCTTTGAACTTTTCTCTTCTTACTATTGCACTACTGGTGGTAGGGTAAGTGTATATCCAGGCAACCAATATGCTTCTGACCTTTTCGTTCGCTGACAATTTTGCTGCTTAGAATAAATCTGTAAAATGGACCACTGTGTTTCGCTTTTACATGCAGTTCTGCTGTCACTGAGCACTGCCTTTTGACTCATGATTAGTAATGCAATTGAGCTAAGGCTGGGAAATGTGTTTGTGAGTCCATTCAGCTAGATGAGTGTTGCGGTTTCAAAGGTGTTAGCTGCAACTTGTGGGTGGGTTATAGGGCAATCCTAAACATTTCTACTCAGAAGTTCCATTGCGTTCAATGGTGCCTACTCTCCTCCTCCTCCTGTAAGTAAAGGTAAAAAGGTACTCTCCTCTACATAGGTAAAGGAGAGCAGCCTAGTCCTATAATTTTTCCTCCCCTTGTCCGTCTTCCACAGGTTGTCTTTGAAAATGCTCTTCCCTCCCACTCCAGTGCTCCTTCCCAGTCTTTGCTTAATTTTCATACTGATAAGATCAGAAGTGCCTTTAGGCAGGAAGCTTATTCTGTGGCTCAACAGCTGAGAAAGCCAGGTGCTAATGACTAGTCAGGTGGGAGACTGGCTTGCTTGTGTGTTATCTGACTCATTCGCACTTGAAATTTACGTATATGTATGCTAATTGCTGAAATTGCAGCATTAGCCACTTGAACTTGCTGTCAAGTCATTTTGATCATTAAGGCTGAAAACGTTCAGATGTATGAATGCTGAATTTCTACCGCTGTGTTTTCAGTGAGCTCAATGTCCATTTGTAGGCTGTAAACCCACCTTGCTCTGTTAACAATATGGCACTTTGCTCCAGCTCAATGATCTCCCCAAATGTCTCCCATCTAACCTCTCGGTGAGGAGTCTAGATAGGTACCAAAAGATCTCTGGGAGCGAGATGTTGTGCATTAAAAAAACAAAACAGTGTAATTTTTAATATAGCTAAAAGAAATAAGTGCTAAAAGTTCAGTAGTGATGTTTTTCTTTTGCATCCAAGATTCAAAGGTATGTTAGGGAGGACAGCATTTCAGTCGCTACCTTTATTAAAGGCCACCATTTGGGGAAGGGAGCTCAGAACACTGAACATCTTCAGGTCTTTTAGTCCCATCTGAGGGGCTTCTAAGCTGTCCCTTCCTAAAACAAAGAGGGCTGCAGTTCAGCTAACTTGAAGTGAGAGAACATGACCCCACCTATGTGATTAACACATAGGGTGGTGTAGCCTTTAGAGTGCTGGACTAGGATGTGGTTGAAGTCAGGTTCAGATCCCTGCAAAGCCAACTGTCTCCATCTCACAGGGTGCCTGCAAGTATGAAATGAGAACCCTCCATCTGTCTTTGGGCAGGAGCCAGGATATAAATATGATGGGTAGCACATTATGTGGTAGCTTGAGCAGGATAGGACCCTAGATGCCAACAACTGTTCTATCTTCTTCCTACTCCTAAATTGCAGGTGCATGTAAAGCCCTATGTGGCAAGTACTCCTACTTTTTGCAGTGACAAATCAGACCCACAGGAATATGTTGAAGGACTCAAAAATAACTTCCCATTGCAGTCAAGCAAATATCACAACATGTGCATTATATCTTTCAGTAACAAAATACTGGCTTTTATACTCTATGAATTCCTCTGACTTTCTCAGAAGAATCTTGCAGATAGCTGTTTAGGGAAAGTGTTTGCCTCTAAAGAGATGGAAATCTCCAGATATCAGCAGGGGCAGGGCACGAGAACATCCCAGCTGAAAATACAGAGGCAGCTATCAGTACTGTACAGCTTGAACAACAAGAAAAGCTGGATACTGGCAGCTACATATTGAAAGCAAATCCTCCATCAGCTGTGTTGAAAACCGCTTACAGAGTGCTGGATCTGTGCAGAAAGTTATGACTTCAGACATGATAGCACAGGTTCAAGAGCATTTTGCCATGCATGGTTTTCTAAATAGTCTCATTGATTAGAATATTCTGTTGTTTTGAAAGGACCTGTGTCCTGGCAATGTTGAATTTTATTTCCCCAGCCCAGTAGTATGAGGGGTACAGGGCACATACATTACCAAAGCTTGCACCAAGGTGCACAGGCAGTCTTCGTCTACTGCTCTCATCCCGTGGGCTTGATATCACCGTATATAATCTGTTCAGTCTAAGAGCTAGCCCACACTTCTGCTTGTCCACACCTAGAAAGCACAGACTCGAGAGGTGTTCCACTTGTCCTGTGCTTTTAGGTGTGGGTCCAAGCAGTTTTCGGTTTGCCTCACTGCTTTCTCCCAGGAAACCCCACTTTTACTTCTGAATCTAGGGAACCTAGTGGTGAGACCTTTAGTATGATAAAGGGAAAGTCCACAGTCTACCATTATTTCCCATTGCTTCTCTTCAGTATCGTGTAATGGTGCTGAAAAGACTGAAAATGGTAAAGTCAACAGTGCCTAGTCAGAAGTCACAGACATTCCTCACCCTTTGGAAATATTTATGCAAACAACCCCCATGTGCTCAGCAGGGGTCAATCCAGACCTCCCCCAACTCCCACTGGACACTTTGACAGGTCAAATAAGGATCCCAGACCAGCATAACCTGACCTGTGGGCTGCCAGATCCCCATGGCTGCTGTGGAGAATTTTTATTGGCATTTTCTTCCCTTCCTCTGGTTCTTACCTGTGAGGCAGGTCAGGCAGAGAGTTGCCAACTAACCCTACGTCCCCTGTGAGCAGGGCTTTTTTTCAGCTGGAACTCAGTTCTGGCACCTCTCAGGTGGGTGCTATTATCATTTTAAGAGAACAAGGGAGGTCTTCATGGTGAGTTCGGCACTACTTTTCCTAGAAAAATAGCCCTGCCTGTGATCTTCGTGCCTGAGAGTGGGGGTTTTGTAGCTTCTAATCTTCTAACCATCTCCACATTAGTTCACTCTTACCTCTGCTGTAATACCATGGCTGGAGAGAGTAGCATCAAACAAGGAGGACACCTGAAATGATTTATAATATTAACTAAGTGCAAACAGAATAAACTCGAGTGCATTTCAACCATGTTTTTAACTTGGGAAGAAGAAAACATATTCTTTAGTCGACTACTCCCACCCTGAAGAAGAATGTTTTAAAATGCATTATATAATGAGAACGCTAATTGGAACCTCCTCCTTTTATGTAGATGAGCTTTAAAAGCCTTTTGCATAGAAAGGAAGGTGTGGCTGAGTCCAGACTAGGAGGATTTTTATCTTGTCTTGAATAGAGTTCGTACAGTTCCACCAGCTCTGGCATCTCTACAAAGAGAAATATAATACATACAAATCACCATGAAGAAAGAAAAAAAGAATTTGGCAGGGAGTGGCACAGGAGAGGCAAAGTATATCTCTAGGTCCCACAGTTTAAAATCTCTGAAAGAAAAATACTAGCATGTGTAATGGCGATTGGTAATTGGCCCCAGCAATTGGGGGGGGGAGTGTCTTGTTTGGGGTGTGTGTGACCCCCCCCCACAATGGTATTTTAAACACACAGCTGGGCAGTATTTAAAAATGAGAAAGGGTGTGTGGAGCAGGGTACAGTAGTTGCCTTTTAATCTAGCAAATTATGGATTCTCCAAACATACACTACGCGGGGGTAAATGAATGCCTATGCTATAGTCTAATTGACCTGACTTTAGTTCTTAAATGCGGAGCTGGAAAACAGGTCACTCATGCCTGTGGGTAAGTTAAAAACCCTTCTGTTATATCACACACACAACAATCTTAGTTTTCAGCGTGTCTGTGAAAAACAAAGTGACATGTTACACTTGCATTCCTTCAAATACAGCTTGCCTGTATTTGTGTTTTTTTTTAAAAAAAAAACCTTCCATGTTGCTGCTTCAAGGAGTCTTCCCTCCCTCTTCAGAGACAGGTGTGTCACTTTGCTATGCAGAGCATAAATTAAAAAGCTAACCCAGCAAAAGACGGAATGATCCAGTTGGGAGTGGGTGTGACTGACTCCCAAGTGCTGAGGCAAGGGGAATGGGGCACAGGAACAACTCTGCAATGGACAATAGCCTCCTGCCGGGATCTAGTCACTCCCAGTTCCGACGAGTCCAAGCCTAGTTGTATCAATCGTAAAAAGTTTATCCTGTTGATAGGACCTGATTTTCATGTGTGGCGCTGATCCATCTCTCCCTTAGCCCAGCCTTTAATCTGCTTCACTGTGTAGAGTTTTCAGAAAACTGAAGGTTCAAAGAGTAGCTCTGGGCTGCTTGTAATACGGCTTTCAAACTGGTGTGCACTGCAAAACAGAGCAGGATTTTGCTCCTGCTCAGCCCTGCTGCTCCAGCTGCATGTGTCATTTCCCGGCAGGAGAACTGGCATGCAGCCAACACAGAATGGAGCCCTGCCTCCTCGCCGCCCCAGCAGAGCGATGCCAGCTGATTGGCAAGTGGGCATGGTTTTATAATAAATGGCCTTGCATGCCAAATTGTCCCATGGGCCAGAGGTTCCCAGCTCCTCCTGTAAACTGCCCCTCATTTCTTTCTATACTTATGCAGAGCCACTGTGGTGCAGTGGTTTAGAGCGTTAACACCAGGACCTGGGATAACAAGGCTTAAATCCCCACATACCCAAGAAGCTCACTGGGCCCATCATTGGATCTGATGATGTGGGTTTTGGTGTATACAAGCCAATGCTATATAAGAGGTATATTTTAAAGACTCTGGTCACTCTGATGGTTTTTAATGAGTGTAGCTACCCCTCTGGGATTGTGTAATATTGCATGACTTAAAAAACTTGACATCAGCACAATACTATTTATGTGAAAAAGGCGTTCTCATTAAATGGGGGCCAGGGGAGAGGCTGATTTTCACCTTATCACCATTTGCCTGACAACCTTTATCCTTCTATGTTGATAGTATGGTATGATCTGGTCCTGCCCACACTTTTCCCTGAGTATGAGATGGGAGATGATCAGTACTGCGAGGAATCTCATATCTGAATCATTTATTCAAGTTGCTAGGATGTTCCGAAGCAGGGAATATTTGGTGGGGAGGGATCCGTATGAGCAGCTCTAGTAGGTTAGCAAATGCTCTGGGTGTAGACATGAATCTAGGACAGCAAACAAAGGTTTTGTTGCTAAACCTGTTTGTCTTTTGTAATAGCTTCTGCCTGGCACATTTCAGTGGTCTGGGCTTACACAAGTGCGTCTCACAGAGGCCATTAACTCTCTGCTCATCCCTGCCCTCCTGTCATAGGTTCTGCGGGAGTTCTTCCCGTATCGCCACATCTGATATGTAGATTGCACCAGCTAGATAGACCTGCCAGCACCTGTTCTTCCTGCAATCACTAAATGATGACAAATTCTGCATCCAACTTGCGGAATATTGTTAAAGAAGGCAAGCAGGACCAGCAACAAAATGTTGCAGTGTGGCGTGATCCTGTTCAGGATTCCCATCAGTCCTTTTTCAGGACATGGTATTCTGTTCCCCCTCTAGCTCAGTCCTCACTGGGCTAACTGGAATATCCACCCCCCACCCCTCGTTTTGTGTGTGCTATAAATCTTGGGCTTTCCAGAAACTTGCTGATGGCTCTCTAGTATGATGTTTTGGCTGCATGTTGACCAGAGTTCATAGAATGAATTTGCTTTTAGCATATAACAGTGATTCTCAAACTTTTTTCTCTGGGTCACACTTGCAGAATAAAAATTTCCTTGTGCGACACCAATTTTTTTTATTGATAAGACATACATTGGAAAACAAAAAGCAAACTCCTAGCAGTGCTTGATTTTTAACATAGAACCTGCCATGTGCTTGATAACAGGGGAGCCCTAAGCAAAGCCTCTTGGGGAATTGAGGTGCCTTGTGTCCTCAAATTATTTACCTTGTGGAACAAAAGCAAACCTTTGGACTGCACCGGAAAACATTCAGCCTGGACACAGATCCAGCTCCAAGGGCCTTCTGGCGGTTCCCTCACTGTGAGAAGTGAAGTAACAGGGAACCTGGCAGAGGGCCTTCATGGTAGTGGCACCCACTCTGGGGAATACCCTCCTATCAGATGTCAAGGAAATAAACATCTATCTGACTTTTAGAAGACATCTGAAGGCAGCTCTATAAAGGGAGGTTTTTAATGTTTTAAATATTTTGTTGAACGCCACCCAGAGTGGCTGGGGCAACCCAGTTGGATAGGCTGCATATAAATATTAAAACTATTATTAAAAGTTATTATAACATATAATTGGAGTGTCATAATCCAGTCTACTTCCTCTGGCTAAAACCCGGTAAAAACTGTGTGTGGAAGTAAGTGAAATTTCCATTTTCAATGGCATCTCCAGAAGTGTTGAGGGTAATCCAAAAATCGACTTATTGAAAGACAGTGGAAGTGGGCATCTCAGTGTCTTGAAATAAGAAGGTGTAGTGGTAGCCAAGGTTTTTTTTTTTTTTTAAAAAAAGATACTAATCAATGTCCTGGAGATGACAGGTCACACCAGACTGACGGTTTTGTGTGGGCGTATTTTGCAGCATGTTCTTGACACTGTATAGTGCATTAGGTTTATCCTGGACTGTCCGCACTCCATTCTGCATTTTAGTTGCTCTGCAGTGCTTCCTTAGCTTCCTCTGCTGCCAGAAGGGAGGAGACATAAGGAAACTTTCCATGGCTTATGGCTTCCTTTTATAAATGTGATGAAGAATCAGACTTTAGATATTGATCTTTATTATATTCATTTTATATGGAATGACCAGTTGAGATAATTTCCCTTCTGTTTTCATGATGCACCTCCCTTTGCTGTTCCCTTTTTCTTCTCTAATTTATATTTAGGTTTCATAACTTCCAGGAGTGAATAGCTTAAGCTAATAAATGGCCGTGGAAACTTTTTGTATTAGAGTGGTACCTCGGGTTACATACGCTTCAGGTTACATACGCTTCAGGTTACAGACTCCGCTAACCCAGAAATAGTACCTCGGGTTAAGAACTTTGCTTCAGGATGAGAACAGAAATCGTGCTCTGGCGGCGCAGCGGCAGCAGGAGGCCCCATTAGCTAAAGTGGTGCTTCAGGTTAAGAACAGACCTCCGGAACGAATTAAGTACTTAACCCGAGGTACCACTGTACATTCTATAGCTGTAGTATTTATTATTCTTGGTTTTGAGATCCTCTCTGTATAAGTCTGCTCAGAAGGAAGCCCCACCAGGGCTTACTCCCAGGTAAATTGCTGCAACTCAGCAAGACAACTTTTGAGAAGAGAAATTTTCCTCACTGCTATTCCCTCCGGCTAGGTTCCCTTTTAGACTCTGGCCCCAAAGTCCTGCACTGGGTCTCTGCACTGACCCTGCAAGCTCACTTCACCCATCCACAAGTCTAAAACCTCTGCCAGAAGAGCTTCAAGTTCTCTCTTCAATTTATTACGTTGGCTTTGCCTCACACACTGGGTTTTCCCACAACTACACAAATATGTCTTCACACCCAGGATAAGGTAATCATTCCCAGATTTACCTTTCCCCTCACCGTGTATTCATCCCACCACTGCCACCAATTCTGTGGCGTTTGTGCAGAGCCCCCGGTCGTTTCACAGACTATTGACCTGTACACCACTATTTTATTCTTCCGCTGCCATCAATTTTGTGGAAAAAACCCAGGGTTCCCCAGTGAAGTATTGAGTCTCAGTCAGGTAGAGTTAACAATGAAGATTAAAGTTTATTTCAAACACAAACAAGTTTTAAAATATATTTGAAACACTGTCACATTATTCCCTCTCAGTCTTGTCCCTGTCTCTTAATTCACTTTGACTCCTCTATCTCCCCCCCCCCACACACACAAAAGAACCAACTGAACTAACTGTCAAAACCTCTGAGCTGAGCCTCAAAATCAGGTAGACTCCTCCTCTGGGCTTTCTTATTGGTCAACCTATTAACCCTTTCTCTCCCCCAATACAAACATATCCCCAAAGAATGGGCAAACACCACAGTATGCATAACATTACGCTGTTACTCTCCCTCATAATGCTTATTAATATTTGTATTTTAGGTTTCAGTTTTATGTAGCCATGCACTGTATGTTACAGCTTTGTATTTAATACTTTCTAAAAGAAAAGAACAATCTCTCCTCCAGTCAGCCTTACTCTATTTACTTCAGTCTAATGCGCTATCGTATCTAATGCACACCTCAATTTTCAGAGCCTTGAAACAAAAAAGAAGTATTTGCTGGCGAATGTAAATATGCCATCAAATCCAATGCACACCTTAATTTTTGCAACGTAATTTGTCCAAAAAAGGTGAGCATTAGATTTGAGTAAATATGGTATTTGTATGCATATATCTTACTTATGTGGCTGTGCCCTGGGGCACAGGCTGGGATCCAAATAACTGCAGAGCTGGTTCAGTGTGTCCAAGGGGACATTGGGCTTATGTTTCTCAGGCAGCAGCCCCTCACCCCCATGCTAGATGGCAAATTGCTTTAGAAATAAAGGAGAATTGCAAATGCCTGTTGCTGTTGCTGAAGTACATGTTGAAGCATGGGAGCCTGTTGTTCAGATGAGGGGGCAGAGGACGTTGGGGTTGGAACTCTTTCATTGCCCTGGCTTTGTATGCAATTATAAACCATGGTTTACTAAGCTATAGTTCGATAAACCATGGCTCAGTGTTATGTGTGTACCCTGTCCGGTGTCTTAGCTATGGCGTGTTAGCAAAAACAAGCTATGGTTTGTTATTACCATAACTACGATGTTACACATGGACATGGGCACTCCCTTGACTATAGTTTGCTTGCTTGCCTACATAAATGCTCTGCCAAGCAACAGAGTTGCATTATTATTCCTTTTTTAAAGAATCAATGTTGCTCTTCCTCCCAAGGGAATTCACAAAATGAAGCTCCTTGCATCATTTTGTGGCTCATGCTGGTACTTCTCCCAAAGATGAGATCACTCCTAATTCTGCCTTGCAATTGCTGCCTTCTCCCACCCAGTCATTGTCTTTAATGCTGATGTGCTGCAAAGGAGATGGAAAGGGACCGCTCAGCCCTCTGAATACTCTATCATCCCTAAAAGCATTTTTAATGCTTGAGACTATTTCCTTGTATGCAAAACAACCAAAAACCCTGCCACCCTTTTGCGTAGGTTGTGCATGCCTCTGCCTATTTGCTAACTAGCATCTATTATTGTTCAAGGTTCCGGAAAGCAATTCTTGCAGTCTGTTGTCGACACAACAGTCATGTCACAATCCCTGCAGTGAATTACATTCACCCCTCCTAATCTCTGCCAATTTCTCCCTTGTTGTCTTATCCCCCTCCATCCTCACCCCGAGTTTAGACCACCACCCCGATGATGCTAACCTTGCTGTTTGTGTCCACATTCTCCCTGAGCTACAGTTGAGGCATGATCAAGTCTTGGCAAGGGCGTGTGTTTGTATGTGCAGCTTAGTGGAGAATGGGGGTAGGTTCTGGTGTGTCCACATTACCGTTCATTGTGGCTCCACTGCTGTTTTCCCCCCAAGCCCATTTACACACAACATTGGCAGCGATCCATTTCTATCCTGTGGTTTCTTTAGAAATGATGCTGTTTGATGCATCTTCCCTCGAACCAGCTTCCATCCAATTAGAAGACGTTAAGTCACACTCGCTTCTTGGTCAGGCTGAGGCGTGAACATTTAAGACAGCTGTTGCACATGCTCAGAGGGCAGCTTCGTGACTGGGAGTTGGACGGTTGCCGGCGCATGGTAGCGAAACAGGTAGAACACATCAGGTGGAGACAAGACATGGAAATACAACCTAAAACACAGCGGGACAGAACGACTTCACTGTGTTTTAGCCATTAATATTGTTACAGCAGTTGGGTGCCACCCCCACTCTCTCCCGAGCCATGGCAAGATTCCAGGGGGATTCTAGGCTCTGTGCTCCTTTGGAGAATTGAAGACGCGGTAGAGCAGGCATAGGCAAACCTGGCCCTCCAGATGTTTCGAGACTACAGTTCCTATCATCCCTGACCACTGGTCCTGTTAGCTAGGGATGATGGGAGTTGTAGTCCCAAACCATCTGGAGGGCCAGGTTTGCCTATGCCTGCGGTAGAGATTGTCATAGCTTTAAGAAATAAGGTTTATTTACACCTTCAGTCTGCGTGGAGGGTGTGTGTGTGTGTGTCCAGATCTTACAGCAAGGTCATTTCAACAGGGGCTTGTTCCCCACTGGAGTCAAAGTGAAAGATGCATAGATTGTTGTAAAATACCTAAAGATTTGCGCGTGAAAGGCATGTTTTGTCACCTCCAAAGCTGGGAGAGACCGTGAACCAGAAGCTCAAAATGTTTGCTCTTGATCTCCTTTTGTGTTCCACCCGTGACTTCCTCTGTGGTCATCGGGGTCTGCTCTGCTCCTCCTCTGTCTATCGGCTTCCCTCCCTCCCTCCCTTGCTGCTTTCCCTCCTAGCCAGTCTGAGCCAGAGTGAAGAGGTGCAATTCCCCCCCCCCTTGGGCCTGCACCCTTAGCAGGGTGGGCAACCCCTAAGCACACCCTGCATACTAGAGAAAGTGAGATAGTGCAAGACAGATAGAGGCCAACAGCATACTCTTCTGAATGATGAAGTGTGCAAAACAACACAGGAGGGACAGCACCAGGCTGTGGTTTTTACACGCAAGGTTGTCAGTGCCATCTGAGGACAAACAGTAATAGGGTGGGAGAGCACAAGTATAGTTGTGTGTGTTGGAAACAGAAGCAAAACCGTCTGATGCACTCGTGCAAACACCAGGGGACGTGTGCATGTTCAAACTGGCAAAGAACATGAGAAAAGTGCAAGGGGGAGAGAGGAATATTTACATATGAGGGAAGCATGCATGGGCATGTGAGCGCTTTCCTTAACGTAATTGGAGATCCAAGACAGATTAACAGTAAAAAGGGGCAGAGGGGGGAAAATAAAGCAGATTAAATTTCCGGAAGCCGGGTGGCAGAAAGAAAGTGTTAATGGGCTACTGACTCACTGTAAAGAATGTGTAAAGAAGAACTCTGAGCAGGTTTCTCCACACCCCTCTCTTGCAGCTGGACAAATGCAAGGAGGACATCCCATCATCCCTGACCCATATAGCAGTGCTGACTGGAATTAATGCGAGTCCAATAATATATTGTGAGCCACAGGTTCCTCATTCCCACCCTAAAACAGCCATGGGCTTGTGTGTGTTCGCCACTCTTTGCATTTCCATTTAATCTGCATGGTCCAAATGATGTTTCCCTCAAACAACGCCATCTCAATGCACTCTCATACTTGTAAATTCAGGTTTACCCGATATGGGAATAATTTGATAAATTGAGGAAAACAAGGCTCCAAATTGCTCCACTCAGGGTAGGAAGTAATTGGTTTTGCTGTTCTGCATGGTGGGTCGATCAGTCACCCCTTTCTGCTACTTCCCTTTCCATGCTGACAACTTCCCCCTCTCCGTGCTGTGGTTGTAACTATTTTTGGTGTCTTCCTGAGCACAGGACCACCCCTCCACCTTCGGATCCCTCAGATTTGCAAGAACCAGAACACTGAACAAGAAAACCAAGTTAAAATTTCTATACCAAATATATTGGGTAGCATCCAAAAAGTGTGCTCTCAGAATTTACAATTGCTTTCATCTCTTTTTCAGTCTCCCAGTAGCTGCTCAAAATTCACAGTTGCCTGAATGTGTGCTTTTGCACATTTGTAGAGCTGAGATTTTTTTTAAAAAAAAAATAAATATAAACAAGGGGTGTGTGCGTATGCAGCTATCTGTGCTTCTCAGTTGGCACTTAATTAGCATAATTGAATCAGCAAATTAGAAGGCAGGGATACACTCACTGGTATGAGCAGGAAAGACCAAAATCGCTCCTTACATAAAAATTCTAATGTGTGCAGATGTGGATTACTCTGCTTAATTCGAGTGGGGAAAATGTGGATTAACAGCTAAATCATGCCCAAATGTAGACAAGCCGTATCTTTGAGCTATGATCAACATAGGCAGATGAAAACTATGATGTGGATAAAGAATTTACTACCATAGTGGTAGGTGTAGATTAAAAAAAATAAAAAAAAATGGTCCAGGGAGGAAAAAACTTAGGACCAACTTGATTTGTAGAAACCAGTAGCATGGAGATAAAAAAGTAGCCCTATTTAGATTATCAATGTTTAGAGTGGTGGTGCTGACAGTGGGGAAGCTGGGGTTACAACCTTGTCTGTCCTTGCTGTTGACTTCTAGATGCTCAACTGATTTTCTGTACAGAACTGCTGCATGAACAGCACATCAGATCTGTGCAATGTGCAGATCTGGTCATCAGGGCAATGCAAACAGATCTTCTCTATGTGCATCTGTTGGTCATCTAAATGGGGAAGAATAATACCAAGCCAACGCAAGCACATCCAAGTTGCTATTAAAGGCTCAGCTGTAAGAGCCGCCTGAAAAGCTATCCACCCTACATCTAAAGCATACCCACAGCATAAGGAGAAGTAATCCCATGAACTTCTTTGAAGATGTGAAATTACTGGGTTAAAAGTCTCGGCCTCATTCATTGTACGAAGCAGCACACAAACTAATAAATAGATTCCCATTCCCCCCAACACCAAACAGAATAATGTGACTATGGTGGTAATTGTGGGGTTTGATATGAGCAGGAATAGGAAGGAAAACTCATTTGAGGTGTCAAAGGAAGAACCTCAATAAGATTTTAAAATTTAAGATCTTAAGGCAGCCTGAGCCTTTGCCAATTTGCTTCCCTCCAACCGTTCTGATCTCCAACTTCCCTCAGTCCCAGGCAATCCCCAACACATGGAAAATGTAGATCAAAACAGCTGGAGGACACAACGGGGTTAGGGAAGGCTGAGTTAAGGGGATATTCTGCACATGGTAAAACACAAAAGCTTTTGGTGAAATACTGAATGTTATACATTTCAGAACTTTAAATCGGAGGGTGCTTATTTAAAGACAACAAGGGCAAAACTTACATGGCAGTTTCAGGCGCTACTGGTCACATACTAAGATGCTAACAGTAATGGCCTACCATTGCGATCATGAAGAGAACGAAATAATTTCCTAGATGTAGCTGAGACGTTGCAGCAGTTTGTGAATTATGTTTCCTAAACCTGGTTGCCAACTAACCACAAAGGCCTGCTTCTGTGCCTTTAACCCTGGTCTGATTTGCAGAAATCGGTGGCGGTTGAAGCTTTCACAACCGCGGAGCTAAACATTAGTTCCTTTATATTTGCAAAATCTCCATACTGCACTTCATTGCTCACAGTGATCTCAGGGCAGTTTCCAACACCAGAAATTATGTTCAACCTAGAAGAACAATACAGTGAAATACCTGGACTTATGGTTAACAAAATGCAGTCAAAATGCAGGGGGCAGGGGAACCTTAAAAACATTGGAGAGTGTGAACTAATTCCCCTCAAGGGGGAAGGCATTTTTGGTGGCTAACAGAAGCCCATCTTTTCTGCCATCTGTGTCTCCAGGGGCTCCACTACAAGGGAGGGGGGCTTCTCCTGTGTTCAGTGGGCCAAAAAGCTCTCCTCCCCGGCCCACCCTGAGGGTCCAAGATGGCTGGTATGGGAGCAGGTGTTCTGAAAAAATATGCATTATCACTTGCTAATGTCTGCAGAACAAACCTCTGTTGCAGGGATAGCTAGAATATTTCTGCTTTCGGTTCTGCAATGTAATGCAAATACTATATAAATAGAGATGTAGACATCTGGGCTCACCAGAGTTTCTGTTCAAAGTACACACTCTGTGTTGGTCCAGTTTCAGTTCCCCAGGGCTGGCTGAGGTCGAATTACTTGGGGTGGGCAGAATAGTGCTGGTTCCCCTCTCTTTTGTGATCACCAACTTGGCTATACTGCATTTAGAACTGGCGCAGGCAACATGGTGCTCCCCAGTTTTTTCAGACTACGATTCCCATCCTGCAAATTGAGCACTGATCATTGGGTCAGGCTGTAGTAAATGTTGTACCATAATAAGGCTATAGCTATGCACAGACACGTCCCAAGTGATTTGAAGTGATTGCAACAAGATGGCCACATTTACCACAGTGTGAACAATCCTAATCAGTGGCGTAGCATGGGTTGTCAGCACCCGGGGCAAGGCAAGTAATTTGCGCCCCCTAACCCGTGGATTTGCACCCCCTAACCCCCAGATGTTGTGCCCGGTGCGGCCGGCCACCCCTGCACCCCCCACGCTACGCCACTGATCCTAATTCTAGTGTGACTGTTGTCAGCTATGAGGAGGATACGACATTCATTAGAAGACAAGGCTATCAACGGCTGCTAGCCTTGTTGGCTGTTTTCTGTCTCCACACTTGGAGGCAGCAGTGATTCTGAATACTGTTTTCTGGAAACTGAAGGAGGACAGAGGCCTCTTGGACTCTGGTTCTGCTGGTAGCCTTCCCATAGGCGTCTGGCTGGACACTGTGAGAACATGTGCTGGGCTAGGCCTGACCCAACAGGCTGCTGACACAACATGGTTTTCATGTGCTACAATTATGCATTAAATATTGAAATTGTTTATTCCTGGCACATAGAGGATACGGTGGCTTCAAGGGCAGGACTGTCCATTTTTGTTAAACTGGCCTTGCTCCAGCAGTGATAAGAAAAGCATGGTTTTCCATGAAAAGGAAATACAGTATTTCCAATGCACAAGCTGAGATGGAAGTGTGCACTTAGGGCCAAAACAGTGAAAAATCCAAAATACAGTGGTACCTCAGGTTAAGTACTTAATTCGTTCTGGAGCTCCGTTCTTAACCTGAAACTGTTCTTAACCTGAAGCACCAATTTAGCTAATGGGGCCTCCCGCTGCCAGCACACGATTTCTGTTTTCATCCTGAAGCAAAGTTCTTAACCTGAGGTACTATTTCTGAGTTAGCGGAGTCTGTAACCTGAAGCGTATATAACCTGAAGCGTATGTAACCCGAGGTACCACTGTATATTATTTGTGTATGTGGTTTAACGATCATAGGTTTATATAGATAACCTTTCAGACTTTATCATGCTTGATGCCACATATCACTGTTGTTCCCATTTTACAGATGGGCATTTGTGGTAGCAGTATTTCTCCAAGGCTGTTTCCTCTGAGTGGCCGAGCTAGTGGGCAGGTCCTCAACTCAGCTTACTTATCTTTCAAAATCAAATTGAGATGGCTTAAATAGTAGGTAGAATCCGTCAAAGAGCATTTTTCGCTTTGTAGGTGGAAGCTAACCTTTCTGTTCTTCTTTTGGGCAGCTGCTGCAGGCCCCCTGTCTTGGGAGAAAGAGTGTGCAGAGGGTCCGGAAACATGGTGTCGGGACTTCCCCACGGCACTGAAGTGTGGGACTTTGGACCACTGTCATGGGACTTTGGCGATCAACACCCCTGTGGTGAGTCCATGTGATGGCAGAGTATGCACTCCCTGCCCACCTCCAACATTCATGTCCTTCAAGGCAAGGGTTGATCTGAGCAGGGGATCACAGGATTCATCCAAGAAACATGCAGTGTGAACAAATAACAAAAATGAAGTGCTCTGAACAAGCACAGAGAACGTTTTACCTGCCACTGAGTAATGAGGTTGCCCCCTGACCACAAAGAAAGCACGACCGTGGCGACAAAAGTTGTTTTAGATGAATAAGCTTTTCTGCAGGCTTCTGTCCTCAGACACGTTCAAAACCACTTGCCTCCATTCCTGTGGCCTCCAGCCCAGCTCCAACACATGTTCCTGTATTATGGGCTGCAAACTTGCTTCTCTTCTAAATGAAAGATGACATTCTTAGGGTTCCAGATGCTGCATTGCATTGCAATTGCAGAATACCAACCAGCTAGCCCCTTAAACACAGTGTCTAAAAACAAAACAAAACCGAAATGGCTATGAAAACCATATTAGGTTTCCCCCTTAACTTTCTTTTTTGAGTCGATATGGAAAGGCGAGTTTAACGGAGGATTTCTAGACGGCACCAATTGCTCAGTCAGCTGGCCTTGCTCCTTTCTTTCCTTTCTTTCACCTGGAGAACTGAGGCCAGAACCGCATGTTACATTAAAGACATTTCCACCGCCATAAACAGCAACCACCCTGCTCTGAACATACATGCCAACTGACCCAATTACCTGTGTCATGGATTGTATATTTCTACCCTGCCCTTTTTGCCTGCACCAGCAACTGCATAATGTAGGGCACAGACAAATGCACAACGCCTTTGTGTCAGGACAGGGGCAAGCTGTACGAGTGCAGACTCGAGAAGTGTTTGGTGGGGCTTCAACTAGGGCCACACTTTAAAGTGTGGTTCTGTCCTCGGAGTGCCAGCTTGGCCCTGCGACTGTGGGTGTCCAGGGCCGTAGGTGCCATGAAGTGTGCAGGGCCCTGGCACTGAAATTTGTGGGTGCCCAGCCTCTTCATGGGGAATTTTGTGGGTGCTCGGGTACCCCCAGGGAATTAGCACCTATGCCCCAGGGAATTAGCACCTATGCCTCAAACCCTTATTTATCTGCACCATACAGCTCAGGGGGAAAGTGCATGTGTTGCCTGTATAAGTATCTAGGTACATTCCCTTGCATGCACCTTTGGGTCGGTGGCCACATAGCTGCTGTCAGACAGAGCAGGCTGGGCAAGGTAAAACAATGGTCTGCCTTGATTTAGATCCTGAACCAGCCACATAGAAAGAGGTCATCTCAAATTGAAGTCCCGCTGATTTCAGTGGGAATGAAGTGCAACTGACCTAGTTGTGTACACACCATACATGCAAAACACACAAACACCTGAATCCTGGGAATTATAGTTGGTTCGGGGAGGGGGGGGTGGCGTTGTGGTCTAAACCACTGAGCCTAGGGCTTGCTGATCGGAAGGTCAGTGGTTCAAATCCCTGCGACAGGGTGAGCTCCCGTTGCTCACTCCCAGCTCCTGCCCACCTAGCAGTTCGAAAGCACGTCAAAGTGCAAGTAGATAAATAGGTACCGCTCCGACGGGAAGGTAAATGGCGTTTCCGTGCACTGCTCTGGTTCGCCAGAAGCGGCTTAGTCATGCTGGCCACATGACCCGGAAAAACTGTCTGTGGACAAACACCAGCTCCCTCGGCCTATAGAGTGAGATGAGCGCGCAACCCTGACTCGTCCGCCACTGGACCTAATGGTCAGGGGTACCTTTACCTTTTTATAGTTGGTTCAGGGTGCTGGGAATTGTAGATATGCAAGGACTAATCTAGTCTCATGGATTACATGTCCTTCAAATCTATGGCAAGGAATTCAAATTCAGTGTTGTGCTCTTCTGATGGTTTCCGTGGGACAATCCCTCCCCACTGTGGGCAACTCTGGGGTTCTCCTGACCCCCCTAGAGCCGATTCGGGGCAGGACAGGGGGAACCCTCATGCTGTACTAGTTGGTGTTCTTGAGCTGGATTCTGCCAATGGAATTGGGATACTTAATAATAATAATAATAATAATAATAATAATAATAAATAATTATTTTTTTTTTACTATTTCTTTCTTCTCTTTCTCAGAAAAGTCTCAAGTGTGGTATGTGCAAGCTCGTTACAGTAATGATGGCGAAGATCATGCAAGACAATTCCACGGATGTAAGTATTCCGGAGAGGATTCTAGGATTTCCATCCTTCATTTGGTGAACAACTGAGAACACAGAATTATCTCTTTCCCCCACCCCTGCTCTGCCACAAATAGCCTGGTCTGTTATGACTTTGACTAATTCTTGAAAATCAGTAGGTGTGGACAGACACATTATTGTCTATCATTGCCTTCCAATAATAAACCCTGGTGGTGGGGGATGGCTCAGAAGTTGGCAACCCTAGGCATAAACTGAAAGTATTTTAGATGTGTTGCAATTTCTGTTTGACTGTATGAGCCCATAATGTGATAACGTATCATTATTATATTCTTCTTCTTGTTTTTGTTACTATTAATTGTTAGTTGCTTGTTACCCAGAGCTCTCCAAGCAGTTTACAGCATTGTTAAAAACAAATATATATATATATTACACCATAAAAACAAAACAAAAGCAACCCACATACCGTATTTTTCGCCCCATAGGACGCACCGGCCCATAAGACACATCAAGTTTTTTTGGGGGGAAATAAAGAAAAAAAAATTTATTTCCCCCCCAGGCGCTTGTGGGGCAGGCAGCGGGGAGAAGCGCTCTTCTCCCCGTCTCCCACCTTCAGATCAGGTCCGGGGACAGCAGGAAGACACGCTGCGTCTCCCTGCTGTCCCTGGAGCTTGTGGGGCAGGCAGCGGGGAGAAGCGCTCTTCTCCCCGCCGTCAGCCTCCAAACCACTTCGGGAGACAGTGGGATGGCGGCGTTCCGCCTCCCTCTGTCCCCCGACCTTGTGGGGCTGGCGCTGGGGCTCTCCTGAAGCCTGGAGAGCGAGAGGGGTCGGTGCGCACCAACCCCTCCCGCTCTCCAGGCTTCAGTGAAAGCCTGCATTCGCCCCATAGGACGCACACACATTTCCCCTTCATTTTTGGAGGGGAAAAAGTGCGTCCTATAGGGCGAAAAATACGGTATGATCACAGGAAGCGTTGGCAGCTAATAACAAAACAATATTACCTCAGTCTATTGAAATCCAAGGTAGAAAAGTAAGTCTGCATCTGCCACCAAAGATGTATCAACAAGGGTTGACATGTGTCTCTCTCAGGGGAGCGCATTCCACAGAATGGGGGCCACCACTGAAAAGACCCTTCTCTTGTCACCACCCTCCAAGCTTTCCTCAGAGGTGGGGACTTGAAGAAGGGCCTTAGACAAATATCTAAGGGTCCAGGTAGGTTCATACCAGAAGCAGCATTCTGGAAAGATATTAGAGCCCTGAGCCTTGAAGAGCTTTATCAGCCCAAACCAGCATTTTGAATTAAGCTCAGAAACATACAGGCAGGCCACATAGCTGAAACAAAATTTGCGTCTTATTATCTGTTGCTCTCAAACCTGTCAACAACTGGGCAGCCGCATTCTGCACTAATTGAAGTTTCTGAACTGTTTTCACAGGCAGCCCCACATAAAGAGCATTGCAATAGTTCACGTGGGGGAATAGCATTAAGCGAGGAAAGGCTTGCCTTTTGAATTACCCTGAAATGCCCTTTGAAATCTGAAAGTCAAACATACTTTTTTAATTCTGAAAGTCAAACTAGCCACGATAGCTCTGCTCTGCTTTTGCAGTCAGGAGCAATAATGCTTCTGCCTACCATTTGCTGGAAATAAATTGTATTGTTGTGCTCTGGTCCTGCTTGTGGATTTTCCCACAGGCATCTGTGAGAACAGGACGCTGGGTAATGTGGGCCATTGGCCTTGTTCCGTAGGCTCTTCTTATATTCTAAAATGCTCTCGACTGAGATGGTGCCCTCTCTGTGCTACAGGACTTGTGGAGACTTCATTCAAAGTGTGACTCCCCACCCCTTTCCATAAATTTCTGCAGCCCTTCCAGGAAATATTGCAAGTTGGTATAAAACCATCTCATAATGCTCCTCTTTCTTTCTTTCTTTCTTTCTTTCTTTCTTCTATTTATTTTCCTCAGGAAAGAATCAGTCAATTTTTGGAGAAAGGTTGCCAGTATCTCCCTTTCCAGGACTGGTCAATCCAATGCAAGAAGATGGTGGACACAGGAGTTATCATTCTGGTACAACTTGGAAAACAAGTGCAGGTAAATAGACTGAGATATTGTTGGTACTGACACTTTCAACCATGACTTACACGGACCAGATCCAAGCCAGTTACACTGTGTGGGATCCTCTCTGAGGATGCATCTATGCTATGAATAATGTTGGTTTTATTTATATTAGTTTTCACAGGCCAGCTTTTTAGTTTCATTCTTGTTTAACTCAAAACATAGTGATTCTTTTTTTACACTGGTTCTGAAAATACTTTTATACCAGACTCATGTTTTTATTTCTTTTCTTCATCTTCTTCTGCGAGTCAACCATTTTAAGCAGAAAGAATTCTTAATTAAAAACTAAGACTTGTTGAATTGTAAATATTTTCCACCACCCACTCAATATAATAGGAAGTTATTATAGAGTTCAATATTGTCTCCAATTATTATGGGTTGGAGCCAAGACTCCACCCTTTAGCTTGTTTTTATGGTTAGTTTCATAAGAACAAAAGTTTACAATCTCAGCAGATTTACTTTCATTTCCTTTCCTAATGAACCCCAGCGTGGAATTTGCCTTTTTCATGGGTCAACAGATTCATTGAGCAATCTATTATTGACCCCAAGTTCTTGTTGCTGGTCTGCCATTGCCAGTTCAGACCCCTGAGTGTATATGTGAAATTCAGATAGTTTTGCTCCAAAGTGCATCATTTTACACATATTTACATTGAATTGCATTTGCCATTTTACTGCCTGTTCACTCAGTTTGCAGAGGTCCTTTTGTAATCCTTTTGCTTTAATAAGCCTGAACAATTTGGTATCACCAGCAAACTAGGCCACCTCACTGCTTGCTCCTAATTAAAGATTGTTTATCAACAAGTTTGTTTTCCTAAGTTGTTGCGTGTTAGCTGGGTCATCAATAAACAGCCTCTTGTTGTAGCCCTAACAAAGTGGGGGACCCTGTATTATATTAAACCAGTGCATTTTGGGGGTAAAAAAATAGGTGCCAATACATTATTACTATTACTATTAAAATTTGTATGCTACCCTATGCCCGCAGGTCTCTGAGTGGTTCATAACAAAGTCACAATATAAAAACCACATAATAATTATAATTATACAGCCAAACATATATTGATAAAAGTGCTGTGGGTGCCAAAGCCAAAATGGCTGCCATAGGCAGAAAAAAGTGTTGGTATGTCATATCTGTGAGTGCTGTCACAAAAAAGGCCTTGTATTAAATAAATAAGAAGCTAACAAGTACAAACTTTCCTATGAGTGACTCTGTACATTTGTAATTCTGCAAGGCAGACCTAAGGGAACAGACACACACAAAAGAGTGTTTTCAAGTGTTTTTATTTATTTTCCTCCACTTTAAGGGCTGACAATGGTCTCTCTCTCTCTGTTGCTCTTTCTAGGATAGGCCTGAAATAGTATGTGGTGCCTTCAGGCTATGCAGTCATCTGGTACCCTTGGAAGGAGCCCTGAAGTTCCAGAAGCCATTCAGTTCTAATGGAATGCCTGATATGACGGATTTCCCCGAAATGTTGGCTCCCCTTATAGCTAACGTGCCCCTTCTCCTCTATCCTCAGGATGAGCCCCAAACTGAGTTTCTGGTAAGGAATTCAGCTTGGATGGAGTTGTCTCCCTTTGCTCCAGCAGCCACACACATGAAAGACAGGAACGATTTCTCTCCAGAGACCATGAGACTGGATGCCATTTTGATTCACAGAGCTTGCTTCTAGCATTGGCTGTGTACACATGTTATCTTCAAAGCACATTCTTTCCCTCAAAACATTCTGGGCGGTGTAGTTTACTCATCACAGGATTACAATTCCCAGCAACCTGTAATAAACCACAGGGCCCAGAATTCTCTGAGTGGGAGAATTTGTTTTTTGAGAGTCCTTCAGGCTTGGACCCATCTCCACTGCCAAATGTGTAACCTTCAAAGGGCTTGCAATGTGCATGGGCCTCACTTGCGCCATCTATTCACCCATTTTTACAGTGAGAGGACAAGTGGCTTGAAGGAAGCCTGTTTGCACTGGCACATTATTTTATTGATTTGACTTGAGTTTTTATATGGCATCCATCAACATAGGTCCTCTGGGCAGCTCACAGAACCAAAGGGATACTGTTCCATAGCTTGGGCGCCACTACAGAGAAGCCTTGGCTCCCATGAAAGGTGCTGTGGTAGGAAAAACATAGAAAAACCCCAGGCTCTCTTCTGCGTCCTTCCAACGAAGCCTTGATAATTAAATTGTTTTGCTTAATTGTTGTTTGTTTAATGACATCTCCCTCAGTCATCCATCCACTGCCTTGTTTTCTGTTTACGTACTGGGTTTGTGTTTTAAGACATTTGTCCTCAGCAGCACACAGTAGTTGAGGGAAAAGGCAGAATAGACTGACTGTGTGACTGCAGGTTATCAATAGAGCTTTCTCTAAGAAGCAAAATAATGATGTTTATTTCTCACGGAGGAAGGAGTGGATGCAAAACATAGAAGGGATGAGCTGAGTCTGTAATTTTAGCTTTTAAAAGGGCAGTGAGTAATCTGCTGCCCTACCCAACACATTCCTCCCCCTCCATCCTTACAGATAATTGCTTTTGGCTCATTTTGTCCAGCCCAGCTCAGCCATTTCTGTTTTTTGGTTTTTTTTGTAGCAGGCTGGGAGAAAAATGCCTGAAGTGATGGGCTGCAGGGGAGCTAAAATAGGGAAGAAAAAAAGCTCTTAGCCTTTGCCCTGCTTCTGATGTGAAAAAAGATGTAGACACACATCCTGTTTTGTATACAAATCAGGGCAGATGTGTGAGCACCAAACATGGCTGCCACCATTAGGCCTAGTTTGGCTATAAGCTACACACCAGCCTATCTGTGAACTGGAATTTCACGTCTACCACAGGGGAAGGCAATTGCATTTTGGAAAGAGGTTAAACCAGGGGTCAGCAAATGTTTTCAGCAGGGGGCCAGTCCACTGTCCCTCAGACCTTGTGGGGGGCCAGACTATATTTTGAAGGAGAAAAAATGAATGAATTCCTATGCCCCACAAATAACCCAGAGATGCATTTTAAATAAAATGACACATTCCACTCAAGTAAAAACACTCTGATTCCCAGACCGTCCGCGGGCTGAATTGAGAAGGTGATTGGGCTGGATCCGCCCCCCCCCCCGGGCCTTAGTTTGCCTGCCCATGGGTTAAACTGTAGCTGGCTCCTACTTCATAGAGGATTTTGGCTTGGCCTATAGGTGAGACTCAGTCCCATCTTACAGGAAGACTGGGGAATTGCCCACCAGTTCAAGGAGTTATCTTCCATGCCAGAAGCAGGGCATAAGTCAGGGATGTCACGCTGCTTCTGGGATAGACAACCCTTTTGTGCAGACTGTAGAATGCACTCCAAGGAGTTTTGCAATCATGCACAGGATTTTGAGGCATGCTCAGAGGGCCATACTGGATGTAGCATGAGTTGCATTAATGACTTGCATGTAAATGGCATTCCCTGGGCTTTTAGATCTTAGTTTGAACAACAACTACTAGGTACCGTATTTTTCGCTCCATTGGACGCACCGGACCATAGGACGCACCGGACCATAGGAGGGGGAGAACAGGGAAAAAATTTTTTTTCTTGTTCTCCCCTCTAAAACAAGGTGCGTTCAAGGTACATTCACCAGAGCTTGTGGGGCTGGCGATGGAGGGAAGCGCTGCTTTTCCCCACCGCCAGCCTCAAAGATCCCTGAAGCCTTTGGAGCGCAGCGCCCCGCTGCCCTGCAGAGGCTTGCGCGCAGCCGTCCCCAAGCTAGAGCAGCGAGATGGAGCCCTCCGTCTCGCTGTTCTGGCTTGGGAACAGCCTTGCTAGCTTCTGCAGGACAGCGGGGTGAAGGCACCCCGCTGCCCTGGAGAGGTTTGCGCGCAGCTGTCCCCAAGCTAGAGCAGCGAGACGGAGCCCTCCGCAGTGCTCCGTCTTCCTGCTCTGGCTTTGGGCTTAGCGGTGCAGCCTGCATTCGCTCTATAGGACGCACACACATTTCCCCTTAATTTTTGGAGGGGGAAATGTGCGTCCTATAGAACGAAAAATACGGTATTTGTGGCTTCTTTTAATGAGGTGAGATCTGTAAGAAAAACCTGTTTCTTTTTAATCTGTTCAGGTGTGTTTGGGGATTAGGGTTGCCATATTTCAAAAAGTGAAAATCTGGACATAAGAGTTGAGCTTTTCTGGGCCAAAGGTGTTGAGTTTTTCAGCTATTTTAAAGAAAAAAATGACACTGCCAACATGGGTTGCCATATATCTGGATTTTCCTGGACATTTGTGATTTCTGCCAAGACACTGCTTCCAACTGCAGTATTCTGGCTATGTCCGGGAAATTCCAGATGTATGGCAACCCTATTGGTTGCGTTTGTTATAATTGATTTTAGTGTTTATACTGTTTTTGTAGGTCACTTTGGGTCACTTTTGTGAGGAAAATAATAATAATAGTAATAATAATAATACATTGGTAAGCCAGAGCAGCCTCTGAAACCCATGTGTTTGTGGGGGTGTGCTAGGGGCGATTGGGGAAGCGGAGTGGAATTTTAACTTTTTCCCTCCCTGCCACAGTCTTAACAATCCTTCATTTCTCCCCCTCCAACATTTTTTCTGAGTACGTTTCCGAGCACAATTCAAAGTGTTGGTGCTGACCTTTAAAGCCCTAAACAGCCTCGGTTCAGTATACCTGTAGGAACATCTCCACCCTCATCGTTCTGCCTGGACACTGAGGTCTAGTGCCGAGGGCCTTCTGGAGGTTCCCTCGCTGCGAGAAGCCAAGTTACAGGGAACCAGGCAGAGGGCCTTCTTGGTAGTGGCACCCGCCCTGTGGAATGCCCTCCCACCAGATGTCAAAGAGAACAACCACCAGACTTTTAGAAGACATGTGAAGGCAGCCGTGTTTAGGGAAGCTTTTAATGTTTAACCGACTATTGTATTTTGGTATTTTGTTGGAAGCCGCCTAGAGTGGCTGGGGTATAAATAATAAATTATTAGTAATTATTATTATTATTATTATTATTATTATTATTATTATTATTATTCCCTAGCAGAAGGAAGAAAATCCTTGCAGAGACTGTCAACAAGTAATTGCTGAAATGAAGGAAGGTTTCAAGAGCAGCTCTTTCCTTGTCCAGTCCTTTGCTTCTTATGCTGAACAATACTGTGAACACCTGGGGTCTGACTTGGTAAATGAGGTAACTGGATTTTATTGCTTCACACTAATGATAATGATATATATATTCAGGACCTGTCTCTGTCATCTGGTAATCAAAGCAAAGGATGGATCTACACAACTATATTTCTTATGTCTTGTTTCAGACGTTGTCCCTCAGCCTGTGGTCACACGTTTAACTTTTCCAAGTACTGTAACAGATTAACTGGGGAAAGAAGTGACCTTCCTTGCATATATATATATATCTGAAGTCGCAGAAGAGTAATTACATAATATTTTGGCTCTCCAATTCAGGTTAAATTAGAACGCCATTTGAAATCAAACCATCCTCATACACTTGGAGTGGCTAACTTGCTGCTGGACTAAACTCTCCACATCTTTGACCACCGAGACCATGCTGCCTAGGGGCTAATGGGTGTCTGACAACACTTGGAGGGCTACAGGTTCCCCATTTCAGCTGTCATTGGTTCACTTCGTTCCACCCAAACTGTGATTTAAAAGTGATGTGGAGTTTGTGAAAGAACAGTTTACCCATCAGGGCTTAGAAATACCTGATATCTCATTTAAATCAGGTTGCTGGTTCCTGTGTGAAGGCAGCATTGTATGCATAGGAACTGCAGCCCAATTTAAGTGTGACACGAGCCACAAGTCGTTTCATATGAATAGGTTTTCCTTGGTGTGACCAGCAGTAGTTTGAAATAAGTCCTCAGTCACAAGAACAAAAGAAGTCAAAGCAGAAAATGCCCTGCTTTGCCCTCTGTGTCACTAAGTTAGGTGAGGTGCTGGGTCTTAGGCAACAACTGGTCCTGGCAGTACCTCTGTTGTACTGTATATCGTCGATCAAGTTTGAAAGGATTGCTCCTATGAGCATTTCGAAACAAAAAGTGCGTGAGAATTTTGCATGCTCCGGAGATAGCATGGAGTTCTCCAAGTTGGGTGTGGGTGAAATTAATGGATTGATCTTGTTAGTAATTATTGAAGTTGTTTCTCTCTCTCCCCCCTTCCCTCCACAGTGCAAGAAATATGCCTTTGAGTATTCACATGTTTTTGTCCGATTGCTGACCCATCTATTGGTAAGTTGATTGAGGCAGACATTTACACTCTAGCCTTTTCCAGGCAGAGAAGCATCATCACTTCAGGGCCAATTTTACGACAGCAAAAGCATTGTAATATCTGAATTCAGGCTTGTAAAATATTCTAGACATGTGATTGATCATTTTTTGTATAAGGCATTACATACTGACATAGGAAAGCAAGTATCAGGAGATCTGGGTAAAATTAACATGCACAGTGGGAACAAGGTTTGAAGTCCAGAGCTTAGTTTGTCAAATGCTGTCCAGGAGTGGGGAGATTAATATGACAGGATGCTCCCCCTTCTGGAGGCCAGATTTGTCCCAGGGGGTTCCAGTTGCTGACCTTTATCCCAAAGCACCAGTGTGACTAGACATTATCATTCAGGCAATGAAGCCATATCTAGAATGGCAAATACTTCATTTCACGTCTTAAGTTTGAGAGCAGCTCGGCTTTGACTTCTGGGAGTGGGAGACTTTGCCTTTGTGGAAGAATTGCACCTTCTAATTCATGATAGCATGAATAGGCCCATGAAAAGCACCTGTTACACTAAACAGAGTTTTTGGACAAGGAAAGTTTATACAGCTAGTTTTGCAACATAATGCTATCGGGTGGGCGAGTTTGTGGATTAGCTAGTTCAGGCTGTAGGATTTACTCTCTGAATTATTTTCTCATGATTTTAACTATTGGTTTTCTCCCCCTCCCCACTTCACAATTCGATTGACTTTTTGCTGATCACAGGAGGAGGTACGTGAGAATGTTTTTCATTTCTAGGTCAACTCTTGCTGATAATTTGTGGGTTGGACAATTGAAACCACCTTTGCTTGACAGAAGGGAACTTGGAGGTTGAAAGGGAGGTTGATCACAACGGCAGTTTTTATATATCCTGCTTTAATGCCAACTGGAGAAGTGAAGCTTATAATAATTTTATTTTTAAAAAAATATTATTTATACCCCACCCATCTGGCTGGGTTTCCCCAGCCACTCTTAAGGCTGCATACACACCTTTTGTTCTAGGATCAATAGAGTCCTTTCTTTTTCTACAGAATGCACTCCACATACATTCTAGAACTATTGTAGGGTTGCCATATTTCAAGAAGTAAAAATCCAGACACAAAAAGTTGTTGAGCTTTTTAAAAACCTGGACATTTTGACGATTTACCAAAATCCCCCCCAGATGCTAATTCCATCACTGAAATCCCGGACATGTCCGGGAAAATCTGGACGTATGGCAACCCTAAGCTATTCCATATTTTTTGCTCCTGAAAAGCACCTCTTGTGAAATTGGTTTCATTCTGAAAATAAAAGCTCATTGTAGATTTCCATTTGAAAACAGATCTAGTTGGTCCTGACAAGGGTGTGTGTTTATCCACACTTGCTCAATGATGTTGTGGGTGGGTGCATACAAATATCACAATCACAGTTTCCTTCTTCACATACCTGTGGCATGTGAAGGCATAGGTAACCTTAGCAAAGGGAGGGTTTTTTCCAGTATGATGTGGAATCCCTCCCCCGTTCCCCTCAGACAACATCCACAACCTTCCTGTAGCTCCGTGTTAATTTATGGTAGGAAGAGAAAACGAGATTTGTTGTCCAATGGAACTTTTTTCTCCTCTTTCAGCAATCAAAGACTGTCTGTGGCGCCTTCTGTGACTCTGAAAAACCCGAGCCTTTTCATGCATTACTGCCAGCTAAACCCCTTGATGACTTGTCTACAGTATCGGAATCTGTAGAGGTAAGAGCAAAAGAGCCCCCTCCTGCTCTGCCAGGGGGCAGGAAGAGGCTGAGAGCATTGCAGAGTAGCTGCTGAATTTATTTGTGCCTAAAGTCAAATGCAATGAGGCTCTGGAGACTCCTGCGTGGCAAACATCAGAGGAATATCAAAGGGCGAAAAATGAGTTTCGATATGAATTTTTAGCAGTGTTAACCTGCACATCAACACTAGGGAGACACTGAATTTTGCCAAAAGCAACTTTCATGCAGAATTTTGAAACTCCCCCTGAGGAAAAGCAGGATAATTGCAATTGTTTTTAATAAGATTAGTGTACCTTTTCCAGGGTCTGCACATCCTTAGCAAAAGAGTTAATGGGTGGCCCCTGTCTGGGAGATTCTTTGCATGGGCATTAAATCATAGAATTGGAAGGGACCACTAGGATCATCTAGTCCAACCCCCTGCAATGCATATTCTCATTTACTTCACTGTGACTCATCTCTCTTTAACTGGCACAATCCAACTTTTAAATTCTATTGATTTCAATGGGAAATATTTAAGCAAAGGCTCCCCAGTGAATTCAGAAAATTTTAGATGAATTGCGCGTATTATTTTTAAAGTGGCAGTTTGAAAAGTCATGCCTTTTCTGGGGATATATCTCGCATTCTTTCTGGGGATATTTCTGCATGTTTTCCACCTTTGTTTGGTACAGTTTCCCCCCATTTGCTGCTGCTTTGGCACAATTTGTTTTCCTTCTGTTTACTGTTCCCAAAGTAGTCACATGGAGAATCCTAGCCAACTAGGGATCACTACGTAAATGGGGTGACATCATGAAATTAGGTAGTCAATCATATGTGACATAATTTCAGTGTAAAAAGAATGCCGGTTGAAAATTTGGACAGTTTGTTCTACATGGCTGATCCCAGACAGATAAGAACATTCCATGAACAGGACAATGTCACTGCTTTATGTAGCCAGTCAGGTTTGGCTTCATGCTGATGTCACTGAAGGCAAATGAAGTCGATTCAGAATGAAGGCATTGCTTCCTTGAATAGGCAGGGGTTTTTTGCGCACTTTTCCAAAGTGATCACTGAAAAAGGGGGTTTGCTGCATTCCACAGACAATGTTATTTTGGCTAAGCTTGAGTTAACAATGTTTTAGTATTCTACTGTTGCTTGTCCTTGAAAGTTGTGCTTGATTTTTTCTTCTTGTTGTTCTTTTCTTTAATCTGGTCAGAAAACATCAAATGCCGAAAGCCCCGAGTTTGCGTGTGGTATATGCAAGAAAATAGTAACCATTGCAGAGGGCATGATGAAGGAGAATGTCACAGAAGTAAGGCTGAGGAAACCTATTGTCATCTATCGGGTGATGGCGGAGGGTTCGGGAGGGGGCTCTCTTTGGAGGTTTTTTCCACTTTTGGAGGCCTGCACCACTGCTACTGTGAGGGACGTTGGGATGTGAGAGCACTGCCTAGTATCGTAGAATCGTAGAGTTGGAAGAGACCCCAAAGATCATCTGATTCAACCTCCTGCAATGCAGGAATCTCAACTCTTGGTTTCCTCATTATGAGAAGTTGAATGAATGTCTCATTTCAAACTTATAGGATGCCTTTCTTCAGCACTTGATATGGAAACATGGGTTTGGAGGGGACTAGTTGAAATATTAGAGGGCTGCATAGAAGGAGAGGAACAACTGAGGAAACTGCCTGTCTCACTTTGTCTCTTATTACCAGAAAAGGGAGTTCATGCAGGTGCAGCTTTTCTTACATCTGCATGAGAAACTGCACCTGTCAACATGACCTCCTTCTACCCAACACTCAAAAGGACCCCATAGCTCCTTTGCTATGGTCACCTTGGTTCAGTTACTAAGATCGACAGTAACTTCTGCTCCTGCTTTTCGTAGAGGAAAGAAGTAATGGTCATGGACTGGTTTGATGCAGAGGAATGGTGGGAGGAACTAGCTGGGGAACCCCCAAGGGAAGAAGGCTCAGAGCCTGGGGATTGGTGGTGGGACGACAATGAGAGGTCAGAGGGAGCAGACTGGGGGGGGGAGAGGAGGTGTCAGAAGCTGAAGAGGTAACAAGGCTGAGTGAGCAGGAAGTATTTGTGGCAGAGACGTCCAGAATCAGAGGTAGAAGCTGAAGCAGGAGAGAGGCGTGAGGGAGGCCAAGAAGCAGAAGTATGTCAGGCTGGTGAAGAGGCATGGGGGTCTATGCCTCCTGGTGTGACAACCTCTCTTCCCATCTGGTATCCCAGAACCTGGAGAGGTATGAAGAGGGAAGAGAAGTTAGTTTCACAAAGGCCTCGTCTCAGATTGCTTGGGGGAAAACACTGGAGAGGAGAGGACTTAGGCAGCTGTGGGGAAGTGGGGACCTTCAGTCCTTGAAACTGCCTCATAGGGGCAAGGCCTACTGAATAAGAGTTGCTGTGCTCATTAGGCCTGGCACTCCTGTGCAGATCCTGTTTTTCTAAGAAAGAGTTAAGTTCACCTGCCCGTTGTGATTTACTGCTGGCTGGCTTGCTCCTGCCAGTAATTGACATCTCCTTCCTTGTTAGCACCGACTACAGAATAAGTTCCATCTTCCTCCTTAACATACCTTTCTGCTTTTATGTTTCAGCAAGAAATAGTCCACCAGATGGTGAAAGCCTGCTATATACTGCCCCATGAAATCCTGGACCAATGCAAAGACTTAGTTGATTCCTATGGAAAGGCTATTCTCTACATGCTCCTGGATGCAACTAAACCTGAAGCTGTGTGCATGAGGGTTAGACTTTGCCCCAGAGATATCACTTTGAGCTTTGGTAGGTAATGGCATTTGCTTGCACTGTCATGTTATGTGGCCTGGGCGTGGGGCGGGGGTTAATTGCAATGACCTGCTCCTATAGCAACTTGCCTGGTCTTACAAGATTTCTTGTCAGGCCTTCTAACATTCTGAGGTTAGACCAGAGATGTGGCTGCCTTGTCATGTTACCCAAATTATGATTGAATGCTCTTCCCAAAGACAAGTGGCTGCCACCTACCTTCAGCCTTTAGGCACCAGACAAAAAACCATCTTGTTCTCCTGAGCATTCAATGGACGGTGTGTTTCCATCTGCCTTTGCTAGTTTCTGTTTTTATAGTTGGTTTCTCTTTTGTCCTAATTTATATTGCTTCACTGCTTCTGTGTTTTTAATGGGTGGTTTTAACGTTTGTTAAGAGCTGCATTCAGGAGGCATTCAGTGTAAAAAGAGTAATAACAATTTGCAATAAAAAATATTATATATAAAAAAGTAATCTTTCCAGGTTGATAACTCCCAAACTTTGTTTCTCCTCAGAAAGGGAAGCTCTGGAAGAAGGATTGAAACCAACCAAACCCAGTGAAAGTGAAGTCTGCCATGTGTGTACACTCATCGTTACATATGTTGATCAAGAGCTGGAAAAGAATCAAACGCAGGAACAGATTGGAAATATGCTTTCAAAGGGTTGCCAGTTGCTGCCAGAAGCTTTGGTGTATCCCGTAAGTACACCAAATGGCTATTGTGAAAGGGAGACCAAAGTGTTCTAAAAGGAGAGAGGAGGTCAAGGAGCTGAAGATCTCTGTCTTGTCTTCCTGCCAAAAGTGGTGGGCATTTTATTGGTTTATCTACATAGAAGCTTTATCCTGCAAGCCAGAATAAATATTATCTTCTTTAATTACTTCTAGTTTGAAATGCATCTGAAGCAAATGTTGTACCCCCCCTTTTTTTAGAGTCGCCACCAAATTTTGCTCATAGTAAAAAATTTGAAGCAGATACAGAAGTTACTTCTTGGGCAGAACTTCCAAATATTTTTTGACATAGTCATAACCAAAGAGAGCTGCCTGTTTAGGAGTTTTGTAGAAAGAAGACGGCTTGGATAAGACTAATGAGGTTCCTTAGGGAGCATTCTACCTGTCCTGAGACCCTGCAAATTCAGCTTAATCAATTAAATCCAGAAAACAAAAGATTTAGACCCAGTTGCACTCTTGGGGGGCTGTACCTAGGAGAAAGGCTGAGAGTCACTTAACTTGTTTTTTTTTATTACAGTGTGATCAACTCGTGGTGCAGTATGAGCCAGCTGCTGTCCGTCTCCTGGTGCAGGTCATGGAGCCAACCTTTGTGTGTGCTGTAAGTCATGTTCTAAAGTAATTGCTCATTCTTGAGTGAGATCTCTGGCAAACAGCTTTGTCCGCAATCCAGTGGATATGTTTACCTGGGATATTTCTTCTGACATGCATATATGATTGCACTGTTATTTCCTTTGCAAATAACAAAACCACAAAAATCCCATAAATATCCAGTAGTCTCACTATTAACAAGGAAACAACCTGTAAAACATGGGTGGGTAACCTGTGGATGGACTCCAGCTCCCATCATCCCTGACCATTGGTCCTGATGATTGCTGGACGGGGCTACACATTGCATCCTTGCTGTGAAACAGGGGGCAGAAAAGCCCCTTCCCGCCTGTTGGGGGCAATTTGGTGGGTAGGACAACCCCCTGTGATGCTCTCTTTCTACCACCCACTTTTTCTCTCTCCCTTCTTGCACAGCAAGCTTCCAGGGGAGGGGCCGATCATCCTTGCCAGAAGTCAAATAGCTGGCAGATGGCCCTTTTGAAAATCAGTCTGAAGATTAGGGTTGGCTGTGTGTCCTACTTTACAGAAAGGGCAGCCCTCTTTTTGAAAAGGGTCCTCTATTTGAATGGCTGCCCAGTTCAAATATTTTTTTTAAAAAAAGAAAACCTAGGAAAGAGGAGCAGCAAGGACCTTCAAGCTGCCCCCCTAGTTAGCACCTGGCTTAGCAAGATTGAGCAGTCAACACAGGTCACAATGTCCCCCACCATGGTGAGACGTCTCATAGTTCTTTTTAAATTATAGTGGTTTCTTCTGAACGTCCACATAAATGAGCATGTGCGAACTTTACACATACCCGTGTCCCCCTTTTTGGTACTGTGTACTTGGCTACCCTGCTGAGGGCCACAGGCAGCCCTCGAGCTACAGGTTGGCCATCCCTGCTGCAAAGCTACCCTGAGTCTTACCGCCTGCTTTGAAAAGGGGGGAGCAATGTGAAGTTGAAGGGGGCTTTGGGGAACTTAAAAAGGAGCGTGGAGCAGTTAAGAAAGGAGGCTGATTCTGCATAGGTGTAATGGTCGCTTTTTGTGCTCTTCTGCCCCACAGAAAATAGGAGCCTGCCCCTCGTCCCACCTTGTGGGCATGGAGGTTTGTGTCCGGGGCCCTAGCTACTGGTGCAAGAACGCAGAGACTGCAGCTCAGTGTCAAGTAAGTAGGGGTGGTGGCGGCAAGAGGGGAATATCAAGCTTTCCAATACAGTGGGATGGAGTTGATAAAAAAAAGTAATTGAACACAGTTAAAAATGGGAGCACTCTTTGCAGCATACAATTCTGGGAATGTGACGCGATGACCGAAATAGGAGCAGGTGAAATTATGGAAGGGGATAGTCTTTGAAACGAAAACCCTCTGTGCTACTGATGATCTAGGTGCATATTAGTGATGTGGAATATAGGATTGGGGGAGTATGTTTAAATATTGTGTGCAGTTGTAATAAGTTAACTCATTCTGCTTCCAAGTGCTTAACTCTAAAAACATCTTACGTGTGAATATACTGGCCCTTATCCACCTGTAGCTGTGTATCTAGCAATCCTGCAGTAGGGATATGCATTCACTCCTTATCAATGGGGCTTGATGAACACCATTATGCACATCCAGGTATGTAGCTGTATTGGCATTGTCTCAGTGTTCAGAATCTTATGGTATCTGAAGGGCTTCAGTTTCCTGATCCCTGGTGTGAAAGGTGACAGCAAGATGAATAGGAAATCTTAGATACTCTGAAGTTTTCCTATATAAGCCCATTTTCTTATGAGTTGTGCTATGAATGGAGAATGGCCTTCCCTTGAGTCTTCCTCTCTTTTCCCCATAGGCCACTGAATACTGCAAGCGCCATATATGGAACTAGAGGAAGCCTTGCCAGTGGAAGAATGTTGGCTGTGGTTTTACTGAATGCACCCTGGAATTTGGCCGGGTGGGAAATTGTGAAATGTCTAAACACTGGCAGAACCACACCTTCCTTTCACACTTCTGCAGTGTGGCTGTCTGTTGGGTGGCTATACTGCTGAAAAAGAAAAAAGCAGGGGGACTGTTTCCTTTGCTTGTGATGCTCTGAATTACTGTACATTTAGTTTTACTTTTAGATCCATGGTGGGGAAGTGACACGGGTAGGGAGGAAAAAGGCTGTGGTGGGATTTTATTTGAATAGCTGATAATTTTGGTAAGACTCTTGTTTTAAAATGGGTAAATTGCGTTACGATCATTGCAAAACTGGCTGCTTAAGTTGGCATTTTCAGATTTCCAATACCTTCCTTCTCTAGCTAGCTTTTTAAGGTACAGCTATACTATACATTTAAACTGTTTTAATATTTCATTGCTTTTCTTCAAGGGGTGCTGGGAACAGCCAATCAGACTGTTGGGCCACTTAGTCCACTGTCTACTCTGGCAGCAGCACTGCTTCAAAGAAATATATTTTCCCAGTCTTGTTATTTGAGATTCTTGTTACCTGGAGATGCTTAGAATTTTCTTTAAGACAGGTCAACTGGCACAATAATTTTAATTATATGGAGGGATTTCAGTTCTCTTAAATTTCTGGTGTAGACAGAAACAAAGTCTCGAAAAAAAGGGGCTACCCATTTTCTCATGTTAAGTACAGGCAGTTATTGGGTACTTTTACCTATAGAACTTAAACTTGGTGTCAGTTCATCCTTTCCTATTTGGGAGACACACATGTATCTAACCCTGTTCTTTCTGAATGCAGCAGCTAGGGTCCTCAAAGGGATATGTATCACAATCAGCATGAAAGGCTGATTAAATGGTTTAAATAGGTACAGGACACAAAACAATTTGCATGGTCAGTGGTTTGCTTACTCCCTTGCTGGATTGGTGTAGTTAGGTAGACTGAATTTTAGACTATAAATCCATGGCTGTTACTTACCAATAGGTGGGTTGAGTGCTGACCTATGAACTAAGGAACAAGTAATTTTAATGGTGTTTTCTCTGTACTTCAGGAGTAGCGGCAAGTGCTCAGGATAATATAGAACAGGCAGCATTAAGCAATAGCGTCTTTGCTCTACACCTCAATATGACATTTATCAGAATGTGTCTAAATATCAATTCCAAAGCCATTGACTCTTGTTGCAGCTTGCAATTAGAGCAACATCTGAGAGCATGATGCTTGAAAGCCATGCAGATGCCATATTTGTTGGTAAGCAAAAGATAAAATTTAACAGGTACAGTGATGCAGAGGTGAATTGTTGTTGTTGTTTTCGCAAGGCACAATTCCCATGTCTACATAGCTGTTATAAGTAATGAAGCTGCTGTGTTCCATACTTAACTGCGTGTGAACCTGTTCAATATACATGCTGAGAAATTATCCAGTTATTCTAAAAGGACATTATAATGAGCATTTTACCAATGCTTCTGTAGTTAAGAAACATTAAACAATTCTTACAAATTTGACACTGACTCTCCTGGTTTTTGTTAAGCAAACAAAGTGACCTGTTGTAAACCTGAATAATAAAAAACAGAATGATGTTAAGGGCTGTGTGTATTGCATCGTATACACACTTCTGAATAAGAAACACTTAGCATTTTCCTTCTTGATAGGTTTATGGAGAGAGAGAGTACATGCTGGTATATAGATGAGCACAATGACCACTCTGATTCCTCAGCCCCTACAGCAGTGTGTACGTAACCCAAACAAGCACCGAACCCTGTGCCCAAGCTGGGAGGGAAAGATCAAACACAGATTAACTAAATTCATGGATTATGTATTTCTGGTTCCTTTGACAGACCATTCCAAAAACGCTCAACACTTTACTGTTTGAAATCAAAAGAAGAAGGAAAAAAGGAGTACACACAAAACACTCTACGTTCAGAACCTCAATTAATATCTCTCTTGTTTCTTTTGATGCTGCAGTGTTTTGGTAGGCCAGCAAAATGAAGAAATGGCTTCAGTTTCTCCCCACCCCCTGCTTTCTGGAAAGGTGAAAACACAGATAAATGCCAAACAGATTTATGGAGCTTCCTGAAGGTTATCACACAATTTGCTCTGTGCGAGTTGATGGTCATAGCATCTTAGCTGCAGCTGGTTAGCAGCCGTCTTCTCCCATCACCACAATCCCCACCACCACCACTAGCCTGATGGTGGAAGAATGTAATGGATGCAACCCAGGACCTGTTGGGAGAGCCTGGTCATCTCCACCGATGGGGCATCATGGCACACCGTGGTTATTGCAATTCTAGCCTTAAGTCTGTGCCTCAGGGCCTCCCCATTGCTCTTTTTAACACTTTATATTTTAAAAATAAAATTTAAAAAGTTATGAGTTTAATGATGTGAGTGCCTGGTAGAAGCAAACAGTCCTGAGAACCTTCACCCCGGGGGTTAGGCTCCCCAAGGCTGCCCTAACAGCTGTCTTGGTCAGGTTTCTTCTGGAACAGGTGGTGGCCAGGCACAAGTGACCGAGGCCTCTGGATTTTCTTCTGCCCCTCTTGTCCCTTGGTCAGTGCTCTACTCTGGCGGCGGCGGCGGCAGTCTACGTGGGGCCAGGCTTCCTCGGAGCGCTACACCAGCGATGCCACTTCTAGTCATAACTCTGTGATTTCCAATGGGCTCTCCATGATCACTTCCCTCATTTTGTGCATAGGGGTGGATTTGGCGGACTCGGTGCGGGCGTTCTTGTCACAGAACGCCCCACCGTCGGCAGTCAGTGTCTCCAAGGAGCGGCCCAGCACCTTCTGGTCATCCTCGGGAAGACTGTTGAGGTCAGAGGTTAGCAGAGTACCTGTACTCCCATGGACCACGTGGATTCCATCAGGTCCCTTGAGCTCAATGGGCTGCTTATGTCGGAAGCGGAGGCTCCCTTGGCTTGGACTCCTTTGCTCGTCATCGTCATCCAAGTCGTTCTGGATCAGCTGGAACAAAACCCAAGTTGAAATCAACACATCGTAGTGCCCCCCGTTGCTTAGGCAGTGCTGTTTTCAGCTGCAGTTACATTCGCTTCCTGAGTGAATCTGGGAACGGGATAAAGGTCCCCTCTCAGCCTAAAGACCCTGATTATATCTAGAGTTTGATTACCCCACTCAAAATTCCTATGTTTGTAACACTCAAGCAGTTGGGTGATCTAGCTAATTCCAGTGGAAGTAACTGATATGCACCGAAATGCACATGGAACCTCATTCTCCATTGAAATGACTGGAGAAGCTGTTTCAGGCTAGGGAATTCTCTGCATATACTGGAGCTCTCACTCCTCAGAAAAGTCCACTGGTTTAGGGCTTTAAGTCTTCATTGCTGGGGAGTGCACGACTCTTGCCAAGCCCTTACTCTTTGCACTGGGGGAGGAACCAGATGTTGCCTTGGGAAATTCATTTTCCTGTCTTGTTTGATGTATAGGTCTCTTTAGATCAGGCTTCCTCAAACTTGGCCCTCCAGATGTTTTGAGACTATAGTTCCCATCACCCCTGAGCACTGGTTCTGCTAGCTAGGGATCATGGGAGTTGTAGGCCAAAAACATCTGGAGGGCCAAGTTTGAGGACGCCTGCTTTAGATGTTTCCTACAAAGAGCTTAATATTGGCCCTGAATAAAATGCATTCATTATATACAACTTGAGACATATTTTTGGATTGGTTCTTGCACAGTCGCGTCTTAAAATCCTAATAAGGCAAAGGCGGCAGTTTCTGCACAGTGAGATGTCACAGAGTAGATTGCAAGGCTGAACTATTATTCTGTCTCCAAAGGGAAGAGCCTTCAGGCTTGGCTGCTACTTAGATGGGAGCCAGGCTGAGACACCAAACATCCCATAAAACCAACAAACCACAAAGAGCAGATATTTAATACTGCACTTCTGTATAATGTTGTACATTATATGTTTCTGATTTTAATAAGGTGGGCAAGGAGCTTTGAGGAGGGTCTAACCAATGGGAGAGCAGGAAGAAAGGATGCTAAGAAGCCTGAGCTAGCTGGAGAGTATTAAGAACTCCAGGTTCAGGTCGAATAGAAGCAAAGGCAGAAGGAAACTGGATTAGACAAAGATTGCAATCAAGCACAAAGCATTAACCGGTTCACCACTTCTGTGCACTTGGCTCAACTTACTGGGCATAATAAAGCAAACAGAGAGATTACAGAAGAGAAACAAAGTGCTCCCTGAAAGTTCTTCATTCTCTGGCTACAATCCAGCAAAGTAAACTTTTTCCAATGTGCTTAAACATGTAGTTTCTCCTCAGTGTATTGCTATCTGTTTCACTATAGCCTTCATAAACTGATGTTCAAGGAATGTCCTGTTACTATCCCCCTCCCCAATTCTTCCACAAAAATCCTTGCAGCTACAGTTCTTGATGTTTAAAGACCATGTCCTCCTATTTTTCATCTCTCTGTCTCACGCCTTCATCCCTTAGAACTTTTTTATTGCACTGTCTTCATCCCTCATTGCTGTGAGTCTACGAGCTCCCCTATAAAGTTCTCATTTATTAGAGAATTGCAACTTTCCTTTTGTGAATAACTGGCCTAGGGTTTTCTTCTCTTATCTATATATGCCCCTTTTGGAAGTTTGATTACTTCACAGTGGTTGGCAAAGGATTCTAATGCCTAAAACAGAGGTTTTCAACCTTTTTGAGGCCACGGCTCCCTTGACCAACGACATTCTGTGGCACCCCGTGGGGTCAGGGGCCCAGTTATGTCACCCTTTGCCTGCAGAGCTGGCAGTCTCTCACCCTTTTTCGATCACCCTCCCTTGTGGAGTGTTCCTTAAGCCTTCTCTCCTCTCCCAAGTCCTCTGGGCAGCTGTTCTCTGAGCTGACACCCCCCCTTGCCCCAGAGAGAGATGCCTCCCAGAGGCACCTGTGGAACTTATAGCCACAGCAGCAGCAATAAACAGCTGTGCAAGCCTTTGGGATAAAAGAGGGCATCAGAGGAGGGAGGGAAGGAAAGAGGAACAGAGGCCACTGTTGCCCGCCGCACCCCTGACCTGATCATTCAAGGCACCCTAGGGTGCCACGGCACATTGGTTGGAAACCAGAGGCCTAAAGAATGAATTAGCACTGCAAATTAATGCAGTACTGCACTAAGAACATGAATAGACATGCCTAGCATGAGACTTTCAGTGCCCAGGAGGAGTTAGGACACAGAAAAAGTAGCTGATTCAGTGGGACGTGTGTGGGCAGAACAGGTCTGGGCAGCCTGTGACCCTGCAGAGTTGGCCTGCAACACATCCTCTCTGACCGTTAGCAATTCTGGTGGCTGCTGATGGGAGCAACACCTAGCGAGACACAGGTTGCGCAGGCCTGTGGTGGAGAGGGGCTCCTTCTGCCTGTTTCATTGAACTCCTGCGCTCTTGTGCTACAGAGGGAAATAGCTATGAGCACCACACAATAGATACTGAAGGGTACAGTTCTGAAAAGCAAACACTACATCCCAAAGGGCACAACAAGCATTTTCAAGAACTCCCATGCACAAGCAGATTCTACCTCAGAGACTGAGGACTGGTCCCCATGACTGGTGGTGGCTTTATGCACCATCCGCTGAGCAAGCAGTCTCTTCAGTCGCATGTAATCATCCAAGACTACCTTTAAGAGAGAGCCCTGGAAGGAGGGGGGGAATGGGCAACAGGAGAAATTACACTCGGGCCCTTTGCCACGTTGTCCCGAAACTTACTCTGTGTAGGGAATCCCCATGAGAAGCTACTCTAAATCCAGATATCCTCTCCATTAATAATAATAATAATAATAATAATAATAATAATAATAATAATAATAATAATAATGGCTGAAACATTTATCCTTAAACCTTCTAATAAACCCTTTTGAATCACACCTCGTATAATAATCCTCATTAAAATGGGATTCTTGCCACATAGTGCATTCTGCGTGACTACCCAAAACAACTGCATTCCAAGATTGGATTGCAGACTAAACATGGTGCTGAGAGTTCTGTCCTCTGGCCAAGCAGTGCCACAAACTTGAACATTTTACTGAACTGAGACTGAGAATAATAGAACATACCTTGATGGGCCCTTCTCGCATGATCTGGCCTAGCTTGGCAATGTTGTCGTATTCCTGAATGGCTGCTCTCAGATAGCGATCTTCTTCGGGTTTGGCAGCCGAAGGCTCTCGGCCAAATGTTCCCTAAAAAGAAGAGGTTCTTAAAATAGCTTCTCTCTCTCTTTGTCTCTCCAGACCTGAAGGAAAATCCATCTGGGAATCTTTTCCTAATGCCCCTTGCTAACATTTGTCTACAACATGCCCACCTCCCGTTGTAAAATTTAATTACTAAGCAGGGCATGCGCCATGTTGAACAAAATCTCATTAACAATGAACAACAAGTACATGCTACATGACTGACTCTAATTTTCCATGAAGTGCATCATAGCAACTAATCTTAGACTAGGAAGCGCTCAAGTTAATGTAGCAGCTACATTGCTGTTGATATGCCATTGCTGCAGCCTCTTCCTAATGGGCAACAAAGGCGCAGTTGGATTATTAAGCCTGCACGAGAAAGGAGTTAAGAATAGATAAATGAGATATTCTAGCACAAGGGGATGGTGATGATTGACAAATAGTGCCAATTCTAATTTATGCAAACAATCAAAATGTGTTCTGTTGCTTCACATGAATTTGAAAGCTGAATTTTATGCTAGCACAGGCTACAGGCAAAAATTAGGATGTTGGCTATACTGTGGCTTCAACCACAGTATAGTAAGATGCTCTCTCACGTGAGTCCTGGCTGGGCTGTTCCACAGGTCTGTTATTTCACTGAGGTTCTCAGGCAGGTCATCCTCATGCTCAGCTTGTGCTGCTAACTCCAGGTTTCTGCAGAAAGGGTCCAGCCACACAGGGTTGGCTCTAGAAAGGATACAGGATGCCTACAATAAACAACTGCAATGGGAAACCATCCAAGAAAAATCCACCAGTTTGGCCCACATACTTGTCAATATACTATCTCAGATAACTTTAAGCACTCCTTTTATTTAAGCTCATGTTTTCAAAGATTGCGCTATATACAAAGATTGTGCTGTAACAGCCACCTTCAAAAGTAAGAATCATAGGTGCCAGAGGCCAAGATTGTCTTTAATTAGGCATGGTCAGCATTCGGATAGCCTCTTTTAGCCAGCGTTAAACCTTTCAGAAATTGTTGACAACTCACCCATCAAATGAATATTTATTTGTGTTTGGCATATCCATGATGTCCATGAAACCTCGGTTACCTGAAGAAAGCAATGTGTCAAATTTACCGAGAATCATTCACATCTGTTGAGTTTATAGTTTGACTTATAAAAAACCGTTTTCTGTTGCCCCTGTGCTTCTACCAGCAACTAGACACACAGAAACTTATCAGCTAAAGTTTTCCTCACTACTTATCATCACGTCAAATAGTTTCACAGTTTAGCCTTTGTTAGTTTCCTTCCACACAAGCAGTTTAGTCTAGAATTTACATCCCTTATTTACTTTTTAATGGAGTAGTCATTGGAGTGCAACATCAATTGTTTTTCAGGATTAATTAATTTCACTTCCAGTTTACTGGAAAAGCAACACTTCACCAGCACCAAAGAGTCAAGGACTGGAAGCAACCCAGGCCAAGCTGCTGGTCTTATTATTCACCGTATGGTGTTATGAGTGATGGCTATCTCATCATATTTTTCAATGTCTATTTCCTTCCCAAGGGGCCAGGAAAAAAATGGATCTTCTAAGATCTCTTACCTGTGGAACCGGCCACAATTGCTTTCAGTTTTCTTTTGTGCCTGCAAGACACAAAATAACTAAGGGGAAAGAGCACAAGAATTGTATTGTGAAGTCTGTTCATCATACATGTAATGTGATTGGCCCTTTAACATCCTCTCACATACTGTTCTGAACCAGTAGAAGACTATTGGTTGAGAACCTTTGCTACTGAGTTCTTTTGCTGAAATTGGGTTTCCTTCCTGGATTCCTCCCCCCAAACCTTGAAGTAATTCTCTATAAATCTAAACATCTTTAAATATATTAGAGAGGCTATGTTTTAATCCAGTTCAGTCATGCTCCTTGAGATATACTAATATACCTAATATTTTAAAATAAACAAAATATTGTTCCACCTCTCAAAGGAAGATTGACACCAGAAAACAGATTTCTCTCCCACTGAACATGCAAAGACCTGTTGCATGTTTCCTCATGCAACTCAGCTTACAGTTCTGATGCAGAAATATTTGAGTAAAGCAGCCAAATCCCTTATCATGAACTTGGAAGATGAATCCACTTTTGGCAGCAGAGAGAGTGTGCAATTCAAAGGTGTCAGACAGCCATAAATCACCAAAAAGGGAAATTCCCTCTCTGCAACCTGGGAGCAGGGCTGACAAACTTAGTACACGCACTTCATCCACTTCACCCTCCCACAAGGCTATGTTCTGTGGTGGAAATCTACAGCCATTACTCCTTTTAGAAATCCCTGAATCAGAGCTTCCTCCTCTGCAGTATGCAAGGGTTTGATGTCAGCTCCAAAAATACATTATTATTATTATTATTATTATTATTATTATTATTATTATGGCATCTGAAATACTCTGCCCTACACAGTGCAAGTGCTGGAGGCTACTCACGCTGTTCTGTAGTACCAGTTCATGAGGATGAACAACATGGCTGCCAGGAAGAGGAGAATAGCCAGAATAATTATTGCCATCTAGAAATGGTAAGAAACAAAACAAAAACAAAGCTAACTGTTACGGCAGGGATAGGATGTCTAGGAAATGGCTTGGCTACTGACCCAGTGTAAATTGGGGTACGGGTCTAATGAGGTCTGCCAGATCTTCCCATATGGACTGCTAGGCCATTCTGCCCAAGCTGCCCATCACCTGATGTCATATATGATTACGAAGAGGCTGGACCAAAAAGATGGCTTCTGAAGCACCACCAATCAGCTGTTTGATGGGACTTGAAAGCAAAGCACAGAGCTCCCTGTGTGGTGTGCTCTGAAGCCCTGACGCCATTGTGAATTCAAGTAATTGACAGGCCCTCACTACCTGATAGACATGGCCTGCAGGGGTAGGGGAGATAAGGATTTGGTCCCCCTCCCCCCGTAAATATTTGCCCTAACGATGAGATATCGATAATCTGACTCGGTGATTCCAAACTGCATTCATGCCCAAGTCACAGGGAGAGAATATAAAAGGAAATGAATGGTGAATCCGCCATTTAATGGTCACTCTAATAAAACGATGGCAAAACCCAACATCTTTTTGATACCCATCACTACAGATTCCTTTCATGAAAGCTCCTTTCAATATGGCTTTAGGACTTGTACCTGCACTCTTTTCACAAAACAGTTAATATAAGGTTGCCGGCTGCTTTCCAAATAAGTCCTTTTTGTGTGTTTTTAATAGAAAGAAGTTCAGCAGGTGCATTTGTATATCTTGGCAGCTGCATGCTTTTTAAAGAATCATGAACTTGTTGCAGCAAACCTAAGGAAACAGTTTATGAAGGGGTAGTTCCTTTCAATGCAGCCAATTCCGAAGAGTGTGGGGGACCTCCTCCTAAAAAGCATGAGAGCTGGAAGCAAAGTAAGCTTGAGAGAGGGAAGGACCCCCACCTCCATCTTACCTGAAGCGCTGACATGTCGTCTGGAGCCCTGGCAGTGATTGCTGGCTGCACATCCAAGACATTGTAATTCCGGAAGAGATTCCGCAGCTGCTCCTTATTCTCATCAATCATCTGTATTACTCTAGGAAGAGGGTTAAACCTTTATTTATGGATTCACCTTCCTAGTGTTGAAAATACACTTTTAAAAAGTGTTTATGGCAAGAACGATCAACCCTCACCTCCCAGCTATAATTTCCAACTCAAGAGATCCTGGAAGCAGGAACTCACTCTATTAAATTGCATCAGAAGAGTCATGAAGCCCATCATTCAAATTCTTTTTTTTTTTTAACATAGTTGGGGGACCTGACGCCTCCATGTGTTGATTGACTCCAGCTCCCATCAGCCCCAGCCAGCATGGCCAAGTATGATAGGAATTGTAGTCCAGTATCACCTGGAGGGCTGCAGGTTCCCCATCCCTGATCTTAAATAAGGTGTGAGACTCACAAAGGAATGGGACTGCTAGATTAGCAAGAAAAGGCTTTGCACAAATCTCTGCCATAAGGCAACAACAACAAAAACCCTTTCATGGTGAAGTAATCATTATATGAACTAGAAGGGCTGTTTCAATTCAATATTTATTTTTAGTTATGATCAGCAGAGGTTGCCGGGGTTGGCTACCACTGCTTGAGGGTCTTTCTATCTAATATAAATACTAGTATCAGATGCCAGCTGACCAAAACATTGCCAAAACACTAGGACCTGGGTCTAAGACTCCTCGTGCTTGTGACAGGAGAGGTTGTTATATCCAATGACATTATGCAGCCTGCCTCAATGTGACACAGTGCAAAGCATGGTTAGACCCATGTTTTATATGAGCAGCAGAACTGAACGAATCTTTAGCTGTCTATCCAACAAAAAAGTCTCTTCCTAACTGCTGAGGCAAAGGCAACTCTGTAGAGGAAGAGCCATTATGGTGCGATGTGGCTAAAAATGTTTGTGGGAAAGTCCTCAGCTCAAATCTCACCTAAGCCACAAACCCATTGCTGTTTCTTTCTGTGTTCAAATCTAAACCTACACAGAGGAGACACACAGCATCTTTACCGTTCTACATCCAGAATCCGGTTGGTTTCCCGGTTCACCACGTGGATCAGCAATTCCGTTTGGGCAAAGTTCACACGGCCTTTTTTGTCAACGTGGAACTATGGGAGACAAGAGAAAAAAAGGTGTCCCTTCTCCTATCCCATTCTTACATTTCCCTGTGACTAGATGGCTCCAGGGCACGCACCCCCAAAGGCTGGTTTTGCCAGGAAATTGGCCAGTTTTTCACCTCTACTTCTTTGACTGAGAAAGAAAGATCAACTGCTTGTTAAGGAAATGAATGTGTTGCCCCAAAGCAGCAGTTACCTGAACGTCATCCGTATTGACAATGGCCCCCGTGATGTTTGACAATAGGCTGATGAACTCTTCCTCAAATTGCCGTACTTTATCTGGGATCTCGTTGATTATAATCTTCACCCGTTGGTCGTCCCGCAGGATATAGATTCCCACAACCGCAGTGTCGTTATGACCAGCCAGGTCTGAGGCCATGACATCCACCACAAAGTAGCCAGGGTTGTAAGCAGTGAAAAGGTCAAAGGTTCGAAGAATCCCGTCTAGGTTACCTTTGAGAAGAAGCAACAAGTGACCCTGCATGGTCAGAACCATCACATGAGGCAGCCATGTTGAGACTGTGCCACTTGAGGCTGTGTGTGGGAGACAGCATGCTTCTCCATGTAAAAACCTTCCTGAACATAAAAGCAGCACAGCAGGTTACAAGGTTTTAGCCTAACCACCTCTCTGAAGTGCTAGTTTTCTAAATGCTTGTGATATTTTTTAAAGAAGAGGGAGCATCCAATCATTGCAGCCTGAAATGGTATATACCAAACAGGACTGTACCACCTGAGTGCTCCGAATACATGTGAATTAGCCTTTAGTTTAACTCACTTCCAAGACCAATTAAACAGTGGCTCCCTTGTATTTGCAGCAACCAAGATCTACTTAAAGAGGAATGAAGCAGGCAGAGATTTTAAGTATAACAGAAAGACTTGTTTTGTCCTGTGACACTTATACTCAAAAACCTGCCACAGTATAGTGCAAAGTTTTCTCAACCTGGGTCTCCAGCTGTTTTGGGACTACAGTTCCCATCATCCCTGACCATTGGTCCTGCTAGCTAGGGATGACAGGAGTTGTAGTCCAAAAACAGCTGGAGACCCAAGTTTGGGAAACCTTGCTATAGTGTAACCTCCAGCAAAGAGATGCTGAAGATAATATAAAGCAGTCTTTGTTGTATGGCAGCATCCCTGTCAGCAACTTTTCTCAAGCATGACTGATTAGCAACCTTATGGATTATATGACCATGGCTCTATTAGCACACAATGTTTTGCCTTTACGAGGGCCGGCCCACCCATGAGGCAAGGTAACCTCAGGCGGCAGAGTCCACAGGGACAGCAGATCCCGATGTCTATCTTTTCTTCCCCCCTTTGCTCCTGATGTTGATCTTCCCTCACCCATTCTTCCCTGACAGGGAAGTGGGCACCATTTTGGGGTATGCCTCAGGTGCCAAAATATGTTGGTCTGGCCCTGGCCTTCACCATGTAAACTTAGCAGGGCTAACCAAATGCAGCACAAACAAGCGAGACAGTTCACTCGGCCCGGGTCCCTCCCCATGCATGCTGTTGCCTCTCTTACCAATGCTGAAAATGTTGGCCACCTCCTCAGAGTCGTTGGAATGTTGCTTGATGTAACGGATACCCAGAATGCTGTACAAGACCAGGCTATTGTTTCCCACATCGGCATCCAATGCAACAAGCTTGATCAGTTCGGAACCCACTTTTGCATCTGTTGCTACCCCTTTCGGAAAGGGAGCAGGGTGGGGTGAGGCAGAGAAGTAACAAAGGAAAAGCCCCAGAGGGAGAAAATAACAGAAGTAGAAGTCATTTCTTGGGAAATAATACCTCCATCAAGGGTGGCCAACCTGTGGCCCTCTGGCTGTTGTTGGACTACAACTCCCATTAGCCCTGGCTAGCATGGCCAATGATCCGAGATCATGGGAGCTGTAGTCCAAGCCAGGTCAGCCGCCCCTGTCTTAAAGATCCCATTGTACATTGTGGTACTAGTCCTCCATTCTGAATGCGCTTATGCACAAATCACATACAGTTTTGCCACTTCACAAAACAGTAGTAAAGATTTTTACATCAGTCCTAAAATTTTACTTATTATTTTTCCTCTTGCAAATTGGCTTTGCCCAGTTTGCCTGATTATACTAAAATAAACCCAGGCTGCAAAACAAATGCTAATTCCCACCCCCCCCTAAAATTGCAGTAATTCAATTAGAATGGGCATTGCTCAAGTGGAACCATCGCTACCTGCTGTGTATTCTGATTTGGTGAACCGGGGAGGTTGGTCATTAATGTCGTCCAAAAAGATCCGTACTTCTTGCAGAGTAGCATCAGTGCTGAGATCCATGGCTTGGATCCTGGTTGCCCGGCGACCCTGGGGAGGTGACCAGTTCCTATTGCTAGAGGCTTTGACAATGAGAGAGTAGAAAGCTTCCTTCTCTCGGTCCAAGTCCCGCAACACCTGCAATTTTCCTTCCCGACTCAGCTGGAAATTATTCTCTCTGTTACCAGCTGGGAAAAAAGAGAGAGAACTAGTCAGTTCTGTTTTAAATTTGTTCCTCTCTAAAATGATATTTCTGTAGTCGTATTAGTGTGGGTGGGTGGGGAGGAGATAGACACAGAAATTCCAATTAGGTTTCCTCCAAATTTTTTCACCCTTCAATCCCATTATCTAATGTTCACGGGCTAGTCCTACCAGGTGGGCACTCAGCAGTGCAGCCTTGGAGGTGAAAGGTAAATGACTAAGCCGCTTCTGGTGCAACAGAACTCCATGGTGGAAGCCAGAGCGCATGGAAACTCCGTTTACCTTCCTGCAGCAGTGGTACCTATATATCTACTTGTACTGGCATGCATTCGAACTGCTAGGCTGGACGGAGCTAGGACAGAGCAATGGCAGCTCACCCCAGGGATTCGAACTGTTGATCTTCTGATTAGCAAGCCCAAGAGGCTCAGTGGTTTAGACCACAGCACCACCTGCTCCTGCAGCTGTGGAATTGAGCTTCTAACCACATATACATGAATACATACATACAGGCAACTCCCCATTTGCGCACAATCGGCATGCACACGACTGCTGCTGCACGTGCCATTATTGGCATCGCAAGGGGGTAGCAGTGGAATGGGGTAAATGGGGAGTTGCCTATCTCTCTCTCTCTCTCTCTCTCTCTCTCTCTCTCTCTCTAAAACACTGGATGGTTTGATACAAGCATAAGGCAGCATGAAAACAATCAAAGGACAGTCTCGAAAAAGAAATGAAGTCTACCTGCAATGAAGTAATAGACGATCGCATTGGAGCCCTCGTCAGCATCTACTGCTCCAGTGACATTGCCCACCACTGTACCAGGACGTGAGTGTTCAGGCACAGAAAGAACCTGATAAGGGGGAGACCCTTTCTGCAGGAGATGTTGGGAGAGATGGAGAGATAGAGAGGGGAAAAAAACACATGTTAAAAGGTAGCAAAAATAGACAAGCATAAAGTCACAAATGGTAAACAATGTGCAATACTTTCAACAACTGACTGAATGAATTGCATTTGGGGGTGGGGGACTGCAAGCAAAATATTTTTTTGAACCTCAAATAAAATTTGAGGTGCGACTAATAATACAAGATATATAAAGACAGCTAAAAGAAGCAACCTAACTTTTCCCTTTGCTCTTCCTTGAAAGTCTTAGCTATTTTCTTTCTTTGCATTTCAAGAGCTTTCTTTTAAAAAAACCTCCCACCTTTACTAATTTTTTAAGGAGTTAAATTGTCATCCAAGTACAGTGGTACATCGGTTTCCAAATGTCTCCGTAGTCAAACGTTTTTGTTTTTGAATGCCAAAAACCCGGAAGTAAGTGTCTCAGTTTTTGAACGTGCCTTGGAAGTTGAACAGGAAACACGGCTTCCATTTAGAGTTTTCCGTACTGAGGCTTCCGGTTTGAGGCTTCTGGAACAGATTACGTTTGAAAAACGAGGTACCACTGTATCTATATGAACACTACTCATAAGATTAAAAAACTGCAGATAAAAAAGCCTTGAGAGCAGGGTGAACAGTGCATAGCTTGATGCAACAGCGTTGTGAACTCCTAATATCATAGCATAACCTTTTCGCTGAAAACCTCCCTGACATTATGCCAAAAACTACGCTACCATCCTTTCCCAAATGTCTCCCATGCATAGATCTCAGGCAATGGGTATTTCCTATTTGTCTGCTGTCGTAGCAGAAATGAAGCAAGAAGAAACTTTCCCCTACGAATAACTGAACATTTCTCTAAGATCAAAGAATTCCCAGAATTTCCAGGGACTCCAATAAACTATTATGCAGAACGCATTCTGCAAACAGCATCCTGCGAGGTGGAGGTAAGAACAACTGTTCCCCGTATTGCTCCCGAAGGAACCCGATTGTTATTTTGGGACCTGGTATTCCACAGCTCCAATGAAGTCCAAAAGGGGAAGGGATAGACCTGCTTACAGGCGGCCTCAGGAAGACGGGCTCGTTGTCATCTATATCATCCAGAGCCACCTGGAGGGGCTGCATGGTCTCGTAAGGTGGTTGGCCTTGGTCACATGCCACAATGATCAGCTGCAGGAGGAACACACACACACACATACAAAACAACAACAACACCTGGTCTGTAAAAGGGAAGCTCAAAAGTTCTGGAAAGAAACCAACATTTATTTCCCCCTTTCCTCCCCATGTCAAAGGGAAGACTCTACTCCCTAGCCAGTCCTTTGAGTCAGAAAGGGGAAATAGGCAACAGGGGCATTTCTTAATTTAGGATATAAAATGAAGAACAGAAAGCTGGTTCAGTGTCTCAGTTCTGCGTCTGATGGCATTACATGGGATTAGAACTAATAAGTAGTTTAATTTCTTCCTCATTTTAATAGCCTGACTGGCTACCATCGGGAGGGGCTCTGATCCTGATCAGTTCCTACCCTCAGAGGCCAAGTTGTACAGGTGGGCCGCTGTATTACGATGTCAGGTGACTGGCAGGTGGCGTCTTGGTGCTGCACTTCCTTAAGCCGCCGGCAGCTGGGTGCTTGGGAACTGTAGTGCTAGGGTGCTTTGCCTTGCTTGTAAGCACTAAGCAGCGGGTGGCCAACCTACTTCCTGAGGGGGCCAGATGTACAGTGGTACCTCAGGTTACAGACGCTTCAGGTTACAGACTCCGCTAACCCAGAAATAGTACCTTGGGTTAAGAACTTTGCTTCAGGATGAGAACAGAAATCGCGTGGCAGCAGCAGGAGGCCCCATTAGCTAAAGTGGTACCTCAGGTTAAGAACAGTTTCAGGTTAAGAACAGACATCTGGAAAGAATTACGGTAACTTCTTAACCCAAGGTACCACTGTACAGTCAACCGTGTTGGTTGTGCAGTCAATCCAACAGACTTGAACGCACTGTCCGTCAGCAGATAGACAGTGACTCCAAACCCACTTTCTGCAGTGATTGGCTGTGTGACTGAGTTCCCTACGGAATCCAGCCGTGTTTCTGTCAGCCCCACATCTGAGCTCACATTGGATGTCAGGTATGGGACAGGTGGGCATGGTTTGGGGGAAATGGCTTTGTGGTCCAAATCGGGACCAACCTGGCCCTGTGGGATGGAGGCTTCCCACCCTGGCCCACATTAACAGGCTGAACCTGTGACAGCATTGCAGTAGACCCCTATAAGAGGCTTGTGGAGCCATCCATGGATTAAAGAAGAAATAGAAGCCACAGAAAGAAACAGAGAGAGTTAGGAAAGGAACTGAGCAGGAAGGAGCTGGCTTCACACTTCCAGACCACATCCGCAACATCTCTGCACCTGGGACGGGGGAGCAGTGCTCCTAATCTTTCAGACCTACCTGTGGTCTGTGCTGATGGATCCCTATGTATGGGGCAGCACATAGCTTGAGAGGGGAACTGACTGAGCACCTGGAAGGCTGCACTAGCATGCTGGTTCTAGGCCTGGTTTAAGCACACATCTTTACTGCAGCTTCACCACATCCCCAATCATGCTCCCATGTTTGTTATGCTTGTCTGAGTTCTCCACCTGCCCCTGGGCACCATCGCAGCACTGGGACACATCTTGGGCAGGCTGGACTTGGCAGCCTTCTGAGCAATGAGGGCCACAGCTGTGGACAAAGAACCACATGGGCTACTCCTGTGAATGTCCCAGCATTCTTGACCAGGGGACTTACGCTGTACACAGCTTGCTTCTCTCGGTCCAGCCTCATTGCTGTCTGGATGAGCCCGCTGTTTGGGTCGATGGTGAAGTATTCCCAGTCTTTGTTTCCTGCGCCAGTTTTGAGGAAGGTGTACTGCACAGCTCCATTGAGACCCTCGTCCTTATCTGTGGCGTAGACTTCATACACGTTGGATCGGAGAGGGATTTCCTGTTTGCAGACACAAATATTGTATCACCTGGGGAAGCTTTTAAGAATACAAGTCTAGAAGCGTCTATTGGGGAACAGTATGTCCTATGAACCATAAATCCCTACACACACACACACACCCCTTCATTAAAGGTTCGTCAAAGCAGGATGGCCTGCCAAACTTGTACTTAGAGCTCTTGCAGCCAATTCCTTTAAACTTCTGAACTTAAAAGCCTATAAGCTTCTAAGCAGAGCCCCTGGTGTGCAGGAGCACCATCATGTTCTCAGGACAGCTCACACATTACTTTAAGATCAGGTTTGTCAGTACTCGCAAAGTTGTATAATACAGAGAGCAGGTGAAAGTAAGATGTCATCCTCCTCCTGTTCTAGCCCAGTCTGAGGTGCCATGTTAGCTCAAGCTGAGCAATACACATCACTTTTATATTTGTACTCGGGCACCTTTCTCATCCGTTTGCACTGCTGCCACCTGATGGACATTTCAGTTCTAGTCATTGCTTTGTTCATAAAGAAAAGCAGAATTTTTATCCCCCCCCCTCAATAGTGCAGCCAGAGCAACTGTGTGCATCCTAATAATATCCAATTACTTATTACTGTACCTAAGATTGAGAATGATCAAATATGCTTCTGTTCAGGAAAGCAGGTGAGAGACAAAGCACGGATCAGAGCAGATATACTTTTTGCTGTGGGAATCTACACCATTAAGTCAGCTGGCTGCATAAAGCTACAGAAGGCCAACCCTGGACTACTGTATCGTTTATCAGAAGCATGAGAAATTCTAAATAGGGATTTACCTCTTTAATGTGCAAGATAGTTCCATTGGGGGGGCGGATAAATAACGGACGGTTATCGTTGATGTCAATAACATCTACTTGGAGCATAGTTGTTCCCCAGAGAGGTGGTCTCCCTTTGTCGGTGGCCAGAACTGTGAGGTTGAACCTCTCGTAAGACTGTAGGCGCCTGCGAGTTGTTATGAGCCCTGAGTCCTTGTGAATTCTGAAGGCATCTACAGGCAGAAGAGATGGTACAGATACTGCATTAATTATTGCACTACGGAAACAAACCTTTGCAAGTTTACTTCAATAAATTTATTCAACAAATAGCAAAATGGAGAAAAAGGAATGTGTGTGAACAAACAATAAATTCATTCATCTTCAATTTATTTGCTCCCTAATGATACATCAGACTAAATAATTGAATCCAGACAGTAGTAAGTTTAGTAGCAACAGCACATATCTACCTCACACAGCAAATTTCATACTTTTAGGGCTGCCTATAAAAATTTATCAGAAGTGCTGACGTTCCTGTGGAAACTCAGAAATCACTGCTACTTTTTTAAAAAGCAGATAAAAGGCTAAACAGCACCGAAAAGGTTAAAACTGTTATTTTTAGTTCTCTCCTTAAACAAGTAGGAATGAGGATACAAGTTTCAGAAGAAAGGCGATTTCCCTTTGCCTCAAATAGCGTAGTGGTTAAACGAAAACCTCGGAGACCAGGGTTCAAATCCCCACTCAGCCATGAAGCAGAGAAGGAGCTTTCAATATTTCCAGACCTGGGATCTACCTTTAACCCAAACAAGCATTTGGAGACCTCTTTCTTTCTTCTCATATGATGGTGCTGCTGCTGCTATTGCAAGCTGTTAGTGGGTTTTGACCCACCAGTTGAAGACCAACACTCTAGCGAAAGGCTTTTCCAAACCTGGGTTGCCAGCTGTTGCCAGATTACAACTCCCATCATCCCTAGCTAACAAGACCAGTGGTCAGGCATGATGGGAACTGAAGTCCCAAAATAGCTGAAAGTCCAAGTTTGGGAAACCCTGCTCTAGAGGAATTTTCCTGTTGAGTTACTATGGGCAGACCCACCACTGGAGGGAGTGTAATGAATATTCAAGCCAAGCAAGTCTGATCATGAGGTGTGGTATGGTGCATTCCTGCTTCACAGGAGAAAGGCAAAAGGCTTTGCAGCTGATATTGTGCACCTCTGGGGACAGCCTAGCGGTTGCCAAGGCAGGAGGTTTAGTGGCACTGACACCAGCTCTTCTGTGACTGCTCCTTACAGGCCTAGTAATAATACTTCCTTGCTTTTCTCATTTTTTCCTTTCCCTGCTAGACCCATTGCTCAAAGGAGAAGAAAATCTGTAGAGAGTGGACCTTAAGCAGAAGAAAAAGCAGAACAAAGAGGAAGAAGTGTACAGTGAGAAGAAAGGACAAAATCTAAGGGGGGGGGATTGAGAAGACTGCCAAAAAACTGGCGAGGATGGAAAGCTATTCTGAACCTGGGTGATGCAGGGAAGGGTAGAATCTCCCCAGCCAGCCTATGTCTTCAAATCTACCGTACTTTTCGCACCATAGGACGCACTTTTCCCGTCTTAAAAACTAAGGGGAAAAGTCTGTGCGTCCTATGGAGCGAATGCAGGGAGGAGGCAGGCAGGAAAAGCCCTCAAGAGCCCCACACAAGCTTCGCGCGGCTCTTGCGGGCATTTCCCCAAGAGGGAGAAGGGACTGACGCCGCCAGTCAGTCCCTTCTCCCTCCTCTAGAAAAGCCTTGCACAACCTCTCCAGCCGGGGGGGGGGGGGGAGGCTTCGCAAGGCTAAAGAGGATGCCAGGGCAGCAAGTGCGATCCATCCCGTTCGCTGCCCTGGCTTCCTCTTTAGCCTTGTGCACCCCTCCAGCCGCGGGAGGCTTCGCAAGGCTAAAGAGGAAGCCAAGGCAGCGAGCGCGATCCATCCCGTTCGCTGCCCTGGCTTCCTCTTTAGACTTGCGCGCCTGGAGGGGGGGGGGAGAAGGCTTCGAAAGGCTAAAGAGGAAGCCAGAGCAGCGAGCGCGATCCCGTTCGCTGCCCTGGCTTCCTCTTTAGACTTGCGCGCCTCTCCAGCGGGGGGGGGGGGGGAGGCTTCACAAGGCTAAAGAGGAAGCTAGGGCAGCGAGCGCGATCCATCCCGTTCACTGCCCTGGCTTCCTCTTTAGACTTGCGCGCCGGGGGGGGGGGGGAGGCTTCGCAAGGCTAAAGAGGAAGCCAGAGCAGCGAGCGCGATCCATCCCGTTCGCTGCCCTGGCTTCCTCTTTAGCCTTGCGCGCCTCTCCAGCCGCGGGAGACTGTGCAAGGCTAAAGAGGAAGCTAGGGCAGCGAGCGCGATCCATCCCGTTCGCTGCCCTGGCTTCCTCTTTAGACTTGCGCGCCTCTCCAGGGAGGGGGGGGGAGGCTTCGCAAGGCTAAAGAGGAAGCCAGGGCAGCGAGCACGATCCATCCCGTTCACTGCACTGGCTTCCTCTTTAGCCTCTCCAGCCGCAAGAGATCTACCAGAGGTAGATCTTAACCCTTGCCTCACCTGGGAGCTTCTCTTGGCAGGAATTCCCTCAGCTTAAGTGGGGTGGGGGAAGTGTGGCAGGTAGGGGGGTACCTACCTAGACACTGAAGCCACATGTCTCTCAGATGAAAATTGGGAGTGGGCATTGTGTGAAGTGGTCTGATGGTGGGCATTGTGTGAAGTGCTCTGATGGTGTGGGCATTGTGTGAAGTGCTCTGATGGTGTTTCCTACTTGGCAGGGGGTTGGACTCGATGGCCCTTGTGGTCTATTCCAACTCTATGATTCTATGATTCTAATAATAATAATAATAATAAATTTTATTTATATCCCGCCCTCCCCAGCCGAAGCCGGGCTCAGGGCGGCTAACAACAATAAAACAGTACAAAGGTACAACATAAACAACATTCTAAAATCATTCATTATAAAAATTAATTAATTCAAGCCACTAGCAACCATTGGGCCAGAGCTCTGCGAAGATTGCCGAGGGAGGGAGTCAGGCTGTGCCCTGGCCAAAGGCCTGGTGGAACAGCTCTGTCTTGCAGGCCCTGCGGAAGGATGTCAAGTCCCGCAGGGCCCTGGTCTCTTGTGACAGAGTGTTCCACCAGATCGGAGCCACAGCCGAAAAAGCCCTGGCTCTAGTTGAGGCCAGCCTAACTTCTCTGTGGCCTGGGACCTTCAAGATGTTTTTATTTGAAGACCGTAGGTTTCTCTGTGGGGCATACCAGGAGAGGCGGTCCCGTAGGTACGAGGGTCCTAGGCCATATAGGGCTTTAAAGGTTAAAACCAGCACCTTAAACCTGATCCTGTACTCCACCGGGAGCCAGTGCAGCTGGTATAGCACCGGGTGAATGTGATCTCGCAGCGAAGACCTCGTAAGGAGTCTCGCTGCAGCATTCTGCACCCGCTGGAGTTTCTGGGTCAGTCTCAAGGGCAGCCCCACGTAGAGCGAGTTACAATAATCCAGTCTGGAGGTGACCGTCGCGTGGATCACAGTGGCTAGGTCAGGGCGAGAGAGGTAAGGAGCCAACTGCTTAGCTTGGCGGAGATGGAAAAATGCCGCCTTTGTTATAGCTGCAATCTGCGCCTCCATGGAAAGGGAGGTGTCGAAGATTACACAGATTACACAGATTCTAAGTGGCTGTGGATCTCCTGCTGCAGAAGTGTAGGTCTGTATAGAGTTGGGAGGGCCACCTGAGGGTCATCTAGCCCAGCCCCCTCACAATGTAGGAATCACAGCTAAAGAACGCCAGGCAGATGGTCCCCCAACCGCTGCTTAAAAGCCTCCAGTGGTGGAGACCCCAAACACCTTCCGAGGTCATAGAATTGCAGGGTTGGAAGGGAACCCCAGGAGTCATCTAGTCCAGCCCCGGTGGACAGCGGGCGCAATCCATCCCGTTGCGCAAGACTAAAGATGCTGTGCAAGGCTAAAGAGGAAGCCAGGGCAGTGAGTGCCTGCCCTGGACTGCCTTGTCTTCTTCTTTAGCCGCGCTGGAGAGGTTTAGCTCCTGGCTGGAGAGGTTGCGCGGCTATGGATCCCGTGCGCTGTCTTGGCTTCTTTGCTCTTTGGGGCTGGTGGGGGAACCCGGGCTTCCCCCGCAGCCCCGAGAAGCTCTGGGAGAAGCAGACAGGCTGCGCGCAGCCTGTCCGTTGCTCTTTGGGGCTGGGGGGAGGGATAATATTTTTTTCCTTGATTTCCCCCTCTAAAAACTAGGTGCGTCCTGTGGTCCGGTGCGTCCAATAGAGCGAAAAATACGGTATGTTACCTGACCCTGCCTCCCCTGGGCAGTAGGAGGAATTGACCCATATCCAGATGCCGTCTTCCCACTTGACAGAAGAGAGATGAAGCAAAAGAGAAAGAAAAAGCCAGCATGGTCTCCCGGAGAGATCTGGATTCAGGGTCTACCTCTGCACTGACACTTCAAATAGTTAAATGGGAACAACACGTCCCTTCCTGGATCACTGCCTTGCCGTGGCGAAGGGGCTTGAACAACTCAGAGAAGCTATGAACTATGCTGAGCAGGGCACCCAAGATGGACAGGTCATAGCTTTTGAATTGTGGTGCTGGAGGAGACTCTTGAGAGTCCCGTGGACTGCAAGAAGATCAAACCTTTCCATTCTTAAAGAAATCAGCCCTGAGTGCTCACTGGAAGGACAGATTGTGAAGCTGAGGCTCCAATACTTTGGCCACCTCATGAGAAGAGAAGACTCCCTGGAAAAGACCCAGATGTTGGGAAAGATGGAGGGCACAAGGAGAAGGGGACAACAGAGGACGAGATGTTTGGATAGTGTTCTTGAAGCTACCAGCATGAGTGTGACCAAACTGCGGGAGGCAGTGGAAGACAGGAGTGCCTGGCATGCTCTGGTCCATGGGGTGACGAAGAGTTGGACACGACTAAATGACTAAACAACAACAAACAACAAAACCCAACATGCAGGGTTATTGTGAAGGTAAAGGTATTACAAATCATTTTGCCCATTGCAACTCCTATGTCAGGGGTCTGCAACCTTTAAGACAAAAAGAGCCACTTGGACCCGTTTCCGAAGAAAAAACAACAACTGGGAGCCGCAAAACCATTGCGACATTTAAAACAAATATATCTCCGGAGCCACGATCTGACAGCGGGCGGGAAGGTGACGTCGGGACGGTGCGTGACTAACGCACGCACCGCCCCCATGCGACGTCACAGCCAGTACAGCGCCCGCCACAGTGAGGAGTGTCGGGGCGCACAATGCGCCTCCTCCCCTCGCTAGTATCCGCCCCGGAGCCGCAGCAAAGATGTAAAAGAGCCACATGCGGCTCCGGAGCCGCGGGTTGCAGACCCCTGTCCTATGTGAATCTGGTAATAATTAACACCAATAACCAAGAACATCATACAAAGCAATATGGTACATATTGTCTACATCTACACAGTAATCAATTGCCTGCTCTCTCTCTCTCTCTCTCTCTCTCTCTCTCTCTTTTGTAAAATGGAAAGAAAGTGAGCCTTTTTGTGCTTTTGATGATTTCTGGGATTTTAACCCGTCTCGCTCTCTTTCTTCCCACCTGTCTACAAGCCTTCTCCGTTCATGTAGCTACATACCTACTCCAGGCCCTTCAATATTGTAGGTCACCATTCCGTTGTCTCCCTCGTCAAGGTCAGTAGCAGTCATCGTGATCACAGAAGTCCCTCCCGGCTCGTTTTCATACACACTGGTGCTATACTGTTTTTTGGCAAATTGGGGTCGGCAGTCATTGATATCCAAAACTGTAATCACCACCTGAAATCAAAGCAAACCAATAATGTAGTTGGGGGGGGGGGAGAGAAGCCCCTTAGAAGACTGAAGCACATGAACATCACGATCCTCCCATCACAACGGTGCACACGCAAAGTGGATACCCCAAAAACCTCACTTAGCTGGCTCATCTTTTTTTACGGGTATTTTTCTATGAATCAGCCCCTACAGCTTTACCTTCCAATCTGATCAGAAGAAGTGCTCTAGTCTGCTATACAGAGTGCAATCTCTAAAGAGCAGAGTACTTTATTTCCTGATTGGGAGGTAAAATTCCTTTGCCTGATCTTTAGGGCTCTTATTGCCAGTGCTGACTGTGAAGCATCACAGTATTAAGATCTCCCTGCTCTTTAAGGCAGCATTGCAACCATTCCAGAGCATGTGCAGTTCGTGTTATGTGTCTGTGGTCTACAGGCGTCTAGGCTGTGTACAGATGAATGCACACATATACTTTGGCCATATCTACTGCTGGTGAAGTGGCCCTTAGAGGGGTGGCTGACCACAAATGCAGGCCTTGGGCTGAAAATATTTAGCCAATCCCGATGCAGATGGGGATCCTTGCATAACTGGAGTGGCATTTGTTGTCCTGTCCCACGTGCCACTGAAAACGTTGAAGAGTCCATGTACATTGGAAATGTCTCATTAATCCTCCCCTCTGCAGTTCAGCATCTGACGCTGGTATAGTTTTCCTCACCTGACCCTGCCCATGCCATGTGGTTCCTATGTAAAGCATAGGGAGCAGCGATTGTGATGATTCCCATATGCATTTCTCCCTCTTCCCATAACATCTATTTCTCTTTCTCCATGCTTTCTTTCCAGTGGTACCTCAGGTTACATACGCTTCAGGTTACATACGCTTCAGGTTGAAGACTCCGCTAACCCAAAAATAGTGCTTCAGGTTAAGAACTTTGCTTCAGGATGAGAACAGAAATCGTGCTCCGGCGGCGCGGCAGCAGCAGGAGGCCCCATTAGCTAAAGTGGTGCTTCAGGTTAATAACAGTTTCAGGTTAAGAACGGACCTCGGAAATGAATTAAGTACTTAACCTGAGGTACCACCGTATCTTGTTTCTGACACAGTCTATGACTTTGTTTTTATTTTTACACAGAGGTGCGTTTTCCAAAACATGCAGTGAAGCCTCCATGTCACTCAATTACCTGCACAGAGTTCTCTCGGCGGTCACTAGAAATGGCCCCTGGATTGTCTCTGGCTACAGCAGTCAACATATAATGATCTTTCTTTTCTCGGTCCAGGGTTGACATAATGTAGATATCTCCCTGAAACACACAAAGACCTTCAGAAAGTTATTGGATGCATTCAGGCACCTTTATGGAAGCGGTGCATTTGCTAGATGGAGCACATTGCTTTTCCTTCTTGGGCATCAGCAGGGATTCCGTTGGACAGTAAGTTATTTTCCTATATAAAATGACATTTGCAGTCAACTGAAGGTACATCTGCACTGGGACCCCAACGTTGCAGTTTTGGGGTTGGTCTCTTTGGGTCTTCGTAAGGTATAGCATGTGTCAAGGATACGCGACACAGTTGTGACAAAGGTAAAGTCTGTTGGGAGTGTTGCGGGTATCAAGGAGTTAACACCGTGCTAGGGGGAAATGCTGACTCAGTATCACGTGATGAGTCAGCATCATGAGACATGGGGCATTGCCTACTTGGTCTATAGCAAGCTAGTATAAAGAGGTTCAGTTGACTTCCCCATGCTGGCTTCTCCCCTGCATGTAATCCCTCCCACGTATACTGATTCCCGGATGTAAGACTGCTTTATGACGACCCAAGACTGCAACTGCTTTACTTAAAATGCAACTTGACTCCTGAGTGCTGCATGTGGGGCATTTGTACGTTCCAACTCAGTTTACTATTGGTTTAACTATAATTTGAATCATGCGGTGGCAAGAAGACCCCTTGGGGCAGTCAGATGACTGTTCTGGAGCTTTTCTAAAAGGAAACTTCTTTTATAAAAGGACAGAGGGCAGTGCTGGAGTCCTTGGACTGGCTCATAAAGGGACCCTCTGGACCGTGGGTTTTAAACTGGGCCCATGATCTGAAGAGAGTCATGAGAGCCAGTGTGGTGTAATGGTTGGAGTGTTGAACTAGGAGATAGGAGACCAGGGTTCAAATCCCCACTTGGCCTTGAAACTCACTGGGTGACCTTGGGCCAGTCACTGCCTTTCAGCCTAGCCTTCCTGGCAAGGTGGCTGCAGGGATTAACTGAGGAATCATGTATGCCTTGGTGGGGTTCTAAATGAAATAAATAATGAAACAGAATAAATATCTGCCTGGACTGAATCACGTGAGTCCACTTTTGAATCCAGGTTCTGTCGAGTCCATCCCTAGCTGTGGGTATTGGCATCCAACTCTGCTATTTGCCTCCTGGCAGCATATGAGTTCTTTATACATGCACTTCTCTTTTTCCACCACCTGCCCTCTGAAAGTCAGCGGATCTCAGGCAAATGTGGGAGTGGCTCTGCTATCCACTAAATTGTTAGTAGTTGTTCAGTAGACCTGACTACAAGCAGGGTAGAGACAAATCTAAACAGAGGCTTGGTTAGTCAAAGGCTTGCAGGCTGGCTTAGTTTATTACCGTGTTGGGGTTGATCCCAAACTTGCCCTCCCCATCTCCCAGGCTGTACTCGATCTGGGCAAAGCGTCCCGAATCGGCATCTGTGGCACGGACCCTCAGAATGACAGTGCCTAGTGGGACATCCTCAAAGACAGGTTTCTGTAATAAACACAAGAGAAAATGATGATGTCAGACATTTTGACTGGTATCGGATCCAATTCTAAAGGGGTATCGGACCCAATGCATGCCACAAACTGAGTGGTGGAGCTGCCTGTCTATCACCGATGACAAAGCCTAATCTCTACAACAAATAATCAGCTTTAGGATGTGTTGATGGCAATTAGGTTACACTCTTGGAAAAAACATAAAACTGATTCACAGAAGATAGGTCTATTAATGGCTATTAGCCGATAAGGTTAAACAGAGTGTTCCTTTTCAAAAAGGCAGTAGGACTCTGAGGACCTGGTGGAGCAGGCAGTCAACAAGGAAATGCTTCGCCATCATGTCCTTGCTAGTGAACTTCTCAGAGATATTTGTCTGGTCAGAGGTAGATCTCAGACTGGATGGATAGAACATAAGCCCCATCTAACCTTGCACCCACCTCAATCCCCACAATATATTGTGAACCAGGGGCCACCAACCTTTTCACACTTGTGAGCTTCTTTGGCTTCAATCTCTTCCTAAATTATATGCAGTTATATGGTTAATTTTAATGTGATTCTTATCACAGAATCTCACACCACAGGTGGTATGCTGTCCTGAATGTTACGCTCCATAGAGCTGTTTCAGACACTATTTCATAGTAGAGGAAATTGTTTCATCTGATCCTGCTTCCCAAGTCCCCGTCCCCCACCTAGACATCATGTTTCAATTCACCTGGTAGGATGGCTGGCTGAAGATGGGGTTGTTGTCATTGATATCCACAATTTCTAGGTGCACTGGTATCTCGGCTGATCTCCGGGGAGATCCGTTGTCGGAGGCCCGGACAGTGAAGTTCAGCCATTGAACTTCTTCATAGTCCACTGTCCTGTTGGAAATTACTTTTCCTGAAAGAGAAGATTATGACTGCCATCTTGACTGATGCTAATTTTTCTCCCACCTCTCTGCAGACTTCTAATAGACCATTCCGAATGGGCATTAAAAATAAAATAAAAACGACATGCCCGCAGACGGCTGGTTCTACTATTGGAATGGCAGACAGTTAAGAGTCTCTTGCAGCCCTTGGGACAAATTTCAAGATGCTTATCCAAAAACATATGTCCAGGGCCATCGCTAAAGAAAAACTTAAGGGTCTGGTGGTCATTTCATGCTAGGAATGAAGCACCACTTGCCTGGAGGCAAACAATGCTTTTGATAAACATTATTTATTTTATTATCTACTACTTAATTACAACTGTCTCTAAGTAGGATACAACAGAAATAAAAATTGGTTAAAGCTGTAAAATCAGAATTCAGTTAAAATGCTTGCTGGAATAAGCAAGTACAATTGTACCTTGGTTCTTGAACGGAATCCGTTCCGGAAGTCCGTTTGACTTCCAAAACATTCGGAAACCAAAGCATGGCTTCTGATTGGCTGCAGGAAGCTCCTGCAGCCAATAGGAAGCTGTGGAAGCCCTATCAGACATTCGGGTTCCAAAGAATCTTCACAAACTGGAACACTCACTTTCGAGTTTGTGGCATTCGGGAGCCAAAACGCCCGACTACCAAGGCGTTTGGGATCCAAGGTACAACTGTATTTCATGGGTACTGGAAATGCAACATCAAGGGGGCCTGTCTGACCTCCACTAGGGGGCCCAGAACAATGAACTCCAACCTCCTGTTGGGTACAAGCCATGCATGTGAACCAAAGGGGACCACAAATATTGATTCTGCGGAGAGCTTGCTGAACCTCTGGTGTCCATTGATTCTTGCATTACAAGCAAAGAACATGCAAGCACAGTCTTTGAGAGATCCCAGACTGGCTGTTTACAACACAGAACAATTTACTGAACACTCCTCCAGATAGTGCCATATAGAAGTTATACGACACTGCCAGCTAACGGTTTCTTACTGGACTTTTTTTGCAGTTAGAAAAGTGATGGGATCATTGCACTAGAAAGTGAAGGATATCAACAAAATTTTGTGCCAATAACTAGCCCACCTGAAAGCACCTTTTGTACTGCCCATCTCCCAAAAACGTTAGGTCCAAAAGCCTAAATTTAGTTTGTAATCTCCTTGGGGGCAAGGACACATTTGTTGGGTTTTTTGTTTTTGTTTTTGGCTTATGTAACACTGTAAAGCACCATGTACAGTGATGGCGCTGTGCTAAATAGGTCTTCATAATTAAACAATTTCTACAAATGACGAAGGAAACGAATGGTGCAGAATTCTTGAACATATAAGAGGTATGTTTAGAACTTGGCCAAATGAACTATCGAGGTCAGCCCTAACACAGACCTGAGTGAAGTAGAAAAGGTTTCATACGAACTTTTTTTTCATAAGACTGCCCAAACAATGAACATTCCTGTGCCAATGGAAAAGCAATGGGAAATAAAATGGTACATTTTCCCTCCCCCATACGGAGAACCTTCCTTAGGGCTCCCTTAGGGATTTCCTGGAAAGAATGGGGGAGGGGGGGTCCCATGTGTCCCACCTACCTGCTGAGCTGTCTTCCAGCTGGACATATCCCTCAGGTGAAAGGTCGAGTAGCTCATAAGTGATCTGACCATTAGCACCTTTGTCTGGATCTACAGCTGACACGGATATCAAGGTGGTCCCTGGAGTGGCCCCTTCCAGGATCCTTTCCTTGAAAAACAGTGCCCCAAAAGGGCGGAAGCGAGGAGTGTTATCATTGACATCCAATATGTTTACTGTCAGCTTTGCTGTGAGAGGCAGAGAGGGGAGGGGAGAACAGGAAAGAGTAAGGATAAAACACCTGAAGGTTTACCAGACTGAAACCCTCTCCTTTTCTGACCTCAACACCATAGCGTGACTCAGTTTAATGTGAAAATTACAGGAATTGCCGTACCATTTGGCACACTAACTGAGCGGTCCACCACATCGCTGGCATTGTCGTAGACGGAGATGGTGACTTCGTAAGTGGCTACCAGCTCCCTATTTAGAGTGGACTTAACTTTCACAGCACCTGAAAGTAAGAAAAAGAAGGGGGCAAATTCAAACTAAATAGCATACTCAAACCATGGGAGCAAGAGCTTTCACAGGCCAAAGAAGTATGTTCATCTACCAAATGTTTACAAGCTTCTTAGTCTCTTTTCACCTATATTCTCCCTAGTCAGAAAACCCATCTATAAACACACAGCACATCCACATTCCTTTGGTTCAATCCAACCTAATTCTGTACCATACATTATTTAATATTTTTGGGTTTGTTTTTTTACATTTCTTTTGTACTTTTATATTATGAACAAGACTTGTATTTCTTCAACGAACCTGGATACTGAGAGGCAGTGTATTTTGTGAGAACGATGACTCACCCTAAGTTAAATGAGTTCAGATATTGACCAGAATATGCTTTCAGTTCTATGCAGAATGTGTATCAAGGCATACTTACTGAGAAAGGGTTTCCAAATAATCTGAACAAGGCTTCAGTCCTGAACACTAATACTAGGAAGTAGACCCTATTAAACACAAGGGGATTTCCTTCTGACTAAAAATGTACAGGATCACTCTGTTAATCTGGCTCCTGTGACCTGCTAAATCATGATGTGGCCTCAGCACACCTTTCAGGTCTGTCTCCTTTCTGTGACATTCATGGTCTGGTCTACCTTAGCATAGCAAACTTATATGGAGCCACAGCACTGCGTTCATGAGGCTGCATGAGGAATGGATAAAATGCTGGCCTTGTGCAGAGAGAATTTAATCTATGATGCCCTTTGGGTGACTATGAGTAAAACACTATCTCTTAGACCAGGCATAGTCAAACTCGGCCCTCCAGATGTTTTGGGACTACAACTCCCATCATCCCTAGCTAACAGGACCAGTGGTCAGGGATGATGGGAATTGTAGTCTCAAAACATCTGGAGGGCCGAGTTTGCCTATGCCTGTCTTAGACTACCCCCTTCTTTGCAAGATTGCTGTTTGTATAAAATGAGATAGTAAGATTCATACAAGTCTCCCTCAGCTCCTTCAAAAGTTTGATAAGAAAAGTGATAAAAGAAATTGCAAGCTGACCACTGTGGGCCTTAAGGGTCAGAACACCAAATTTGTGTCACACTGCATTCAGGACTCCTTGCAACCCTGCCCTATCCACCAAAGAACAGGATGGAAGTTCACTTACCCTAAAAAATCCTTGCCCCTCCCACTCCCTAGCAGCTAGGTGCTTCCGAGGAGCTTTCAGCATTCAGTCTGTGAAGGCTGTGACACAATGCATGGAAGGCACGTTTTGGCTGCTCTTTGCCAGCAAGACACAAACCGGCACTGAACCAGGGATGGTGAGGATGAGAATGGAGGAGGTGTTGACTGAGATGGAAAGAAGACACTGAGCACACGCATAGAAACAGAAAAACCAAACCTGCAGGTCTGAGAGCCGTAAGGGAAATAAGAAGATTATAGTTAGTTATAGTTGAAGTGAAGCAAGTAGCCATTCAAAAGTGTACAAAGAAAGCAAGGGGAGAGTCAGAAAGGGCAAGGCAGACATAGAAAAAAAGGGGGAAGAGCACAACGTGAAAAGGAAAGAGAAGCAGAGGTGGGAAGAAAGTAGAAAAGGTGGGAGAGAATCTTCCTCACTGTATTCTGCTCTTAGATTAATGGCTGCTGTGGCCAGGAGAGTCTTGCCCAGTTTGGGCAGTTGTGTCCACTGCACCCCTTCCTAGAAAAGGCGGATCTGGCTACAGACACAGTGATACATACCTCGGTCACCTTCCAATTTAGATTACTGTAATGCACTCTCTGTGGAGGAATCCTTGAAAAGTGTTCAGACACTGTAGCTGGTGCAAAACAGCCCAACCACTTGTGGTACACACCTTTTTAGACCTTTTAGATTCATTTCTGGGCTGAATTCAAGGTCCTGGTGCTCACACAAATAACTAAACAAATTGTTGACTTTAGGAACTCTACAATATACAGAAGGTCTGACAAAGCGACATTTGATAAAACTGTTACTATAAATGATGTTTTGGGCCGATAATGTTTCTTTTCAATGTTAAAATGGTATAGAGTATTCATTTTTCCTGCCTTCTGTTGCTTTTGGCCATTTTCCTTAGAAACTGTGTTACACTCCCATGTTTGGAGCAGTATTTCAGCCTCCCAACTCTTGTACCTGTTCTAAAATCCACTGCAAACGCTCCCTGCTGGTCAGGCACAAGAGCATCATTATCATCTTTGGCAAGGATTTCAATGATGTAGTATTCCAGCCGGGGATTGAGGTCTCTGTCTCTTGCAGTCATCTCAGCAACAACCGTGCCTATTTCAGCCGATTCAGGGACACTGACGGTCTGGATGGGGTTGATGAACTCTGGCTGAGAGTCATTGATGTCGTCAATGAGGATGCTCACAGTGGCGGTGCCAGAGAGAGGCGGTGTCCCTCGATCCACAGCAATCACCGTCAGCCGGTAATTGTCCTTCTCTTCTCTGTCTATGCTGATGTTGGCCACACTGATCACCCCTGTGTTGGTGTTGATCACAAACCTATCTTGAGCTCCACTTTCGATCCGATAGCTCAGCTGCTGGTTGAGGCCACTATCCATGTCAGTTGCCATTACCTGGAGAACAGAAAAACCTAGGGGGGACACCCAGACTGTGAGAGCTTTTCAGTTACCTGAATCCTTAGAACACAAGAGCTGTCATCTAGGATCAGTCCCACAAACTGTTGTCTCCAGCAGTCTTCCCCTGCTGAAGCCTGCTATAAAGAAAGCTTAAGAAAGCTCATTAAGATATAGACGTGTGACGATACTGTGATATGAAATACCTCCTTCCTACAAGGAGCTAAATGAATTCCATCAGACTGTAGAATCCCCGCTTGTGGAATGCTCTCCCCAGGGAAGCTCACCTGGCGCCTTTCTTATATATCTTGAGGTGCCAGGCAAAAATATAAGCCTTTGGCTAATTAAACAATTAAGCTGTGTGCGTGCGTGTGTGTAGAGGTGGTGGTATTTTTGTTTGTTTGTTACTATGGCGTGTATTCTTGTGTTTTTATATTGTAATCTGCCCTGTGATGAAGGACAGTATAGCAAAATAAAATAATAATAATAATAACGGGCTGCATAAAGGACAATATGGTTGTTCATGGTGAACTGAAGGTAGGCCATATAGGTGACCTGAACAAGATGTGAACTATCATTAAAAAGCATTAAAGAGTGATGAACACTTTGTACATTCCTTGATGGGCAAAACTATGTAGTGACTGCCAGCTAAACACATATACACAAAAAACAAATAATTGTCTCTTCCTTATTTGCTAACTTATGGGAACAGAGCAAAAAAAGAAAAAGAAAAAGGTGATCCTTTGTTAACTGGAATTTTGCTCAAGTGGTCTGTCTGTGTCCAGAATACAAGTGTGTTTATCAGCATGGTAAGAAAAACATAATCAGCCAGATCCAGACTTCACACTGATTTCACTGGACCTACTCTAAGCACGACTAAATGGGGATCCAACCCAATATCCATATTGCCCATAAATGGCCAGAGAGTGGTGTAGAATATTGCAAATTTATCTCTTGATTTCCTGGATTGCATACTTCATTTTCAATTATCACTGTATGGTTGTTGTTTTTTAAGAAATCCCAGTACCTATCCTCATCTCAGTCTCACTAGATTATTTGTACTTTGCCTTCATTCTGACCTGGAGGGCTGTTTTCCAGCAGGTGAGCAGTCAACAGGGCCGGGTGAAAAGTTGGCCTATTGTCATTATCATCCAGAATGGTCACAGTGAGCCTAGCGGTGCTGTTCAGCTTTCCAATATCCATTGCAACCAGCAGAAATTCCAAGACCGGATTCAGGAAGGCTTCTCTGTCTATCACTTGGCCTGGCCTCACCAAAACAACCCCTGTGAATTATGAATAAAGATTCCATTAGGAAAGATAGGAACCAACTATAGGCACGGGCAGCCAAAGTTCTACCAGTCATGCTCCACAGAGTGCAAATCTCATTTTGCCAAAATAAAATTTGCAGCAAACTCTACAATTCTACGATTCTATGAAATTGGCGTACCAGCACTTGGAAGTCGTAAAAAATGGCAAAGGAAAAGGGAAGTCTGGAGAGCTCCTTACTTGGAGACCATATCGTGTCACCTCCCAACAATTTCCCCCAGTGAAGCCCATTACCCACACCACCATGTGACACCTACGGACTACATGTAGAGCTTGCCACCAAAATGGTGTGTTGGTAGGGTAGCAGACTGTTTTATCAAAAGGTTCTGCCTACTGTTGTGCAGAACTCAAGTACAAAAGTAGGCCATGGTATAAAAGAATGGGCCCTCCAGTTTGGCCTGCCGTTTACTCACCCATTGTTTGGGTAAACAAAAGCTGACACACCACTGATGAGTTTGTTTATGCAAGTCTTTTCAATAGCTCGCCCCCAACGATAAGCCAAACAGACGAGTTGCAAGGCTGTACCCGCTTCACATTGCAGGTGAGGTGTAACATGGAATGCTCCTCACAGAAAATACTTCCTACACACAAAAACCCAGATCTTCTCCATATGCTTTAAAAAAGCCCAGGGTTCATTTCTGGCCTGCTCTCCTATTGGTCAGGGCAAATATTCCATTACCTCCTCACCCCAGACCAGGGTATTGCACTAGATAGGCTGCCTGCCCGCTAAGCGGGTATGTCTTTCTTACCTGTTCTGTTGTTGATGCTGAAAAGGCCTGTTGCTGCCCCAAGGAGCTGGTACGTCACCACAGCATTGATGCCCTGGTCGTTGTCCAAAGCTAGAATGGGCCCATTAAGGACTGTGATGCGAGTTCCTGAATTGAACATGGGAGGCCATTCAATCAGAGAGATAACATCAATAGACTGCCTCCTTTCCCTCCCCCCCCCCCCAATGATTAACAGTGAATAATGAATGGGTGAAACAGGGTGAGGTCCTATGAAGCATGAGACAAAAAAGAAGTGCCTGGTGAGGCCTTGGCAGACTGAATCAAGAAGCCCCCTTGGAGACGCCTTACAGCCCTGCTAAAACAAAACAAAACACACACACACAATTCATCAGGAGTATTGAAGTGAAAAGGACATTTAGTGGGAGTTTTGCCTTCTCTTGTTTCTGAACTCACATACTATCAGGGAGTGTGGCAGGCAAAGACATTGGTTTATTGAAGTATAAATATTTTGGCAGAAACCTAAAAGTACTTAAAGTTCAAATAAATGGTCTGGAGAATCAGGAATGATCTTCCAAGCCTTCTCCAACCCATGGTCTGGAAGATAAGAAATACGAATACAGCCAATGTCTTCTGGGGAAAACTTGCTAACATGAATTCTGATATGTACACTTCTTTGACCTCAGCAAATGGGACCACACTAATTCACAGTCAGTTTCTTATATGCTATTATTATTTAAGAAAGGGAGTTAGAGAAGGTCTTAAAACTTATTCATAAGCTTGTTCATAAAAATCCTAAACTACTGGTTTCAAGAAACAAATAAAAGTATTTTGCCATTTCACAACAGAGAAAAGAGCTATGGGTATTTTAGTAGCCACAGAAAACGGATAGCATCTGTATAAAACAAAAGTGATAATAGTAGAAAGCATCCAACTGTTTAAACAAATTCTGTCATTTCCAACAAATCCACTTTTACCAGGTTTAATTTGATTTACGTTTTCCAGCATTTCTCAAAAACAGGTCCCCAACTTTATTAAGCACATCTTCTGACACAACGGCTGCTCTAGGTTCTTGGCAACTAATGCAAAACAATTTCTTTGACCTCCACTATATGTGACATATTGAGAGTCCTAAGTCTGCTACCTGCTTTTTCCAGGTCAAGGATGGTTCTGCTCATTTACATCAGATGAATTTTTCCTCACTTGATTTGCATCTGGGTGGGGGTTTTTTTGGGGGGGGGAACAGTTCCTCTATCTCTGAAAAAGTGGTTGGAGAAGATTGTAAAGAGGCAAGTGTATGCCAAGTGATGTTGTGGAAGAACAGATAACAGCGTTCAGAAACTGAGATGTCCTAAGCAGCTTTTCCTTCTTACGTCACCACATTATTTGTGACAACAGTTTTAACATAATATTGTTCGAAAGTAAAAAATAAAATATAATCCCATTAACAACAGAAGACCTGGGCTGAACAAAGGGACCACCAGCAAGCTGTGAGATTCGAATATGTTAAGAGGAAACACATACCTGGGGGGGAGTTCTCCAGGATCTCAGCCTGGTAGGAACTCTGAGTGAAGAGGGGGTGGTTATCATTTTCATCTGCTACTGAAATCACCAGCAAGTCAAAATCCTAAAGTGGTGTGAACGAAAAGGACAAAATGACTACAAAAGAAGCTGCAGTTTCCTTTAGCAGGGGCTCCTTCTCGCAATCATCATGACTGCTAAAGAATACAGACTGGTCTCTTCAGGGGTTTTAAGGTTTTGTTTAGATTTACAGGCTGCTCAGGAGCTTCACTGTGCTTTATTGACTTAAGCCTGAATCCTAGAGGCCAATTCAAACAGGTAGGTCATATACAATGCTCGCAAAGGGGTTCAGGCTTGGACATTTGCCTCTCTTTAGGTATGTGCTGTTTGAACCTGATGCTGTTTGAACCTGATGCACATGTGGTAGTATTACAAGGGTGCTTTTTCCGTTTAAGCCAGTACCCAAAGAGAACGTGGAGCCAGTGCAGACATTCAACAGTGGCGTAATAGACCCTCTACATATATTTCTGGAGATAATGGCTAGATCTACCATGTTATACCAAGTTTAGTATGCTTTGCTTCTGAGTTAACATTGAAGAGGCCCCTGGAGACTCAGAAAATACCCCTTTTGTGTTATTTATTAGGCCTATCTATAGAACAGCATGCAGGGACACGGGTGGTGCTGTGGGTTAAACTACTGAGCCTAGGGCTTGCCGATCAGAAGGTGGCGGTTCGAATCCCCGCGACGGGGTGAGGTCCCATTGCTCGGTCCCTGCTCCTGCCAACCTAGCAGTTCGAAAGCACGTCAAAGTGGAAGTAGATAAATAGGTACCACTCCGGCGGGAAGGTAAACGGCATTTCCGTGTGCTGCTCTGGTTCGCCAGAAGCAGCTTAGTCATTGCTGGCCACATGACCCGGAAGCTGTACGCCGGCTCCCTCGGCCAATAAAGCGAGATGAGCGCCGCAACCCCAGAGTCGGCCATGACTGGACCTAATGGTCAGGGTTCCCTTTACCTTTACCTATAGAACAGCATTGTCTCAATTATATAATGTGCAAGCAGATGAGATCAAAACATTCTGTGAGGTACCTTCACATTATTTTTTTTAGGGGGCTGAGGGGATGAGTGGCAACAGAACATTTGAATGAAGAGCTGTAGAGCTTTTGAAATATTCTAACCTGGGCTGTGAAAACCTTGGTCTGGGTTCTGTGTCTGAGAAGAGAAACTGATGAAGCAAAGTTTCAGGCTTGAGTCTTGTGCCTTGGATTGTTAGCTAGAGCAGCGTTACATGAAATGCTCTCAGTAAACCCAGTGCCAAAGTCAGAAAACTGTGAATAATTACCCGCCTTGCGTTGCGTGCATTTTCTGGGTTGTCCTTCACTGTCACCGTCAAGCTGTACTTGGACACCCGCTCCCTATCCAGCGGGCGGTTTATGTAAACGATGCCAGTCTGATGAAGAGACAGGAAAGGGAAAAAAGGGGAAGGAGAGGGGGAATAAATGGAACTGCATTGTTTTGTTTGCGTCTAACTCTGTCAAATGCCAGTGATGGGGAAACATTAAGCAGGGAGCACCAGCACCTATGATTCTGTGCTTACTGCTCAGGCAAGTGAGAATAGGTTATGTCCATTCTAACCAGGGTGAAAAAAGAGATTCCATTTTACCAGGTGAATCTGTTATGGAAACTCCTCTTCTTAGGAACACGGGAGTCAGGAAATGAAAAGAAGAAAAGATTATACCCTGAAATCTGGGCCTGAAGATGACTAGTTAAAGCTACTGAGAGGTAGCTTTGCTAAAATGCTTTTCTAAAATGCTGCATGTGAATACACAGGGCTGGACTGATATAATTTTTTTAAAAAAGAGGTTAATGTTACTATCAAGAGGTGCTTGCTGTTGTTTTCAGGTAGGGGTTTGTTATTTGAATCTCTTCTCAGCCCAACCACCAGCATACTATGAAATTAGTAGGAAGGGCTGGAAGGAAGGAGGCCTTTGCGCAGTCAGAATTGGGCTATAATTTGAGGATCTGTTCAGCAGCAACGAAGGAAAAGAAGTGAAACCAACGATTTCAAAACTGCCCATTGGTTCTGAGTGCAAATGAGAAGTGCATTTCCAGACCCAATGACCTCTTCAGACCCATGCAACTTAAAAAAGGAAAAGAAAAGATGTAGGCCCTCAGCAATTTGCAGAATAGAGCTCAGGTATCTAAAGCTAGGTGGAAAGATGGCAATGAGTGCATTCTAATTAAAGGACACTTCTGAAATTCAAATCAGCATGAAGTGTGAAGTCACACTTTTCTTTTAATGCAGGCTGTAGACCTGGAGCAGCAGAGCTGAAAGAAAACACATGCCAGCCTCTTAAGACCACTGGAAGCCTTCACCCCGTTGCCTCCCAGTGGCAAACGCCATGCTGCAAGTTATATACTTTCTTTGCACTGTGGTCTCCAGACATTTCCCAGATGTTGAAGCAAATAAAAGGAGAGAGTGGAACTATGTGCACCATCCATATATGTTGCTAACACCTGCAAGTCTTCCCTGAGCCTTTGGGTGGGATTAAAGTCCAAATAATCAAATAAACAAAGCCCAAAGAGATGTGATGTGCCCATCTCTAAGCTCAGCCTGGTATACCAGCTGCACTTTATCGTGGAGACTGCAGGCTTGGACAGGTGAGATATGCCTTAGTGACCTCATGTCTGGATTACTGCCATGTGCTCTGCCTAGGACTGCCTTTGAAGAGCACTGGGAAACCACAACTGGTCCCAGATTCTGCAACCAGGCTCTTAACAGGGGCCACATAAAGGCAGCATTTATATCCTTATTGAGACAGCTAAGCTGGTTTCCAGTTAAGTTTCCCAGGCCCAGTACTAAGTGCTGCTGAGGCCCAATAAAGGGCCTCTTTATGGGTTGGAACCAGGATATCTGAAGGACTACCTTCCACACATAAATAATCCTGCTTACTGAGATCTTCATGGGAGGCTGTGTATCACAACGTTAAAAAAAGAGAGACTTACGGTGCCATTGATGTAGAAAGCATTGTCAATATTCCCTGCTGTGATGCTGAAGGTTAAAAGAGCATTCCTGCCACTGTCAGCATCACTGGCAAGGATGCGGGTGACGAAGCTGGAGATGGGTGCATTTTCACTGAGAGTGAGATTCATCGGTAGGTTGAGGAGGACGGGGTCGTTGTCGTTTATGTCCAGAACACGCACTCCCACCAAGACCTAAACCAAAAAGAAAGGAGGCAGATGAGGAGAGGGGCAAACAGGCCTGAGACTATTAATACAAAGAAGAATTGTCCATATGGTTCTTCCATGGCAATCTAGGTGTTTCCCCCATATGGCTGAATAGAGGCAATACCTCCTTAGGTTTTTCATTAATCAGGTACAGTTCTGTTTCCTCACCCCTGCACAATTCACCTCTCCCTCATGGAGGATTCAGAACCTCATCTTTGCAGTGTGGCCCCTGGACCTCAAACACTTACGGTGGAGCTGAGAGGAGGCACCCCTCTGTCCTTGGCAGCAATGGTGAGGTTATAGAAAGCAATGTTTTCTCGGTCAAGCTCAGCATCCTTCCGCACGCGTAGCTCCCCTTCCACAGGAGAGATCACAAATTCTCCTGCAAGACAGATAGACACAAGGATGCTTAAGGGGCACAGGAGAAACAAGCAGGGCCGGTTTGCCAGCCTAGAGCACCATGGAAGACTGCACTCGAGAGCACTGCATGCTCTCACAACCTCCTTTTCCGGGGGGAAACGTGTTAATGGAGATGGTCAAGAAGGTGCATTGAGAACAGATCAAGGAAGTCCGCCTAATGCACTTCTGCAGATACTAGTCTGAGAGGGGACTGTGTATCTGCTCTTTACCAGGATGTCACCAGGCCAACAAGATCCAGGCAGAAAGAGAGGAACGTTGTTGGTGATCTCCCAGTGTCTATGTTGGTGCTGGGTTCTCCTACAGCACTCCCATGCTAGCAACACATCCTAATGCTCCTCAGGTCTTAGGTGATCAATCTGATGTCAAACGATTGATTGATTGATTGAGGTGAAATGATCAATCTGATGACCAGAGAGAAGACAACTGACATCCTTATCAAGATGCCGCACTGGGGAGATAAGTTTAAATTCACCTCCCACCTCACTGTCTACTTTATTTGTTTATTTATTTAGCCACACATCCTTCCAATGGTGGGGCGTTGCAGGGAAAAATTCCTTGGGGGGCTGTCTCCTGGGCCAGGGCTTAGCCACATCAGGTAAATTAAGTTTTGTCTTAAAGGTAAAGGTAAAGGGACCCCTGACTGTTGGGTCCAGTTGCGGACGAATCTGGGGTTGCGGCGCTCATCTCGCTTTACTGGCTGAGGGAGCTGGCGTACAGTCATGTGGCCAGCATGACTAAGCCACTTCTGGCGAACCAGAGCAGTGCATGGAAATGCCATTTACCTTCCCACCGGAGCGGTACCTATTTATCTACTTGCACTTTGTGCTTTAGAACTGCTAGGTTGGCAGGAGCTGGGACTGAGCAACGGGAGCTCACCCCGTTGCAGGGATTCGAACCGCCAACCTTCTGATCGGCAAGCCCTAGGCTCTGTGGTTTAACCCACAGCGTCACCCGCAAGTTTTGTCTTGAAGATTGTTTAATACACTGGTATGTATTACTATGAAAATGAAATACTGAACTCTATGCTACTTAAATCTGAGCAGTGGTAGAAAGTATACTCTCTCTCCTTGCACCCTGCACTCACGCCTGTATGCAACAAGCCACAATCTGTATAGGACCGTAGCCTCAGTCTCTCATTAGAATATAAGTACTGCCTTGATGAATCAGTCCAGTAGAATTTGCCAACCTTTTGGGGCTTATGGGGGACATTTGCCAGCAGGAGAAACTGTTGTGGACACCACACACCACAAAATCATGCCCACACTGCAACCACATTCACTCTCCAATGAACAAACTGCATTCATTCAATTAGGCTTGAAAAACGTGTTGTAACTGTTGTCAATCCTAATGGTGGTGTGGGCAGAGGTGATTTTCCTGGAGAGTCAGCTACAACCTCCAGGAACAGCACACAGACTCCAAGTAGGAGCCATTTATTGGCTAGAAGTGTGATTTCAGTGGGGGTAGGGATCTGGAGATGAGAGCCTAGGGATACCAGGAAAGACCTCTGTGGGGGCATGCCTGCCTGCAGGTGCCACGTTGGCAACCCATGATTTTGTCCATAATTTTGTTTTCACCAACAGCTAGCTTCTGGCAGTTATGAGCAAAGCAAGGAGGTCGTTCTCTATTTAATTCCAGCACCTGATATTCAGAAGTATACTACCTTCTGGCACAGAGGTTTCATTTAGCTAATTTGCTAACAGCTGTTGATAAGACAATGAATTTATCTAATCCTTTCGAAAGTCACACATTCATTCTTTTGTCTTTCCTGGCCTATGATCAAACCACTTTGCTGTCTACTCAGAGTCCCACCACTAAATGAGAGAGAGACAAATGTCTCTTTATCTGATGATTTCTTCACACCATTCATCAATTCCAAAATGCCGATCACGCTCCCAGCCACTTTCTTTTCCCCTCCTAAACTAAAAAGTCACAAAATGCTGCTTTTCTTCCACACAACACTCTGGAGCCAAATCCAATAGGCCTCTGTGCTCTGGCAGTGAGTGCATGTGGCTGACAGAGTCTGCTTGTTTCTGCATTTGACCAAACAAGAACTGAAAATGAAAGCAGTCTTGAGCATCGTTTGTTTAGATGAAGTCCAAGCCAGCTTTCTCACAATTATTTCCTTTGCCTTGGCCTTTTTATTCTTACTATTCAAAGAATACTCTGAATGGCTTTGCTGTCAAAATATGCACTTACCATAATAGAGAGGCTACAAATATTTCATCTGGTATTCTTAAAAAAATAATAATAATTAAGCCCTATTTGCACATAAATAGAAAGTCTGGGCTTATTTCTGCCAGAGACTTGTCTTTGGGCCAGACAAAATGAAATGTGAGAAATCCATCATCAGATATATTAAATTTTCCCCTTTGGGAAGGGAACAAAAAGCAGCCACACAGGGGGAGCGGATTGAATTGGGACTATAGCCCTGAGGAAGGGGGTGGGGCTTAACCCTTTCTCTGCACTATTTCCCCCAATCTAAATCTTTCCCAACTGCTTTTTGCCTTGCTTGGAGAAAACATATCACCTCCTGGCAAGTAGAAGGGGACAAAATGAAGGCAGTGAGAGACTTCACTTTCTTGGCTCCATGCTCACTGCAGATGGTGACAGCAGTCATGAAATTAAAAGACGCCTGCTTCTTGGGAGAAAAGCAATGACAAACCTAGACACCATCTTAAAAAGCAGAGACATCACCTTGCCAACAAAGGTCCGTATAGTTAAAGCTATGGTTTTCCCAGTAGTGATGTATGGAAGTGAGAGCTGGACCATAAAGAAGACTGATCGCCGAAGAATTGATGCTTTTGAATTATGGTGCTGGAGGAGACTCTTGAGAGTCCCATGGACTGCAAGAAGATCAAACTTATCCATTCTGAAGGAAATCAGCCCTGTGTGCTCACTGGAAGGACAGATCGTGAAGCTGAGGCTCCAATACTTTGGCCACCTCATGAGAAGAGAAGACTCCCTGGAAAAGACCCTGATGTTGGGAAAGATGGAGGACAGAAGGAGAAGGGGACGACAGAGGACGAGATGGTTGGACAGTGTTCTCGAAGCTACCAACATGAATTTGACGAAACTCCGGGAGGCAGCGGAAGACAGGAGTGCCTGGCGTGCTCTGGTCCATGGGGTCACGAAGAGTCGGACACGACTAAACGACTAAACAACAACAAATCCTGTTTTCCCTATGGAGGAAAACATGGGTCGAGGAAGCATCCAGAGCAGAAAAATGGCATGGATGGGAAGGGTTAATGCCCCTCTCCTCCCCGCCCCCTCCAGCAGCCCTGCAGTTCTGGTCCAATAAAAATCAGGAGATCTGCTCACAGCCTAGTCTTCCATTTAGAAGACCCACAATCAATATGACGTCCCTTAATGTATTTCTATTTCCTCTTGGTTTGAATATATCCGTGTGGAGCTTACTGTCTATTTGTTTGGTTTTAAGTTGCCTTGGATCGCCCTGGCCAAGATAAAGTGGCTGACAAATTGAATAAATGAAAATGAAACAAATAATCTTAGCTGAGTGTTCACACTTGTAAGCACAATTTGCATTTGGCTATCGTACACCTAGTTAGGGAACTTCCCTCCCAATCAAGATGTTTTATAGATGGTACTGTACTTAACAACTACCAAAATAGCTAAAATGTATAAGACAAAAACAAATCTGTGCTGGAGATGTGGTAAAACAGAGGGGACACTTACACATGTTTGGTGGACCTGTGAAAAAATCAAAAGCTTCTGGAACACAGTATATGACGAGCTTAAAAAAAATGTTTAAGTATAACTTTATGAAAAACACAGAAGCTTTTCTACTAAGGATAATGGACACAGGTATAGCAAGAGAAGATCAGAAAATATTCCTCTATGCCACAGGAGCGGCAAGGATCTTAATTGCTAAAAACTGGAAAAAAGAAACTGTGCCAACAAAAAAGGAATGGCAAGACCAACTGTTAGAGTATATTGAACTGGCTAGATTAACAGAGGCAATTAGAGATCACACTAGACAAGAGTTTCAAAAAGCATGGGGGAAATGCAGAGAATACTTTAAAAAACAGTGCCCTAAAATACATACCTGGACTTGTTTCGATTAATGTCTGCAGGAGACTTTGTGGATATTTAAGTTATAATCAGAAAAATCTTAATAATTCTTCATAAAGGAAACTGTTTATAAGAAGTAAATAAGGAGGCCAGATACAGGATAAAGGAAGTCTTTTATTTGGTTGTTTGTATTGTTGTATGCTATGCTCACTGCATGTTTTGTTCACGTTTAATGAGGGTGGATTTGTGTACAGTGCTGCCTCGCAAGACAAAAACAATCCGTTCTGTGATTCTCTTCGTCTAGCGGTTTTTTCGTCTTGCGAAGCAAGCCCATTGAAGGATTAGCGGATTAGCGCTATTAGTGGCTTATCTGCTGATTGGATCAGCTGATAAGCGGCTTAGAAAAAGGGGGGGGTAGGAAAAAAACCCAGCAGGAACTTGCAATACATTGTCGTCTTGCGAAGCAAGCCCATAGGAAATTCGTTTTGCAAAGCACCTCCAAAACGGAAAACACTTTCGTCTAGCGAGTTTTCCGTCTTGCGAGGCATTCATCTTGTGGGGCACCACTGTATTGGGGGTGTGTGTTGTGTTATGTTGTAAATAAAAATCCAGTAAAATTAAGTTGCCTTGGGTCGCCCTGGCCAAGATAAAGCGGTTGACAAATTGAATAAATGGAAATGAAACAATAATCTTAGCTGAGCGTTCACACTTGTAAGCACAATTTGCATTTGGCTATCGTACTACCTAGTTAGGGAACTTCCCTCCTCTCCTCGGGCCTACTAATGTCCCAGTGTTGCAAAACCTTTCTGCTTTTAGCTTTCTTGCTAGGGGCCATGAATAAACCAGTTGAGAACTGAAGACGATTAATTAAAATCCAGCTGAATTGTATTATGTTCTAATGGGACTTTTTATTCTTTTTGTTATTGGCACACAAAATTAAACATGTTTTTTTTTTTCTTTCAGCAAGAGGCCCACAATGCACTAGGAAGCCTGAGGATGTTGGCTAAGACGGATTCTTTCAGAAGACAACCCTTCCTCAAATCCACTCACGGTGATAGTTATGTATTGAAGTTCTCACCCTGGCCACCAGGAGTATTGTGTATGTAGTTTTCACTCAGGTCCACGTCAGTTATTTTAGGCGGGAAAACCTGGGTTGTTGTTGCTACAATGTTGACAGCCGGCTGCCTATAAAAGCAGGCCGGCTGAGCTGTTTGCTGTTCAGTTCTGTGACAGCTTACAAATAAAGAGCTGCTTTGGAAGAATCACTGTGTTGTCTGCTATGTCTACCCACAACTTAACAGTGATGCTTGAAAATCACGGTTCCTTCCCCTAACTTGGAAATAGGTAGATTCTATCCAAGAGTCAATGCTACAGAGACCCTAAAAGTGAATGAAATACATTTCCTGCCCTCTATCAGCATACAGTCGTACCTTGGAAGTCGAACAGAATCCGTTCTGGAAGTCCATTTGACTTCCAAAACATTCAGGAACCAAAGCGTGGAAGCTCCTGCAGCCAATTGGAAACCCTGTCAGATGTTTGACTTCCAAAAGAACGTTTGGAAACCGCAACACTCACTTCCGGGTTTCGATCATTTGGGAGCCGATTTGTTCAGGAACCAAGGTGTTTGAGATCCAAGGTACGACTGTACAAGAATTTGCTGATATGTTGGTTATGTTGACATACAGTGTATTTAATTAGACCTGATTAATAATGAAGTTTTATACGTGTACATTACTCACAAGTGGGCCATACATAAAACAGTGGGGCTTGCTACCAGGTACCAGGTACCTCGGGTTACAGACGTTTCGAGCTGCGCAATTTTGGGTTGCGCACCGCACCGAACCCAGAAGTACCGGAACGGTTACTTCTGGGTTTCGGCGCTTGTGCATGCACAGAAGCCCCAAGTCGTGACTCGCGCGTGCACAGAAGTGCAGGTCGCAGGTTGTGAATGTTGCGGGTTGCGAATGTGCCTCCCACATGGATCACGTTCGCAACCCGAGCATCCACTGTATAGGGCTATAATCCTAAACATTCCTATCTGAGGGTGCCCCCCCCCGGAATGAAGACAGTGGAGCTTGTTTCCAAGTAAATATGCTGCATGAATAAGAGATCTACATCCAGCTTTTAAGCTTAAGAGGTTTCAAGCAGACTTCTGTGACTCTGTAGAGCAGACTGCAAAGCGGTATTCAGTCCCTTCCTAGGCAAGCTTCATAGTCCTTCTAGCACACTTGGTTGCTTTTTTTGGGGGGGGGGTTGTTTGTGGCATGAACTTGCAAAACCTCAAGGATCTTCTAGCCGGGCAAGTACAACAGGTTTGCAATGTTTCCTCTCATGGCGGATGCTGCCTGTAACAGGATTTCCTGATGTAGACACTCGGCTTCTCAGAAAGAGGCCTCTTGAAGGGATAGTTTTGAAATGTCCCATTAACTATCCTAAGGCGATTCTTTCCACACGCCTTTCCTCCCTTTCTCTTCCACGGAGAAGTTTGTGTACTCTGAAATAATCTGCCTCATATTCAGATTGTGTGTATGACACTGCAGAGATTCCAAAGCGTCTCACACAAAGGCTGTCATTGCCCAACTTTATGCAAAATCTGCTTGGTTTGCAGTAAAAACACACCAACACACAGTATTTCTCAAGGAGCTACAGCGTAGATTGTGGCTGTTATACATGACTTCACAAACCAGTGGTGGAATCACATTGCACGGCAGAGTACACAGCAGCGTGTACACAGCCAAGACAGTGCCTGCCCCGAGGTCACACAGTGAGCTTCTTGGGGATTTATTTGAACTCTGGTGTCTCTGTTTTTAGTCTATGGGTTGCTGGTCTTTTGAAAATTGTAAGCGCACTGGCAAGCCAGATAAGCTGTTGTGAACACCACACACAGGCTGCAACAAACACACACACATTCCCCTCTATCCCCCCAGCAATTAGGCTTGGAAGAAAGTGCTTTCACTTTCCCTCCTAAACCTAATGGGAAGAGGGATGTGATATTGCTGGAGGGTGCAACTGAGGAAAGCAAGAATTAACCTTCCCTCCCCAGCTGGAATCTCCTCCTAGCAACAAGGAAGATTAAACTAAGGCTTTTATTGACTTTTTCCAATAGAGTCTGTGGGCAGCAAGGAAGGCCTCTGCAGATGCCAGGTTTGCAACCAGTCTCCCAGCCCAACACTCTGACCACTAAACCACAGTGCTACTGACCACTGTACCAAGGAACCAAATGTGAAAAAGCAGCACTGGAAACGTAAGCTACTCATAACAATGTTATCGTTGCAGTAATTACTATTACTCATCACCAGGGCTGGCCCAAGACATTTCACTGCCTGAGGCAAGGGACAAGATGAAACCTTTCCCCACCACTGTTCTGCATACAGAAACCCACGGAGCTGGAAGTGGGATCTTGCTTCAGTGCTGGCAATGGAGCAACATCCTCCATCTGACCTGAGGGCAGCAGGCTAGCTTAGGAAGTGAAGGGCAAGCTGCATGGCATATATAGCTTGAACCCCCAACACCTCTCCCCTGCTATTTCACCACTCCACCCAGCACCTACTTACGGCCTGCTCAGGCAAAGGCTGCAGTGGTGCATCCCATGAACAGGGCCACACGTGCACATTCAGTGAGTAGCTGCACCTGAGAGCTTGCTCTGTCAGGGACCTTTCTCAGCAGTTTTCGCTGCGATATACTGGGATAATGTGGCTGCTGACTAGGCAACATAGCCAGATCAGTGGCAAAGCAAGAATAATTGCTGCTGGCTCAAGAGAACAGGAAGAGTTGGGGGCCTCAGGGAAAGGGGGGGAGCCAGGGGAGGCCAGAAGGAATGGCTAAGGGTCATCCACTCCTACCCCCTGTAAACCTGAGGCAGCTGCCACCATCTGTCTAAGGGTAGGACCCGCTCATCATTTCCAGAGTGTTTCTGATGCGCAATGTGCTTTGTAATTCCTCCACATAAAACTCTCTGAGATAAGCCACAAGGACACCCACTCTACATATTTTTGTTTCACTGAAGCAGATGGACAGCGACTTGCCTGAGTCTACCCAGTGAATTAGTGGCAGGAATAGAATTAGACCAGAGTTATCCGGGGTTGAAACAGAGAACTCATTCAGTTGGTTCTTTTTAGCTTTTACTTGTGACTTAGACAAGAGGACACTGACCTTATTCCACACATATGGAAACTAAGTCTTAGTAAGAATTGCTATTTGCACAGGGAAGCAGTGGCCCGGGCAGAAACAGAATGCTGACTCCTGAGATGATTTCTGCACACATGCATGATTTAACTGCATTTTCTGGATGGGCTGAGAACTGCAAACTCAAGTGTTCCTGTTCTATTTCTTTCTCCACTTACCAAGGGGATCCCCTGCTATGATGCTGTACTCCACTTGTCCATTGGGTCCCGAGTCTCCATCGTGGGCAAGGAAAGTCCACACCCTTGGACCTGGCTGGCCTTCTGTGATGTCAAAGGGCCCTTCGTAGGAATGTGGGAACGTTGGTTGATTATCATTGATATCGTTCAAATTCACTAACACCTGAAGACAAAAAACACACAGAATAGTTTGCAAACGCAGCCAAAACAATGAGTAAACGCTATAAAGCCTGTTATCGAGTATCTGCAGCCATCTTGTACGCAACTGCCAGTATAGTAGTGCTAGTTTTATTTATTCATTTCACTTATCTCAATTTTCCCCACTGTATTTCTTTATTTGCAGTAACAGACACAAGCATTCTCAATAACCTTCATACAGAAATTAACGGCATCCAATGACATCCATCTCTGACTTAAAAGGATTTTGCACAGAGTGGCAAAAAAAAAAAAGAACATTTGAAACCCAACATTCCAGTCTAATTGCAAAGCTGTGTTTCTTGACAAGTTAAATTTGTGTGAGGATTTGCCAGGTCGAACCCTGATTGGGCCCAGGTCAGATGCAAGCACATCCTGGGAACTCTGTGAAATGGGCTGTTTGGTATTTATTACGCTGCTGCAGCTGTAATCAGTTTATTCTAGGAATCAACCATGGAGAACAAGGTAGGGCTTAATGTGTGCCTGGAATCAGCTGTGGAAACTGTTCTGGAGGGCAGGCTTCATTCTTAAGCACATGATTAAACTTAAGCGATGAAGAATGGGCAATAGAGCCGTTCAACATGGAGTAACCGCACCCATCTCCACACCCTGATTAGAAAGAACGGTGCTTGCAAGTCAGAGGCCGTGTTATCCTGATAAGACGTAATTTTCAGTTGCTTTTATGGCAGTTATAAACTAACCAGTGGATCATGGAAGAACCCACATAGTTGCACAGTCCTGTTATGAAAGCCATTACTAGGCGGTGCACTTAGATTCTAGCCCTCAAGTTTTTTGGAAAATACTTTAAAATATGACTGCAGTTGCAGGAACTCTTCAGTGTGGGCAAGCAATTTCCACTCAAACTCCGAAGCTGCCCTTGTGACTTATTAATCTAGTCTATGCAGAGTCCAAGATAAGCCCTGCCTGTCTACACCCACACTGTGAAGTGGCACAGGGTTGTAGAAGCCTGCAATTGTGGAGTTGAACAGCAACTGGCACAACAGTGTCTCCTCCAATGTGATGCCTGCTCTGTTACATTTGCAGCATGGAAGCTCCTTTAATCCACTCCTTGTGACAGCAGTTGCTGCAAGGTGGAGGGGTTGCATGCAGTGGTTCACCACGTGTAGGTTTTAGCACACTGCTGCGAAGCTTTCTTTTTGGACGTTTGCTGTGCTACAGTGCACGCACCATGTGGTTTCTCATGCGGGTCACTGCACATTGTGAGCCAGTGTGGTGTAGTGGTTAAGAGCGGTAGACTCGTAATCTGGTGAACTGGGTTCGCTTCCCCGCTCCTCCACATGCAGCTGCTGGGTGACCATGGGCTAGTCACACTTCTCTGAAGTCTCTCAGCCCCACTCACCTCACAGAGTGTTTGTTGTGGGGAAGGAGGGGAAAGGAGAATGTTAGCCACTTTGAGACTCCTTAGGGTAGTGATAAAGTGGGATATCAAATCCAAACTACTACACGGACAGGCGCCGCACAGAACAATCTATAATGATATCTTTGTGTTGGCCATAATACAGAAACTGATCCCGTATGTACATTGCAGCAAAAAAAAAAACGGAGCTAGGTAGCACTTCTCATTAATATAAGAGTGAGCAGATTCAAAGCAGAGAAGAAAAAAAGGAAGGACCTCTCACATGGCCTTCCTTGAACAAGGAAGCAAAACAGCCTTCAGGAAACTGCAGGTGGAAAGTGCAAGCAAAGAGTGAGCTACACAAGTCTAGAGTCGAAAGGTAACTCAAAGGTCACCTTGTTCTGCCACAGCAGCAGTATTCCTCTATTTGTTTCCCTTTCCTTTCCTTTTTTGCATGAGAAGCAAGGATGTTCAGTGTATAATGGTTTTTGTTACCTATTGTCACAACATAATATTAATATATATTTTAAAACCCTCTAATGATGGAGAGGCTCCACCATCAGCTTTCAAGGACATCTGCTTCCATTGCTGAAGTTCTTCTTAATGTTGAGTTGAACATCCCTTTCCTGTAATTTGAACCTGTTGATTGGGGTCCCACCCCCTTGGAGCAACAGAAAACCTATTGGTTCCATCATCCATGTGACAACCCTTCAAATATTTGAGGATGGCCAATCCTGTCACCTTTTAATCATCTGTTCTCCAAGCTAAACATATGTCTCTTTACACTTTTCTCATAGGGTCTCCAGATCCCTCACCATCTGTGTTGCCCTCCTATGGGCCACCGTCAACATCTTTCTTAAAGTGCCCAGCAGTGCTTTTCCCTCTTTGCCAAATACTGGAGACAAGTGAGAGAGAAGTATGTTCTTCCCAAGGAAACTATCCATGGAATTTCCTCCTGTTGAGAACCATGGATATAGTTGCTCCTTTTAAACGGTTTCTATAACGCAACAGCAATTGAATTGCAGAACATGCAAGAATGCAAAAAAGGAGAGAGCAAGAAGTTTGCTTTGCACGCTTCACAGAATGGGAGATCATTAATCTCATTAGCTGTTGCATGTTATGGAGGTTTAGCTTCTGAAAGTGCAAGCAGCATCTGGAAGTGCTTTTGGATGGCTGCTCATTATTCGTTATCCCAGAAGCGATACGTACTGTTGTGGTGGATGTGAGACGGCGTGAAGGGATTGGACACTGGTCTGTGGCAGTGACGATCAGTGTGTAACGCCCGTGGCTGATTTCATAATCCAACTCCTTCATTGTACTGATTTGTCCCTAAAATGAGAGGCCAAAACAAAAGGGAAACGTTAGCTTTCGGCAATGAGGGCGTATGCTCATGGAATGTTGGGTAACAGGGCTCAATACCTTTGTGCAAAGTGAAACAGCAATGTGAAAGTGTACTAACCGTAGTGCTGTTTATGTGAAAAGTGCCCATGATGTTCCCCTCTGTGATGGCATATGTAACTGTGCCGTTTGGCCCTTCGTCAAGGTCCACCGCATTGATGGTGATAAGGATTGCGTTAAGTGTGCCGGGGCCCTCATCCAGTGTGACTTCATACTGCTGCTGCCGAAATACTGGAGCATTGTCATTCTCATCCAGGACAGTGACATAGACCGTGGTAGTAGCCTGTGAGCAAACACTGACACATTCAGAATCATGCAAGGATAATAATAAAAATAAAATAAAGTGTCTAGATGCGAGCCATGCACTTAAGCCTACACACACATTTCCACATGCTTCCAGAGGTTAACAAATACATCCTCCTTTAAGGTTATGCCATTGTCAACTGTCAGGGTGGCTGTCTGGAGGAGGTCAGCAATAACTCACAGGGTGTTAGTGAAGTTAACGCTTTATTCAAAGAAACAAAACAGCTCAGGCAGAGTGAGCAAAACAACTCTTCCAAGCAGTTGTTTCCAGCAGCTGCCTTTCCAACAGCTCTCCAAGTCTCCTCCTCCCCTGGTTCCTTCACAAGCAATCTGAGGCTCCTTCATCTTGTCTATCTTTGCTCCAACCTCTTCATACCTCTTCAGGTTCTGGCAGACCAGGGCGAAGTGGAGCTGGTCACCGCAGGAGGGGAAGACCTCCTCACCAGCCTGACTCACTGCTGCCTCTTGATGCCCCCTCATCTCCAGCCTCCTCTTCTGCCTCTGATTCTGGACTTCTTTTTGCTACAGACTCTTCCTGCTTACTAAATCCTGCTACCTCTTCAGCTTCTCACACTTCCTCCCAGTCTGCTCCCTCTGCTCCCTCTAACCACTCGTTGATGTCCCACCCACCCCCTGGTTCTGAGCCTTCTTCCCTTGGGGGTTCCCCAGCTGGTGTCTCCCACCATTCCTCTGCATCCAGCCAGTCCATGACATCAACTGATATTATCCAGGAGGCACAGCCACAGAAGGGATTAAATAAGACATTTGATCAAGTGTACTAAGCAAGCAAGCAACACCAGCAATAGGCAACATTATTTTGGCAGTGCCTCTGAGAGACACTGAGGGGGCTTCCAGACAACCTGTTTAACAAGCATTATTGATGTTATCCAGGAGGCATGGCAAAAGGTATCACGGTATACAAATGAATGCATTGTGGTATATTAAAATAGGACAGAACAATGGACCAGAATTTAATGAAACAACCTACTGTAATGTGTGAATAAATCCTGCAGTACAAAAAGGTCTGTTAACCCTTCCCAGTTGTCACAGGAGCCATGCAAAATGCTCTCAGCAAACTACAGAATGTTCAACTAATTCCACAACAGACTTCTAAAATAAAAAACTATTAACTCTCTTTTCCCCCCCCCCCTTTGTAAATTTTGGGTCCACTCTGAAGGACTTGGACGAAATATATCCATTTGGGTTTGCCATTCTTAAACAGAGGATGGCAAACTTTGTCAATCTGGTCTGCATCTTGTGTTTCAAAAACTGCACCCCCCCCATTTTGAAATCAAATATGAATCCCATGGGATTTGAGAGGAAGAAAGGAAAATGCTTAAGAAAGGAAGAACAGGCTGCTGGGTCAGGTCAGCATCCTATCTATTCTCACTGTGGTCAAACCAGATGCCTGTGGGAAGCCCATAAGAAGTACCTGCAGCACTCTCCCCTCCTGAGGTTTCCAGCAACTGGTATTCATATGCATTCTCTCTGGGATGAGGTAGAAGCAAGCCAATGTTAGCCTCATCTTCCATGAGTTGTCTCATCCTCTCTTGAAGCCATCCAAGTTGGTGGCCACCCCACCTCTCTATTCCTGAATTAAAACTGTATGCACCTCAAGGTCAAAAGCCAAATCTAATAAACCAAGAAGATTTAGGAAAACTCTGGCACAGAGCCCTGCTGTGCACTTACTCCACAGCCAGCAAGTAAGGATATACCTTCTGGACATACCGCCCACCTTGAAATACATGTGGTCAGGGAGTTTGGCTTTCCCTGTTATGGGGCAAGCTGCTTTGCGAAGAATGCTATTTCTTATTTATGGAGAGAAGTACAGCCAAAAAGTTCTCCATGAAAAAAGAGGACTTGGGGACAAACCACATGTCATGAAGGAAATCGAAGAATGGCCGTGCAATTCTAACAATAAGACCTATGGAATTCACTAGGGATTAGTCCCAGGTAAGCAGAGTTAGGATTGCAACCTAACACTCCCAATGTTTACTTTTTTTTTTTTAACAAGTGTAAGGAACTCTGAATTTGATCAGAGCAGCTGTGCATGGGAAGGGAATGTTTAACTACTCCCCAATCCAAATGCGCCCTCCCCCCAGCTGCTGTGGTAAAATAATAATAATACATGGACCAAGTATTTATCATTGTCCCTTATGGGGCTAATAGCAGCTTGGAGAGAAGATTTAGATCAGAGGAAGTGTTAAGCACCTTCAGCGCTGCTGCTCTTAACAAATTCAAACTGAATACCCTGACAAGACGTCATTAATGGAACATGAGCTCCCTTTCAGGCTAGATTTCAGAAACTGTTTCAGCAAGATGGTCTGCTCATGCAAATCAACTCCCTTTTCCTCCTTTCTTATCAGAAGCAAGGGCTGATTCAATACATCAAAGGTTTGCTGCATTCTTCAAATTGTACCTGTCTGTTGAGTAGATTGAAAAAGTGGCCTCAAAGCCTACTGTAAGCAGCACTGCCTTTCAGATAAGACCAACCAGCCCAATCAGTTTAATTGTCCACACACTGTTTCTGCAACATCTCCTAGACAAAGCTCCAGGAAATCATGTAACAACATGGTACTCAGCAGAGCAATTATGCAACATCTTGTGGTTGAAGCGCTCTCTGATCACGCAAAAGACATCTTTGCTAAGTGCCTCTTGCAACTTTCCCTGCTTGGTTTCCACGTGTGAGCATGACATCTCCTTTCCCTTTGTACTCTTTTTGATCTTTCTTCTCTTGTCTTCAAAGCCGCACCATCTCAACTTACTATTTTATCTGGTTACTTTAATATTGCTATGTCAGAATCAAAGAGCATCTTTTAAAAGCACAGTTGAGAGAAAGAGAGAGAGAGAGAGAGAGAGAAAGCCAAGCACGGCATAAACCATTGGAGCTTAAGCTGATTAACATATCCACTTGACTCACAAGTCAAATAAAATAAATACCACGTGTCTCCTAAGATCACTTCCTCACCACCACACAAGCACACACACTTGTGCACAACTTGTGTAGTAATAAGCAAATCTACTTTCAGCTCCAAAAGTACCAGATGCCGAGAGAAAAAGCACTGGGATGATTGACAAGCACCTGGCAATTTTTTCAAGTATTGGTTTCAAATGTTTGATACAAAACCGCCTTTTACCAAATCCATCTAGCCTCAATATTCCCTACTCTGGCTGGCAGGGGCTTTCTGGTCTACTTCATTCCTGCCCAAGAGCCAATAACTGGAAGTGGTGGTGGCTTGAATACTGAGGCAGCATCTGTCCAGGTGTGTTCTACCTCTGAGCTACACCGTCTTTCTACATTGTTAACTGTCAATCCCTCCCCCTGCCCTAAGGCTTCCCCACCAGCCCCAATTCTAGCAAGAGGCAGTGTGCTCAACTGCAAATTCTCTGGTACCCTAAGAGCAAAACCCGTCTGCATCAAACAACTCTTTGCAACCTACTTTTCTTCTGAAAGAAAAAAAAAGGTTAGAGGCTTTGATAATTAAGTGGTATATAAATCCTGTTAAACAAATGAATGGCGGGGGCAGGAGGATGGTCTGACGAAGTTTGCACGCTACAGACGGGATAATCTGCCAACCTGTCAAATCGATGTGTCACATGCGCGAGGCATACCCGGTTTCTCTCTCGGCCTCCAGGGGGCGCCCTCCGTTCGCGCTGCCCGCCCGGTCCAAAGCGCGCGCACTCCGCTCCCCCCCCCCCCCCGCGCTGGGTTTGCGCATCTGGGCTGCTGAAATTTCCTGTGAGTTTTGCAACTCCCTCTCGGCTCTGCTTCGGGACTGCCCAGCTCCGGGCGCCAGCCGCTGGAGAGAGACCCACCCAGAGGGGAGCGGCGAGCGGAAAAGGGATTTATTATTACTGTACTATTCTTTCACCTCGCGCGGCATGGACCAGGAGGCAAGGAAGCGGCGAGTCCCGCCGCCGCTGCTCTTGCTGACGCTTGCCTTGGCTCTCCCTCGAGGTAAGGGCAGGCGGGGAGCCTTGGAGGGCGCAGCTGGGTCTGCACCAAGACCCGCGCATTTGCATTCCCACTGGGTTGGCCTGAGGGACAAGGATTCCCGACGGGGATGGAGCCTTCCCCCCCCCCCACCGCTCTGCACCCTTCCCTGGAGGCTACCTGGCTGGAGAGAGGCGCTTTAAAAAGCAGCGAGGAAGGTTGCTGCTAATATGGGTTGGGTTGGGGGGCAGGAGGGGTGGGGTGGGAGGAAACCAAATGGAGTTTCAATACCTCGTTGAAGCAACCTTCCTCCCCTTTCCTTGCCCCCCCCTTCCTCGCTGTGCTTCTTCCAGCCAGGGCAGGTGAGTGGGTGGGCATCGTTGGCTTATCCCACCTCCATCCATCCCCAAACGCAGGCTGAGTGGGCTAAAAGCAGGGCTGGTGACTCTGAAGTATTTGCAGGGTGCAGTTGTTCCCAGGCTGGTGGTGAATGAAGTTTGTCAACAGGTGAGGGATGTTCCAAAAAGAGCATCTTGGTGGCCCACAGGGATGCCTGTGCCAATCCGCTTGTATGAGTTGGAAGCCTTTGGAACACCCACACACCTGTATCCTTACCTGCTTGGCTGTGCCTTTCTGGCTCTAGAGCTGCCCAGTAAAAAAAAACCCAGCTGTGTACATATTTGCATGTATGGGGTTTGAAGTCCAGAGTTGGCTACAGACCAACTTTCAGGCCTTCAGCTGGGGTTTTTTTATATCCCTCAGGTAACTTTACTGCAAGGCCGCTATGTCATACGTGATGCCTAAAGGGCTTTTTGCTGAACACGGTGGAAACAGGATCGTGTTTTTCCTGGTAACGGGGGCTCAGCTGAGATCACTGAAAAAATATTAAAGTCATTGATGCCTTGCAAATCATGTTTTAAGGGAGAGGAACAGCAAGGGAATAACAAGATTATTTCGGTTTACAATTGCTCCTCTCCTTTGCACAAGCTGTTGAAATAGTCAGCAAGTTAGCTAGCACAGTCTGACAGACAGCAATGGGCTTGCATCTGTGCAAGGTTACATCTTTGCTTAGCTGTGAATTCACTTGGTGGTGTTGAGCAAATAACTGTCTTTCAGTTCTGCATGTATAAATGTAAATATTAATATTCTGCTTCTCAAGAGTTTTTATGAGGCTGAAGGAACTTTGAGTTAAAGGCATCTAACCGACAGATAACAAATAACATTATATAGCTCTGAATATTTGTTTAAAATGCAAAGAAAAAAGCTGCTCCCCCCCAAGCAATTATGTATCTGATTGTCAAATTTCCCAAGAGGTTGAGAAAGAGCATGATGATGAGAACTGTGTAAGAAGGATGAGAAAACTACTTAACAGTGTCAGATCAATATTTTTCCTAAGGTGAGAGCATCAAACGCTTCCCCGGTGCTTAAGACCATAGAATCATAGAGTTGGAAGAGACCACAAGGGCCATCGAGTCCAACCCCCTGCCTAGCAGGAAACACCATCAGAGCACTCCTGACATATGGTTGTCAGGCCTCTGCTTAAAGACCTCCAAAGTAGGAGACTCCACCACACTCCTTGGCAGCAAATTCCACTGTCGAACAGCTCTTACTGTCAGGAAGTTCTTCCTAATGTTTAGGTAGAATCTTCTTTCTTGTAGTTTGGATCCATTGCTCCGTGTCCGCTTCTCTGGAGCAGCAGAAAACAACCTTTCTCCCTCCTCTATATGACATCCTTTTATATATTTGAACATGGCTATCATATCACCCCTTAACCTCCTCTTCTCCAGGCTAAACATGCCCAGCTCCCTTAGCCGTTCCTCATAAGGCATCGTTTCCAGGCCTTTGACCATTTTGGTTGCCCTCCTCTGGACACGTTCCAGTTTGTCAGTGTCCTTCTTGAACTGTGGTGCCCAGAACTGGACACAGTACTCCAGGTGAGGTCTGACCAGAGCAGAATACAGTGGCACTATCACTTCCCTTGATCTAGATGCTATACTCCTATTCATGCAGCCCAGAATTGCATTGGCTTTTTTAGCTGCCGCGTCACACTGTTGGCTCATGTCAAGTTTGTGGTCAACCAAGACTCCTAGATCCTTTTCACATGTACTGCTCTCAAGCCAGGTGTCACCCATCTTGTATTTGTGCCTCTCATTTTTTTTGCATAAGACCAGTTGAGTTATTGTGGCATCTGAGGCAGAAAATACCATAACCACCTTTCCCTCCTTGGCAGTAAAAATGCCACAACAGTTCAAGTACCGGGCCAAGTTCAAACTGTTACTACTTATATACAAAGCCTTTAACATCTAGGGACCAGTTTACCTGTGGGGTTGGTTGTCTTGATCCATATGTGCCCACTTGACTGTTTTGATCTCCAGAATGGGCAACTGTTCCAGGTAACACATAATACTACTTACACTTGGGAACTCTCTGCCTATTGACTCCTTTTTGGCACCTGGTGGTTGTAGGTTACCCATGACTTATTCCCATAAAACACGCAAGCCTGGTAGACCTTCATCTTGGTATTGGTTGTTAGCATCACATTCTCCCACACCCTTTTAGACAGGTGAGCCACTGCCATAGCTGCCTTGCCAATACGCTTAGTACATAGAGAATCATGTACTAAATACTTCCTTTTTGTTTGCCACTGGGTAGTCTTGTTGAGCCACTCATGGAATAAGCTCCCTTATCTAGAAAGTTGGAGAAGCTCTATACCTTCAAATCCCAAATGTGAAAAGCAGTGGAAAGCATTCTGAATCTTGTTGTTGTTGTTTAGTCGTTTAGTCGTGTCCGACTCTTCATGACCCCATGGACCAGAGCACGCCAGGCACTCCTGTCCTCCACTGCCTCCCGCAGTTTGGTCAAACTCATGCTGGTAGCTTTGAGAACACTGTCCAACCATCTCATCCTCTGTTGTCCCCTTCTCCTTGTGCCCTCCATCTTTCCCTACACCAGGGTCTTTTCCAGGGAGTCTTCTCTTCTCATGAGGTGGCCAAAGTATTAGAGTCTCAGCTTCAGGAATCCCATTAAACTGATTTTGTATTCGGTTTGCTGCCTTTTCTATTTCCTAGCAAGAAAGACTTCTTCATTAGAAGTGACACGCCTTGCATCCTGACACTTAAAAGTGCTGGCTGAAATACAGGAAGGACGCCCTTGTGCGACTTCCTTATCATGGTCCATGGAAAGGGAAAAAAGCCCCTTCACCGAGGGCATGTTTACGCTGTGTAGCATAAGGAACTACTTCATTAAGAGTTGCGCAATGGGTTCCGCATTTATTCCCTCTCCCTAGAGGGTGTGCAAACAATAGCTCTGGACAGGGAGCCGGAGCTCTCTAAGAGATATCAGAAAATTCCAACAGAGAATTCTCAGCATCTTCCTGGAACACAGAGAGGAAGCTGCAGCATTCATTCTATATATTAATGATAGAGAGCCAGTGTGGTGTAGTGGTTAAGAGCGGTAGATTCGTAATCTGGGGAACCGGGTTCGCGTCTCCGCTCCTCCACATGCAGCTGATGGGTGACCTTGGGCCAGTCACACTTCTGTGAAGTCTGTCAGCCCCATTCACCTCACAGAGTGTTTGTTGGGGGGGGGAGGAAGGGAAAGGAGAATGTTAGCTGCTTTGAGACTCCTTCGGGTAGTGATAAAGCGGGATATCAAATCCAAACTCTTCTACTCTTCTTCTTCTAATGGCAAAGTCGTTTTCCAAGTGCTGAACTTGAAGCACATCCACACCCGGGAGGAAGATATCGGCATGCCTGGGGGAGTTCCAAGGTTTGCAGAAATATAACATATATTTAAGGGGAACAACTTAGGTGGGCAAAAAACTCCCAAGAACAGTTCAGCGAAGTCTGTGTATGCTCAGTGGCATAGAATGCTGACTGACTGCAGGTGGTGGAGGAGGAACAAGAATATCCTTTAAGAAAGCAGGTGTTTTCTTGTTTATGAGACAGGTGCCGTAGGAAGATGAACCATTTTGGGGGGAAAGTGGACTTATGCTAAACTACACACAATGTTTTCCCCAATTCCTCCCCCCTCCCCAAATTTTAAACTATGTCTTCTGTGTCATCTAAGTGAAAACTGATGCCATTAGTTTACTGACGTCTGTTACAGGGGAAGTAATAATTGTGGCTGCAAAGGAGCTTCCAATAAGCTGTGCAAATATCCCCCCCCCACTGCTATACAGTGTTATCAACTTATATGCATGGGTTTCTTCCCCACCACCCTCTTCTGTCACCCTGAACTGAGATACCACTACCATATCATGCAGTGCCACACAATGTTGCTGTATTTAGACAACACCAAAAAAAAAGGTTAAGTGTTCGTTGTAAGATATTTGGTTGATAGTCACACAGGCATTTTGACATTTGCCTTGCTCACTGCCATTTAAATATTCTGACATTTACGTTTAATTAAGCCTAAGTCAAGGAAGTGAAATCATACTGTGTCCCAAAGATCCATGGAATATTAGCATCATCTGTGTTGCATTATTCGGCGAATTTAAATGCAATTAAGTCAGAAGTGGTGGGAGGGAGGCATGGTTTCACCTAAGACCTTTGTACCCTCATTTATGGTTAATTGTTCAATGAATTAATCATCAAGTTCACACACTCCCTTTTTAAAGTCAGCATATTCATTACTATTCCATTGCTTGCTGTCCATGCCAGTGGGTGAAGTTTGACAGAAGATATCACGGGAGTGGGTTCCTCACCCTCTCTCCTCAATCACTCACTGCTCCTCAAATTAGCCTAAAAAATTAAATTGCATTTTAAGCTTCTTTTTAAGTGTACAAGATCTGTAATAGTGAAAAATTTTTTAGAGCTTTCTGCAAATTAAGGAAATTCATCTGTCCCGGCCAGGGTCTTTTCCCCCACCTGGAGCTCACAGAGGCTCAGCTCCAGCACCTCTCAGGTGGGCACCATTGCCATTTGAAGAGAACAAGGGAGAAGTTCGTGGTGAGCTCTGGCACCTCTTTTTCTAGAAAAACAGCACTGCTCCCAACCTTCTCCAACTGTAAATTTCAATATAAAGTACCCAGGGATCCAATCATATTGCTGAAGGGGGAGCGGAATCCATTTAGTCTTGTGCCTTTTTGTTGTGCTACCTCAAATTTATCCAATAGTCTTCTACAGTGTTGGGAAGATTTGAAGGAAGTACAGTGGTACCTTGGGTTACAGACGCTTCAGGTTACAGACCCGGCTAACCCGGAAGTAGTACCTCAGGTTAAGAACTTTACCTCAGGATGAGAACAGAAATCGAGCGGCGGTAGCGGGAGGCTCCATTACCTAAAGTGGTACCTCAGGCTAAGAACAGTTTCAGGTTAAGAATGGACCTCCAGGACGAATTAAGTTCTTAACCCGAGGTACCACTGTAGACAAAAACCCAGCATGGGGTGACAGGGGGGCTGCAAGAAGAGGCTTGCCTCTTCATGCCATTTCCCCCCCAACCCTCTTCAATGACTTAGTGCTGCAGGTCTTTCTCCTGCAGCAGGAAGTGCTTGGTGAACTGCAGAATTACTCTGCCTCTGGGAGAGGCAAGATATGAAACTTGACAACAACCTGCACACACCTTAAAGCGCTAGCCATAAAAACCCAAAACAGGATGTTGCTGCAGTTAATTGAAAACATATTTTGTTGTTAATACCAGCAGACTCTTCAGATTTTTAAAAGCCAGAAGTTACTTAACCACATAGATTAACAACAAAACAAAAGGATACTGCAGTTTTTAAAAAGTTGGTGGTTACAAAAGGGATGGAACACATTAAATCGGGGCAGGGAAGCTTTTTCAGAGCCAACAACCACAACTGCCTTTTTGCGGCCACATTCTCCTGGCGGGCAAGGCGAGAGGCAAAAGTGGGAAGAACAATAGATGCAAATTTTATGTTTGTTACAGTAGCCTCTTGAGACACACGGATGCCAACAACTTCAAGAACAAACACCTGTTATTCTCTTCTCCATCGAAGCAAGCTAGAGACATTATCAAAGTTCAGATTCCAGTCAGGCAAAAGCACTTAAGGAAAGTGTCAAATAGGGATAGCTATGGGTGTGGCCTGAGGAAAATGGGTGTGTTTGAGGGGGTTTCAGACAGACAGGCCTGGAGGGTCAGATCCGGCCTCCCCAAGCCTCACCCCTGTGCTAAATGGATAGCCTTGCTGTACGCATGCTGCATTGAACTATTTCTAAGGCAAATTACACCAATATACCACTTAGGGGTGATAGATGTATCCAAATATTGCAGCTGACCTGAATGCAGCTTTTATGCTGGCTGTCCCAAGTACTGAACTGATCCATGGCTGTTTATCCACCCACCGCCTCTCAGATGGCAAAAATATGAGTCAACAGGCAATCCTAAATATGCATACACTTAAATGAATTAACATGGAAATATGCAGCTGTTTTATATCCCTGCAGGAACTGACAACCCTTCTAAACAATCCAAATCAATTCCACATTAAGAGCCGCAGTTTATCAAGGTTCTGTGAACTACTCAATAGCAAACATTTGTCTGCGGTGATCCCTCCAGATGAATTTTTTTGTTTTTTTACTTTAAGAACTCTGAGCCTTAACTGTTTCTAAAACTAAATGAGTTTTTAGCAATTTGGCCTTGAGGGGTGAGGTGAGGCCAAGAACTACAGCTGTTCCTTTTTTAAAAAGGAAAGTGGCTCTATTTAGGAATGTGGGTGAAGGTAGACACAAATATCAGCAAGCATGTCTTAAGACACTCACGCTCTGAATGTCTTCAAGTAGAAATGGTCCAGTCTCTACAAAACACTCTGGCTCATAGCTCCTCCTCCTCCTCTTCTTCTTGGCTCATGTTTAAATGATTTCAGTGAAATGTAACTGTGAACTTTACAGCAGTTTGTGGCATCAGAAATATATCAGGTTATAGGCTTCTGAATGAAAAGGTCTGTTGGTGCTGTTGCACATAAAGGTGACCACCAATAAAAATATTCTGTGATCATTTATTTTTACTTTAATAAACGTACAGTTTCATTTGCACCAGAAGCCCCTGCTTCATTTACCAGAATGTTGCACTCAGTGCAACTTTGTGAGTCACATTTTCTCTCGTGTAATGGAAAGAATAATGCCTCTCTGTACTTGACATACTAAGTTGAATCTCTCACATGCTTCTCTAACATTCTGCTTTCTTCCTGCAGCACAGTCAACAACCTTTAAAATCACCACTCCTTACGCGCTCTATATCTGCCCTGAGGGTCAGAAGGTCACCTTGACTTGCAAGCTCAGTGGGTCTCTGGCATCCCATCATGATTCCATTTACAAATTTTGGTACTTCAGCAACCAGGGAGACCAGAGCTGCTCCCAGAAAAAACACGTCCGCAATGTCTCAGCAAAGGAGCTGCATCATGAATCAGAGAAGCACAGTGGGCAGCGTGTGAGCCACCATGGTTTGGAATTCTCCTCGGATCACCACGGGACGTTTTATGTCACCATGGCAAACCTTACTCTCAAGGACAGTGGGAACTACTGTTGCTACGTGGTAGAGGCTGAAAAGGAGCACAACAAAGCACGTGCCAAGCAGCAGGCTCATGGTTTCATGGAACTTCGGATACAAAAAGGCAGGTGAACTTTGTACACAAAGCAGATATAGCTAAAGCCATATTTTCGCCTGTTTCATATTCTCCTAGAATCACACATACAAACCTATTGGCATGGATGGTCCTAACTGCATTCTACTGAGTCACATCACTGGCCCATCTGGTTCACTGTTGTCTACACCGAATGGCAGCAGCTCTCCAGGGAGCCCTAATCTGGAGATGCTGGGGATTCGAACCTGGGACCTTTTGCATGCAAAGAAGATACTCTTATCACGAAGCTACATCCCTTCCCTCAAGCCTAAAGTGCTTAGTTATGTTCAATAATTTCAATTTTGCATTATGTGGAAAGCTTAGTCGAATGCCATCCTAACAATCAAAAACTGTAGACTACCATTGCGGGGGGTAATAAAAAGAGAAACCTTAGAAGTGAACCAAACTAGGGACACTTCACACACACACACACACACACACACACACACACACACACAACACACACACAATCTGACAGTGATGAAAATTTCATTATCTGATGGTTTTTCAGATGTTGCTCCATTTATAGGCTTGCCCATTCAGAGTGAGTGCAATGTTGATTCAAGAAACTTTGACCACACTGCCTTAACTGGCTTAGTGATGCTGTCACACAACTAACTGATTGGCTACATAGTATGACATCATCCTAACCCATGATTCCTGATAGGCTAAAAAGATTATTCTCAGGAAGATGAAAACATCACCCTAGTAGCAGCATGCTTAAAAACAGAGCACAAAGTGAATTTTAAAAGTTCCCTCCCGAATTTCTTCCTGTATTTTTAAGAATTGGGTTGCAACCTTATGCATGCTTTGAAGTTATAATAAGAGAATCATATATAATCATTTTAAACCAATAAAAATTTAGGAAGTCTCCCAAGACTTTGGGATTTCTCCGTTCTGTAGCAACTGGATATTCAGACATAATGCTAACTCGGTTTAATGTTACGAGAATGAGCCTAGCCTCCCCTAGCCTCATGCTCTCTTCTCTTTCCTCTCCTCCAGCATAGCTGTGAGGGGAATATCAAAAGCCTTTTTAATATTTTGCTTTAGATTAATCGGTTTAGCAAAGCATGTCATCTGAACCTCAAACTGTGGTTCATCTTAACTTGTGAAAACAAACCAGTTTCATTAACTCTGATTGGACGTTTATCGGAAGGGAAAGCTTCCTAACTCCTCCTCGTGGCCACATGGGGGGAGGAGGTGAAAGTGAACCAGGGCGCTATGTTCATTCTCACCCAAACCAGCACATTATGTTCGTCCCTTTTTCAAAAGACCGCGCAAGAACTGACTTTCCAAGAAACTAACAACTATTTCTTTTATTTTACAGCAAACGCTACTTTCCCAAACTGCACGCTTCATTCTGCTGCCAGCATGGAGAGTGAAAGTAAGACTACCTTTGCAATTCAAGACAAATCGTTCTCTTTAAATGAGTGCAGATTACATATTCTGTTTCTGTTTCTTTATTTGGTGGTTATTTATTTATTTATTATCTCATTACCTGTCTCCCTGCACTGCCTTACAGGCTCAGACTTGACCACCTTGTCTAATCACCCATATTAGCCATTATCTCCTCCATTCTTTAGGCCTCATCTGATTTATTGCTTGCATGCATGTGAAGTAGCTTCCTGTGCACTATTAATCCGGTGGTTTCCTGCTCATCTCAAGATTCATATCTTTAGCAGCACCTTTTCTGAACAAACCTTCACTAACTTTTCCCTAACTCTCCCCAACCCTGCCCAGTTTATTTGCCTGCCCCAACCTAACATTTCCTTGCCCCATACATATTTATTGCAGACTGTAAGCCCTCGAAGGCAGTGCCTAAGGCATTATTGGTGTTCTATATATGTTAAATATTTGCTCTCTCACTTCAAAATGCAGCACAGGGGCTTGGTGGGAGGCATACATCTATTACAGCAACAGAGGGTTGCAAATCCTAGTTGCACCTTGCTTTTGACGGGACAGCCTCTCTTTCCCCAGGAAGAGCTGGTTGTAACTCTGGTTTATATTTTAGTGGAACTGCTGCATAGGAAGCTGGCAGATACAGAGTCAGCCATTGGCCCATCTAGCTCAGGACTGTTTACACTGCTCCCGGTTGATTTCTAGGGTTTCCAGCAGGATTTGTAGAAGGTGTCCTTTCATACTGCAATCACTGAATCATTGACATCAACTGATAGGAAGTGCCTACAGAGGGTGGTGAATACAGCACAAGATATTATGGGCTGTCCCGTGAATCCGCTGGATGAAATAGCGAAAGAACGTTGCCTCAGGAGAGTAAGGAAAATTCTCAGGGATGATTCACACCTTGGCAGGCACTTTCTTGATCTCCTGCCCTCAGGATGAAAATATAGAAGCGTGATTAGTCGCACCAACAGGGTAAAGAACAGCTTCTACCCGTGGGCTGTTAGGCTGCTGAATGAAAAGATAACACCAGGGCAACTGACTTTCGGGTTTGGTGGGTGTGCGTCAGTAAACGAGGGGAATTAAAACTAAGAGAGCTGAGTGGGGGTGCTCGTGTAATCACACTGTATACAAGTTGTACAAGTGACAATAAAGTATTTCAATTTCAATTTCCTCAGTCACAGAATCATAGAATCGCAGAGTTGGAAGGGACCCCAAGGGTCATTTGGTCCAACTCCCTGCACTGCTTGGAAATGTCCCACCTAGAAATATCAGGGATTGAAGCTGGGACCTTCTGCATGCAAAGCAATGGCAACTGCTGGCAGCTCTTCCTGATGATTTAGGCCAAATATATATGTCGATTATTGGCATCTAAGGCTCTCTAGCATCAAGCACAAGGTGGAAGAAAGTTGCCATGTTGTAGTCCTGCTACAGTACATCATTTCATATGATGTACGTGGTTACATTCATTCCCTCTTTCCAATGAGTAACGTCTTCATAAAGCTGAGCAAGAACTAACCTGGAGAAGTTCAGGGTTCAATTAATAGTGCGTATGAATAACAGAGGGCATTTGCAAAAAAAGATCAGTCAGTAGCATGTCATGAAGGGCAGGTTCTCTCTAATTTGTCTTAACCTATTTGCTCCACACCTTGAATTTGTCTGCAAAAGAAAATTTGGAGGAAGTATTTGTTCCAAGTTGCTCACGAAGGACTAGAATCAAAAGTCCCCGGGTAGTAAAACCTTTGTGTTCTGATCTGCAGAGTTTGTTCTCATCAGTCATCATTAGCTGTATGGTATTTGAGCTTCTGTAGAAAGAAGCTGATCCCTTGTGACGATCTCCAAACAACCCAGTGTAGTTGGGAAACAACAGGGACTTGGACAATGAAATAAGTGGGCAGTTCAAGGAAACAAAAATAAACGGAAAGGACATTTTAGTATTTGTGCTGTATGTGGATATGCTTTGTTTGGAGAAACAGTGCTTTCATTTAGCAATGCCATACCTTGGCCTTACGGTAAGACTGCAGTGTTTTCTTAATCATTGAATTGGAGGGGGCCCTTAGGATCGTCTAGTCTAACCCCCTGCAATGCAGGAAAATGCAGTTGTCCCATACAGGGATCAAACCTGCAACCTTGGCATTCTCAGCATCGCACTCTAACCAACTGAGCTATCCTTTCTTTTTGTTTTCACAATATTGATGACAAATTTATAAATATGAGCTCACATATCTGTGGTAATGGCGCCACAGGTGTTTACAGATCGTATATCATCATTGAAGACAAGACTGCATGAGATTAGTGGAACTTCTGTGGAACTTCTGATAACAAAACACTTTTTGAAAAAGGGAACAAAAACAACCTGCTGTCAGACATGTTCCTAAAGCAGCTCTGAAGGTCCTAGTAAAGTTGTACCTCCTAGCCAAATTTAGGCCAGGAGCTCACGTCTGCTTTCTTAGTTTGTCCTTAATGGCTCAGGGTGGGAGCTTTAAGAACGTCTTTGTTCTACACTATATTCCACATCTTCAAAAACAAAGCGTCCATTTCCCACACATGCTGGGAAACATAGCTTATTACCAGACTAGAGGCAATTTTAAATCTCTGGAGATTTCTAGACAACATACATAAAGACAGAGCTTGACTTCCTACAGTTCCAGCAAACAGCACTGAGGGCCAATTTATACAATCACAAAATCAAGGGAAGTTTTTCAAGCAGCAAATGAGTCAAGTTGCACGTTTCAGTTGCCACCACCTCCCTTTCCAGGAAAAAGTCTCTAGGAAAACATCCCCTCATTGACATGTTCCTGTATTACACATGCAGGAGATCTCATTTTTGTGGAAAAATATGCAACCCTTCAAATTGCAGCCTGATGTGAATCTAAGGAAGTTTTCCACCCTTCCTCATGGGAGTTGAATAAACAGGTCTTGACTCTTGTTCTGCATCTTACACATATTACTGAACTTATTCCAGCCCACCTAATTCTGACACTTTTCTTCTCCCTAGAAGTTTTGGCATCTTGCTATTTATTTTGTTCGCTAAATATGTGGTATCTTTAATTTTAAAACGGACCGGAGAGTAGAACTTCATATTGTTGCAGAAAAACCAGACAAACTCTGAGCTTCAGGTTCTCACTGTTCACTAACTTGGCTGATTCATTACTGGATGAATATACTTGTCATAGGTGCTGTGGAAGCAGCTCTGTGTGAATGAAAGCTGCTCTTTCACTGCGATTCGGCAATGCTTAGAACATTTTCCTCCTTTCTCTTTCTCAGTCAGACAGCTGTGTTTCAACAAGTCTAACTCATACTAGTCATATCTGTTTCGAGACAGATCTGTCCTGTCTATAATCTAGACACTATTTAATATCTGTAAATAAAAATAGGCTGCTGGCATGGAATTTGCATTTACCTATCAGGCTTTGGGTTTCACTGCCTTGATTAAATCTGCACAGATGCAGAGTAAATAGTATTTGCTGGACTAAAACACAGCTTGCCAAGTCAAGTTGTAAGTTGATAAAGCTTTAGGAAGTTGTGGTCTAGCACATGAAGCAGAGAGCTTTGCATGCGATTAAATGCCATTAGCTTATCATGAATCTGAGCCCAAAGGGCGATGAAACTACCAAGTGCCTTTGCATTGACTTTGGATCAAGTCCAGTATTTGCAATTACAGCAGTGTCTCCCCCCCCCTTCATTTTGTACTGGCAAAAGGGGCTGAACAAAATATCTTGTTCAAGCATTTTTGAAGAAATTTGAAATACCCTTCAAAATATCATACATAATTTTTTTAAATTTCCCCAAACATGCCAATTTGAGTAAATAAATACAAGTAGGCATCTATAATAAAATAGTAATAATAGTAATAATAATAATAATATTTTTTTTCTTTTTATTAATACCCCGCCCATCTGGCTGGGTTTCCCCAGCCACTCTGGGTGGCTCCCAATAGAATATTAAAAACATGATAAAACATCAAACATTAAAAACTTCCCTAAACAGGGCTGCCTTCAGATGTCTTCTAGAAGTCAGGTAGTTGTTTATTTCCTTGACACCTGATGGGACGGCATTCCACAAGGCAGGCGCCACTACCGAGAAGGGGGTAATCTGGTAATCTGGGGGATAATCTGTATGTAGCTGATGGATTTTCGTTAATAGGGAAATATTCATTATTTAAAATTATATAAAATGAGTATTTTCCTATTATTTACATATGCAGTCCCATTTGTATGCTGGGATCACATAGTGAGTTTATATTTAAATTTGTTACGTTTTAATCAAAATAAAATGTTTAGTTCCCTTTACACCTAGGAAAGTTTCTTGCTAAACAATAACCAGTGGTGTTTATGTATTTTGGACCACAAATGATTAGAACTGCCATCTTTTTCTGGGCTCCAGTGCCCTCTAAGCTGCATAACAGGTGTAACATCAACAAACTGAGCTCTCATTATTAAGTAGTGGATTGACAACACAGAGATTTCTCCAAGTGGTTCTTTATAGTAAACTGGAACTGAACTGAACAGCAAACAGCTCAGCCAGCCTGCTTTTATAGGCAGCCGTCTGTCAACATTGTAACAACAACCACCCAGGGTTTCCCGCCTAAATTAACTGACGTGGACCTGAGTGAAAACTATATACATGATACCCCTGGTGGCCAGGGTGAGAACTTCAATACATAATACTCTCACTTCACAGAATCATAGAATTGTAGAGTTGGAAGGGACAACCCCCCCCCCCCCGGTAATCCATTCCAATCCCCTGCAACGCAGGAATCTCAACTAAAGCATCCATGACCCAAGGCCATCCACCCCTCTGCTTAAAAACCTCCCAAGGGAGACTGTTCCACTGTCAAACAGCTCTTACTATCAGAAAGTTCTTCCTGACTTCATCTCCACGTCAGGAGTAACCATACCTCTATAACATTTCAGTCTGACAGAAAGCAGTGCAACTATACGAAGAACCCAGTAGGCAATAATATAATTGCCCTAGGTTTATATACAACTACATTTGTTATCTTTCTCAAATGCTTGAGATATTTCTTTTCATCTGAATAATGATTACAGTCTTGTAAAATTGTTAAGGGACATTCGACTAAATTTTAATGGAGCACCACATTTCTGAAATAATGAAAATCCACTTCGTTACACAGGAATATTATTATACTGTGGCAAAGGCAACAACACTTTAGTACTGTATAAAGGAATTGCTTTTCTATTCAGGGCATTTTGGCCTCATATCTAAACCACCAAGTTCACACCCAACAGCCTCCAGCAATGATAATAATCTTTCTGCTTGCTTGATGAAGTGACTCTCTCTGTTTCCTTGCTCTTTTTCAGATGTCACAGCAGCTGCACTTGCAACAGGGGCCTGCATTGTGGGCATTCTGTGCCTTCCCCTCATTCTGCTCCTCATTTACAAGCAGAGAAAAGCAATCGCTAACAGGCGTACGTATCAAAACGTTTCCCTCCCCTTCCTCACCCCGCCCTGTCTTGATTCATTTCTCCTTAACAGGCTTAGTATTTGGTGCAAAGTGACACACATACGTATCTGGTTCTTCTCCTCTGTCTCCTTTCAAGAGCACGGGCGCTAATATGAAAATATTTAGAATCATAGAATCATAGAGTTGGAAGAGACCACAAGGGCCATCGAGTCCAACCCCCTGCCAAGCAGGAAACACCATCAGAGCACTCCTGACATATGGTTGTCAAGCCTCTGCTTAAAGACCTCCAAAGTAGGAGACTCCACCACACTCCTTGGCAGCAAATTCCACTGTCGAACAGCTCTTACTGTCAGGAAGTTCTTCCTAATGTTTAGGTGGAATCTTCTTTCTTGTAGTTTGGATCCATTGCTCCGTGTCCGCTTCTCTGGAGCAGCAGAAAACAACCTTTCTCCCTCCTCTATGTGACATCCTTTTATATATTTGAACATGGCTATCATTTCACCCCTTAACCTCCTCTTCTCCAGGCTAAACATGCCCAGCTCCCTTAGCCGTTCCTCATAAGGCATCGTTTCCAGGCCTTTGACCATTTTGGTTGCCCTCCTCTGGACACGTTCCAGTTTGTCAGTGTCCTTCTTGAACTGTGGTGCCCAGAACTGGACACAGTACTCCAGGTGAGGTCTGACCAGAGCAGAATACAGTGGCACTAACACTATTTGTGCTATTGCATTAATGATACCAAGCCATTTACGGTGAAAGCAGAATTGCTTCTGGGAGGTCATGTGTGTGTCTTTTGAAGTATTATGCATTGGTGATAAATTTCACGGCAATGGCAGTAGTCCTTTCATTGGCTCCTCCCTCTCACATGCTGGAGTGAGCAGGGCCTGTTTTGCTTCACAGTAGGCAGAAGGGAAAGGCAGCTGAGGGGCTTGCAGCAAAGTTATGTTCTGCATCCCATTTGCTGCTGGAGAGCTGTTTAAAATATATTCATGAGCTCTGGATTTGAACTTGGAAATCCTAAGCGGAAGTGAAGTTGTGTGGCGTGGCACAGCACTGATTGCTTTGAATACAAAAGCAAAAACATTTCCATAAGCCATTTCTGGCCTTTTTTCTGACTTACACCACTTCCTATTGCCCACAAGAAGCAATGAGCAGAAAGCTGCTACATACATTTTATTTATTTCACAACATTTATATATCAGTTGATTGCGGTAAAACCTCAAAGTGGTTTGCAAAAAGAATAAAGCTATAAAATTGTCCGTAAAAGCGGTTAATTGAGTATTTTAAACATTCAGAAATCATTAAAACCCGCAATAAACTTAAGACCAGATTAAAACACACTTGGGCTTTTGCATGTCTGGATAGGCTTGTCTGAATGAAAATGTTTTTAGCAGGCTCTGAAAAGAGTACAGCAAAGGCACCTGCCTAGGGTCGCCATATTTCAAAAGGTGAAAATCTGGACACAAATGTTGCTGAGCTTTTTTTTTTAAGCAAAATCACACACAAAATTGATGTATTTGAGCTATTTTTTTTAGGAAAATCAGCAAAAACAGCATTGCTGACATGGGTTTCCATGCACCCAGATTTTCCCAGACATTTTCCTGATTTCTGCCAAGACAGTGCTTCCGACTGCAATATTCCAGGTATGTCCAGGAAATTCCGGGCATATGGCAACCCTACAACTGCCTGACATCAATAGTCAGGGAGTTCCAAAGTGTGGGTACCACAGCACTAAAAGACTGAACAAGTATTATGTGGCATCTGTAACTGTGCCAGCACCACAGATGAAGCAGGTATGGTGATCTTGCAAGGCAACTGGTCCCAAGCTAGTGAAGGCTTTTTATGCCAATATAAACTAGGCCATGAACTTGGCCCAGTAACAGATTGACAGCCAGTGCAAGGCTCCGAGAAGAGCGCTTATATACTGATAGGTTCTTACTCCTGCCACAGCATTCAGCAGTAATTACAGCCTCTGAGTCAAGTGTAAGGGAAGCCACCCCCCCCCCAATATCTTACAGTGTTTCCGTTGCTGAATTAGTTTAAATAAAACAAATATTTGTGTGACGTCTATTCTGCCCCAGTTCTGCGTATTAGGAGTCTTTCTGATCAAAAGCCAACATTCCAGCTCTCTATTTAGCAGCCTGTCAGCTGCTTTCATGTTCCAGGCATAGCAGCCTCTCTCCTCGGACTCCTGTTTATACACATTTCTCGGAAAATAGATGGCTGGGAGGAATTGGCGGAACGAAAGGGCAGGGTTGGTTAACGAAGCACTGCTTGCTAAATTGTACTGGGGTGTGGCACAGTGCTCTGTCCCTACTTAGAAATTGCATCATTTCTGTAATACTGCGTTCATATTGGGCCAGGATGCTGCTGCGTGTTTTCTTCTTTCTGAGTTGCATGGAGCAACTGTGCCTGCACACAGGCAACTAGAGAACCGGGAGTGACTTCTTCCTTAGCACTGTTCTAAGCCAAAGGGCGATGTCTCACTACAAAAGAAAAATGAGCCTCTCTTCCTTTTCGTAATGCCAGTTGCTTCTGTTACTTACATAAACTAATGATGCAGTAAAATTAGCTAGAACACACCAAACATTTCTGTTTCACTCCCTAAGGGAATTTTTTTTTAAAGTGCGAAATTATAACAGGATAAGCCTTCGCCTTTCTTAAGTGTAAATAGATGCACACTCATATACTGACAAACAATTTATGATCACTGCAGAATTTGGCTCGTCTGAATTCTTCCAAAGTTCAGGGCATTTTTTACATATAAGGCTTAGAGAGGCTTGTAACTTAAATCTGTCTACCCTGGGTCAAATCCCCATTGGGATGGATTGCTTTGCCTTGATTTCAGGACATTCACATTGGAATGCACAGCCAGTAGGGCTAATGCTTGGAAATACATTAGCTTGAGGTGTGAAAAAGACGTGTGTTCTTTAAACTGTGGAACAACATTCTTCCATTTCATATAAATATCACAGTTTCATTCAGTATGAACAGTGTGGTTAAATTTCAGCAGCTGCTTGGTTCCTTCTACAGCGTAACTGTAAGAAGTAGAGGAATGAAAGCACTAAAATCTGGAGCTAATTAGACTAACTAATGTACAGTTCATTGGATTTTTTTTTATTTCCCTCATCTTTTCAAACCTCATTTTAGGCACTGAAGTGAGATATATCCAGTGCTTTTCTGGAGGGGGGGGTGGTATGCAGGGGTCCACATACCCCTAAACATTTTGTGAATCTTTGTACTTTTGTCCATTTACTGTATTTATTTTCCCCAATTTGAACTATAAAATGGTGATTCAAAATGAGATTACCCCTAAACATTTTTAAAAGAAAAAAAAAAGAGCACTGGATATATCCCCCCCAGCTCCATTTTAATACTACCCTAGCTGCTTTCATTGTGCAAAGTTCCAGCAAATGTTTCTTGGGTGTAAGAATTCAAACACAGCGGATTGCCTCACATTCTGAGGTTCAGAACTCTTACATTGCAGAAGTTGCGAAGTACATCAGAACACAGTGGTTGCCTTCCAACAGATATTGTACTTTTGAGGGGATGGGAGGAGGCGAAACGGGGAACTTCTTCAATTCCACTGAATTACCACGACACACTTGTAGCAGGCAAAACATACTCAATGACACTCCTTCTGTATTGCTTGGAGGGTGATTCCCACACTAAGAGTTCTCCGATCTTGCTACCGCCTAGGAGCCAGAGGTCTCAGAGAGAGCTAACCTGGCTAGTCTAAGAGAGCTTCTATTCCACTTTCATTCTGATTCTTCTCTTCCTTGACTAGAATGAAGCAGATTTCAATCAAATGTCCATTGTTAAGTCAAGAGCTATATTCAGGAACCAAAGAAGAAAGGTGATTTTCCTGAACAGTTTAGGTCCGTCTTGTGCAGGTTGACTAAGCAGTCTCTAGAGGACTGTCTTGCAGGCTCTGCCCAATCTAGCTGCTGTGCGATGACTGAGTCAGCTGACATGGCCTAGTCTCCCCCTGTCTCCTTAATAATCTTCAATCCACTACACTGATGCGCATCAAATAGGCCTAGTTGAAGGTAATCAACTAATGGATTCCTCCACCCTCGGAAAGGAAAGGAAAAGAAAATAAGACGGTTCAATCTGATCTCTCTTTAATATTAGGGCTTGGTTTCTGGGAGCTCTACAAAGAAAATACTGTCTTCCATTTCAGTTACACAATGAATCTAGTTACTATAAGTAGCAAATAAGGAGGAAGTTACTCTTCTTATAAAAACAGCTGCTTTTAGACTCAGCAAAGGACTAGTGTTTCAGTTGCTGTACAAAAAAATGTGTAGAAGAATGAAGAAAATGCTAGCAGGAAATACTAAAAAGTACAAACAGAGGGAGAAGGAGAGAAGCAAATTTTGTCAAATAGAAAAATGAATGTCAGCAACATATGCAAGTTGGATACGATCCCGTTTAATTATGCCAAACAATTTCTAGTCTCAAAATAAATTGCAGAAAGACCCCGATTTTTAAAATGTATTTTTTAAAAAATTCTTTTTGAAGAATTGTGAATACTAAGGTTCTCTGAAAGAGTAAATTGTTTAATATTAAATAATCTGAATATAAACACATCAGTCCTACAGTTAAATATCTAAACCAATACAGTGACTTCAAGTTAAAAAAGGCTTTTAGATATAATTGAAGAACGAATATGGCAATTTCTCTCATACGAATATGTGCACTCCAACTACTAAACAGAGGCATTTAACGGTCTTCTCATGAAAATAAATCTTTCCAGTTTACTCAACAACTTAACAAATATTGCTTCACCCTATTAGTCATTCTAGTTGTTTGTGACATTGTTTTTGTGAGGGTGAGTGCACCAGGGCCAAAGCAGAGTGAATCAGAAAAAGAGCATTACACTCAAAAGAAAGAGAGACAATGATGACCAGTGCACAGGTTATTCGATACTCATACTTAACGGTAATTTCACAAACTGCAATGGCTTCTGGTCCTAAGTGTCTCAGGAATCAACCACCTGACGTCACAATAATATCGAGTGAACCATTTTCGCAGGGGGTGGTTTGAAATCAAACCACATAGGCAAAGGCACATACTCTGCAAGCCTCAATGATCAGCTGCACAGGGACTGCAAACAGCCTTTTGGTGCAGCTGCAGCTTTACCTGCCCCCACACCTGTACGGCAGGTGGACATGGCTTGGTCTAACAGGCAGGCCTGGTGGGCCTATTAAGGACTGTGGGGTGGAGGTTCCCAACCTCTAGTTTAGAAAACGCACGAGGGAATGCCAGTGGAAAGATCCATTTAAATTAGTGTTTTCCTCTCCGATGCCTCCTCATTACGTAAATCGCTGATTTAAATTACTTTAAATCCACCCTGATGGGCTGCTTCACAAAGTTCTGTCACTGTATTTATGGCAAATACATTAACCGCTTGCACCAAATCATGCTACCCTACCAGAGAAGAAACTCCCTACATCCAGAAAGAGAAAAATCTCTCTGTCTAGGAGAACACACAGCTATATGTTTATTTGTTTGTCCTTACAGAATGATAAAATATGTGGTTCCAGAACTCCGCTCCCACCTGTCCCACAAGCCCCTTTTGCCAATGCGTCTCAATCCACCCACTGCAGCAAAAGCAGGATGTTAGTTTCTTTGGTCCAACTACAGGCAGAGATGGAAAGGGGGCAAAGTGGCTCTAGGTGCATTGTCCCTCTTGTTGTTTTATAGCTTTAAAGGGAAAGCCTGTCTCTGAGTCGATACGTGACAACCCTGTCCAATACACAGAGTTTAAGGTGTGCTCTGGATTTCCTGTGCTACCAGCGGTTAGCAATTGCAACATGGTCAGAATATACTGCACACTTACTTGGAAGTAAGCTGTATTGAACTCACCTGTGTAAAACAGGCGTAGGACTGGTCACGCTTTTAAATCAGAAAAGTTGGTAATGCTTTCAACATTTAGAAAAGTAAAGCAAGCTAGTTCCTTTTTTAAACATTTAGTATACTGAATATTTTTGTAATACGAGTAATAACATTACCAAACTTCTCGGTAATTTATTTTAAAGCCTTCATTGGTGCTGTTTCAGGGAAAAGGTATTCAGAATCAAGCTCCCTGTGAAGTCATGTGCCTTTTATTAGAGTGACAAATTGCAACACATTCCTGATTATTAGCTCTAATACGTATTTCCCCCCAAATCCCTCTGCTTGGTGAAGGCAAGTTAGCAACTATTTCTGCCAATGCAGATGTAACACGGTTGTGTTAAGAGTTTACAATGGTGCCTCGCAAGACGGAAAACTCGCTAGACGAAAGAGTTTTCCGTTTTGGAGGTGCTTCGCAAAACGAATCTCCTATGGGCTTGCTTCGCAAGACGAAAATGTCTTGTGAGTTCCTGCGGGTTCCCCCCTTTTTTCTAAGCTGCTAAGCCGCTTATCAGCTGATCCGATAAGCTGATAAGCCGCTAATAGCCGCTAATAGCGCTAATAGTGCTAATCCTCTAATCCGTCAATGGGCTTGCTTCGCAAGACAAAAAAAACGCTAGACAAAGAGAATCACAGAACGGATTCTTTTCGTCTTGCGAGGCACCACTGTACTTGACTCCCCCCTTCCCTATTGCATGTTTGCTATTCCTTCCGGAAAGTATTTGCTAGGCAAATCAGAAAACAAATTACCCCATCCCCATCAGTGGACTTTGGGCTTTGGGTAGACTTTGGGCTCTCAAATTTCAGTGGTGCTCTGTGTGATGCTACAATTTGATGCCCTCCCCCCATTTCTCGCTCAGTTTACATCAGTGTTGTAGCACCCCTGTGATACTGCCAGTGGCATAGTGTGGGTTTTTGGTGCCCGGGGCAGGGGAAGTGTTGTGTGCCCCCCTGGTGGACTGGACAGCTGGGGTGGAGGCATGTGTCCCAGCCCTGAAGGCCTGGCAAGGAGTTGTGGCTTGCCTCCCCACAGCTTTGGAAGGCAGCATGAGCTTAGCCACGAGGCCTCAAGTGATGGGGGCACTTGGTTGCGCCCTCAGAATTTTGCACTCAGGGCCACTGCCCCTCTGCTCCTCCTATGCTATGCCACTGGGTGCTGGCGCCCAGTACTGCTACACCAGCCACACCACCCTAAAACCACCTCTGTCCCTGTTTATACATGGTCTACTTCTGTGCCCGCTGGAACGCATAATGCTTACTTGTAACATCACAAAGCACCCTTTATCGCAGCAAACAAGCTTGTTTTAATTCTGTGCTTATTTGAACAACATCTAAAAAACACACACACCCACACCCTCAGCTGATGGCCTATTAAGCAAAGAATCTCCCATTCCAGGTGTTCATATGCTAGAAATATTTCCCTTCTGGAAAAAAAAATGTGGTTGAAATAAAATTAGGATAATATGCATAAATATATGTTCCTGCACAAACACATGCAAATATATATATATTTAAAACCCTTGAGGTTTTTGGTTACTAAATATGAGAGCTTCAACACTTGAAACTGAAAATCCAGGAACAATTCATGAATCAGACTTGAATGGTAACTGTAAAGTTTCTCTTTTATGTAGCAGCTCAAGTAAAGGAGCGCAGGAGGAACTGTGGGACCAAGACCCCTGTATTATATGCAGTACATTTTGTTAGGATTTAACTTTTGCTTATTCATAAAAATGTTTTCACTAGAAAGAAAGAGGATGAAATAATGGACAGAATACCATTCCCGGCCACTGCTAAACTGCTTATATCTGGTATCTGAGTGCCATGTGGATTAATAGTTTCCACTTCCCCAGTCCAAATCACCAAGCCAATAAGCGTCACAACAAAAGAGAAAGGAATTTGTTGCTTAGGAAAAGCAAAGCAAACAGTCACTAAAGAGGAATAGGAAATGCATATCCTTATATGCACCATGGCCTCCTCATCCGTAGGATAGATCTCTTGAATAGAAAAGACCATACACTCAGCTCAAGAGGGATGGACAAAATTAACTTTGGGTTTCTTCTATAACTAAAATTCTATCACCTGAATTTTTTTAAAATGTGAAATAGGACTGCCTAGGGAAATGTCACAGTAACAACACTGCATTCCTTTTTTGCAGGTGCTCACGAACTTGTCAGAATGGAGAGGTGAGAAATTCTGTTTTACTGTATTGCTATATTTTTACTTTGGAATTTGGCTTAGGGCACACAATAAATCAAGAGAGGTTGAAGCATCAAGAAGTTGCGGTTTAGCAACAAATAGGATAAAGCAATTAATGAAACCACAGTAACGCAGCAGCCTAACATGATCAAATGGCAATCCCAAAAAGACTTCTTCAGAAAAGTCTGAAGTCTTTGTGTCTTAGCAAGAAGCCTTGGTAGAAAAGGAATTCAACAGAGAAGACAGCCCCTGAGGAAAAGGCTCTCTTCCTAATAGGTGCCAAATGCACCTCCTCAATGTTGGTATCTGAAGTAGAGTTTCTTAAGTTGATATAAGATGCCAGTGCAGTGGAGGTGAAGACATGTCATATGGATAGAATAGTTCCTTGAGATACCCTGAGCTAGGACATTTAGGACTTTAAAAGTTAAGGCAGTTGGATCAGTACTCTTGGAACTAGCGTTATATAGATTCCATGTACTCTGTCCCAGGCTTGCACACTGCTAAACTTAGTTGCACATTACGGATTTATGTACATACCTGCCTGATCCAGGCTTTCTGAACCTCATCCTCTAAGCCAAATAACACAACATTCCCAGTAGAATATAAACTTTTACATACTTGATTTTTTTGTTCTGAAAGAGAGCTAACTGGTAAGAAGCCCACCTAGCCAGAGGACGATCTAACATGGTGATAGATCTAGCTTTACCAGTCAACGGGTTCTTCTGTTGCTTACATTAATCAAAATATGACCCCTTCATAGTTCTAAAATGGATTGTCTGACAGCATTAAATGTGTTACGTGTCCTGCTCTGCAGGTTTTGCTTGAACCAAAACTACCTGGATGAACAAGACACTGAAAGATGGAAATTAATTTTGGTGTCACTACTGAGACCACAAATAGTTACTTTGCCTTTAAGAAATGAATATTTTTACAGTGCTGGAAACTTGGCTTTTTAAAAGGAATATTTTGAGCAAAAAATAGACTCTCTAATTGGTTTGTAGCTGACTCAGTTCTTAGTAACCACTGAAATAGTCATTCAGGAACTACCGAACACATCTTACTACACACCAGTTCTTCTCTCCTAGATATAATAAAGACACAAGTAGCAGCAATCTAAACAGAATTTGTTTTCCATCTAAGTAAGAGGAGAATGAGAATGAGACTTGATTCTGGTCTGGTTAGTGTCTTGAACCTGTGCTTTTCCTTTCAGCAACACCCATGGCATTGAGAATCCTGTCTTTGATGACGTTCCTACCATTAATTCGGAGCCCAAAGCCAGGCCGCAATTAAGCTACATGGCTAGCCGCCAACTATCAGAGTCAGGTCGACATCTTCTCTCGGAGCCGAATACTCCCCTCTCCCCTCCAGTCCCGGGGGACTGTTTCTTCCCAACACTGGGTAATTATTCATTTCTCTCTCCCTCCCTCTCTCGTCAGTTCCTTAGCTAGCAGTATGTATGTGTGTGTGTGTGTGTGTGTGTGTGCCAAATGCTGGTGGAATAATTTCCTTTTCAGAAGTTGCCCATGGCCATACATTTGACTACACGTCCAAGATCAAGGGGATGGGGAGTGCTGTTTGCTGCAACGCTACACGTTCTCAAACACCTTGAGATCAGATAAGGGAGGAAATCACGAGATGAACAGCACCCTTTGGCTCCCCCAGGAGTGTCTCTTATCAGTTTTGTTTCACTTATGGAAAGCCAGCAGCTGGAACTCTGGTCTGAATCCAGACTCAATCCCCCTAGCGTTGGCAGGGAGGGAGGACTCTGGAGAACCTGAGATGTTTCCTAACCTCTTGATTGGGGTGGTACTGTGGCTTCTAGATACAAATGCTGCCTGCTATGGCTCCAGAAAAAGGCTTTTATATGCTATGAATGCTAGCATAGAGTGGGAAGCAACCTGCATTCTCACTCACCGCATTCTCCTTTTTTCTTTGCTTTTGGGAGGGAGGTGAGAAGTAACCAGCTCAGAAATCTTTACAAGGGGCAGCAGACATTTAACTACATATAAATAAGTTTGCAGGCATGAATATACAGGGGGGAAGTGGAAAAAAGGGAACTAATCATCGCTGTTTGTTTTTCAGAGCCTGTTCCTGACTCACCAAACACGACAAATGCATAATAAAGTTTTCCAGGAAGAATGTCTTTCATGGAATCTTTGGCCTCAATTTGGACAAGGGTTTGCCTGCTGCATTAAACAAACAAACAAACAAACAAACAAACAAACAAACAAACGAGAAGGGGCAGTGGATAGGAAGGAAAAAAAGCTTTTTGAAGACTGTTTCTAAGGGGAAGAAAAATGGTGGTCTCTGAGGCACTTGGTGCTTCTCCTAACTTTCACTTACTACTCTGTTCCTTAAATACAGTATATCAGGGCAGAAAATAAGTTCTGGAAGAGGCTGAGGTACTGAAACCTTCTAGGATTCTGATGGCTTTTTCTTTTCACAACGTTGATGATTTTACGAACAAGTGCCACATATTTTAAAACAGGTGTATGGTTTTAATACACCAGGACCATGTACAAGACTGGAGAAGAGATCAAGAAGATTTCTTAATTCTAACAGGAACAGGCCATGGGGAGGAATTATGAGTATTACCACCATTTGCCTTAAAAACTGAACCGAGATTTTAACACTTTCCTCCATGGAAATATGGACTAGATTAAAAAAACAAAAAAATTCAAAGCTTTCTGTCAGAAAAAAACCATCTTAGGCGTTCTAGGTCTTTCTTTATATGAATTGTATTGTGTATACATATAATTTTAAAAGCGGTGCTTTGCAACAGAATTTACTTGTATCCTGGCTTTAAAAAAAATTACACATGAAAATCTCACAGTACCTGGCTGCAGTCTCAACTAATTTTTCCTTCTTAAAACATCGTAATTTTTTTTTAGCAAATTTGGCTCTGAACCTTCTCTCCGAATTCTATGAATCAGTCTTTTGATTTTCTTTTTACTGCTTGCGGCATGGTACATGCACAACTATGAACTAATCAGGGTGGTGTAGCAAATAGTCAGCGGAGCACAAGCATGCCAAACTATCAAAAATTAGATCTAATGTCAAATCTAGTCTGTTGTTGTCACAAAACAATTGAGACCTATTTTAGAAATTTGCCCAGGATGTGGATTTCGCAACACACTTAGGACCTGACTGTTGTGACTTTTAAAAACAGATCTGAAAATTAATGTTTTGGTCTAATCCAGTTTCTATCAAAACTGCAGTGGTTATCTCTCAAAGACATGAGGCTATATTCCAAATGCCTTAGCTCAGAAGCATGTTTTAACCAGCTCCCGTTAATCTGGTTTCATAGTCTATTTAGCACATCCATTGCAAACAGTGGAAACTGCAAGGCAAGGCATCTCAGGCTCTTTGACTGATCATATCATATTCATTAGCAGATTAAGCCCTTCCAAGGCATGTGGGTTTGCAGAGAGGAACTAATGCTTCCATTTCCAAGAGAGACCTCACATTAAAAAAAAAAAAGTAATATACGAAATATGTAGGTTGTAATTATTTTAAATACATTTATAGGAATAAAAACCATTCCAATAATTTCTAAATGATGCTAAGAGATACATGCATGCGACTCTTAATCTCAGGGTTGGGGTTTGAGTCTCACGTTGGGCAAAAGATTCCTGCATTGCAGGGGGTTAAACTAAATGGACTCTCATGCTCCCTTCCAACTCCACAATTCTATGATTCCCGCCCCACGTTCAGTAAGTAAGTTATTCTGGAAAGTTGGAAGTTAGGACGGATTAAGAAGAAAGTTAAGGCGCTTTAAGAAGAAAGATATTCATTGCTTGCCATAGATGAGAGAACACAAGGAGTTTGACTGTACAGATCCTCCAACATTTTAAATACATATGAATTAAGAACAGAGAGTGAAGAAAAGAGAAAGCAGGCTTATTAATGACATGAGCAAAGACCTTACTCTTTTAAATTCATCCTGCTTGCTCCTGTCTAGTAGGAAGCGGTATAAATGTGTGTGTGTGTGTGTGTGTGTGTGTGTGTGTGTGTAAAGGTAACTGCTTGTGTAAAGGTCTGGGAACGGCTTATCCTACGTGAATACACCAGCTGCTCTGATAGTACCTCTGAATGTTTTTTATATTTGTGTTTTTTTTTAAAAAAATGTTCTGATGAGAAAATAAAAGGTTTATTGTGGTTGCGTTTCTCTTTTGCCATGGGGAGAAAAAGGACGTGGGAAAGTAATATTCATCAAGAACTCCAACAGAATCCATAGACCAGACTTCCAACACTCACCGCTGATCACATGAAGCTGCCTTATACTGAACCAGACCACTGGTCTGTCATTACTTATTCTGACTGGCAAGTCGGTCTCAAGCAGGGCTTTCCTCATTACCTGCCCCTGACCCTTTTATCTGGCTGACGCTGGGGCCCCTCTGCCTGCAAAACATGTGCCTCTCCAATGCACTGTGACCCCCCCCCACTCACTGATATTTAGGTTTCTAATAAAGTTATGATATTTCCATAAAATATAATGAAGTTAGAGTGGATTGGAATTGAGTGATTCATAGAATCCCAGACCCAGAAGGATCCCCAGGTGTCAACAAATCCAATAAGCTGCAACACAGGAACCTCAGCTAAAGCATCCATGATGGATGACCATCCAACCTCTGCTTAAAAACCTCAAAGGAAGGAGAGTCCTAGTTATTTGGGAATAACAACTGTATGAGTGTAAGATAGCGCAGACCACAGTATCAAGATGCAGCCCATCCCAGTAAGGTCCCAAATGAAACTTTCACTAGTTCTTCTTTCTTTCTCAAGACAAGAGTATACACTTTAAGAATGAGAAATGCCTCATGTTTGCACCGACTGTTAAATACAGGCATACCTCGGGTTGAATGTGCTTTGGGTTGAGCGCATTCGGGTTGCACTTTGTGGCAACCCTCAAGTAACGGAGTGTGTTACTTCCGGGTTTCGCTGCTCGCGCATGCGCAGACACTAAAGAATGGCATCACGTGCATGTGCGGAAGCGGCAAAACGCGATCCACGCATGCGCAGATGCGCCGTCACGTCTTACATTCCATTCAGGATGCGAACGGGGCCCCGGAACAGAATAGGCTGCGGAGATTGGGACTATACTTTTGGAATGGTAACGAGATGATATGAAGGCTCTGGAGAGAAAATTCCTCATGGGAGATGGACATAAAGCTGCGGAAGCGACGGTACACTTCATAAGCTGCTACCAGAAACTAAAGATGCTTCGACAGAATCTGTTAAAAGTCATGCCACTTCTAAACATCCTAGGGTTTAAAATTAGTGTAGCATAATGCACTCTACCATGCAACTAGTACTGCTGACTAAAGCAATTTCCTCACCTTAGCCCAAAAAGGTTCTGGGAAGAAGTTAGCATATCTTAATGTTCAGCAGCTGTTCACCACTACAACTTCGCTCAGCAATAAATAAACCACTAGAAATGAAGGGGGGAAATGTGCAAAAAGTTGCCATGCTTCCTTTATTTTGTTTCCTCTTTTAATGCTTTAAAATTTGCAGCTTTTCTGTTCTCAGCACCACTGTAAGTCATAGCACACTATCTTAACAACCAAAACAAACCAATTCCTGTTCATTTACTCTGTTTTCTGACTGTATGATGGGACAAGAGAACTCTCCTCTAGCCTGGCAGATTATAATTCCTCTAGGAAGTCAGATATATTGTCAAAAGGTATACTAGGAAAACTGGTACAGATTCTTGGTATTTGGTACTGTGCTGGGATAACTTGCGCAGATGCATGAAAGCATAGCCAAACCTATTCGGGTGGCGTCTGGATAACATGCAAGTGCTTCTCCAAATAGAGTTTGGATAAATTTACAATAAACAGCAATATATTTTGTGAAGTTTGACAAAGCTGATATGAGAACTAAATTGAGTCAAAGGGAGTACTTGCCACCTTAAATGTTTGTAGATAAATAGTGTAGGTTGGAATAAATTTTTGGGTTAAGATGAAGCAGGCTGATCAGCTTATCATAACTGGAATTCTACTCTGAAAGGCAGCAAGCAGGAGCTCAAGATTAATTGATATTGGCTCAAATGATATCAGTCATTTGAATCATTAGGTTGTATCCAAATGGCTGTTGCATGTTGTGGTGCTGGAGATCATATGCAGGAGAAAAAGGGCTTGCGAAAGTAGTATATGGTTTTGCTGCAAGACACAGCTTTTAATGGTACACTGTACATTTCTAAGTACATTTTCTAGGCTGAAGACAGTAAAATTTACTGCCAGTTAAACATGCTATGGACTGTGTTGCCAAACTGTTTGGACTAGTGGTGTTCTCAGTCTGTTTTTGGATCCAGTATACTGATTACATAATCTCAAAATTCCTCACCCTAAAAAACAACAACCCTGTGTGGATGCACCACAGAAGTTACTCACAACCCCTGTTTTAGTTTGAAAGAGATACACATGAAAAAGAAAATTTCTATTAGGTAAAAGTGGCTAAGAAATGGCCGAAAATGGGAAGTATTCAAAAGGAGAAGCTTGCATTTACATTCCCTAAACTTGTTTGTTCCTGTAATTCTATGAGCATGAAAACACGTAGGCTACTTCCCTGTTGTCATTACATAAAGCATAAAATAATTTAGAGACCGTGAACACAGGCACAACATTAATAATAGTTAGAACCAGAACATAACCTAGATGTCATGGTATCAAATATGTGCGAATCTACTGTAAGGGAGGCAGGTGTTTACTTCACTGACTTGCATTTCTTCAGTTATATCATCCAGTGGAAATCAGCACAGAAAAACAACGAACCCCAAAACAATTATGAAATGCACAATAAGCCAAGGACATGTGTGAATGGTGGACTGTACATCTTGCATTTCTGGTGTGGAGGAAAAATAGCTGTTGGATAGAGTAGCCTCGCAGCTTGCATTTCAATACATGAGAAACTAGACAGACAAGCGACAGATTATGAGTTTCAGGAGCAGCTAAAGCCGAATAAACACTCATTCTAGTATGGAACAGGGCAGCTATCTCAGGTTGACCTGAGATAAGTTATTAGTCACCAGGTAAATCAACAGCCAGAAATTCTCCTATCTGGAACCAACCCTTGAACTGGAGTGGAACCAGCCTGTTGTCACTTAAAATAAAAAAGGTGGCACCTTTTAAACCGATTCTGCCTCTCTCGTAATACTAGAGTCCGGGGTCATCCACTGAAGCTGAATGCTGGGAGATTTAGGACAGACAAAAGGAAGTGCAGCTTCACAAAGAGCCTGGGCTGAACAATGGAAATGGCTCTCACAAGTTGTAGGGGACAGCTTCAAAAGGGTATTAGCCAAATCCATGGAAAATAAAAGTTGTCAATGACTACTAGCCACGATGGTGGGCACATCCTGCCACTGCCATCTGAAGGTGCGCCTTGCTGTTGTTGCAGGTGCGCCACGCTTCTGCCACAACCCCACCCCTGCCCCCTCCACTGTCGGGCCCCACTGCTGATGCAGGTGCACCCATGGAAGAAGTGGCAGCAGGCAGCCCATGGAGGAAGAGATGATGGATTTTGCCTCAAGAGGCAAAACTTCCCAGGCTAGCCCTGGGGGGATAGTACTGTAACACGGTAGGTCCCACCTATGGGCTTCCTATAGGCATCTTAGATGGTCAGGGTGAGAAGAGGATGCTGGGTTAGATGGGTCTCTGGTTGGATCTAGAAAGGCTCTTATAAACCTGGTGCTTTGTAGGTAGGAGTAGCAGAGATAAGAAACTCTAAGGTTAGTAGATCACTGGTGTAAATCCTTTCCAGTTACTTTAAACTGGTTCTACCACTGTGCCTATATAAAAGCAGTATTTAACTGACCAGCATATTTATATATGTGTGAGAACTTGTTCTTCTCTACCTCTGAGTTATAGAAGGCAACACAATCTGGATATCATGAATGTATACACTCTCTGTAATAACTGGACGGATCACTAAAATTATAACGTATGTTTGCATGACCTTAATGTTAAATATGGAGCATGTACTGAATCTGACAGCACAGCATTTTCAAAATAATCCAATTGCAGAACTAGATGGAACTAGGCAAGTCTACCCTGTTCAGTTTTTCATGGGACCTTTATCCCACAATAAGTGTATTCAGTAATTCTCAAGATCATTGCCAATTGCAAAATGTGGCATTGCATCATCACCACCTACCGAGAGGGCTGGGTTGCCTTCATCCTCCACGGTGACCACCAGCTGGTAGAACTGCTGCCTCTCACGGTCTGGAGGGGAAGGGCGGGTGGCGATCTCCCCAGTCACTCTGTCCATGCGAAAGGTCAGTTCCTCATTCCCTTGAGTGATGTAGTAGGAGAGGACACTGTTGAGGCCACTATCCCTGTCAGTTGCTCGCACCTGAGCCACAGCGGTACCTCCACCCACATTCTGTGAGCACACACACAAAAAGGAATATTAGTCTGGCATATCTATATCTATGCATACTTCTCTAAAAATGGAACTGTGTCATAAAAATTAGATTTGGATTTGTGATTAGGCAAAGACTACCAGATGGGCAGAGTATAAATAATAAATTATTATTATAAATTATTATTATTACATCATCTTCCTACGGCAACAGATAGACTAGAACTGGTTTCTTATTGGAGCTCTTGTTGTTCAGTGTGGGACCCACAAGCAATTTGAGAGGATTGGCTATTTCACCTAAAATCAAGCGTTCTCTCAACCTGTTTGAGAAGCAACACGTTGGACAGAGGCAACAGTATTTATCTCTATTAATTTAATCTGGATGGCACAACAAGCAGGACTCTGCTGCTTAAACCCAGAAGCACATTGTCAAATAATATCCTCAAGTAAGTGTCTATATATGTTGCAGAATATGAGGGGCTGTTGGGGTTAGAACCAGATCTTCCTTGTGCACAAATAACTCTCTTCACAGAAAGACAACAAGCAGAGAAGCTTACCTCATTAACACTAACGTTGTAGCCGTATGGATTTGCAATAACTGGTGGGTTATCATTAACATCCAGTATATTCACTCTTAAGGTGTGTTCTTTCCTGCGAGGTGGGACACCTCTGTCAGATGCTTGAATCTGGAATGTAGCACAATATAATCAGGAGAAAAGCTCATAGCCTTGATCAAGCCTGTTACTGAACTGAAATGAGAATGGCCTAAATAAGTAAACATGTCATAGCAATGAAGCTCTTGGATGAGCTAAGCCAATCTCTCCCACACACCCCCAATCACATATTTACCTACTGGTTACTTTATGGAACCTGGAGTATATATGTGCATCATTTTATATGTATACATAATGTATATAATATGTGATAACTGTTTGTACTTTTCATGGAATGCCCTGTTATCTCTTGACCAGGAGCCCTAAGTTGTCTCTTAACCAGGAGCCCTCAGACATGAACTTCTGTTAATTTGGCTAATATACTAATTTCTGAGTCAGCTCTACCAGACATACAATTGCCTGGCAGACATACCGTTGCCTGTTCCCTGGCAGAAACAAGTTCCCCTAGCCCCGAGCTACATTCCCCCATTCATCTGCTGCTCCTGAGGAACTCTCTCTCCAAATATTCAGTTGTGTATGAGATATATGAGTCCTTAGCATGTCTAGTAGCACCATGCACAGAACAACGCAACACAAGAGACTGTCAAATAGCTCTACTTTGATGTAAGATGAGAAAATAGAGAAGCAGAAGTAACTGCAGTGAACAATCTTAAGTGTGGTCTGATGGTGATGGATACAGCCTGGTTTGGCAATTAGTATTACAAGAGAATCATTTTGAACAGAAGAATGTAAGTGGTAGGCTGATCCACCTCTTCCTCTGGTGGCAAGTTTAACAGGTGGCCACATAGCTTCACACAACTTAAAACGGCAACAGGAGACTGTGTGGCCTTGGGAATGTTGTTGTCCCAAGCAGGATGGTTGTGTACATAAAATTCCACTTTGGAAGCAAAGCTGGACAAAGTAACATATATATATTTTTTGTTAAAAAACCAAAACAAAACTGGAAGGTTGGAGCTGGAGGCTATGCGATTGTTCTTTGGAACTGCCGCTGTGAAGTTCAGCTCTGAGGCAAACAACTGCAAGGAGTTACAGTCTTACTAAACCAATTACTTTGGCAATGAATTCCAATTTGTGTCTCAAAACAATTTTTAATATATTCAAATAATGTAAAATATATTGTTCTGAGCACATTTATACTTCAAAATACTGTACAAGGAATGCATTATTTTTTTCCTTATACAGGTGTTATTGAGGCAGTAAGTGAAATAATTGGTCACACTGTAAACATGCAGATGCTGCAATTACAGAGTCTAGACAACAATAAGTTGGCTAATCACATAAAGCTGCTTGCCTGGATCTGGCAAACGGTGTGATTGTGCAGCAAGCAACTTGGATGGTGGGCATCACTAAATTACCTTTAAAGTGTAGTGTTCAATCATTTCCCGGTCCAATGGTCTGGCCACAAACACTTCTCCATAGGTGTTGTTGGTTGTGCGGATTTCAAATGCCCTGCCTATGTTTCCTGATACTATAGAAAAAGTCACCTGTAAAAAGATATTCATATATACAAAAAAAATTAAAAAATCACAATGATGGCTGGGAGGTTTAGGGGATCTTGTAAATTCCATAGGAGAACAGTAGATCTAGAAATTCAAAATGATGCGTATGAAAGCACCTTTTCAGACTGAAACTGCTTGGGAGGTTCATAACAGCAGATCATTTCAGGCAGCAAATTAAAGAAAAAACACACCTCACCTTAAACACAGAGTGCTTCCTGTTTAATACAGAGAGGGCTTCCTTTTGGTACATTGTGGTGGTGAGAACGCTGCCATCTGTTTTTTTCAGGTCCATTGTCCCATCTGTCAGCTGTCAAGCAGCCTCTCAGCACCAAAGGAACTTGTTTCAGATATTGTTTTTCCCCTAACATCTTTCAGAGCCATCTGCTCCATCCATTGCATCTTAAGAGTCCAAGTTATATTTAGTGCTAGTGATTTCACCTTGCAGGCAGGGAAACCCTACCACTGAAGATCAGGGCCTTACAAGAGCCAGGTCAAAGAAGCAGAAGGGCAAAGGGCTCCCATGATGTGAAGTGGGACTCATGGATCGGAGGTGGACTCTGCTGAAGCCAGAAGACTTTGCTGTTGCCTCCTGATAGCAGTCAGGACAACTGGCAATGGCAGCAGCAGAAGTTTGCTTCTGTATAGTCCCTTCAAGGTGGTACTATGTGAATTGGCCCTGAAGGAGAAACAGTGCCTATAGAGAGACTTACTGGGTTGTTGGCAGGATAAAGTAGCCATTTCACCTGTCTCAATGGTTGCACCAGAGCTTTCCATCACCAAGAAAGGACAGTGAGGAAAAAAGGTCTCTGACAAAATCCTTACACATTTGTCAGGTGCCCCCAGTCTACCCATGCGCTAGCAGTGGCAGGCTTATGATCCCATCTGACCTCGACAAAAATCTTGAAATCAGCTACACCTGCTCAGTCTTTCAGTGGATAAGAGCAGCCCAAGAGAATAGCAAAATGGTGTGTCCCCTCTCACTCCCAGTAAAAGTTCTTTATGGATTTCACCTGGATAGCCTTTCTCAACTAAAGGTGAAGGGAGTTGATAATGTGTGTGTGTGTGTGCGCACGCGTGCATGCATGCACACACACACACACACACACGAAAGTGCTTTATATGGATGTCACATATGGCTGTGTGGCTCAATCTACAATATTTCTTGTCCCTCGGAGAACAACCCTGCACTCCAACGCTAGCCAGAAACTACACCGTAGATTTTTTAAAATAAATGTCAGCTTCCCCTTTAATAAAATCAAGTTTATTGATTACAAGGGCATGGAGGATGCAGCTGTTTCAGAGCTGTTATTTGTGGAACCCAACATATCTCTGTGCTCTGATGATGCCCTATGTAAGACAACAGAAGCTTTGATGAGCAGGGTGTTATTCATCAGTCTACGAGGCATCTTACATTGCTGTTTCTGAATAATGCGTAGGGCACATATATCTACCTGGAAAGGATCACGAGTTTAATCCAAAGCAGGAAGTATGCAATAACAATGAAACCAATTTGCCATCACAATTAGGGCAAGAAAACAGGGTTCACCAATTATAGTTTTGGTATATTGCTAATTCACTACGCAATTATCTACCATTCACCTTCAAAGTTCTTACACAGAAACTAGTGTTTCCTTAATTTTGATGCTATCCCATAAGCACCAAATTAGAATAAGCAAAATGTGACCAACCCACCACATCTCAACACCCTTTTGCTAACTCCGCAGTAACTGTACATTTTGAAGCCACACAATCATTGCTACCTGCCCGTTGCTTCCTGCATCAGGGTCCCTTGCCAAAACCAGAGCAATTCGACGTCCAACAGAACTGTCCTCTGCTACGCTCACAGATGAGTCGGAAGTAATGTCAAACTGTGGGCTGTTGTCATTCTCATCCAGTATGGTGATAGTAACCTGTCCAATGGAGAATGCAGATATGAGTAAGAGCTCTGTCTGTCTGACTGTCTGTCTCTCACGGACACCAGTACTAGAGCTGGGGAGAAACAGTGATATAGTCAAAAATTCACTAGATTGACCTTATAATTTGAGGAGAAATGATTTTGTGAAATTGTTCCATGCAATTTTATTTCTCCAAATTGTTTAACTGATTCTTGAAGCACTGCCTATTCCTTGGAAGCATACTTAACACTTAAAGAATACAAACTGCTAGAGGAATGATCCATCCATTCTAGAAAAGTATCATCCTTTCTGTATCATCCATTTTTTTAATGGTGGCAGCCATTTTAAAAACATCTTAGAACAGGCTTTCTGGAAAAAAGGCAAAATGATGACCACTCTTCCCACCCCAGAAATTCACGCTACTCCCAAAATATTGGTGAAGCAAAACAGCCCATTCTGAGGTTGATGAAACGGCTGAGCAATAGTCATTGTCCATGCAGTATAGCCCTACTTTCTGCATAATCAGAGCAAACAGAAGGACCTTTGCATTTATAGCTTGAATTGAAGCTGCTGTTGCAAAGGAATGCTTATGTTTGGAGCAAGCCCCACTTTGGGGTTTGGATAAGTGCAGATCCCAGCCGGCTTGCTGTAAGTGTTGATCAGCTGCTCAGCACTTACAACTCCTGGCAGGCACCAGCTGCACTATGCAATGCCCAGTGGAGAACTACAAAGCACAGCCAATCACAGCTGGCTTCCTATAAGTGCCAATCAGTAGTTTGGCACTTCCAGCAAGCTGGCTTGGGGCAAGCATCAGCTGCACTCCTGACGTTGGGAACTCAATAGCGCAGCCAATCCCAGGCAGCTTGCTATAAGGTGTTTACAGCAAGCCCACTGTGATCAGCTTCACTACTGAAGTCCTGGTGGGGAACGCTGTTGTGCTGTGAAATCAATGCAGGCTTGCTGTCACTGCCAATCAGCTGATGACACTGACAGCAAGCCTCGTTTGCTAAGCAACAATCAGGAGAACTTGAAGGCTTCTGAAAGTTTCTTGGTAGCGATGTCCCCACTTGTCCCTCACCTGATATATAAGATATGACAGGTGGGCATGGTTTGGGGAAAATTGCACCACAGGCCGAAATTGGCCCTTTGCTGGGTTTAAATGGTCCCATGGGGTGGAGTTATCTCACCCCCTAGGCTAAGGTATAATGTCTACCTTAAGAGATGAAAGCCTTAAACTGAAGAACTAGGTCAGTGTTTCCTAAACTTGGGTCTGCAGCTGTTTGTTGGACTACAAGTCCCATCATCCCTAGCTAACAGTACCAGAGGTCAGGGATGATGGGAATTGTAGTCCCAAAACAGCTGGGGACTCAAGTTTGGGAAACACTGAACTAGGTGGTACCTCTAACACAGGAATCCCCAAACTCGGCCCTCCAGAAGTTTTGGGATTACAACTCCCATTGTCCCTAGCTAACATGACCAGTGGTCAGGGATGATGGGAATTGTTGTCCCAAAACATCTGGAAGGCCAACTTTGGGGATGCCTGCTCTAACACTTCTGTATGGCTGGAAGAACTAATTCAAGTTTACTCAGAAGCAAATACCTCTCTGTTCAACAGGACTTACTATAAACATGGACTGGGTCGTAGGCTACATGTGCATTCAGGCACTTCTAATATAGCAAGTTCCTCTAATCTTCACAACCACATTGACAGAGGGAAGTGGAAACCTCCCATTTATTATAGAGGCTCTGCACAACACCTCACTGGTGTTGACACATGTGCCCATTTAGCAATACATGGAGCCCAGAAATACATGGAAATTCCAGCTCACAGTTACATTAGTCAACTCACACAGCATCAAAATATTCTCAGAATCACTTTGCTGTGAGAACCTTCGTCAGCAGCTCTTTTTTTTTTTTTTGTAAAGGGATCAGGTTATTATGGATGTGCCTCAGCTGCAGTCGTGAGTCCAAAATCACCCTGATAGTATTCAAGCTGTGTTTTCTGTCATTAGCTAAAGGAAATGCTGTCATGTCTAAAAATAACTGTGCATGCACACACACAATACACAAAAGGAGGAGAAAAAGAGGAAGATGCTTTTATTTATGAGTCTTTATTTACCTGGTTAAAGGCTCCAGCTGCAGGGCCAGGCAGCATAGCCTGCTTCTAGAGGGAGGCTGAAGCCCCCTTTCTGCTTCTTTTAGGGCAGGCTTCCTCAACCTTGGCCCTCCAGATGTTTTGAGACAACAATCCCCGTCATCCCTGACCACTGGTCCTGCTAGCTAGGGGTGATGGGAGTTGTAGGCCAAAAACATCAGGAGGGCCGAGGTTGAGGAAGCCTGTTTTAGGGTGATTTTTTATTCTTGTTGCAAAAAAAAAAAATATCAATCAAAAGGAGGGGCATGCTTCTCCGCTTCAAGAACAAGCAGCTGCTGAAATGAGTGGCCACCTGAACAGCCAAACCTATCTCCTCTAAGCCACCTTGATTCCTTCCATTGTTGACTCTCTTTTGGCCCATTTTTTCCAACACAACATCACAACTTTCCCCCAACCTTTCTTCAGAGATGTGCTTCTTTATTATTATTATTATTATTATTATTATTCCTTCACCTATCCCATCGCTGTGTTGTCTCACTTAAGACTTTGGGGGCTGAGTCCCACTTCAAGTAAAACTTGGGGTACTGAGGAGGACTGCAGAACTTCATGTCTGCACAAAGCCCAATTTACTGTTTCTAAATTCCATTATACCCAGAATAGGCTGGGATGGACATGAAAAGATCTGAGAGAAAAATGTCCCTTCCCTCCACTCCCTTTCATTCTCAATCCTCAATCCTAGGGGGATAGGGTTGCTTAGAAGAGTCATAAATGAGTTTGTGAGGCATTTATATTCTGACTGGGTGCACATTCTTAGGGGCAGCAAGTCATTTGTTTAGTGGACTGAACAAGGCCTGCCTGGCAAGATAGAACAACTCACACAGCATCTTCTTTAAAAGAATTTAGAATGCTGGAACTGGAATGTGAAGGTAACTGCATAGCTGAGATAAAAAAAAATTCCTTCCAGTAGCACCTTAAAGACCAACTAAGTTAGTTCTTGGTATGAGCTTTCGTGTGCATGCACAGTTCTTCAGATACACTGAAACAGAAGTTGCCAAATCCTTCTATATAGTGAGAAGGTGGGGAGGGGTGTTACTCAGAAGAGTGGTGGGAATGGGAGATAGGCAGATAGCTGAGAGAGCCTGTTGACGACTCTTAACGACTGTAATAGGTCTTACAGGAAAAGGCAAGGGGTGAGAGGGTGAGAAATGGTTTAGTCATGTATAGTGAGATAAGAATCCAATGTCTTTGTTCAGCCCAGGTCTTTCCATGGTTTTAAGTTTGGTAATGAGTTGTAATTCAGCAGCTTCTCTTTCCAGTCTATTTCTGAAATTCCTTTGTAGTAAAACAGCTACTTTGAGATCTTGTATAGAATGTCCTGGGAGATTGAAGTGTTCTCCTACTGGTTTCTCTGTTTTGTGATTCTTGATGTCAGATTTATGTCCGTTTATTCTTTGGCGTAAGGTTTGGCCTGTTTGTCCAATATAGAGAGCTGAAGGACACTGTTGGCATTTGATGGCATACACAATGTTAGACGATGAGCAATTAAATAGTCCCGAGATGGTATGTGTGATGTTGTTGGGGCCAGTAATGGTGTTGTCCGGGTGTATGTGGCAGCAAAGTTGGCATCTGGGTTTATTGCAGGCTCTGGTGCCAGTGTCTGTGTTAAGTCTGGTCGTAGTATTATTGTGGGTTAGGAGTTGTTTAAGATTGAGTGGCTGTCTGTAGGCAATGAAAGGTCTTCCTCCCAGAGCTTGAGAAAGAGAACTGTCATTGTCCAGGAGAGGTTGTAGATCTCTGATGATGCGTTGTACTGTTTTAACTTGGGAGCTGTATGTGATGACTAGAGGTGTTCTGTTATTTTCTTTTTTGGGTCTGTCTTGCAGCAAGTTCTCTCTGGGTATCAGTCTGGCTCTGTTGATCTGTTGTCTAACTTCATCTGCTGGGTATTTTAGTTCTGAGAAGGTTTGCTGTAGATCTCTTAGGTGAGAATCTCTGTCTGTAGAATTGGAACAGATGCGGCTGTAACGTAGTGCCTGGCTATATACAATGGACTGTTTGGTATGTTTGGGATGGTAGCTAGAGGCATGTAGATATGTTTGTCGGTCAGTTGGTTTGCGGTATAAGGTGGTGTCTATGCGCCCATCCTGTATTTTTATAGTAGTGTCCAAAAAATGTATTTCTTGCATAGATTGATTCATTGTAAGGTTGATTGTGGGGTGAAAATCATTAAATTTCTGGTGAAAGGTGTCCAGGGTCTGTTGACCATGTGTCCAGATGATAAAAATATCGTCAATGTATCGCAGGTACAAGAGAGGTTTGAGTGGGTAGGAGTTCAGGAAACGTTGTTCTAAATCTGCCATGATTGACACCCCTCCCCACCTTCTCACTATATAGAAGGATCTGGCAACTTCTGTTTCAGTGTATCTGAAGAAGTGTGCATGCACACGAAAGCTCATACCAAGAACTAACTTAGTTGGTCTTTAAGGTGCTACTGGAAGGATTTTTTTTTTTTTGACTATGGCAGACCAACACGGCTACCTATCTACTACTGGATGCATAGCTGAGAACTAGCTGTCTCAAAAATGCTAGGGAATTCTAAAGCTTGCATGCACTTCGGAATCCAATAAATGGCATTCCTCAGCTTGCCTCTTTTGCACCCTATATTTGCACCCCACATGGAAATGTATAGCAACAGGTACTTGCTTGAAAGCCAAAACAAAGAGTCACAGGCAACAACAAACAAAGGAAGGATAAACACAATGGAGGGGAAGCACTCTTACCTTCTGTTGGAGAGAAGCACAAAATAGGATGGAAAAGAAGAAGAAAAACAGTTGTTAGATTTAAATCCTTTTAAACAATGTAGTTTGAATTCAATGCTTTGGGAAAGGTCAGCTGTAGATGCAATGTAACGAGGCACAGATGCAATGAAAGGAAAACACAGGTGAACCATGTCCAAACTCTGCTATTGTTGCTTTGCCAATATCCCTCAATCATCTAAGATATGTGGCATCCTCAACGATTTTGTTGCCAATTCTCTCAACCAATTGAACACCAATTGTCTGTCCAGGAATATCGATATATTCCAACCTACAACCCCCCCCCCGAATTTGGCCCCTAGAAGCTCTTAATTGCCCCAGGGAGGGAAGTTGCAATGAATGTTAACATGAAATGTGGCAAGCCCAAGATCATCAGGTGCAAGAATGTCTTTCACCGTAACTGCTTTTATAATGCTTTTAACTGCATTTGTTTTAAGAGTGTCAGATGCTTTTGCTTTGTTTTTTTGTTTTTACATTCTGACTCTGAGCTGCTTAGGGACCAAGGATGGGATATAAACTCAGTCAATGAATAAATAAATAAATAAATCACGGTGAGAATCGGTGCCAGGAAGGAATGCTAGCCACAGCAAATGCCTGCATTTTGCTAGAGGTGCTAAATTCATATCTGAAAACTGTTAATTTAAACACCTCAGGTGACAAGACTGTGTTCAGTGACAATATAAAACAATTCAGAAATTTTACACACACACACACACACACACACACACACACAGTTGTACCTCGGAAGTTGAACGCCTTGCGAGTCAAACGTTTTGGCTCCTGAACGCCACAAAGCTGGAAGTGAGTGTTCCAGTTTGCGAATGCTCTTTGGAACCGGAACGTCTGACACAGCTTCTGCAGCTTCTGATTGGCTGCAGGAGCTTCCTGCAGCCAATCGAAGGCAGTGCCTTGGTTTCCGAACGTTTTGGAAGTCAAACGGACTTCCGGAATGGATTCCATTCAACTTCCAAGGTACGACTGTATAAGCTTTCCTGGGGAAACAACAAACTTTTCCTGGGTGGCGGCAGGGACCTAGCCTTGGAAAGAACAGCCAACTCAACACTGTCCTACCCTACAAAGCCAAAGGGTTACAGCAAAAATAGCTCACCACAGTTGAGTCAAGCTTCGGACCACCGTCATCTGCAACAACAGTTAGGGTGTAAAAATCTCCTTTCTCTCGATCTACCTGTCCTTTGACTGTGATCACACCCTGCCAAGGGAAAAAACCACACATGAATACATGAATTCCCAACGCCAGAGTATGAACCTAGGTGACGGAGGTCCACCTATAAACTACTCACAGTGATGCCGTTTATTTTGAACAAAGACAGAGCCTGAGGATTTGTATTGGGGTCAAACTTGTACGTGATCTGGTTCAGGTTATCGATGGAGCGTGCCTGGACTCGGAGGACTTCAGACCCCAGGGGAATGTTCTCTGTGATCACTGCTTCATATGTGACATTCGAGAACTGCACGGCCTCATCCAGTTCGTTGAGGAGGCTGACATAAACGCTGCAGAAGCCTTGGTTATGGGGAGGTGCTTGGTCTGTGGCCGAAACATTCATCAGATAGCTGGTTTTCGTCTCATAGTCCAGATAGTCAATGGTGGTAATGAGACCGGTGCTCTCGTCGATTTCAAATTTCCCCTCGGAACCTGAGATGATTTTGTAATTCACAAGGCCTCCGTTTCCTAAGGGGAGAAAAAACACAGTCAAAGGTGCAAGACACATGTAAGAAGCCACAAATCAATTGCACAGTGCTCAGGGATGAGAGTTCAAAAATCCAGACAGGCACTTAAAAGCTTACACAGCAACTTATAAGGAAAAAATAACATATGCACTTCAGCGTATTTCAGGATTCCCCTGGATATATTTGAACCTCCCCATTGCACATGCACGGTCCCATTTTGGCTACAAACTTGTCGTATTCAGCACTTAAGTTCAGCATTAGAAGGAGCAATTGTACTCCTCCACCAAGAATAAAGGCAACACTGACAAGCAAGAGGCACATAAACAAATCATGGTGAGTCACAATGGCTTGGGGGAAAAAAGAATGACTATTCCATGCAGTTTCTGTACCTGTGTCTCGATCTGTTGCCCGAACAACTGCAACAGATGTCCCTATCCCAGCAGTCTCACGCAGTCCCAGCCGGTTATATTGCCTTTGGGTAAATACTGGCACTTCATCGTTGACATCTTCCACGTACACTATGACCTGGGAAAAGTTAAGGTGCAGTTAATTTATTTGCCTGGAATCTGTTCTGGAGAAAAAGCAGAGACGCTTGATAAGGAAGAGGAGTCTTGATGTGGACACCACAGCACAGAATTATGGAGTTCTACTGGACCCAAAGATCAGTTCCATGGTGAAATATATGACCAGTCTCTCATGCCTCTTCACTACCAACAGAAGCAACCTGTGTAACAAGTAGAGAGCAAGTACACTGCAGGAAGCTATCAGCAAAGCAAATATCTCCAGGTAATCAACAAAGAATAAAAACAAAGCAAAGCCCAGGCTCCATAAGGGGGAAATTCCTTTCCGCCGCAAATTGCTGTAATATGCCACTGAATATCTTGTCTCTAGCTGTAGCAAGTGCTGTCACCCCAGAGGAAAGGAAAGACAGCCGGTATCATAAGAATCTGATCTTGGTGCAGTACAACTGAGGCAAGCTGTGTAAAATTTCCCATTTTTTCAAAATGGTAAATTCTTACTTATTTTTTCATAAGCAGGTAGGTACATATAGATTATTTTAACAAAAAGAAAACAATGAAAAGAATTAAAATAATACAAAAAGAAAGAAAAAGCACAATCGACGGCCCCCTATCAGAGAAATGGTATAATGCTACCATAAATTAATACTTTTTCATTTTTGTTCTCTAATAAATTTTTGCTAGATGTTCAGGATCAAAAGCTCCATCTATCATCGGGGTTAGTTGGCAGGCACCAGACATTCCATATCTTGCTTGCCAGAACAGTTTGGCTATTACGAGCATCATTTATATATATATATATTAAAAAGTTTGCCAAACCTTAAACAATTTTTCTTACTGACTTTGACTCTGCCTCAGCCATATTTTATCCACTCACTTTTCCATAATCGTTAAAAACCAGACCTGATTTAAGCAAGCCTCTTTGCTCAGTTCCTCCCAATTCCAAACTTTTATATTCCATTCCATTTTTCAAGACAGCCACTAGACCCTCCCTAACGTCTATTTCCAGCAGGTGAATTGATGTTTTTTCATATTAACATGGCAGTAGCTAATTAATTAGGAAGAATTTAAAGTCCTAAAAAATGGATCGGAGTAATCCTGTGCGTGCTACAGCAAGGTAATTGCTAAAACCATGCTGCATAATTATAAGGGCAAGGGGAGCTGGGATAAAGTTGCTCAACACACTTGTGATTTCTCTCATTCCATTTGTCTGCAGCAAGCCTTTGAGATTATGAACAGAGGTATAACCCTGATAGTGTCCATACTCACAAAATTCCATTCCGAGTGTAGCAGAGTCATAAATGGCTGTCAAAAAGAAGTCTATTTGTCATTAAATGGATTCTAATGAAATTCCACTGACATTTGGTAAGGTCAAGAACTATTAGAAAATCTATTTCACCTGGACTCCCCACATTTTAGAAGGTTTCTCCTACCACAGAACCTACAACAGAATATACAGGATGCACAGGGAATTTATGAAGGCTTCTGCAACATTTTTAAGTGGAGGTGAGCTGTTGTGAATGTTGAGGATGAGCTCCCCCACATGTCTCCAAAGCACTATGCAAAAATGGGGTCACCTGGCATCACTGAGATGTCAGTTCTTTGGACAGGTGGGTGAGCTCTGCCCACCAGTCAAAGTTGGCCCATGGTGGGTGGAGGAGATGCAATTTCCCACCCATGGGTTATCTGAATGCACTGTTCTCTTCTAGATCTGGGGAGGTTCATAGGCCTGAGTAAACACAGGTCCACAATAACTCACGAAGTTAAGTCCCCGCCTCAGACCTCAAGGTTTCTGATTCAAACTGCGGGATATCACTGTGCTATGCATCTGCTGCTTTCAGAAATTCTTTACGCATTGACTTTGTTACTTAATTCATTCAGAGGAGCAAAGTTATTAAACAAAGGACAAGTGCTCAAAATGTTATTAACCGTTGGGAGAACAGTTTGCAAAATATTTATCTCTGCGGAACCTATGCATTTATATGCTCAGCATTTGATACTTTTTTTAAAAAAATGCACTCTAAAACACTTTGCAATATCCCACTGATCTTCACCAAACTGTAAACCTAGCAAAACCCTTATAGCCAGCTCCACTATAACCAACAGAAGATTGTAATTTCCCTGTGCCGCCTTGTGGAATCTCGAAGAGGCATTATTACCCTAACAGAGCTCCTCATGGGTCCTTGTTCACTATTGTAGGCTTCCACTTCAAGGACATGGGAGGAATTGCGTTCTCTGTCCAAGGGCCGTAAGCCTCGCATGACCAGCCCACTGCTGGGATTGATCCGGAAGTTGTTGTAACTGTTTCCTGTGGATGACAAATAAAGACTACAGAAGATGACACTATGTCTTCAGTTTGAAGACTTAATCTCCATTACAGGATTGTTTCAGAACAGGGAGAGAGGTGGATCTATTAACACCAATAGGATTATGAATTTATCAAGAAGCCAGTATAGCAATGCTACATATAGACTCTTACACTAAATTAAATGATTATGCACATCCTCCTACCCTTTCAAACAGGCCTCTTCCCAAAGTTGCTTTTCTCTTTCTATTGAAGTTCCCGCAGGGCTTTGTTGCATACATGTTAATGTACCGTGCAAATTTGTCCCTTAGGTCACACATGCCACTTCTAACCTTGCTTGTTCATATTGTAGCCAGTCCTTTATCTTTACCAGCTGCTTACTTTTTGTTTTCCCTCAACTCCCTTTTTCTATCCCTCTCCCCCTCACACCCCAAATCCATCTCAAAGTTCTTTCCCCCTCAGCTTCCAGCCAGGCTCTCTATTGGCTAGGGCCGAAGTTCTAGCTCCAGGGCATTAAATTTCTCTTTTGAAGTCATACTTCATGTATCACGATCACATCCTTACAGATTTACTTGGAAGCAAGTCCCATTATCAACTGAACTTACTTTCAAATAGGTATGTTTAGGATCATGACTGTGGAGTATTAGATGTTAAGACAAGCTGATGCAACATAAGCCATTTCCTGCAATATAGTTAATCTTGAGGGTTATGAAGAATGAATTGTCAAGTTTTAATGGTACCAGGAAGTCAGATATATTAGAAGTATAATTCCCTAGGATGTACGTTTCCCAATAATTAAGTTTAAAGCCCAGAAAATGTGGAGCGGAACACATAAGGTTGCTGATGTTACGGTAAGGATGAAAACGATCAATAAGGTTGTTCTAGTTACTTTATAAGTATACTGTAAATTTTTTATCATTAAAAAAACACTATCCATTTTCTTTGCTTACCTTTGATAATCCTGTACCACACCCGGCCATTCACACCTTCATCTGCATCTGTGGCTTTCACCTTTGAACAAGCAAACAAACAAATGAAACAAGCAATAAGAGGCTACATTAATACACAAAGCTAAATCATGGTTTGCTTTACCACAGTTTGTTTAACAAATCACGTGTCATCTCATAAACAAGAACGTAAGCCATGGCTTACTTCTTCAAAGCTTGGTTTGTTTTCCAGCTCCTCTCACCTTGTGGCTTTCTGCTTGGCAAGTGTCTGGGGTGAGCAAACATGGCTGAGACACAATACCAGGCCATGATTGGTAAGCCGACGATTAATCATGGCTTCACACTGCAGTTTGTTGGCAGGAAACAAACCTTGGTTCATCTACTGGACTAGTTTCATATGCTCAAACAAATCATGGTTAGGCTAAACATATCACAGGTTATCATTATTTGAGAAACCAGGCTGTCAGGGAACTGACATCGGAGCTAGAGGCGGAGGGAAGGCTCTCAAATGATGCTGGAGAAGGGCCCAGCAGGGAGAGAGGCAGCTCCACAGATGGGGAAGCAAATCAGCGCAACACCAGGGAAATAGAGGGGCTGGTGGGGGAATCAGCGAGAGGGCTCCAGGACTCTTCACTGGACACCAGCGGGGAGAGCACGGGTCCTCCGCTACCCACGCCCACCCTGCGCAGAAGACTTCCGCGCAGAGAGAGTAGGAGGAGACTGGGTATCAAACAACTTTTATGTTGGAAAAGATTTAAGAAACACCCACTGACGGATTCTGCTAGCGACTGAGGCAGCCACGAAGTGAAGGGCTGCCCAGACTGAAAGGTTTAGCAAGGCAACAAAGCCTGGAGAGGCGGCAACTTACGCACGAGCAACCCATACACATTACACAGGCCATTGTGTCAAAGTCCAACTATTCAACATACTTATTTTTAGAAAATATATAAGAGTGTTTCTACTCCCTGTCCAGTCACAGCCCACCCAATTTCAGAAGAATACTGAAATCAAGCTTCTAAAGGTAAGCACCAGAAGTGTGAATTCTCCTTGGAAATACAGTAGCACCCACTGCAGTTGTTTGACAAGTAGTGAAATATGCTAGTGTTGGTTGGTGCCATTTAATGATCAAGCTCTCTGTTAGATTAACTGAAGCTTCAAAAAAGTCTTCAAAAGTCACTCACCAGGGTGGATTAAATGCCTGAGACCAGACCTGAGATGGCTCCAGATAATCAGCCTCAGTCAAAAGTGCTTGGAGTAGCACGGCAACCACTTACAGTGGTTTTATATCTGAGTATTCAGCACCTTGAACTTAGGTTGAGAAATACAGAACATCTGTACAGGGTAAAATCCCAGCTCAACCTTGAAGCTTGCTGGGTTTATTTTAATCTTATTTAATAAAATGCACATACACTTGATTGTGAAAAGCTTCAATGCAGTTTACAAAACCATGAGTGGTGTTTCTTAAACTATAGTCTATGGGCTAATGGGTGGGGGTCTGTGGGTATTCTGCTGGTCTGGAAGACCCATTTAAAGCAAGAGGAAATCTTTCTCCAGAACGGTGACAAACACAGGATTCAAATGAAGGGTGGTTCCAAACAGTGAACATTTTTGGGTGAGATTCAATCACATTTGCACAATTTGTTGGGAGGCCTTGAGGAATACACCCATCCCCCCGCCCCAAATACAGGACTTTTTGAGATAAGGAAAGTGACAAGAAAACACGCTGGGAAATATGGGACACTTGGCTTTGATGCAGCAGCATCTAACCTCCCAGCAAACAGATCAGAATGAATGCTTATTAAACAGCTAATGCCATCTAATTTCCCTACAAACAAATCAGGATGAATGGTCAATGAGCAGGTTTAGCTGGAAGCACTCTTAAGTTTCTTCCAGCACTCCTTGCAAAGTGAGGGGGGAAATATGCATGAGTGAAACAGGGCTGCCTGCCACAAATACTTGCACTGCTGTGCTGAGTTCTTCTATTCCTCTCTACAATATGTAATACAATTTACCTCACGTCCTGATGTCCCCATAATATGCATTTCCTCATTCCACGTTAGAGCGAATTGTGTGGAATGGGGGGAAATGCACAACACGGCAACAGCAGGAACAGAATAAGTTTGTCTATATTACCGAAGGGGAGAACAAGAATTCAACATGGGGCGTTTTGGGCAGTTGTTCAATTTTATTTTATTTTATTATAATATGCAGCTCTGCCCTGAATATGGCAGGTGAGGGGAAAGGGATGTGTTGCTAGGTAACAAACAAGGAGGTTCCACTGAGAGTCTTCATGGACAAATATCTGAGGGCGGTTTTGGATGCTGCTGGGGAAGTGTTAGCTAAATACAGTCACTTCTGTAATCAACTGCCAATGCTTCATGAAATGTTCAAAGGGGAACTTATTCAGGCTACAGATGTAAATCTCCCCCCATGAAAATTCCACTCTGAATATTAGCAAGTGCTGCCAGCTGAACAGAGATGAGACTGTGTATCTTCCTAGCAATGTCTGAAGCTGCTATCAGTGGCATAGAGCACACAAACGCCCAGCAATGTTAGGCCTTTCCTTTACCCTGATCATTTAGTGATTCAGTTGCACAGGCATAAATAAGGAGCCAAGTTTTAATCCAAAGGTCTTTCAAACAAGCTAATAGGTGGTGGATGTAATGTAAGAAAACGCAACGGTGTCCAAAGAAGAAGAAACTCACAACAGTGGGAATACATAATCCAACAAAGTTGAAGGATTACTGAGTTCTAAAGCAAGTTATTATCTGTCTTAATATTCCCTCTGAAGCTGCTGCTTTGATGGAAGTTACTACAGCCAGCAATCACTGTCAGAAACTGGCTCAGAACTTGAGATATTGCATATTTCAAATAATTCCATGGTGTGTGTATATAATGGAATATCACTTGATACTAAAAGAAACACAACGCAATGGTACCCTCTGGCGTTCTTATTGCTTATCGCAAGGGACTTCTTCCTTCAAAGCATCACTGGTGACACTGGAGTCATTTATATGAGTCCAAAGAATAAGACACTTGCTGTAGGCAGCCTCTCCTACAAGCATATCACATATATTTCTTAAAAAGCTAGGGGAAAATAAGAACACTATTTATTAACACGGCAGAGGATTTTTTAAAGGAATGACAAGAGAGTCTTCTAAAAGGGTGAAGTACATTTGTGCCCTCTGCTGGATTTTTTTTTATTACTTTAGAAAGTTTGGATTTTTGGTAGGGAGACTGTGTGTGTGTGTATGTGTGTGTAGGTTGAAATTCCAGCATGTCAAATGAGAGAAATCTGAAATTCTAAGCCTTAACATCTGGCTCAATGTAAGTGACAGACACCCCCCCATTTAAACAATACTGACCAGCCCTGAATCTCTATGCAGTCACCAGCAATCCTGAACATGATCACAGATATGGCCAGCAGAAATCTCAGTGACTGCAAAGGCTACAATGGTGGTACCTTGTTAAAGACTTTGTATTTGTCTATTTTAGATGTATGCCAAAAACTTCTCAGTACTGAGTTCATCAAGGTCCATTAGGTTTTATTTCCCTCATCCACCACAGGCGGAAGCTGAGAAGGTGCAATTTTTCCTTACCATCAGGTGCTGAAAGGTGCAAAGTGATCCTAAATAGCAGCAATTCAAACCACATTTCCACAACTCAGTTATAGGCCTATGGTAACTCCATGGTGGCATTGTGAGGGCTGATTCAGTACAAAAATGCATTCAATTTTAAACAGCAAAATGCACAAGAGATACTTTATATAATTAAATGGTCAGCTTTCAGGATAATAAACAATGAAGTAGTGATTAACAATTACAACCCTGGTTTCATGTTTATTGTTGACTGTTTGGTTTAAGATGAACTGAAATAAATATTTCTGATGTGTCTAGCAGGCTTTACAATCCTAGCCTCCATGGGGCTGTCCCTGAATAAGTTTGGCCCAACTCATAGCCACGGACATGCCTTAGACCTGGTGTTCACCTCGATGGACATGGGTGATCTGACACTAAGTAAACATGAAACAAAAGAAGTGCCATGGTCAGATCACTTCCTGGTGCAACTGGACTCTGTGACCCTTCCCCTCTGCAGGGAGCTGGGACCAATTTGGATGGTCCATCCCCACCACTTAATGGATCCAAATGGTTTCCAAAGAGTGGTGGGGGGTGTTTTATCCCATGTTGATGGCCTTTCAGTTAATTCCCTGGTGGCTTGCTGGAATGCGGAGTTAACCAGGGCTATTGACTGTCTGGCTCCAAAGTGCCCTCTCCAACTGAATGGAGCCCGGACGGCCCTGTGGTTTTCCCCAGAGCTGAGGGCGATGAAACAATTGCTGAGACGGCCAGAGTGCTGGTAAAGGAAAACTCATTCTGAATCGGACCGAACACAGGTTAGAGTTCAACGTCAAGCCTACCAAGTGGTGATAGCGATGGCAAAGAGGTTATCTCCCGCCTGGACTACTGCAATGTGCTCTACATGGGGCTACCTTTGAATGGTGACCCGGAAACTACAACTAATCCAGAATGCGTCAGCTAGACTGGTGACTGGGAGTGGCCGCCAGGACCACATAACACCAGTCCTAAAGGATCTTCATTTGCTCTTAGTGCGTTTCTGAGCACAATTCAAAGTGTTGGTGCTGACCTTTATAGCCCTAAATGGCCTTGGCCCAGTATACCTGTAGAAGCGTCTCCACCTCCATCATTCAGCCTGGACACAGAGGTCCAGTGCCGAGGGCCTTCTGCTGGTCCCTCACTGCAAGAAGGTTACAGGGAGCCAGACAGAGGGCCTTCTTGGTAGTGGCGCCTGCCCTGTGGAACGCCCTTGCATCAGATGTCAAGGAAATAAACAACTACCTGACTTTTAGAAGACATCTGAAAGCAGCCCTGTTTAGGGAAGTTTTTAATGTTTAATGTTTTAGAATGTTCTAATATATGCTGTGAGCTGTCCAGAGTGACTGGAGAAACCCAGCCAGATGGGTGGGGTATTATTAATAATAATAGTAATAATAATAGTTATAGTCTGGAGACAGTGTGCTACAATGCATGTGCTAATGCACTCTGAAAGCCCAGGCAGGTACAATAATGGTGGTACAGGTATACAGCTCTTTCTTATGCTGACATGGTGACCCTGTCTAGCATATGTCATGCAAGACATGCTCAAAAGTCTTGCAATTCACCATGCTCCAGTGTGGTACCAGTCTAGCTCTTGTCTGTAGCCTGCCTTCTCTTGCTACCAAAGTACCCTAGCCACTATAGACAGCACCAGGAATCCTTACCATCCATTCATGGCTCAGCAGCTCATGATTGCTTACTCTGCAGATTGAGATCAGGATGTGAAAAACTGGGAGCACGTACAGAGCCACTGATACCTTCTGCACCTTAGGGAACCTGTGCGTCTGTTTCCACCAACCTTGTGAAATATCAAGAAGGACATCCAAGTTTGCTTTCTGTCTGCCTACTAACTTTCTCTTTCTTCGTCCTCAAACATCTGTCTCCAAATGCTTCCATTTCCCCCTATGTGCCTGACTCTGCAACCACTGCTCCAGAGATTTCTCTCCATGCTGCCTCCCCACCATCTCTATCTCTCTCTCTCTCTCTCTCTCTCTCTCTCTCTCTCTCTCTCTCTCTCCTTTCCTCCAAGATTATTTGAGCAGGGCCAGGACCAGACCATTAAAAAAAACAAAACAGAAAGGAGGTAACTCTAGAAACAGAGGGGATACTACATTAAATGTAAGATCTTTAAAGTATGACATTGAAGACAAAAGATGCGGGCAAAGTAATAAACAGGAGTGGGGAGAAAGTTGGAGAGCTGAAGACGGGCAAGAACTGCATGCCAGAGTCCCTCCTCCTCTCTCTCCCCCACCCTCCCCCCAATTGTTGGTCCCAGATCAACAGAGGAGTAACTTGAAGGCTGGCATTCAATGAATAGAAGCCAGTGGCCAGACTGTACCATTCCAACTTTCAGCAGGGGATGGAACAGCTGCTAGAGATAAAGAATCACAGTTCACGACAGCTTCCTATCTCAAAAGTTGTTGCTTCCATGTCCATCAAGAATGTAAGTGTTCGATGCTCAAAGGCCTGCTCCTCTGCATAGTCACTAGCTGCCTAGTGTTTGCTGCTACATCTAAGTTCCTTTGTTTCTGTTCCCTCCATCCCCCTATCCTCTGCCTGCCCCATGTTCCCTTTACCCCTCCCCCAAGTTGTCAGGGGCTGGAAGACAACAGAGGCTACACAAGAGCCCAGGGGATGAAGAACAGAAGAAGAAATCCCCCTTAAAAGCTGGAGGAGGGCAGGAAGCAAAAAAAAAAGGTAAAATTGTCTTAGAAATATAGCCAGGGCCCAAAAGTTTTCCTGCAGCTAGGGTGATGCAGTTTCCCTCCAGGAATATCTTCCAAGGAAAAGGTTGGTGCATTAAAAGAGAAGCCACTCCATTTGTCTGTTCCACCTTTGCTATTTTGACCTCAGAGAATTCTTTCTGAAGAAGTGTGAGTGAGACTGAGGCTTCCACTCAGGGGAAAGATGTGAAATTTGTCTGGGATGAATAGCAGGGTAAATCAGCGAGCGCTGCTCAAGTGAGGGCCGCTTCACAAATTACTTTGGGAAGGAACAGACACGTGTAAGTGTCTTAAAATGCATGTCGCATGAAACAAGGGAAAGCACAGACCGTGCAAGACCTCCTGACATGCTTCAAAGAAGTTTGCTGTACATTACCACCACTTCTGATATATATAACTTGTAAGCAAGTGGCCAGAAAATGGCTGGAGCATGTTTTGTGATGTCACGTGTGAATTTGAAATGCATCTCATCGAGCTGAAACAAGCCTTTGTGTCTCCATTTACTTTTACTTGACATAGATATTGAAAGTGTATGGTGGATATCATATATATATATATATATATCTGTTCACATGTCTCTTCTAAAATTAGGCATTAGTTTTTAGCTTCCCTTCTCTTTTCATCCTCTCAGGGGAAAGGCAATTGCTTGTCTTAAATCTGATCATTATTATTCTGCAGGAAAAAAAGCACTGAGAGGGGATGGTGGAGTATAGAAGATTTGTTATTTGCATTCTTTCTGTCAATAGGCAAACTCACAAAATATGTTGGGGCTCTTCTATGTGCATCGGTTACCAAATACCTTGAAATTCTTGGGTCCAATTCAGTTTATGCAGCAAGTGAGCTTGCTGAAAATAAATGCCACCAGAGACAGCAAGCAAGAGTTCTGGTGGGAATAAATGCATACAGAAAACAGATCGCCTAGGAGAGGAAAACTTTTCCAGGGGAGGAAGGAGACTCAGTGTTGAAGTGACATTTAAGTAAGATAAATGGTCTTAAGAAGTGATCTGCAAGTGCCATGAACAAGCAGAATGACAGCTTGATACAGCATCACAGGGGAACTGAATGAGAATAGAGCACATTGAACCTCAAGACTGGCAATTTGCCATATTTCTTTGTCATACTAAATAAGGCACTGTTGAATGTAAGTATTCCAGAAGATGATTCCATTATAGAATATTACAGGATTATTGACTGGATTTAAAAAAAAAAAAATACAGGGGTGTGTGTGTGGTGCTTTTATACACTAGTAAAATTGGGTTTGCAGACAGTAGGGTTGGGGAGAGAAAGCCCTGTGAACATGTTTCGAAAGTTGCAACTGTAAAAGGTTTTAAAGTTGTTAGTGTATAAAGCAACTTTAGCATATGGTTGCCGCTTCCAGCTGTACAGCCTTTCAAAACTGCACTGCCAATATCCATATCCATCAGTATTGCTAATCACAAGCAAATATTATCCAATAATCAAGGAACAAGTATGCAGCCCTTCTCACCCTCAGATTTTAAAAGTATTCCCCCCCATGAGACAAGTATCTGTTTTGCAGACAAAAGAACTGTCTAACATGGATCATCTAGCGGAACTCTAGAAGACTATTATTTCTTAGATTGTTATTGCTACAATCATACCTCGGGTTAAATATGCTTCAGGTTGAGTGTTTTCAGGTTATGCTCTGCAGCGACCCAAAAGTAACGGAACGCGTTACTTCAGGGGTTCGCCGCTTGCGCATGTGCAGATGCTCAAAATGACATCACACGCATGCCATGCGCAGAAGTGGCGAAACGTGACCCACGCATGCGCAGATGTGCAGAAGCATGTTGCATTCTACTCAGGATGCAAATGGAGCTCTGGAACAGATCCCGTTCGCATCCAGAGGTTCCACTGTAATTTTATATCAGGGTTGTGAAAACATCACTGGTAAAAGGGGAAGAAACTGGTCTCAGAGGATTCACCTGTCTAAAGCTGCAGAGGCTGTTCCACTTAAAGGATCCAGGGGTGTGGGGAGACTGGGCTTGGAAGAAGCATGGACCAATCCCCCCAAAACCACCAATAAATACTGGATGCCAATAAATACTAGAAACAAGATTTGGTGCTTAGCATGCATTGACGAGTTTTGTTTTTTCCCAGAGCTTGTCAACGCTTGCTGAAAGCCAAATCCTATGCATAAAATCAGCTATCCAAAAGTTAAGGATCTGCCATATGCACTTGCTCAGGTACCTGTGCAAACTGCTGTTCTGTCAGGAACAACAAAAGCCGCTGCTTATCTCAAAAAGAATTCAAAGACAGCACCCATTTGGATATATTAACGTATATCAAAGTATGCAAGTATCTGTTCTGTATCTTCATGGCTGATCTAAAGGGGGGGGGCAAATGGCATAAAAAGGAAGTTGGTTGTGTACGACAACACTTGAAATGATCTTCAAAGGACATGGTCACTTATTCCGCAGCTTGTAGGGCCATAAAAATGTACGGTTAAGCTCCCTGACCATTTTTATAATGCTGTTTCTATTTTTGTTTCTGTGTTTTGCCACAAACTTCAAAATTCACTCCAGTTTTACTGTGGATACAAGTTCAGTGACATTTTAAAATCAGCCCAGATGTTGTTGTTTTTTAAAGAAAGAATTCTGGAACAGGGTAACAGGTCATAGGATCATACAAATGCAGAGTTGGAAGGGACCCTGAGGATCCTCTAGTCCAGCCCCATGCAACGCAGAACTTTCCAAATGGCTGGGGTGGTCCACAGGGTGAGCAAGCACCTATTGGTTACAGCCACCCTCTGAAGGTGTGATAACAGGAAATAAAGTCCCATCAGCAGTCTATGCTGTGCCTGTAAGTGCAGAATAGACATTTAGTTCTCCAGAGCCAATCAGAGGCCAAACCACACGTGCAAGATCAGGAACTGGATCTCCCAACTTTTTGTTTTTATTTGAATATAGCTATGGAGTGAGATTCCCTGGATCCCTCTTACCAGCAAGAGCCTGATTACTACAAAGCAGCAAAGTCATCTGTATGTTTTTACTTATCTCCCCCCCCCCCAATTTCTCCAAATAAATATGCCCTGCATGTTTGAACTCTTTGTCCAAAACAAGCAAATGTTTGGTGGGCAGGGTGAGTGTCCGAGGGAATGTTAATTTGGACATAATGGAGCAGGGCGTGCATGCTAATGTTGAGATCTTAGGAAACGTCTTCAGCAAATTGTTTCCAAAGGCTAGCCTAAGGGTTTGTTTTGTTTTGTTTTCTGTGCTCTGTAAAGACCAATGCCATGTACTTATTTGCTCAGTCCTCCCAGTGCCTCCTCCCTCTGTGTAGGCAAAAAATTAATCACACTAGGCCTGACATTTAGGGAAGCCCTCTCTGTAATCTTGACCACAGCAGGGATAGTACCAGACAATTAAATATCCATTCCAAAGCCCATATTTCTGTGAGGGGGCACTGCAGTGTTCTAGGACCAACTCTTATTTACTCCTTATTTTCCCCTGCTGCTTTGGCATTGTGAGAGCTCAGTAGAATTATGCCATAGCTCCTGTTTGCTGAACTGAGTCTGGAAACAGTCAGACAGGAAGACATACCGATGGTTGCAAGGTAGGGATGGACCTCTTTGGGGAAATTATTATGATTAAATTTCATTGTTTGTTAATAGTCTAAGAAGTGCAATGAAATAGAAGGCAAGGCTGGAGTGAGGTGGGGGCAAATGGTACCTTTTACTCTGCACAGAGAGGTATGCGGAGAGTTAAAAAATGTAATGTTTTCACTCCACTGCTGAAATGTGCATATGGGGGAAGAAAGACCGCTCCATCTCAATGCTGGGAACCACAGTGCTGATATTGTGAAATAATGCTTCAGGGTCTGACAGGCCACTTCCTGCAGCTTGGTGGGCTGGATCTGGGCTAGCCATCCCAGCTATGGGATATATACCAGGGGTGAAGAAGCTTTTGCAGAACAAGGCTGAATTCCCTTGCATAATTCCTTTCCAGCAGCCAAGTTCTGGTGGTGGATGGGGCCAGAGGCAAAAGCACAGGGATTATGACTCTTACACCCTTTGCATGTCAAGCTACATTTCAACCACGCAACACACAAACCTCCCCATCTGGGCAAGCAGAAGGCATTGTGACAGTTCAAGGACACTTTCCAGCCAGGCAAAAGCACTTGAGGAATCTGCAGATCCATCTCTACTAGAGGAAGGACTGGTGGATTCTAAGCAAAGTTCTGCCAGTGGAAGCGTGGGACCACTGAACTGAGTCCGTTTATTTATAATTAGGGTTTGGGGGTTTTTGTTGTTATCCTTGACGGTTTTACACACAGAAGGCAGCTGGTTCTTCTCTCACAATTTGCCAGTGATTCCAGTTCTCTGACTCCACTCTTGTTGCTGTGTCTTGTAGGAAAGATGAGCACAACGCCTGCTGCCAACGAGACCTCTCCAACCGCCAGGGTACTTGCATTTCTCAATGCCACCACTGAGCTGGTCCCTCTAAGCCCTGAGCCGACTGGGGAGAAGCCCGACTCCTTGCCTATCATCATCGGTCTCATCTGCATCTTCCTCCTCCTGGCTACCTGCCTCATCTTTATCACTCTGTGCAAGCCAGCAGCTCTAGATCAATCTTTCTATGGGCCGCACGAATGTATGCCGTACCACCCTGAGAATGCCAGTGAGCCGCAGCTCAGGCTATGGAAACGTCTAGGGTCACTAAGGCATTCCATACGCAGCGTCAAGCGCAGCCGGCCCATTTCCCAAGTCCACGAAACTTGTTCGATAAAAGCACCTGTAATCCAGGGCTGGAACATCATGGAGTCAACTGAATTGTGACTCATCCATTACCTTCCGTGATTCAGCTGCATCCCGCACATTGTTAACTGACCTCAGATATAGTCTAAGCTCTTTCGGAGAATCACGGAGCAACAAGGATGGGAGAATTGGAGAAGCACAGTGGCCATTACATACCTAACTATGGAAAAGGGATAGAAGCAAACACTTGCAGTGCCTGCTTGATATATGTTTAAAATATATTGTAAAGTTGAAGAAACTTTTTTAAAGGAGATGAGGCACTCCAAATCATCCTGGTTCCATTTGTGTCTATGGTCATTTGCTCCCCAAACTCTTTAATTCTATGACAGCAGAAAGGTTTGCCAAAGACAAGAGAAAGACTCACAGTTCACTTGCCAGATGAATGAAAGTGGATATGGTTCTCTTGAGATGTGCCAGCAATGACTCATTGGCAACGTTCACTTTGATTCCAGAGCTTTAGCCAAAACTAGCTGGATGAAGCTGAGGGCCACTCAATTGTATCTGAAGGCCTTCATGAACAAGCACATTGCATTATCACACATTTAAGTTAGCCACAGGACGATGCTGTGGTAAGTTGCTTTTTAGGAGCAGCACAATATTCTATTGGGATTTTCACTTTTTCCAAAAACCTGGGAGTTAAATTGCAAGACGAGGCACAGCCACTTAAGAGCTAGAGATTTTAAGGATTTACAAAACTGCAGGTGAACTTCTGCTCTTTATCACTTTTTAACAAAAGATTTATAGAAATTGGACAGCAGGGGAGTACACAGCAAAGAAAAAAGAAGAAGCCTAAATTATAATGGCAAAAGGTTCTGTGACAGCAGAACAGTAATAAATAAACATGATGAATGCCACAGGTAACATCCATAGGAGAAGCTGGTGCATCCACACCGCATACAGCATTAACAAATGCAACAATTTCAGGCAGGGGAAGGAGTATAATAGTTATCAGGGTGCAGATTTTCAGTGCTTGGGTGGTACAATGGCCTCACAAAAGTCTTGCCATTCACGGGAAGGGCCACAGCTCAGTGGCAGAACACACAGTTTGGCACTCAAAGAGTCCCAGGTTCAGTCCCTGGTATCTCCAGTCAGGGCTGGGGAAGACCACCATTTAAGTGCTGCCACCGGACATTGGAAATAATATTGAGCTAAATGGGCCAGTGGTTTGACTTGGGATAAGGCTACTTCCGCTAAAGAGGATGCCCAATGAAACCGGAAACAAGTATACATTTGGATGGAAGTGCCTGAAGGGAAAGACTGCAGGGAAGGAGCCTTGGTGGGAGGAGGATTTAGCCCCCTCTTGGCTCTACACCTTGGCCTCACCACCCCATTTTCTATATATGACTAGGGAAGACTGCAGTTTAAACAAATGGGTCTGCCACCAATCAAGTGTAATCTGATGGTTTCTGAGTGGTTGATGGTGTGATAGCTAGGAGGCAAGCAAGCAAATGTTTGATCGTCACCATTTCACCACGCAGCAGAGCAGGAAGTTTCATTCACAGTACGGTGCATGGACGTGTATGCAAGAAAACTCTGATAACTGCTTCTTTTAGGGAGAACGGCAGCTTCAGGAGGGGGTGGTTTGGAGAAAGGAAGGTGGGGTGCTTGCCATTTCAGTGGCCCGCCATTTTTAACCCGCAGTTCCTGCAACTCTTTCCCCATCTGCTCTTCTTTCATAGAGTTCAGCAACTAAACCCACACATGCAAATCAGCAGGTGAAGTTGGGGACTGGGTGGGTTAAGGGGAAATGGCAATATAATATGAAAACTTTTGAAAACCTTGGATATATTTTTTTTTAAAGTGGCAGTTTCTTACAGTAATCTTTCTTAGGCTCTTTGAAGTAGAAAATGAAAAAAGAAAAAAGAACGGGAAGATCACAACATGTTTAATGAAAACCACTTAGAGATTTTGACAGTTAAGGAGTATACACATTTCATTAAATAAACACATAAATGTTTAAAAAGTGGGAAGCTAGTTTTTTTTAAAGGTCTGTTTTGCTGGTATCTTGGCTATCTATATGGTAATACTGGGAAATGATTTGCTAACTGCCTATTAGTTGTACCTCTTATTGAAATAGATGGAACATGTGGAACAGGCGAAAGAAAGTTAGGGAGAATAGCTTTGGCATGCCATGCAAGTTATTTATTTTGAAATATTGCAATCCAGGCACAGTTCAATTTGCCCAAGATCCATTAACACCAGTCTCACAACTGGACGACGAAGCACTTAAAAGTTACCTAACTTTCAGTGGGCCCAAGTGCCATATCTGAATTATAACCATTGTTTTGTAACTTGAAGGGCTAAGAAAAGAAAAGCTCCACCTGCATAATAGATTGTGAAACATCCTGCATGGGGCACTAACCATCTAGACATCATAAAAGTGTGACGACATTTATTGGAAGCTGAAACTTTACAACCGAGTGGATCTACTGGAGTAAATGGGAATAAAAGGTGTACATTTGAAGGGGGTCTTTTGTGTGTGTGTGTGTGGGAAGAGAGAGACGCTTTGTAGTGGATTATTTAGTTCATATAGCGTCTTCTCAGATTGGAGCCTTATATCTGAAAGGCCCTCCAATACAATTCTGTAATGTTTGAGTGTATACAGCAATGTATGCTTTCAGTCGACCTACTTTCTAAAACAGGTGTGTGTTAAATGATATGACTGCACTTTCCCCATTTTTGTTCTCGGTTTAATGACTGTAGATATACAACACTCTGCCACAGACACTCATGTAATAATAATAATAATAATAAATTACACTAGCACCTGCTGGGGTTGGGGATTATTTAAATAAATAAGCAGTAAAGGCCACCCAAACATATTTGTGAATGCATTTGTAGAGACTCTAGAGGAGCTTGTGCACTTCTGAAATTCAAAGCAGCTTGTGAAGTGAGAAGTAGCTGCACAGTGCAACGAAGCCCATTTGTAGTGTCAATGATGAACGCTGCTTTAAATTAATATCTGGAATTCCATAGGGTTGCATCTATTGGTTGCACGAGAAGAAGCCTCTCCTAGGGGATTGATGCACTCTGTCCTTGCTGCACCATAGAATTGTAGTGTCGGAAGGGACGCCAAGGGTCCTGCAGTCCAACCCTTAGGGAATCCCCTGAAAATGGGCAAAGGAACATTGCACCCGAGGGAGCTCCATTTCATGCAAAGTTCCTCCACCCGATGTGAGACAGTTCCTCCCTTGTGCTGAAGTTCTGCGTTGACAGAGCCCACACTGTTCAGGAGCCTCCTACCTCAGTCCTCTGGCAAAGCTTTTTTGAAAGCTGAGGAGCAGGAAAGGAAGGGGAACAATTCTACCACTGAATACAATTCATGGTGCTCTACATACATTATAGTCGGTGCACTTTGTAATCAACCCAGTAAGTGAGATCACTGTTATTAGCCCCATGTTGGGCTGAGGCTCCAAGGGAGTAGCTTGTTCAAATGCAGTTGTGTGTGTGTGTGTGTGTGTGTGTGTGTGTGTGTGTGTGTGTTTAAAGGGGAAGGATTTTCTGGCTGGCAGCTAAGTCACTAAGAACCAAGTGACACATGATACCCTAATTCAGTGACTGACTCTCCTGACATATCGCTTTATTGGCCAAGGGAGCTGGCAGCATGACTAAGCCACTTCTGGCGAACAAGAGCAGTGCACAGAAACGCTGTTTACCTTCCCGCCGGAGCGGTACCTATTTATCTACTTGCACTTTGAAGTGCTTTCAAATTGCTAGGTTGGCAGGAGCAGGGGCTGACCAACGGGAGCTCACCCCGCCGTGGGGATTCGAACCGCCGACCTTCCGATCGGCAAGCCCTAGGCTCTGTGGTTTAGACCACAGCGCCACCCGCGTTCCTAAGTTACTATTAGGAGGAACTAATAGTGAAACCATGGTGGCTGCGTATTTCCCCCTTCATGGCTAATCGCAGCTCTGAATGTGTGTGTGTGTGTGTGAGAGAGAGAGAGAGAGAGCGCGCGCAAGAGAGAGGGCTGGAGAATCGGTGTAAATGAGGAAGCATTAGCCTCCCCTCCTCCTGGTTCCCAATCCAAATCAAGGGTGTGGGGGTGGGAATGGATGGGTGCAAAGCTGAAATAAAAAGAAATACCACGGGAGATCCAATCATAGATGTCTGCACAAGTTGCAAAGTTTGGTGGCACTAAGTTACACTAACTCCGTCCGAGCTATTAATATTGAGCACACAGCATATTTAAGAGGCTGGATATCAACTAGCAGATCAGATTTAGGCACCTAAATGCAGCACTCTCCTCTTCCTAAACACTTTAGGACATGACATTTTTGCATCTGAACCACAGGAAAATTCCCAGTTCAGAACATGAGTAGTTCATGGTGCCAATCACTTTAAGAAGATTTATGATATAAGCTGGCAAAACACAACTTTAAATGAAGGCAGAGCACACCTCCCTTGACTCACTCAGTTGTAAAATTGATTTTAAACTAAAAATTAAAAAAAATTGTCTGTTTCCCGAATTTGATTTGTGACAGCATTTATGTTCACTTTAATGCCTTTGACTTTCCTTTCGTTTTGGTCAGAAAAGCAATCTCTCCAATTTATTAAAATGAGTTTCACAGGAGATCCCTCATAGGCACCCAATTCCTTTCCCTTGCAGACATTCCCGTAGTACGTTTTATTTGAAACAGCATCTTATTGTGGTCTCTTCAGTAAGACTTGGCTACTCTGTTCAATTTTGTTTCTTATTGCTTTGCTCCCTATCACAGTTTCTCATGTTAATATCAAGAGACAATCAGAAATGTGACTGCATAAACAAAAGCAAATCTTGAAGCATTTATGTCATTCCCATACAAAATCATATTTTGATGCGTTGACATATTTTAATTTTAAAACCATCAAAAGGGCCTAATCAACATTATGAAACAGCCGCCTTGCAAGTTTTATTTGGTGGAGGAGGAAGAGAACTTTGAAGTTATCAGAAACTCATCTGCAATCTACGCAGGTTTGATGCCAGGGGCTGGTCCTGCCAGGAAACAAGAGCATCTCTCATAGGGCCCATAGGAGTTTGCTTTTGCGTGTTAAAACACAGCTGCCTCCTCTAGTACAAGCGTAGGGTGGTGGTGGTGGAGAGCAGCAAGTGATGTGGTGGAAGGAAGGCCTGAGCCACAATGCTATATAGAGAGAATGTGTAACGGGCAGGCTGCTGGTTTAAATTATGGCAAGGCACAATCTCAACCTAATCCCTAATACAGAGATGTGGTGAGATCACTGCCTTGTCGTGGTGAAGGGGCTTCAACAACTCAGAGAAGCTATGAGCTATGCCGTGCAGGGCCACCCAAGATAGACAGGTCATAGTGGAGAGTTTTGACTAAACGTGATCCGCCTGGAGCAGGAACCGGCAAGCCACTCCAGTATCCTTGCCAAGAAAACTCCATGGACAAAGACAACAGGCATATAAAAGTTATGAACTGCGGGAGGCAGTGGAAGACAGGAGTGCCTGGCGTGCTCTGGTCCATGGTGTCATGAAGAGTCAGACACAACCAAACGACTAAACAACAACAAAAAACCTCATGTATACGTGTGTGTGGGGGCTCGCTCACTCACTCACTCACTCACTCACTCACTCACTCACTCACTCTCTCTCTCTCCATTATGGTGTGTATTATTCTTCATATTCCATAAGGCCACCATAGCAATTCCTTCACCTATGATACTTTCAGATTTAGCGGTTAGGTTATTTACAGGGCTTTTTTTCCTTTTCAGCTGGAGCTCACCGGAGCTCAGCTCCAGCATCTCTCAGGTGAACACCATTGCCATTCTAAGAGAAGAAGGGAGATGTCCCTGCACCTCTTTTTCTAGAAAAATAGCACTGGGTATTTGGAGGCAATCCCCTCCTGTCCCCAGTCAACTGAAGTCTCGAAAACATTACCCCAGATTTCTTATATAAGTTAGCTGACCTCCCGCTGTGCAAAATTTCCATGTGATTTGGAACAAAAGCTTGCAACCTCACTATACCTCTTGGCAGGCTAGAGTGGGGAATTCAAGGAACAAGAAGCCAACTCAGAGCATGCTGGAAATACCCCTCTGTTTGCGCTAGAGAAAATAAAAATATTTGGTTTTGAAGAAAATCTGGGAATGCAGTCGTTCATTTACCAGCTCTACTGCCATTCATCCCATGAAGGGCTAGCTTCAAAGAGGGAAACAAAAGAAGCAAAATGAGACTCCAAATTCTTCTATCCCAATTTATTATTTAAAGCTGTTTTGTACACTAGCAAAGCATACCTATTTCACCAAGAAAGGCCCTGTGCCTCACTGAAAGCAGCTCTGTTTAGGAGCCCTCTTCTGTTTAAACCATTCGCTGGGTCAGTACAGCAGCTCCAGTGATGTGTTCCATCATCACATTAAGAAGAAATCATTCTGTGGTTACCATGTTGTAGCACAGTTACTTCCGATGCCCAGCTAATGAATTGTGTCTCCTTGAGCCTGACTCCCCCTACCCTCTCGCTCCCCCTCTTTATTCTTGAAATGGTGTTATTAAATCTGCTACTCAAAGCCTCTTGATCTTTTTGGTGCTGCTCACTTGTTTATGAATTGCCCTGCTTTCTGTTCTTAGACTTTCCAACAACAGAGGAAGTGACTGCTAAATTCAGCAAAGCACATAAAGTAGTACAACCCTGGTACATGAGATATGGCCTAGCCTTAGTATCACGTTACTGCGACACCAGGTAACAGCTAGGATGAAAAGAGAAAGAGAGAGAGAGCAGGCTGGCTTATTGCTTCTCTTCTTCCACTGCGCCCACCGGATCTTACCGAGAACAAACAGTTTAGTTACATGCCTGTACGATGCTGCTGTAGTCAGGGATGTCTTCAGGAACAGTGGCTTCGTAGCTGCTTTGAAGGAAGATGGGCCGGTTGTCATTCACATCCAGCACAGTGACATATACAGTAGCTGTCCCAGTCCTCCGTTTGCCTGTTGGACCGTTATCTGTGAGAAAAAAGTGGTCCATCTTAATCTCCCAATGTTTAGGAAAAAGGCAGGTCTACTGACTGAGCGTTGACTGAATGCAAACAAATCCAGAAGCAAGCAAGGGCAAGCAATCCAGGTACTTCCTTCTTTTCCTTGGTGGACAGGCGGAGTCCCCCCAACCCCAGAGAGGAATAATGACTCAAGACAATGTGCTATGGGATTAAATTTGGCCACAACTTTATTAAGTTTCAGATGTAGGGAAACCTTGGCTCAGGCATTGGGCGTTTATCCTTCCCAGTCCCCAGCCAGGGATCTGGGAGACTTCAGGGTTACCCAGAATGTGTGGGGATTGGGGTGGCTCTGGAGAACATATGTTCAAGCAGAGAGCCCGCCCGCCATTTTGCCGCCGTTGGAGGGGAGAGCAATGACAACCTCTCGGCACAGGGCCAATGCCTCCCCTCAAGACCCCTTTAACGGGGAACCCTGGTATCACTGCTGCAAGGGGGGCGTGGGTCACCGCTTCATCCTCCCCCCCCATTTAGGAAGCTAGACTAAAGGATTCTGCCCAAGGCCTGAAACTGCCAAAGTTGTGATGTTTTGCTACGGGGAAGGCAAACCTGCCAATGCAGGAAAATGCCTTTCCGGCCCTTCAACTGTGACTCTGACGTAGCAGCGCCTGCGTACCTGTGGAGAAGAGGTTAACCTGCAAAAGAAGACTTAACTGAGGGGGGGGGAGGAGCTCTGGAGCCAACTGCCGCTTTGCAGGTAAGATTCACCTTCTGTTGTGTGTGCAGGACGGTCCCTCCTCTTACCTGGCCAATCCCCTGGCAACGCCTCCCCAGGCAGGATTGGGTGATTGGCTGAGTAGGGGGAGACCTCCAGGTATCCAGCCTGGGGAGGATGAAGCCAGCCTGAGCTACCAGGAGTCACACTGGGATCCGGGGGGCTGTGAGCGACACACAAAAGGCGTCCCCATTTGATGTGGGGAGCGGTCATTGTCAAATCATTCCACACATTCTGTCTGAGTCCAAATTTCTGGGGGGCACCTTAAACTCTATCAGTTCCAGGTAAGAAGGTAAGAGCAGCTCCCCCTGTATCAGGCCAAAGGCCCACCGAGTCCAACACCCTGGTCTCACTGTTGTCAGCCAAAACATTTATAGGAAGTCCACAAGCAGGACGTAAGTACAACAGTACCTGCCCCACTTGTGATTCTCAGCAACCAGTATGGAGATGCACAGCCATTTTTCAGAGGTATACCAGAGCCATGGCTAGCGTTATCCTCATGAATTTATCTAACACCCTATTAAAGCCATTTAAATTGGTGGCCATCATTACATTGCCTGGTAGCAATTTGCAGCTGTGTAAAGAAGTACACACCCTTTCATTTGCCCTAATTTTTCTGACATTCTCTTTAAACCCTTTCTCTCTCCCCAACATAATTTTATATACCTCTATCATGTCCTGCTCCCCCCCCAATTATTCACCATTTTTTAAAAACTAAAAAGCTCTAAATGTAACTTTTTCTCATAGAGGTAGCTGTTTCAGATCCTTGATCATTTTGGTCGTCTTCTGAACTTTCTCTGGGTGTCCTCTCTTCTTCCTAGACTCTGAAAGGTCTGTAAGAGTCAAGCCTGACTAGGTTCTGAAACGAGGGACTCTCATGTGGGACTGGGACTAACATCTGTCTCCCCAGTTCCAGATTCCAGACCTACAAGGCCAACAAGGGTATCTTCCAGTTGCACTGCCAATGAAATATTATCACACAAAGAGTGCAACTTATAAGGGTGCCAAAGGATGGTGCTACTAGCTGTTGAAAATATATATACATATCTGGCTCCATCATAGTTAGTGTGCATTTAAAATATGATTTACTGTAAATTGCACACACAATGCGTAGGTTTGTCTGTTTAACACCTGCATCAGATATTTCTATTTTGCTTTGATTAGAATGTATGTCAAATTCACTGTAATTGTTTTATGATTTTTTTTTTATTTCAGCTTTCTTGAAAAGCCTGTGAAAGATGTATATTAACTTGAGTGAAGCATTAATATGAAACGGCAGAATTATTAATACCACAAAGATGTTTAATCCTACCAATTATATTCCATTTCAAATAACGTCAAGTCTTTCATAAATTTGCGCTACATGGAAAAAATTCTTTGTGATCAATAGTAGACATTGTTGAGCACTTAAATCCCATTGATTGTGCTAGTTGTCTTCATTAATCTACATTCAACCCAAGTATGTAGCGACTGGCTGCATTTCACTACACAGTACGCCGGGGAATATTATCATTAGCAAGTTAATCAGACACAGAATTTTCCTCTCATCTAAAGCTACAAAGGGGCTTCTTTACAGAACACGAGAGAAAGGTGTATGGAAGGCCCAGGATTAACTGGAGGTGGTTAACAAAACCATCTTGCTTTGTACGGTGATGGAGATTTGCTAATGGAATTGGAAGGGAAACTTCAGAAATGGCAACAGAAGATTGCACCATTAATTTGTACGGATCCTTTGCAAACTGTTTCCTCCATTGTACCCCAAATGAGGCAGTCTGGAAGAGACATATCAGTTGCTCAGATAACAGAAGAAGAGAAAAGTTTGGATTTGATATCCCGCCTTTCACTCCCCTTAAGGAGTCTCAAAGCGGCTAACAATCTCCTTTCCCTCCCCCCCCCCCACCAAAACAAACACTCTGTGAGGTGAGTGAGACTGAGAGACTTCAGAGAAGTGTGACTAGTCCAAGGTCACCCAGCAGCTGCATGTGGAGAAGCGGGGAAGCGAACCCGGTTCACCAGATTACGAGACTACCGCTCTTAACCACTACACCACACTGGCTCTCAACAGAAACAAAAGCGGTCCACAGGAATCCTTACCAATGGCCTCCAGGATAAGCGTATAGTATGGGATGGTTTCTCTATCCAGGCTGACGACTGTTCGAACTACTCCATCCCTAAAACCGACACTGAACTTTCCATCCTGGTTCCCACCTATAAAAACGGAGGAAAGGAAAGAAGAAGAAGAAAGAATTCAAAGAAGAATGAGGGCACAGATTTTTTTTAAAAAAGTACACACTTGTATTTAGGAATATGAAATGTGGAACTAAGATCTTCAGAAAGCACATGCTCTTCTTCAATGTACATACATACATTTATGTGCATGACTACCTACAAACGTTACATGTCAATCACTCTGTACACAAGATGTGAAAGATAATGCTTTTGGAATGATTTATCCACCCCAGTCAGTCTTTTTGCCCTGAGTATGTCTTTTGCTACAAGAAAGTTTTACAGTTTTAGTTCTGACTGCGGTACATCAATACACAAAAAGGTCAACAACATCATTCCCAAGGGACTCCTGATCAAAGTTCTGGAATGAAAAGTGGATTCAAAAATTCAAGAAAAATGAGCACACACGCTCCAATTACGTTTTACATGTTTTAGTTGTTATATACACAAATATAAACTTGTTTCAGGCACTTTTTGACCATCATGGCCTGAGAATTGCAGTTTAGTCAGCCATATCTAGGCTCTTTATAGTGCTACAGTTCCCATAGTTCCTGGGTAGACCTCCAATAGCTAAATAGGTCTGAAACTGGCTTCCACTTATAATGCAGAAACATCTCCTATTACTTACACAGAGGACACAAAAGCACCTATGTCCCTGTGGGACAGGATTATGGGAGACTTGCCTATGGGAACAATCCTCGGCACAATAAACTGGCAAAAGGCAAGCCAGTGTAAATTAAGTCAGAGTAAAGTTACAACAGATCCATACCAAATTCAGTAGCAACAAGCCTTTAAAATAATGTTTTACAGCCTAAGTCCTGCCCCCTGACTCAACTCAGCTGGTAATCAGCCTGGTAATCCAGAGATCTGCTGCATCCTAAGGTGCTCATCCTGGTAGATCTTGCCGCAGGATTGTCTCCTAAGCGCTTCACAGAAATTTAAAGCCATTTAAGGATTCAGTGTGAATTGTGTGTTTCCCAAAAGCATTTCTAAGAGTGCTCAAAATTTACATGGACTAGCAAAATGCAAGCCGTATTGCCAGTGCTGGCCCAAATTAGAGATTTCAAGGACTCCATCTCAGACTCACTTGCTTTAATTTGCTGTTGAATCACGGTGGCTTTATTGCTTTAAAGGATTTCCAAGGTTGCATGGCTTGATAATTGTGCAATGCTTTCTTTCAATCTACGTTAAACATATTGATTCTTGATTCGCGCCCCCCCCCCTGCTATAATGTAATACTGTACATTAACAGATAATGGTACAATAAAGATATAGCATGTCATTGGGGACTCTGAGCAGCAGAGGGCGAGAATGGACAAGTTTTAGAGCCTTCAGAAATAATATGTGCTTGTGGAACGCCACTCTAGGTCCAATAATCCAAGCGGGGGGCATTGGCACCCAATAAAGAAAATGTTTGGTAAGATCTGAGCCAGGACTTTCATACCTGGTTGGTTTCAGTGGGATTGTAAGGTGTGCATACTTTTAGGTCCCACTGATTTCAATTAAAGTGAGATGGCAGGCATGCCCAGCTGAAATACCCCATCAGCCAGGTATTACAGTTTGTCACAGGTCAATTAATCACCTACTTTTGCTTCTTGCAAAAAACTTTAAAAAGGGGGGTCGGTCAAGTTCTTTTTTTATTTTATTTTTGACAATGGCCACTACAGTATAAACAAGCAAACAAAGTCTATGAGTAAAACGCAGGTGGGTGGGTGTGAAGGGGTGGGGGAATAACACATTGTCAATCACATAACAGACCATAATGTGTACGTAACAGGCTGCATTTGGCCTGGTGGTTCACAAACTGAGCTAGTCAGAATCACACACAACATACGTATGTCATAGATGTTGAGGGACGTTTTTAAATGGTTGATGTTTTATAGTGTCTTTAATATTCTGTTGGGAGCCGCCCAGAGTGGATGAGGAAACCCAGCCAGATGGACGCAGTATAAGGAATAAATTATCATTATTATTATTACTATTATACATAAATATTTTCCTCTGATGTCAGTGAGGCTCAACCTTGGCTAGATTATGTTGCATGTTTGTAATGCTTCCTGCGGATTGTTATTAATCCACACACAGAATGGCCAAAGTCTTCCAAGAAGTGCTGCTTTCATACAGCAGCTCAGATGCTGCACAGCTTGTTTTTGCTTATCCCAACTGTCAAAAACATGGTTTAGGAAACTGTCATTTAGAGAGGCAGGCTGTCCCTTATTGTTTACCACTCAAAAATATAACTACTACAGGTTGTGCACAGAGATACAGGCTGCATCGTGCGCCATATTGGACCCAAACGCCATAAGGGCCCAAACAGTTCCATGATGTAGATGGCCCTGTTTAGGAAGAGGTATCTCAAATGTTGACCACCCTGTTTCACGACTTGAAATGATAGCCTGCTACACGTGGCTGACCTATTCTGAAGGAGGAATCGTATAAAAATTCCAAAAGAATCATGCGGACATACCCAGAACTTATCTGCTATATGGAAGTAGCTCCTTACAAAGAAGATGAAGACCTATTTTCACGCCATTGTCTACATCAGAATATGGCCTACCGGGCTGCACTTCGGCAAGCACTGCAAATGAGTTCGGCGACAATGCCTTTCTCAAATTGTCATATCCACATTCTGCAGACATAAGGCAGCTGATGACTCTTTCAGTCTGATGAAGCATAGATAATTCTCAGGAGCAAACAACCCAAAACAGTTCTGCTATCATTTGCAAAGCATCATAGGGAAACATATGCAAATCCCCATGCAAATTAGCCGTTGCAAACCTAACAGCAGGATGAAAAGCCCCCTTGGCTGTCTTCATTTACATGAATTTCCCCACACTGCTTTGCACCAATATTCTGCACCATGGTGCCACAACAGATTCCCAAGGGGGGAAAGGAGGCTGGTTACAGACCAAGGAAGAGATGCTTCCCCAGGAATCAAGCTAGAGAAGTGGGGGTGGTTTAAAATAGCTATGAACCACTCCCAAATAAGTATGGAAGAGAAGGGAGAGGAGAAAGAGCACTACTTGGTGACAGATGGAGGAGCAGAATTATGTGATGGTTTCCTTTGCATGGAGTTAAGGGGAAAGAGGCCAAACCTTTAATAAACCAAGAGCTGGCTTATTTTTGTTCTGCACTAATAGGATTTTATACCTTTTCAATGCTACCCACCCTGAGCTTTGGGGCTAGGAGAAGCTAGGGTTGCAAGATCTCTATTTTTTTTTGAAGTTTTTGAGCTATTTTTAAGGAAATTCACCAAAACCCACACTTCCAGATTTCCCCAGACATTTCAGCGATTTCCGCCTGGGCACTGTTTCAGTCAGGCAAATCCTGGCAATGTCCGGGAAATTCCAGATGAATGCCAACCCTAGGTAAAGGGACCCCTGACAGTTAAGTCCAGTTGTGAATGGCTCTGGGGTTGCAGCGCTCATCTTGCTTTACAGGCCGAGGGAGCCAGCGTTTGTCTGCAGACAGTTTTTCCTGGTCATGTGGCCAGCATGACTAAGCTGCTTCTGGGAAAACCAGAGCAGTGCATGGAAACGCCGTTTACCTTCCCGCCGGAGTGATACCTATTTATCTACTTGCACTTTTTGGCGTGCTTTCGAACTGCTAGGTTGGCAGGAGCTGGGACCGAGCAATGGGAGCTCACCCCATCGCGGGGATTCGAACCGCCGACCTGTTGATCAGCAAGCCCAAGGCTCAGTGGTTTAGACCACAGCGCCAACCCTAGGAGAGGCTAAAATCTGAAAGGAAGAAAAAGCTGGACACAGCAGTAAGGATTGACCAGTGTTCTCTGCCCCCTCTGAACTACATCGCTTCTACTTCTGAAGTACACCAGAAAGACTTGATACCTGTGATGAAATAACTGAGCTCGGCATTGAGACCCACATCAGCGTCGGTACAGTTGAGGCGGACCACTTTGAAATCACGAGGTACGTTTTCAGGAAGCGATACGTTGTAGACAGCTGGGAAGAAGGTGGGGTTCTCATCATTCACATCCAAAACTACAAGAGAGAATTTGATCAAGGTCATCTCTGAGCCATGCTTCGAAGCCATACCTAGCACGGCTAAAAGGTGGAGCGTCAGCCACTGTAAGAAGCCATGTGTTTGCTTATCCTGTTGTTTTTATGCACATTAGAATAATATTAATTGTAGAGTTGGAAGGAACCCCCCAAGGGGCATCTAAGTCCAACCTTCCTGCAATTTAGGAAGTCCCTGGTGGGCTTGAACCACCAACCTTCTGGTTAACAGCCAGGTGCCCAGACCCGTTGCGCCACCTTAGGGACTGCCTTGGAAGTTCAGTTAGGGATCAGAACTATGCCACATCAGCTACCCCCTAAAAAAGCCCATTCAAGGAAGTAGGAGAAAGGGCAAACAGGCAGTGGTGAAATGGACTGCGGGAGTTCCAGAGTTACAAATAGTTAAGAATCAGAAACGTTTTTATCACTGATATTCTTCAATTCTGAGGTAAGTTCATAACATTTCAAAACATACAAATGCGTTCTATTCCTAGACACTTGAAGTTAAAGTTGTGGAGACTTTCTTCTATCATCGTATAGCAGAAAAGTATCTGGAATAACCAAACAGAAACTCTTTCCAAAGTGCATAACAGATTGTATTTAAAAACACCTTAAAAACTAGCTATAAATGACTTGGGGTCAAACCTAAAATAAATTATTATTATTTATTTTTAAAAGTATTTTAAACATGAACTAATAGTAACAGGTTAAACATTTCATTGGAGTGGCCGTGTTGGTTCAATAAAGAGTGCCCTCCAAACCCTTTTGGATCTTACCCAACCTTCTTTGTTATCATCACTACAACCATGCGCATAACAACTTCTAGAGCAGCTACAAACTGAGAATGGCCAACACAAACAAAAAGGGTGGGTTCATGCATTGCTTTAGCAGAATGGGAGCTGCAGCTCACCTGCTCATTGCGAAAAGCTCCAGGAACCCATACTGATGCTCTTTCCCATAAGGGTTGGTAGCACAGGGAAGAGTTAGAGCATGGGTTCCTCTCACATTATCCAGGGTTTCTCATGTTCCCTTTGCACAGCATGGGAAGTGGGGTGAAGGCACACCTTCCCTCTCTCTTTCTGCCACCTCCATTCTTTCTTTTTAAAATCTCTCTTTCTCTTTTGGACAGCCCCTCTCCTTTTACCCCCTCCTTGCCACCTGCAGGAAATCAAACCAAGGCTTGCCCACCTTTGCCCTAGCCCTCACAATGTTGGAGGAAGGGCTCCTAAAGAGCGACAGCAGCATTCTTGGCAATTTAAAAATTGTTGTGGAAAAATTCTGGAACTGCAACAGCAGGACCAGGCGAGATTTTCAAACCTCCTTGCCTGAGCCTTTTTGGGGGTGGGGTTGTGTGCATCAAAATTTGCATCTTCAACAAGGTAGAACTTTTAAATTTTACTCCCTAGTCAAGTTACGCATTTCTCCTGTGCTGGGCAATCCTTGAGCATTTAAGCCAGTGGTTCCCAACCTTTTTTTGGCCATGTCCCATCTAATCATCTCTAAAATCCTGATGCCTCCCCCTGTGCCATCTAATTCTTATTATTCAAAAAGTGAACTCCTATTCATGCAGAGGAAGCCTAAAAGACCATTAACTTGGTTGAACTCATTCTTGAATTGGCCCCTCCCCCCAAAAAAAATCAAATTGCCCCATTGTGGGGTGTGTGCCCCACGCTGGGAACCACAGATTTAAGCCCTAGTTTGACTCAACCTAAGCACAGAAAATTATCTGAAGGTATTAGAGAAGGTGAGAAATCCCATTTGAAATACAGAGAACCACTCGCACTAAATACATTATTATTATTATTTTTAAAAAAGAATGACACAGCAGTAACAGTGAGACAGCATCCAGAGTGTTTCGGTTCTTCAGTCACCTCTGACCGTGAGAGTGCTGGTAGAACTCTTGGACGGCACTCCTGCATCACTTGCGACTACCCTGAGGTAGTACTCGGCAATCCTTTCCCTGTCTAGAACAGCTGTGGAGTTGATAAGACCACTGCTGCTGTCGATGACAAAGTCCATCCTAGGCATGCCCACCTGCATACGGTATGTCACTTGACCATTCAAGCCTTCATCAAGGTCAATGGCTACCACCTGAGACAGAAAGCAAAAAGTGAAGCACAACGTTCTGATGAGTTTCCCCCCTCTCATAAAGGTGAAACCAAGAAGATCCCAACAGAATGACATTATCACTTCCCATGGGCTCAGGGCCAAATTTACACATGGCCTTAACTCAAGTGTGGGGCTACCTAGTGCTACCTGGTTCATTAAAAATCAAACAAAGTCGTTGCCAAAATTGTTCCCGAGATTGGATCAGCCCCACTGTGCCTGCAATTTGCACTGCAAAAAGATGTCCCACTGGAACTAATGGGAACTCCTTTTTTGTGCATAAGGGCAAAGCAATACAGTTCAGATCACATGCAGAGGGGCGAAAGAACCAGCTCTACTAGTCCCTTGAATGTGTTCATCTTTTTCTTGAACAGACTACGCTGAGAGAGACGGACTAAGGCTGCCAAACTCACATTCAGCTGTAAAGAAAAGCGAGTGAACTAATGATCTGATGTCACGAGGGGTTTCAGTCTATTAGTTCCTCTGTGTGGTTTAGCTTTCTCAACTTCCTCTTGGCTTATTTCAACAAGTAGTACAGAATGTAGATAGTAGTCAGGTGTGATCATCAGTGAGAAAATGCATAAGATATTTGCTGCCTTAAAACATTCTGGGGCACTGGTTTTACTGAAAGCTACAGTAAAGCTGCAGTGAGGAAAGTACCACTACTACTCATCACTACATCTGCAACAGAAGCCCAAACAGTTGTTGTTGTTTCTTAAGAAACACCTTTCAGCAAGTATATGGTTGAAATCAAAAGTAACACCGATTCACCTGGAAAACGGATGACCCTGCTGGAAGTCCCTCGGGAATCTCAGTGATAAAAGGTAAATTCTGGAAAGCGGGGTCGTTGTCATTGAGATCCAGCAGGTTTACAAACACTGTTGCACTGCTGGTGGCTCGTAATGGTGGTCTTCCACCTGCAGAGATCAGAAGAGTCACAACTAGTCCCACGAGCACCCCAAAGATTGAAATAGAAAATTTCTAATATTTTGTCTTAGCGAACCTCTATATATCAAGAAGAAACCCCTGTTCATTCCTCTTCAAGTAATTGGCAATTCACTTTCAATGAAAAAAAATAATCAGACTTGGGAAATGTCAGAGCGATAACAAAACCGTTAAAATAAATTGCAGAAGTAAGAGTGTAGAAGCTAGCATTTATCTAACTTTAAGCAATCTATAATTGTTGCTACTTCTGCTATGTACCTATTATGGGGGAAAGTTATAGAGGGATGTGGGTTTTTTAAAAAACAAAAGCACAGAATATATAAGAATGTGACAGCTTGTATGTAAGAATGTATAGCAGGTAGTTAACGGAGCGCTAAAGTATTCACAGAACAATTGAAGCAAGCGTACGATCAGTGACGGAGACCACAATCTTCCTCATGAGCTCAGCTTCCTGGGGGTTTGGATTTTCTCTGTCCAGGACAACCCCTGTTGTCCGAATCTTCCCTGTGGTGCTGTTAAGACTGTAGAATTTATTTGGCGGTCTAATGCTGTACACGAGGGAACCGTTTTCTGCTAGGTCTGGGTCAAAAGCAACCACCTACAGAGATCAAAAGAGTGATGGTATATTGATAAGAGACCAAAAATAAATAAATCCTTTTTCATTTTTTTTGTACATCTGTATAGCTGGCTTCTAAACTGAAGCATGAAACAGAAAAGATGCGGAATAGAAGCATGACTCTGATTCCAATCACTTAAGCACACAACACAGTCTCATTGAAGAAGCTGTCCTGATGCTTTTTCGTGGTACAGCAACAGTCACCATGGCTGATGTGCCAGTGAAAAAATGTCCAAGCAAAACAGAATAACTGAATGTAGGAGAATCAGAATTCTGTTGCCCCTTCCTGGCAAAGGATCATTCCACTTATAGCATTTCAGTTAAGCTGGGAGGCCATGAAATTTGCGGAGTTTAAAACACATTAAATGATCAAAGATGTTCAAAATGCTTTTTTTTTTTGCATGTCCTTCCCTTAAAAAAAATAATTTTGTTTGGTTTTTTCAAAACACCCTGTCACAGCTTGTAGCATTTCTAATCTTTCTAACTCAACCTGGATGTACTAGCTACCCACCAAATGATCACTTTCCTTTTTGGACAGACCATATCCTCAGATATTTTCCCCATGGCTCCTGTTATAACACTGCATTTATTTTTTATTTTTGCCTAGTGGGTTTTTCTTTCCATTTTGCTCTTGTTTTCAAATGTAACTTCTGTGCTCGCGTGAACCTGTGATTTCTATTGGCTCTTCCCTATTTTATTTCCTTGGTTATTGTTACGTTGAAGTTGAAAATAAACAAAAAAAAAATGATCTAAAAAATAAAGCACACTATCATATCCAAACATCGTTGCAATCATTGTTACTTTAGTACAACCCCGCACAACCCATGCTAATTGCTAAAGGACACTGCTCATTGTATATTGCAATTAATTTGCAAATATTTGCAAGATTTCAGTTTGCTGGCAGAGTGCTGCGAAGGTCTTTCTATTCCTTGAGATGCAACTCCTGTTTGCCAACTGTGTATGTCCACTGGGTGAAAGGGGGAGATTAGAAAGGATGCAAAAGAAAGTTCACTGCGTTATTCAGAGGCAGGTGTCTGTGGAAAAGGGAATTCATCAGCCTGGTTGCCTTGACAAAAAAATAAATAAATTCCTTCTTCGCTCCCCCATTCATGGTGAGTTCCATGAGAGGGTTTCTTCTGCTCTTTGTGACATCACTATGTACCAAATCAGATTTGGCTACTGCGGATCATCACTAATGACAAATGAAACCCTCTTACCGCCCTAACCCTGAATGGTGAACGTGTCCCTGCTCTACTCTCTATCATAGTCTTAACTCGCACTGTCTCTTTAATTCAGAATTGTTTGCCCTCAATAAATTGTTTGCCCTCAATAAAATCCTCATGTAGTCAGAAATGACTGGTTGCCCCACAATCTCATGCTCACAATGTGATCCCCATTTGACTTGGATCGCACTGTATAAAACTGTCTTTTATTTTTAAATCACCCCCAAAGGGGAATACAGGACAGTTGCTGCAAATACATACTGTATACGCTATGTCTGGATTTGTAAAGACTTCTGAATATATGCTGAAGTATTTGCAAAACCAGAAGATGCATCTAAATGTGACAAACAGCCCATGAATCTTTGGAAGTGCCGTTCTCCATGTTCCTCTTCATCTTTTAAGATACACAGAGGCTCCTTTGTTTCATGCTCTGTTTTGTACTAGACAGAGCCTTCTTTGCAGTGGCACCTCCCTTGTGAAACTCCCTGACTAGGGTCATCCGCTAAGAATAATTCTCTGAAGACCACCTTTTTCCTGCAAGTTTTCTCACTGGTGAGTAAACTGCAAATGTTTTCATTGCTGCTGCTGTTCTGGCTTTGGTCTGTTTGTTTTTATTGTCTAGTATTTAAACCTATTTTAAAGTGGCATGCTTTTTATTTTGATGGTGTGGAAAATAAAATATAAAGTCATTTTTTACCAGGTACCTGTAGTCCTGAAGATGACTTAGAAAAATAAGTCGTCTTCAGGACTACAGGTACCTGGTCAAAAATGACTGTTTATATTTTATTTTATTTAAATTACTTATATTTATTTACCATCTTTTCCTCCAAGGAGTTCAAAGGCATATGTATGGCAGACTAGGCCGAGGCAGTGACTGGCCCAAGGTCACCCGGTGAGCTTCATGGCTGAGTAGGGATTCGAACACTGGTCTCCCAGGTCACAGTCTGACACTAACCATCACACCACAGTAGGAACGAACAACAAATTACACACAATAAGAACAAAGACATGACTTAAAGAATATTGCGTCTCCTACAAGGAGACTGGAAAGGTTACTTCAAGGTGGGGGGGGGGAAGGTGGCTGAATTTACTTCAGTGAATCAATCTGTAATTGAACATCTTGAAATGGAAACTGACTGGTTGCAGGAGTTCTAAATGAGAACCAGATTTGGAATTTTGAAGTCATTATATTACTTTTTAATTACATAGAAATAAATTGTATTTGATCAGCACATGCACAATTGATTTCATGTTTCATTAAAGCTACTTCGTGTTAAGTTGCCAACACATTTTCCCTAACAGAAACAGAAGTACAAGGAGTCGGAGCCCTGTCAAGACTGAAGGGGCACTCAGGGGGCGAAGTTTGTTCATGGATGGGGGAGAGAGGGGGAGCTCAAAGGCCAGTTAAGGTAACTGAGTGTTAATTTCTACACAGTGAACTTGGACGAGAGACCTTTGCTATTTCCCCTCCTCCCCAGAAGATTAATGTTTCATTATGGTGTTTTTTTAAAAAAACACAGTCTTTCCTGTTTGATGATTTTGTGGATTCTCTCCGCTTTCCCCTCATTTATTTTCTGTTTCACGCCCGTCATTTTTCTCCTAGTGTGATGGAGAATAATTCTCCCTCTCCTTCTCTTTTATTTTGCCAGAGGGATTTGAAAGGCTTTAAATCAATGCCTTTCAGAGAGGTCCTTGAAGGAGGTCGCAAGCAAGGCTGGGAAAGTTGAAATTGGCCCAAAATTTTACTTTAAAACACACAGAGGCAACCCTAATGCGCGCGCGCGCGCGCGCACACACACACACACACACACATTATGAATGACTATGCCATGTTTGCAAAAGGATGGGAACTGTGAGTGCAATGTGAGGACTATTATTTTATGCCTTCCAAATCACATTAAGGTCCAGAACCACAGTAGAGGAAACAGAGTTCATGGTACAGGAACTGGATGTGGAATAAATTATGTAGCCTTGGTGCTTCAGAATCCAATGAATACCAGTGTGGGGTGTGTGTGTGGGGGGGAATGCAGTGACTGTCACAGTCTTCATATGACTAAATAAATACATACCACTAACCTTTTCTTTTTCTACCCCCTTCAGGAAACCTCCTATATATTGACTTGTCTGCTGAGAAAAACTACCTGCTCATCTTTCACGGAACCCTAGTGGGTCACATAGGATTCTGTGCTATGCTTTAAGAGACACACTTTGTTCATGCTAGCATTAACCAGACATATTGGAACTTTACCATTTCCCATCACGAAAGGAGCATATATTCCTTTCCATTAAGGAACTCTGTTAAGTTTCCAAGAAATTCTGAGGTTTCCTATACAGCGGTACCTCGGTCTACGAACAGCTCTGTTAACAAACTATTTGGTGTACGAACTCCACAAAACCGGAAGTAGGTGTTCTGGTTAGTGAACTTTGCCTCAGAAGATGTATGGAAGCCGAACGGTGGAAGGGTACTGGCGGCGGGAGGCCTCAGTAGGGAAAACGCACCTTGGTTTAAGAACGCTTTGGTTTAAGAATGGACTTCCAGAACGAATTAAGTTCATAAACCGAGGTACCACTGTAAGATAAGTTTGAAAACCACTGTACTAAAGAAGGTGTATGCCATCTGCTGACCTACGTTGTTACTGGTTATAAGCCTGCTCTTGTATTCCAGTTGAAATTCTGATGCCCAAATTCCCCAGTGAAGGACTGGGAATGGTTGCAGATGAAGCAAAAGAGAGTTAAATGGCCAGTTCATGATTAATTTTGCTTGCAATTTTGCTTTATTGCAAACTGTTTTATCGCTAACCTTACAGAGGCTACGCCTTTAATTGCAATAAATAAATAATCATTGCTAACAGTTACTGGCAATCCATACGTCTTTACAGCAAGATGAATTGGTCATTATGTTAAAAATAAAGGGCCGTAATCCTTCCGACAAGTATTTGTTCACAAACCGCAGACTGACAAATTTAGACTAGGGTCTGCCAGCCTTATACATTTGGGTGTATGTGTGGTGAAAGTGTGTGTGTAGGGGACTCTTTTAGAGTAGGGCAAAAATGCTTTAAATAACCAAAAAAAAAAAAAAAAAAAAAACCCCCAAATAAGTGAAGCTCTTAAGGAATGGGCCAATCTTTGCTGTAAGGTCCTTTCCACAATAGTGTCCTCTGGGGCTGCTGAAGCATTGCTCTTCCATAATCAGGTGGAAGCACATGGCCCTTGATATAGTGCTTTATTTCCCACTGTAATTGCTGCAGCAAATTCAAAAGCAGGCAGGCATTCCTGAACTAGGATTGCAGCCTAGCTAGTGAGAACCTAACCATGCCTGCTCAAGAAAAAAAAAGTTTGTTTTGGTTCAATAGAACCTACTCTAGCACCTAGGATTACTGGGGATAAGGCAGTGGTCTCCCTGCATGGATACACTAGCTGTGTCTGCTTCTATTAAGCAGCGTAAAGGCAGACAGAATCAGGGCCCACAAGCAGCAGCTCTCACAGACCATGGGGGCCAGAGGTGCTGTGATGCAGAATGACAGAAGGCTCCCTGTTGGTTGGTGTGCAGAGGACATCATGAGCAGTTCCCTGACAAAACGTTAATGTGCAAACACTGCAATCAGGTGTTGGATTTTAGAGTTATGTGATAAACTGACAACTTCTGTATTCTGTTCAGTGCATGCTTTGTTGAAGGGTGATATATAAATTTAATAAATAACAATGCTTTTAATCTCTCTCTTTTAATTACATTGATCTTTTTGTGTATGCGCCTGGTGTTTCCTGCAGACTACCAGCTGACCATTCTTGGTTTCTATCACACCTTTTGCTGATTCCCCTTCGCCCTTAATGCATAATAGTAACATTCAATAATTTATTTTCACTGCATGCCACTCAAAAGCAAGGAAAGCTGTGAAAATGAATATGGGATTTACTGCTTTTATTTTATCAGGAGTTCTGGCCCAGCCATGTAACCTGTTTGCAATGCAAGACTCAACAATCAAATATAAGAAGAGGAATAGCTAGCAATGCATTCTCATTGGTTAATGAAGGACAATCCATCAGCTCCTAATCTAATGATCTCTATCCCTATTCTATTAGTACATTCTGAAACATAGAATTAAAAATGGCTATCTACTGACCGGCCTTTATCCAGGGAAATTCGACTTCTTATGTTGCCACGGCACTTTAATTGCCAGAATAGAAAACTGGCTTTAACACTTATTTGTACCTGAACTGCACTAATATCAGGCTGTGGAAGATGTGTAAGAAGCCAGTGTCAGGTCCTGGAAGCAGGGACTCTCACTCTCGCACTGTCTCTTTGTGTTCACGGGAGGGAATGCTTCTGCCCATATTCAAAATGTGTTTGCACCGCCAGTGAGCAACCACAACCAAGCCTCAAAAATCCAAAGTTAAGAGAATGAGGCTGCAACCTTAGGCACACTTACCTGAGAGTCTCAAGGAGTCTTGCTGCTGAGCAAATATATCTGAACAAGCAATGATGCTTACCGGAAGGGGAAGTGATGTGGTAATGAGGAAGTCAGTGGGAATGCCTGATTGGCTTCACAGGTGCCCCTGCAGAGCCCTGATCTCTCCCCCTCCCAGTAAGCAGCAGCAACACAGCTGCTGGGAAGTTAGCATTGTGGCTCCACCCCTCCAGGTGAACTGCTTCTGTTGGTCTGTGTGTGCTTATCCCTTCTTCTGTAAGCCCCCCTGGGCCCCCATGCAACATCAGAACAGTGTTTATGAGTATTTCTTTTGGGTAAAGTGGGCCAAACACACCTGCAGACTATGTGTGCCAATTACTTTTTATTTCATACCTGCTTTAAAAATAAATAAATCTGCACATCTACATAATACATTAAAATGGTGGTTCTGAACTACAGAAAGAATTGTGGGTATGTTTCCCCCCTCCCCACCAGCACATACCGTTGTGACATCCGAGTCTGGAGGAGTCATCTCTACTAAGTTAATGAAGTAGGGCTCATCCTTCCACACGGGGTAGTTATCATTAATGTCCAGTAAAGTGATGTTTACCTGGAAAGAATTGCAGTTGTAAATACAGCCTTTAATAAAGCAACACACATTTTGGCCAGCTTCCTTTTATCGCTCCTGTATCTGCACCAGCAACCCCAGAACACGGTTTTCATACAGGTTAGGAATGCCAGATAGAAACACGATGACAACGCCTGACAAAGACACTCTCCTTTATGTCTGTCCTAATGCCCCTGTCACACGCGATGCAGCTTTTAGCAAGATGTTGCCTCTGGAGGCCCATTTGATTCACTCAGCAACGCCAATGCTTATTCTGGAAGAGGAGGTTCTGCTCGCCAGGGAAGCTTTCAGAATTCTGTGCTTTGACTGCTTGACAGCAGGGCAGGAACCCTCTCTCTACAAGTGCATGAGTCACAATAAATAAACAAATCTGACTAATGTCATCTCCACTTCCATTACTGTTGTCTGGGTTATTCACAATTTGCTGAGTAATTCCTCTGCTACTGGATTATACAGTACAAAGTAGGGAGTGCTAACTTTAAAAGTCACATGTCGCTTCTATTCCTTGGCTGAACTTCTGAAGCTTGGGTTTAAATCTCATATACATGACTATTATTTTTTGGGGCAGTGTGGTTTAGCACCAATGTTGTTAGCTCCTGTCAGAAGTGTTTATATGGCCAAACACCAAGCAGCAGATCAGAGTAGTGTCATTACATATCAGACTAGCAGAAGGGAAGAACTGGAACACAAAAGGTACAAGTTGACATGGAGGAGCTTCTGAAAAATGGACTGTCCACAGCAAACCATTCCTTTTTGGCCATCCTATCTACCAGTACTGAATGAATGGGCGCCATTGTGGTTTGTTTGTTTGTTTATTTAGTGGATTGAAACCATTTTATAATATTCTTCAATTAAAATGTTCAAGGCAACAGATTAAAAAAGCAGAGTAAAAGCAAGGATCAATAAAACAAGCAAAGTAGAAATACTTCAGCTACCCAAAGCTTGGGAAAATAAAAAGGCTTTGACTGGCAGACAAAAAAGATATTGTTAATATTATTTCTTATATTGCTATACCACCCTTCATCAAAGGATCACAGGGCGGTTTACAATATAAAAATAGATCATTTGAGATACCAGGTGACCCTACCTTGGGGAACAATTCCACAAACAGGCCACCACAAATGAGAAGACCCTCTCGCAGTGACCCACTCCCTCAGAAGGAAGGGGGAACTTGAAGACTCCTGTGCCATGCCAATTCTGATTACCGTATTTTTCGCCCCATAGGACGCACCGGCCCATAGGACGCATCAAGTTTTTTTGGGGGGAAATAAAGAAAAAAAAATTTATTCCCCCCCCCCAGGCGCTTGTGGGGCAGGCAGCGGGGAGAAGCGCTCTTCTCCCCGCCGCCCGCCTTGAGATCAGGTCCGGGGAGTGGTGGGGCAAGCAGCGGGGAGAAGTGCTCTTCTCCCCGCCGTCAGCCTCCAAACCACTTCGGGAGACAGCGGGATGGCGGCGTTCCGCCTCCCTCTGTCCCCTGACCTTGTGGGGCTGGCGCTGCGGCTCTCCTGAAGCCTGGAGAGCGAGAGGGGTCGGTGCGCACCCACCCCTCTCGCTCTCCAGGCTTCAGTGAAAGCCTGCATTCGCCCCATAGGACGCACCCACATTTCCCCTTCATTTTTGGAGGGGAAAAAGTGCGTCCTATAGGGCGAAAAATACGGTACTTCTCTGTAGTCAATGGAGTTGTGGTGGCTTGTTTTAACAAACACTTGTGTCTGGTCTAATGTGAACCCTTACTCTAGCCCTTGGGGGGGGGAGCAATCTAATGTGGCTCCACCCAAAACAACACACACACACACACACACACACACACACACACACACACAGTCACCATCTCTGTATATTTGTCCTGAGAAGTTCATATATCAAATCACCTCAAAAGAAATTTAGATGGGTAGTCAACCTAGTTTCTCTAGCTGTAGTGCTAGAGGGCACATGAAAAGGGCAGGGAGGTGTTCAACTGAGAGATAAAGGGGAATCCTCCTTGAACCCAAAAGACCAGAGAAGGAGCCACGCAGCGTCATTCATAAATTGATCAGAGTCTGTTTTAAACCTAGTGAGGCTCCTTGCTCCTATAACTATGCCAGAATGTTAACAGCTGGAAAAAACTCACTCCCAAAAATCTTCTGTTTGAGCTTCAGGTTCTTACACTCCCTTTAGCCTTCAGCTAAATTAGCACCTATAATAAATTGGAATTTTAGGAACATATTTAGGGAGGAATTCTGCATACACTAAGTAGATTGTTCTGTCAGTACAAGCATTCCAGCTTGCTAGATGAAACAATCTCCCCTCTCCTCCCTTCTGCATGCTATTCTGGGGGTCTGCTCAACCCTCCTGAAGCCAACTGGTGGTGGTGGGGACCTTGCACTGGGGCTTCCGCTAGTGGGACTCAATAGCTGAATCCAGGTCTTTGCCTGCCTTTCTGTAGTTACCTGGAAGTAAGCCCTTCTGAACTCCCTGGGGCTTACTTCAGAGTAGGCATGTATACGGTCACACTGTTAAAAGCTCCTGCTGCTTTTTCCTTCCAAGCTGAAACAGTAAGACAGGTGTGCATTTCTACAATCATGTTCATATTCATGTTCTCAATAGTGTTAAGAGGCTAGCTCAGGGGGTAATCAGTCAACACGGCAAATAGGAGGTAATTACACTGTTATTGTGTATCTCCTATGGAGTCCAGTATATTTCATCATCGTGGGCAGAAACTGAAAATAAATTATAATCAAGAAGAAAAACATGCCACCAGTGCTATTCCCAGAGAGCCACTAGTACTGGTTTATTAGTCTGGTTTATTAGCCTGTGCAAAGTGGGCTGTTCTCACACAAGCAGTCTGTGAAGAGTAAAGGCTACCTTTGTATGCCTGCAGTTAACACTTGGTGACTGAGGAACAGCAGCACCATTTGAGACTGGGAAGATTCGGCACAGGAGATTTTAGCTGTGTGTGTATGCAGGGTTGCAGAGGAATTCAATGAGGTTCAAAGGGTACAATTTTTTGGGGGAAAGCAAAGCCTGGTCATCTGATGAGACTTTGACAGGAAATTCCTGCTGAAATAGTCCCAATCAAGCCATTTCTATAGTTTAAAAATACTACCTGGAAAGCACTTATACACATTTCTAAGACAGACACTGGCATGATATCACCAAGCTATTTCTGGAGATCTGGCAAAGACAACAAAAAAAATAATTCATTTGAAAATGCAAGCTTTGATAAGAAAGTTGAAAGGGGAAAAGGGGGGCGGGGCGGTGATAATTTGGTGCAGCAACTTATGGGATTTTGTGCCCTGAGAGTATAGTGCCAGGAGCACACCAGAGAAGCTCAGACATGCAATCAAGACAGTTGCCTTGGTTTCTCACCGCCCTGGTAAATTATTTAAAGTGTTTGAAATTCCTATTAGTTAGGTGCCCTGGGGCAGTCACCTGGTAGACTGAGCAGTGGCTGATTGTTTGAAGAGTATCTGGCCAGCAGGGACCCAGCTTACTCATTCTGTAATAATGCGTGAATGGATGGGCAAAATAACACAGTAAAAATGAGAAGGGAAGAAAGAAAGAAAGAAAGAAAGAAAGAAAGAAAGAGGACAAGACACACGCGCAGAGAGAGAGCAAATACCAAGAAGAAATGAGAGGAGGCTTGAAAGCAGCAATACTGATACAAAAGAAAGGAAATTGCCAAAGGACACCAGCTAATATAGGGGGAGGTGACAAGGGGGCAGGGAAAATATTTCAGGAAAGGACCACGTCTGCATGTGTGTTCTGTGCTGTCTCTCTTGCTTTCCTTCCCAGCAATAACAAAATAGTTCTGCTTCTGTTCTTAATCATGTTTTCGCTCTCTCCACTTCCACGTGCACATTCATTTCGGGAAAGGCAGGCTTTGGCTGCCATGTTGAGCATGCCAGCTTGGCTCTGCAGAGCAGTGGCCTTGCTTGGGTGCATACTGATTTGAAAGGGGCTTCTGCGGGGGGGACGGACTTTCTGCTTGGTTGTGCCTTGTGTGTTTAGGGCTACCGTGCATGTGGAATATCACAGTGATATTCCATATTTTCTACAGGGGGCTTAACGTGGTATATGTGGTTCTTCCCTCTTCTATCTGCACAACAATCCTGCGAAATAGGCCAGGCTGAGAGCCAGTGACTGTCTCCCCCAGGTCACACCCAGTGAGATTCATAGCTGAGTGGAGGATTTGAAGCCCTGAAGTTGCCCCAGGCCTCCTGGTAGGTTTGATCATTATTCCTTTACTTTAGTGTTTCAAACTCTTTAAGATGGGGTTACTAGATCTCTCTGCTTGATTGCAAAGCCACACAATTAGAAAGCGATGGGAGGCGGCATTTGTAAGACATTTAATTTATTCCAGAGTCTATACTTGGGGGCGGGGGGGGGGGGGAGAGAGAGAGAGAGAGCAGATCACACAAAATGTGTGGAAATGTGATTTCCCACCTGAGGCAAATAAAAAACCCAAGTGTCTCAAAATGCCATCCTCATTAGGATGCAAAACCTATGTGAATGAAATAATGTCCGTTCTGGAGATGGGTGCAAGGAGGCCTGTCATCATGAGGAACATCTCATGTGTAATTATCTAGGGCTGCCCAGTGACAAGAGGGGGAAAGAGAGGAGAAAGGAAAAGGCTGCCCTATCATTCTGACCATCTCCTGGAGGCGGAGGCAAGATGACTGCTGGTAGCAGCATCTTTCTCTCCCTGTTGCCTTCAGTCTCTTTTTAACAATCCAAGATAAATCACTCCTTGAGGACAACCCTTCACAGCCAAAGAGGCCCTTTCCCTTGCAAGGTATTTAAATAAAACTGGGACTGGAGGCAGGCGGGTGAGGGATCATTTCAGTTGCCTTATGTAGGCTTGGGTGGTATTGGGCAAGAAAGTTAACGTGCTGCTTCACAGAGTTGATTGTTCTTCCAAATGATACTGGGCAGCAACTCCCATCCGTCCCAAACAGTCTGGCCAATACAGGGGAACCTCGGGTTGCAAACATGATCCATGCGGTAGGCACGTTCGCAACCCACAGCACCACGTCTGTGCACGCGTGGGTCATGATTTGACACTTCTGCACATGCGCAAAGCACGATTTAGTGTTTCTGCACATGCATAAGCGCCAAAACCCAGAAGTAACCCATTCTGGAACTTCTGGGTTTGGTGCGGTGCGCAACCCAAAAACACGTAACCTGAAGTGTCTGTAACCCAAGGTACCACTGTAGTCAGGGATGATGGGAGCTGCAGCCCAGCAATGTGCATCATGATTTTAAAACAACAACAACACAACACAACACAACACACATCATGGCAGGGGAAATGAATTAATTTCAACTCACAGTGGCAATGCCTGTTTTCTGGTTGTGACCCACACCGCCATCTACTGCTCGCACGATGAGTATGTATTCAGATTTAGCTTCCCGGTCCAGCAGAGATGTTGTGGTGATTTCCCCTGCAGAAGGCAAGAGAGGAAGGTGAAAAGAGAAGGGAGAGCTCGTAGGTCGAATGTTTGTGGTTCAGCAACATACAGGAGACAGGAAAGAGTTTTCCTTGTTGTAGGTCATAGAGAACAGCACCTAGGGACATAGGAAGACCCCTGTGGGATCAGAAGCAAAGCCCATCTGCTCCTGGTTCCACAGGGGCCAACCAGATACCTACAGGAAGGCTACACAAGCAGGACATGGAGGGTAATAGAACTCTACACATTTATGATTCTCATTATCAGCCATTCAGAGGCCATCCAAGTTGGTCATCCTATGATTCTTTTTTCTTTTCTTTTCTTTTGAAGGGGTTTCCTTCAAATGTATGCCTTTGGCAGAGCTTTAGTGATACCTGGAGGCTGGGCCTCTACCTCCTACTTCTTTAATTATTATCTGATGCTGCAGGACTCTCCTCTAATTGGACTTTCATTTACAGCCATTTTGCAAAAAGGGCCAAAAACGTCTATGCTAAACTAGATGGGATAATCTACCGGTATTTGCCAGCCTTTCCACAGTCCCTGCACCCCAGCCCTAGAATTCAGCTTCTACAACACAATTATGCATTTCAGTTCTCTTCGATTGTAGGGTGCTTCTCACAGCAGATATATCAGAGATGGGGTTAAAAACTAATCTAGATCACAGAACTGCAAGAGGTCAAAGGTTTAACTAAAATACATTTGCCTCCCAAGTTCCTGTGATATCCATTAATCTGTAGACTGGGGGGGGGGATTAATCAGTAGGGGATTTTTTAATAAAAAAATAGTGTGTCTCAGTGATGGATTGCTCTACTTTGCCCACAAAGTTACATCCAATTAGGCACACCTTCACAGAGCAGTTTCAGCTAATTTCAGTGAGGATACTTCTACAGAAAAGTTCTTCTGTTCCTAAAGCACAGAATTGAAATATAATGTTTCTTCATTTCTCCTCCCTTCTGAATGCATCTATCTCCCTACAGAATATTTCAACAAGGAGGGTCATCATGGCTTGGAAATTAGGAAAATGATACCTATGATAAACTAGACAATAATTTTAACTGAACTTTGTGTACTTGGGCTAAAACATCGCTATCCAGCGATCTAGAATGGAAATAGCAAAAGTAATACTACTACTACTACTACTAATAATAATAATAATAATAATGTCCTGCCTCATCAAGGGATGTTTTGAGGCAGGGATGATAAAATGATAAGCAAACACAATATCATTATTCAGTCTGAATAACTCTACATGAACATATTTGTTTTAATACAAACAAACAAACATTAAGTATTGTATCTCTAAAACCCCAGCAGATTAAAACTTCAGAATGTGTTACTTTATCTTGCTCCTAAAACTTATATAGTGCCCCCTCTGAAAAGGCCCAGAACCTGCTTTACAACTGAAGATAGGATAACCTGTAGTGGCCAGATCAGTAAATGAGATCCTTAGAAGGGAATGTGACACTCAGGCTGAAAAATGTTCCCAATCCCTGGTCAAAAGGAAATAAAGCTATAGCCATTATTATTATTATTATTATTATTATTATTATTATTATTATTATTATTATTTCCCAGTTGTAAATGGGGAACAAAGCCAACTTGGCTGGACCTCAGGGCAAACTGCACAGCCTATAAACCACTTTGGATCAAGGTGGGCTGTTTTCTGAAGTGCCAATTCCAGGTCCCAACTGAATCTTGTGGCTCGTGCATACCGTATTTTTCGCTCTATAAGACGCACCTTTTCCCTCCTAAAAAGTAAGGGGAAATGTGTGTGAGTCTTATGGGGCGAATGCAGGCTGCGCGGCTACCCCAGAAGCCAGAACAGTGAGAGCGAGTGCTGCGCAGAGCTCCCTCTTGCTGTTATAGCTTCTGGCTTAGCCCCTCTGTCCCTTCCCCCACCTCCTGGAAAAGTCCCCAAGAGCTGCGCTCCCTTTAAAGAGCTGCACGGAGCGTGTGTGTGGCTCTTGGGGGCTTTTCCCCGAGGAGGGAGAAGGGCAGCCCATCACTGACAGGCTGCCCTCCTCTCTCCTCAGGGAAAAGCCCCCAAGAGCCACACACACGCTCCACACGGCTCGTGAAAGGGAGAGCTGAGCAGAGCCTGGGATGCATAAAGGCTCTGCTCAGCACTTCCTTTAAAGAATATTTTCTTTCTTGCATTCCCCCTCTAAAAACTAGGTGCCTCTTATGGTCAGGTGTGTCTTATGGAGCGAAAAATACGGTACTTTGAGTGGAAGTAGCCTCTCAAAGTTCTGCACTGTATTTGTGGTAAGAGAAATTGGGGAAAATACATTGCTGCAATTCTCCAGGGGAGAATAAATTCTCCAAAAGTTTCACCATCAGCAGTGGCAATAGCACAGCTCTTTTCTCCCCCCCCCCCTACAAGTCTCAGCATCAAGTGCCTTGGCAGTCTGGTCTTCATTTTACATCCTTCACAGGGCCCTGGACCAGGGGCTGTTCCTTGGCATTGTGGGTGGAGGAATGACAAAAAATGATGGGAAATTGTTTGAGAATTTCTTTTTCTAGGTGAATGAATAAGAGAAGAATCTAAAAATCCCTCTCTCTGGGGGAAAAAATCCCCCCCCCCAATCCCACCATCCCTAATTATAATCTTTTAAATTTTCAGTATGAAAACTAGGGAGACTCCGAGAACAGCACTGATAAGACTGCCTTATCCTGGTTTAGTTTCCATACCTTAAGGCAATCTGCCTTGATTTGTAGAGTATGTGTAGATTTGGATTATGGGAAATCTGCACACCCACCTTGAAGAATGTCACAAAAATAGCCTAATGATTACACTGTATGTGAATTATAATGTGCTGAAGAGTCATTATTTTGACACTCAAAAGACTTAGTTTGTTTCTTTTGTGGCTGGGCAGCATGGCAAAAATGAGGGAGAGTAGAAGAGACAGAAGAGAATAAAGGTAACAATTGCAAAGACATGATGGAATAAGCATGGAAGGAAAAGGAATATTGTGGTTGTGCTTACCTGAGCGAGCATTGATTCGAAAATGAGAAGACCCTTCCAGTGAGTAGATAATGGACTCCTGGCCATATTCTCTTGACCGATCCAAATCAGTGGCATTTAGAAACAACACTGTTGCTCCTTGGAGAAAAATAATAAGGTGATGGGGATTCTCATTTTTCAGGCACACCACTAGCTTGATTCTTCAGCTAAATTAGACTAGTTTGAAATTAATCTGATTTAGGATTGAAGATGTCATTGGAACATAAGTCTAGTGCAGACATCCAAGTAACCAAGTGGTTAAGACTTTCTACCATTACTTTGCTTCTGTATTCACTGAAACATGGTGTGGTTCCCCCCATTAGCTAATGTGTGCTAAAGAGTAAGTGAAAGTGCTTATTAAGTAGTAAGGATATTCCACATTTGCCACTTACTAAATTCATCCTATCACTCTATGGCAGGTGACACTGAATGGGTAAAATATTACCTACAGTGACAGTACCAGAATATATGCTGAGAGGGGCACAGAAGGGCAAAGTGAATTTCAGAGGGGGTGGGGTCGTTCTGTGGAAAACGTTAGACTTCTGGGAGGGAAATAATAATGGCAGATTTTGTTTTAATGTTCTCATTTGAAACATATTGGTCCTGAAATAAGTCCTATTGGTTTTGCTGGAGCTGACTTTCAAGTAAACATGCTTAGGCTTGCAGCCTTATTTTAATTTGCGGTTCAAGATTCGTACATGAAAAGTGATTTTCCTTCAAGTAGCCATGGAATGCAGCAAGCAGAGAGACAGGTAGGGCACATGGCTCCCAGAAAGATAGAATTTTATGGCTTGAGCTGTACTCTAAGGAACAGCTTGACTTGGTGTGGACATAGGACTAAATGATGGTCTAGTTTATGGTGTGGTTACAAAGAGGCGATTGGAAGCTTCCACTTGTTTTCAACGAACTGTGTTTGCTGTTATGTCAGGGCTCAGAACTATGATTAGTCTTAACTATTGCTTAGAGAAACAAGGTAGTGTCAGAAATGACAGGAACAGCTCACAAACCTGCCATAATATCCTCCATGACTGTGATGACATAGGAAGGCTTGCTGAACGTGGGTGGGTTGTCATTTTCATCCTACGAAGATAAAAGAGAAAAAATAGCACATAACATAAACATCTAACCTAGCAGCAATAATGTTATGATGAAGCATGACGCAAAACACCTCAAAATACAGCGCAGTCTCATATATTGGAAGAAAAAAAAGCGACACATTTGGTTTTTAACTACTATTTCGATCAGCAGCCCATTTTATTTTGTTAATATAATACAAACTTTGACACAATATGAACACTGAGCCACCAGAACAAAACATGGAACGAACATTGAGGAAACAATTCTGCATTTCAAGTTTCAATAACAGATGACCCTCTACACCTGTTTCCAAAGTCACGGGGAGATAGGGAATCTGTCTTGAAGATTGAGCAATCGGAATAAAGTTGACTTCCGACTAAACATCAGGAAGAACTTTTTAATGAAATTAATAACAGCAGCAACAACAACAATGTATTATTTATACCCCGCCCATCTGGCTGAGTTTCCCTGTTCAAGGCCGTTTAGGGCTTTAAAGGTCAGCACCAACACTTTGAATTGTGCTCGGAAATGTACTAATGAACTGTTGACAGTGGAATAGACTCGCTCAGAAGGTGATGGACTCTCCTTCCTTGGAGGTCTTTAAGCAGAAGTTGAATGGCCATTTGACATGGATGCTTTAGTTGAGATTCCTCCGTTGCAGCGGGTTGAACGATTAGATGACCCTCCAGGTCACTTCCAACCGTACAATTCTATGATTCTGTCATGGGACTGCCAAGGAACACCTTTGAGCCGGGGGGAGGAGAAGAGTCAGAACGGGAACAGTCAGAAGGAGACGGTCAGGAAATGGTGGAAGGGGGAGAGGGGGAAGAGAGCTGAGGGGAGCCAGGAGGTGTCAAGGCTCCCGATGCTGAAGCAGCACCGCACAGGGAGCTCAGGAATAGACTGAGAGCCTATTCCTGTGCAAGGATCAGAGACATCCCATGAGGCTTGCCTGCCTCTTCTGTTGGAGGAGAAGCAGGAGAAGACCACTCCCCGAATCTGAACCAGACGATTTGGATGCATAAGTTGTATTGTGCTGCTTGTACATATGTAAAATAAAGAACTGTAAATATCTCTCTGAGTGAGCAGAGGGTGCTTATTGCGAAGAGCATACACAAAGCTTCACAGATTCTATGTTATCCGCATTCAGAACATTATTCTATTTTTATAGTTCAAACTCCATCTTGATACCCACACCTGTTTCAAGAGCACAACAAAATATGTAATAGTAGAAGCCAATACTTCAGAAATCCCATTGTCAATAGTGCCTTAAAGCTTGAAGAGATAAAAAGTAATAGACTGGCCTCTAGCTAACGTCGCAGTACAGAAAGTTAGGCATTTAACAACATTGCCAATTGTAGCTTGTATATGCTGGGTTCTCTCACAATGGATGCACAGGCTGGAGGAGCAATATCTCTACACTCCACAAAAAAAAAAAAGAGTTTCCACTGCACACACATTGCTTCAAATGAAGAACATCTGCACATAAGCCTGACAATGTGTGAAAACATCCTTAGAACACATTGTGACTGCATCTGGACTGGATACACTGTAGGGAGACAAAGGCACCATGCTTTCACCATTCTAGGCTCGACCTAGAGATTTCTATCTTTGATGTTTCTTTCTTTTCTTTTCTTCTTGTCACAAAAGTGACTAGGCGACCAGGAGAAACAGTGAAAGGGAATGTATAGAATTCACTGGCAGAAAAATGTGGTCATTAGATAAAAATGTTTCCATTCAGCATAGCATTTGTGGGGATTAATTGTTCTGACAGTAGGCATAAAACCTTTCAGAAACAAAAGTTTGCAGTGGGAAAATGTTGACAATTAATGGTTTAATTAAATATTTAATTTCACCAAACCATGTCCCTCATTCTCCAATAATCTGATCCACAATAGAGGGTTTTTTTTTTTTTTAAGGATATCCAGAAAAGAAACTTTCAGCAGCAGGAGGAAGAAAATGGCCGAAAACTTCATATACGTCCTGTTAGGATGGGACTTTATTTTTACAGGATTCAAAACCAGATCCTTGGATCACTGTGTAACATAAAGTGTTCGGGCTGAATTAGTCTCCGGCCTTGCATGCTTTCCCAAATTATCACTAGCTTTGCTATTTGCTTCCCTTACCCCTTCTTAGTTTAGTTAAGCTTGTATACAAGTGTGTGTGTGTGTGTGTTTTCCTACCCATTAAAATTTTACTTTCTAGCATGTATTTTTTTCCAGAGGGACAAAAGAAACCTGATTTCCCAATCGTGGCTCTGTAATCAAATTAACATTATTAGAGAAAGAAAAAACAGTTCTAGGGAGGACTTAAAATACTGTAATGAAATATCAAATCATTCCTAGTTTCTAGCTAGTCAGCTATTATTCAAAATATTAAATGACTGAATTTTTTACTAGTCATTTCACCCCCCCCCTTATAATCAGTTATCTGAGGTGAAGAATACATGTATTTTAAATATTCCAAAATGTAAAGCTTAATAAAAATATAATATCTTCTGTTTTTTAAGAGAAAGACTGTAATCTTTATTAATATAAAGATACTTTACTTTTCAATTTGTCTCAAACCAATATATACAATTTGCATAATATTTTTTAAAAATTATATACAAAAACAAATAAATCAGCTTTATATTTAAGCATAGACTTTCTGAATGTTACTCAAGAAAAAGGCCTAGTCTAAAAGAGAAGAGATAACTGAAGCTATAACTGAAGAAGAATAAAAAATTGCCACATTTTTATATAGAGGGAACTGCTACCCTAGCCCTTAAACTTTGACTGATGTATTTGCTATTAAAGTTGATATTTTATGTAATTTCACATGCCAGTGATGCCCATCATACTATAATTAAATTGCCATCCTCTGCTATTTTTGCTTGGAGCAGGTGGTCTTTAATCAGGCTTTTCATCACTCATGATTTCTGCAATGCCCAATACTGTGCATTGTTCTCCCTACACTATAAAATAGATCCATCATGGATAGCTCCAACTGCATGGAGCTTCACCTTTTTCTGCACATCCTTGGAGGAGGAAGAAGAGAGTAACACGGAAAATCCATCTAAGTAAGGATGCTAAATCCCCACTTGGAATACATTTCTACGCCCATATCTAAGCAAAGTGTATATGAGAAATTCTAGTCTTGCTTACTGGAGAATAAGGTGATTTGGTAGCGGCCTTCTCTGCTGCGAGAAGATGGGTGTGTGTGTGAATGTATTCATTTGAATACTTCACTCTCAAAAGCAGGGAGAGCCATCCAATAGCTGTAGCCATAGGTGAAAACTACAAAAGCCCTTAGGTGCATGCTGAAGCATTTTAAGCATATAGAGGAGGTTACTGAGATACTAGCTTGAGTATGTAACCAAAATGAAAGAATATATACTGGTTGCTGGAGAGAAAGGGCGTACTAAGTACTGCTGGGACAGAGAGGAAATGCCCTGTATTTTCTTCCTTTTATCATGTAGACAAGCAACCAACCTTTCATTAAAAACAAAACAACAACCACCTGCTTTAAGTGTGTCTGTGGAGACTTTTTCATTATTCATTTCAGGTACCTGCAACACAGTTACACCAAAATGTATACATGTCTCTTTCAGAATCAGCAACCCTAGTTATACTTTATGGGTGTCAGCTCTGCTATAATACCTACAAAACTGAACTTATCAAGGTAGTGCTAGGGCCACAAAAAGAAACCATTTCATTGTAGAAAGGAATGGCCCTGTAATATCTGCAGCTGTGGGCAATGAAGTCATTGAAATGTCGCCTTCAAGCCACTTGTTGGAATCTGTCAATAATGAAGTGTGCCGCTAGGGGACGATGTCAAACCACTAAAGAATCACAGCGCCTGCTGTGGCTGCAGAGACCGGAAAGTCGTAACTGCTGCCTCCCATGTTGTTTTTGTGGCATTAGCAGCACTGAAGTGACTTCTCTGGGGTGCAGTCCTGGTGCCGTGTGTATGGAGGTCCTAGGCTGCCAGGACGACAAGACAAGATTAGCTGATGTAGCCCAAAGGAAAGCAGAGCAATACGTTTAGCACCAGCTGGGCTGCAGGAGTTGTCAGAAAAAGGCCTACAAGGTGCCATCCAAGCTACTAGAAAGCTACATTTTCCTTTAAAACCCTTTTAAGTCTCTGCAAGCTATTCTAGAGCCCTTGTGCACAAACAACACTGGATATAGTTTCATGGATAGCACTGTGTTGCTGAGAGACAAAGTACTTCAGCCTTTGAACATACAGAGAAGTAGAACTGAGACTTTAACATTTGGCCTAAGGATTCCAAGGAGCTGGATTTCCAGCAAGCATTCAGTCCTCTCTCTCTCTTACTAATCTATGCCACCAGACAGGAAATTCTAGCAGTGGCTCTGGGATGAAGAAGTTTGTAAATCAACAGTGTCCAACACAAATGAATATGTCTCTTTTATGATATACTTAAGCGTAGTTAAAGTTATTGGCTCAGTGAACAAAATGGCACCTAGAATGTCAGCAAATGAGAACTGGAGAGAAACTTATTAGTGGTGGTATTTCCAAGGATGCTGGTATCATGCTTAATATTAGTTCTAATTCAGTAACTCCCTCTATGAAAGCTTATTGTCCCCTAATGGAAAATCTACAACACGAATTTCATTTCTTTATTAAAAATCAACAAGCTAAGGCTGAAAAAATGGGCCATCTTAGACAGTCTCTCTCTCTCACACACATGCAATCATACTAGTTCCTTCATTTCAGCTCCTTAAGTACCACTGTGAGACAATTCATCACCATCATCATATTCCACCCCCACCCCCTTCCAGTTGAAAGAGAAAATTCCTTTTGGTCAAAAGTGCAGAATGTGACAGCTACTTAAAAATCACCCATGTACAAAATCAACTAGAAGGAAATGACCTTTTCAAGTGTGGTCTTTAGACAGATGGGATTACACCGTCCAAAGAGCAGCTATGGGAAGGAGGTATTTAGCCTCAATTAAACCCCTTTGCTGCTTCTTTCTTACTCCCCCCTCCAATCTTATGTCGGGGACAAGAGAGAAAGTCAGACAAATCTTGTAGCAACAATGATCTTCACCAACTCTTTGGTCAATAAATTGCTGCCACTTGGAAGTCAGATCTTATTAGGATGCAGCTAAGATTGAAAGGTTATCAAGAGAGCAAACTCCACTGCCAATACCTTATTTTGAGCTTGAGTTTTCTTGAATCAAAATACTTGTTGTGCTTTAACAATCTGGTTTAATCCTGTGGAGTAACAGTAACACAACTCTGCTACCAATAAATATATATTTGTGTACATCACTATCCCTGATAAGAATGTTTGCATCAGGATTCAGGACAACAGCAGCTGGGGACAGCTAGCATTTGAAAAATAAACAGCTGGCTGTGATTGATTGAATGACTGATAATTTCAATCACTTCAAGGGCTAATGTGAATTTGATATTCATGTCAGAATCAGAGCGGCCTGGTTTCAGGCACCTTTACATCTCTGGTGGTGGGGAGGGACGGAAACCAGAGAATTTACTCATTTAATCCTCTTGAACTTCACGTAGAGGGAAATGAAGTCGTTCTGCAGTCAGACACCCAGTGTGTTTCCCCTCTTCCTTCTCTTTGCATGTGCTCCCAGTTTGTCAAGGACTTGCTGGCAGAATTTTCTCTGAGCTTGGCTGTCAGTGCCAGTTGGAACACAAATGGAACAGGGCTCTTACAAACAAGGGTATCACCACCACCCACTCTAACTCACTATCCAATGATTTAAGTTCCACAGTTAGTAGAACCATTGAGCAGTGTAGAATCTTAATCTTTTCCACACACTGCTCCTAGGTACTACCAGCTTTACCAAAGAGGAGGGCAGGGATGAGATTCCAAGTACTGCTTCTAAAGGCATGATACATTCTTAAATTTCAAAGTGTGTGTGTGTGTGTGTGTGTGTGTGTGTGTGTTGGAGGGGCTGTGGAGCTCCTACCAAGGGATTCCCAAAAAACAGTTGCTAAGGCTGCCTTACGTGACTTTTACTTCTAAAACGTCCTTTCGTGGACGTTTCGTCACGATGCCTGCAAAAGTGTAACAAACCTTCTACTCAATTTTATCCGAAGTACAATATTGTGCTGCAAACAAGTGCTGCTCTTTGTTTCTTTTGTTTGCATGTTGTTATATCTGAAAACTCAATAAACAAAACTTGCTTTCAAAAATATTTATGAAGTGAGGTAGGTGACAACATGAAAGAGGGCCTTCTCAGCGGTGGCACCGTCATTGTGAAATGGTCTTCACAAGGAGATGCGCTGGCACATATTCCATATTTTCAGCACTGGAAGTACACTGCAAAAACCAACGCTGGAAATACCAGGAGACTGAGATGAATTTTGGTAATGTAGAGAAAGAACAGAGCCAGTGTTAGATATACAGTGGTACCTCGGGTTAAGAACTTAATTCACTCTGGAGGTCCGTTCTTAACCTGAAACTGTTCTTAACCTGAGGTACCACTTTAGCTAATGGGGCTTCCTGCTGCTGCTGTGCAGCCGCTGCACGATTTCTGTTCTCATCCTGAAGCAAAGTTCTTAATCCAAGCTACTATTTCTGAGTTAGTGAAGTCTGTAACCTGAAGTGTCTGTAACCTGAGGCGTCTGTAACCTGAGGTACCACTGTAGTGATGAAAAATGAATGACTATGCAGGTAGAATCAAAAAGTATTCCAAGATTTCAAAGCTGATGAGAAGAACAAGCAGTAGCATTATCAGCAACAAATGTGGGTGATTTTGAAAATGGCCAAGAAGCAATAATAATAAAAAAAAGTAGTAAGCTGTAAAGAATAGGAAGGAAGATCAGGAAAAGAACAGCATAAATGTACTGTTTTGATGGTGATGGTGAAGACAATTGCATTGATTTTTGTACATGGAACCTTCAGGCAGATTTGACACACTCCTATCCCAACACCCAAATGAATGTATAAATGCAGCCTTAACCAACCTGGTGCCTCCAAGTGTTTTGGACCAGCCCTCTCAGCAGTCCCACTCAGCACAACATCTGGAGGGGACAAGGCCAGTAAGGGCTTGTCCAATGGGACCAAACAGAAGAACTGATTCCTGATGCACTCCTCCAAAAAGCGGGGGAAGATGAAGAAATGAAGCCACCGAGAGAAACCTTAAGGGAGCGATGAGACAGCCATGACGAAAACCATGAGAAAACAATAGGAGCCAAAGCTAGGAAAGCGGAATAAGAAGTGAGCAGTCAGCTGCATCAAAGGCTCAAAGAAGAGTCAGAAGAAGAAGATCCACAAAGAAAAGATGGTTAGATTTTGCTGCGTGGAGTTCATTGGAAAGATGAGTTGGAGCAGCCTCCGTTAAATGAAAGGAGCAAAAGCTAGATTGGAAAGGATGAAGAAGAGAATTGCTAGAAATGAAAAGAAGGCATTGGCTCAAGAACTTTTCTTTATTAGGGGGAGAAGAAAGAAGGGGGTTGTTAATTAGATGAGTAGTGTGAGGGGTGGGGAAGGGGGTATTGCTTTATTTTGTTTTTATTATGTATTTTGTGCTTTTATCTTGTATTTTTATGCTTTGAACCACCCTGAGATCTACGGATGAAGGGGAGTATACAAATATAATTAATAATAATAAGGGAAATGCTTAGGACCACTAGGACAGTCACTTAAATGCAAAAAGGCAGAGACTAGGATATAAATAAATAATAATCACACAACCATCTATATTAGTAAACTCATTTTCCAAAGCCCTACCCTTTTGAAGTAAAAACAGCACTATCTGTGCATAATAGGGAGGTGTTAGAAGGCCTGGAGGAACACCAATGTTTGTACACCCAGACCCTGCAAACCAAGCAAAACCATCCCGTGCGGAATGAGAATGCTGAGTGTCTACTGTGGGGGAAGGATGGGGTGGAATATCTTGGCGGAGAGAACTCCGAAGGGCAACATTTTGTTGCAAACAACATTTGTCATTATTATTGATTTCTTACATATTTTCTGTTATGCCCTTAGCTATTGATCCCTTCATTATCTTATTGTCCTGGGAACAATCTGTCCTGGCTTACCTTAAGGCTCCCAGGGGAAGATGGAAATGCAGGGTCACATACAGTAAAGCAAGGGTCAAGGCAGGTTATTCCGGATCACAACAGACATAGCAAAGAGCAGACTGTGAACACCTTGGACAGAACACTATGGCCGCCTCAGTAGCATGTTGAGGTCTTGTGGAGGCTCCCATGACTCCATAATTATTTACACTGTGCATGATCAAATAAATGGCAACAGTGTTCAGTGCTGCCAGTACAGTTGTACCTCGGTTTACAAACTTAATCCGTTCCGGAAGTCCGTTCTTAAACCAAAGCCGTTCTGAGGTAAAGTTCGCAAACCAGGACACTACTTCCGGTTTTGTGGACTTCGTAAACAGGGCTGTTCTTAAACCGAGGTACCACTGTATAACTACCAATTTTTCATCCCACGCATTCACTTCCTAATACTTTACCATATATTTGTGTGGTGGCAGGGCTGCTGGAGCAACCTGCCTTGGGCCATGCTGAGAACCAGTAGTTAAAAGCCAAGAGTGCAGAAGCAATTAAAGCAAGTAGGTGCTGTACAATGACTAAACGGAAAGACAGGCCTTGCCTCCAGGCAAGTTATGTGAAAACAGAGCTATGCCTAGAACTGTTTAGTTAAATGTTTCAGCTTCTGCCTTTCTCAGTAATACAGCTGGGAGTTCAAGTGAATGTTGCAAAGCAAGGCGACAGTTTTCTTTTTCTTTTTTTAAATGATATTTATTGAAAAAAGAATTTTTTTTAGAATTACAAAGAAAAAAGACAAAAACAGAAAAATAAAAAATAAAAACATCATTTTCAAATTCTCCACTTTCATTACCTTCTTTCCATGACCTCCTCCTCCTCCCATCTCTTGTATCTTAACTAGTAATTATCACAGCAAATCCTTTCCACAATTCATAATATTCTGTCATTACATTACCTTGCTCTATTTTCATCTTATCTTATAAAAAACCTTAAAACTTAAAACTTAAATCTTATTTTTACCAACTTCTCATAACCATTACCTTTTTACCTAATTCTTTAAACATTTTTTACAAGAGCCAAGTAATTTCATTTCAGCATTTTCCCAACGTTCATCAATTTTATAAAACATTCCTAATGATAGAAAAAAGAAATAAAAACAATCCAATCTTCTTCCAGTGTCCCCTCCCCTTGGTCCCGGGAATGTCAGTCCTTTTTATCCCATTAGCCTGGCACATTAACCTGGTGATCTTATATCCGAGGCCTTCAAGTCTCTTCCATGTCCCTTCCGCAGCTCTTCTTCATATTTTCCTTTCACTCGTGGGAACTCCAGCTTGATAGTGTTTTTGACCCTTTTCAGCAAATCAGCCCCTTTCCCATAGTCCAGACTAGACTCCATATGGTATTTTTTCAAATTCCCTCCAAAATTGGAAGCCCCAACAGCTCCAAACCTCTGACGGCCCATTGCCAGACTCGGAAAGTCCAAACATCCCTGCATAGGGGGGTCAGTCCAACCCCCCCATTTCCAAATCAATCCAAACTTTGTCTTTCCTAATCTGGTTTTTTTCCAAGTTCATTTGTCACATCCAAAGGCTCATTTTCCTGCTGGGCCAAAAGTCCCTCCATCTCTGGCGTCCAAGATTCTGCGACATCCTCTTCTCTCATCTGCTCTATCAGGACACACTCCTGTTTAAGTTCCTGGGTGGGCTCCATATAGTTTCCCACTACCTGTTCAAATGTTCTGGCCGCATTAGTCATCAAATCCGTCTTCTGACTTAACTGATCCAATAGGGCATTTATTTTACAGAAAGCACCCAACAGTGCTTCTGAAAACATTGTCCTGCAAGGTCACAAGTCCTTTCCCACGATTGTAATCTTGACAGCTGCAAGCTCCCTAGAATTGGTTACTGTTTTACGGTCCCCTCTAGGGGGAGAACTTCTGGTTATTCTTTCTTTTAAGGACAATAGCAACACAGTTTCTTTCTTTAAGATATTTTGTCAATATTTGTTCCTTTAAAATGCGAAAGGAAACAGTGGAATCACAATGTTACTCTTCTTTTAACAATCTGTCAAAAACATTTGTCTCTGATTAATGAGCTTCAAAACGTCAATTCTGACACCCCGCTCCAGGGTCAGGACGGTGGAAAGTTACTTTACTTTAAACTCACTTCTGCAGGTTTAAACAGTCCAAAAAAGATCCCCCTTCTTCTCCTGCTACCGAAGGGGGGGGGGTTCAACGATTTTAAATGGTGAAAACCGATCCTTTAAAAGTGATTTTCTAAGCTCTGGTGTACGTTATCTTTGCTTTCTTCTGACTACAAGGAAATGGAAGGCTGACTTCCTGTTTAGACCTGTCCGTTTCAGTACCAAATTAAGGTGCATTTTTAAGTCCAATTCCTTTCTAATCACCAGTTCTTATTTGAAGTCCAATTTGTTCAATGTTTAAGTACTCACGGGTGATTATTTTAGATGCCAAATTGTCCCAGGAAAAAGGCAGCGCTCTCTGGCAACAGCTATGCGGCTTCGCTCCACGGAAGAAGCAGACGACTCACAGCACCGCGCCACTTCCCCGCTCCGCTCCGGAGCCCGTTGCCGGGCTCCTTTGCCAATTTGGGGGGGGGGGGTGTGTGCAAACGGTGCCCGCCGAGTCCCACGGTCACAGGCTTCACCCGCCTGTGATTTTTGAAGGGTCCCGCTGCGCCGTAGCGGTACAGACCCGATTTCCATAGAGCCGGTTCCCTCCTAGTCAGAGGGAATCTGCCATTACTGATGGCGCCACCCCGGAAATCCTTCCAAGGCGACAGTTTTCAAGAATACTAAGGATGAAATCATTCTTAGGAATGTGGGCATGCATAGGAGTGTTGTTTCATTTCTTTTTTTTTAAAGAAAAGACCAAATAGAAATCAATTGTGACCTTCCAAATTAAGGGAATATTAAGGTCCAGGGAGTATAAAGGTCTTGAGTCTATAACTCCAGAAGTTTTCTCTTTCTGCTACTACCACAAGATCTGGTGGCTACTCCATCTCTATCTTCACCAGGCTCTTCCCTTGACTGTCATCTAGCTGCTTAGTTTATAGGGGGGGGGAGAGAGAGATGGAGCTCTTCTTCTAGTTTGCAAGCCTGAGGGCAGCAGAGACTCACTTGTTAGTGATATCTATAAGCCTCTCTGGCAGTCTTTTCTTTTCCAGCTGAAGAGTGGGTTTAAGGAAGGTTGAAGAGAAAGCAGCAGACAAACCTTGCTCTGTGGCTTTTGAGAGTCGGGGTACTTCTAGACAAGGGCTTAATTTGCAAATAGGTCATTGAAATATTGCAAATGGGTTTGTTGACAACCATTTATTTTTCCCTTACCTTAATCCGGGGGGGGGGGGATTGGATGAAATTGGGGGAAGAAGAATGCAGGCTGGCATTTCGATACCCAGGACATTGTATGGGCTTTGCAACAACAACAACAACAACAACAACAACAACTCGCATGCATGCATACCTGGCATTAGGGGAACAGAGGAGGCAAGCACCCTGCAACAAGGAACTCAAACTCTCAATTGATTACCTCCCCCCCCCCCGGCCTGGTCTCTGTCATTAATATATACTGTTATTTTTCTTTCAGAGATCCTAAAATGTGGGACACAACTTGCCTACCTAGAAAGACACTTTGCTCCTTCTGTCGCCACCCTCCGATTTCCCCCCTGGTGCCGCCACTGCATGTATAAGAAGCAACAAAAGCCCTAGACGGCCTAGGACCCTCGTACCTACGGGACCGCCTCTCCTGATATGTCCCACGGAGGACCTTATGGTCTTCAAATAAAAACATCTTGGAGATTCCGGGCCACAGGGAGGTTAGGCTGGCCTCAACCAGAGCCAGGGCTTTTCGGCTGTGGCCCCAATCTGGTGGAACGCTCTGTCACAAGAGACTGGGGCCCTGCGGGACTTGACATCTTTCCGCAGGGCTTCCAAGACAGAGCTGTTCCACCAGGCCTTTGACCAAGGCACAGTCTGACCCCCTCCTTCTGTAATCCTCACAGAACTCTAGCCCAATGGTTGCCATTAATCTGACTCTGAATTGATTTTAGAATGAATTGATTTTAGAATGTATTTCAATTAATTGATTGTGATTTTATGGAAACTGTGTTATTTTTACTGTTGTTAGCCGCTCTGAGCCCGGCTTCAGCAGGGGAGGGCGGGATATAAATAAAATTTTATTATTATTTATTATTATTAACAATTCCACAATAAATATTCATCTGGAATCACCCTTCGATAACAACACACACTGCAGTGTTAATACTAAAACAGAATTAAGAAAAAAAATTATCAGGAGAACCATAGCCTGTGCTCAGAACAAGAACATACATTTGGGAAGCGTAAATGGAAGGCATTGTTTGTACTTACAAACACCTCTATGGTGATGGGGACAGTACTGTTGAGTGGTGGGATTCCTGCATCCTTAGCCATTACAGTCAAATAAATAACACCATTGGGAACTTGCTCATAATCCAGAGGGCGGACAACGCTTATCACTGAAAAGGCAAGAAGCCTGTGTTGGCAATTATTGACATTAGGCATTTTAAAAGTCGAACCATAATGCACACACATGCACTGTATTGCACTCACCTCCATAACCTTCAGACAAAGTGATGTCAAAGTAACTTCTGAATGCAGAAGCATTCACAATGCTATAAGTGATCTGGTTGTTCGGAGGAGAATCTTCATCTGATGCCTAGGTAAAAACGGAAGAAATAATTTAATATTAATCTAATCTACCTACCTACTGTTATTGGAGCGTTTAGATAACAAGATCTTGTAGCACAACCACCAAGTGTTTAATAAAATAAATTATAAATGTCATTAATAAACAAAAGTATGAATATTCTTATGGAGTTTGGCCAAGTCATGCCAGCCATACTCTTGGTTGGGGGATTTTAATGCTCAGGAATGGCTCACTGATGGTTCCTCAACAGGAGCTAATGCTTGAGGTATAGAGTTCATCCCTGGAAGACCCATTGGAGGGAAATTGGTGTATACTTCCCCACTCCTGAACCAGGTTGGGACTGATCAAACATATTTGTGTGTGAATTAAGTCTCAATAACAGCAGTTTTGGGAGAGACAGAAAACAAGAGAGAGGGAGAAAGATGAGCTGTAAGCTGAAGATGCCATGGGATGCAAATACCTTTCTGAGGGTCTGATATGGGGAAACAGATTTGCCAACTACTATAGGGAAGCTCATGCTTCTTGCCTCCAGCTATGCCCTACTTGTATATTTATAAATGGACCAAATGCTGCAAAAACACCATATGCCTATAGTGATCTCTTCTCCAAAAGGAAGCCTGAGTGTTGTTCCTGGAACTTATCCCTCCTCACAAAAGTGTGAAATGCATAAATGCAAATGCTAGCTTTAGTTGGTTTCTCAGGTATTTCCCACGAAATTCTAGCAAAATTCGCAGCATATTCTGGGTAGGGTTGCTGATGGTTCCCCCCCTCTTTTTTTCTTTTAGTGCTTCACTTGTCAATTTTATTGTGAGGAAATCATTCTTTCAATGAATAGGGACTGATTAGGTTCTACATGATATTGGAACAGGTGCTATAAGCAATATTGCCCAATGCTTCAAGAGCAGGTCTGCTGTTTGGGAAGGAAAAGCTAAGTTGCCACTTTGACTAGGGGGCTGGAGCACTTCTCCACTTAACAAATCTGCTCCCAATGATGGGCTGTGGAAGATTTGCTGGCTGGGAATAACTCTAACTGGACAAACCAAGTAGCAGGCTCAAGCCTTCCTGAAACTCCCTTGCTCACCAAGTGAAACCTTTTTGATGGTGAAAACTGCCTGCCTACAAAGAGTATCAGTTTATCAGAAAGGAGCTGTGCAGTGTGAAAACACTCTGAAGATCACTTTAAAACCACACACACCCTGAGGCTACTCTAAACAGTGCTCACGGAAACATGTAATCTTTATTGCCTCCCAGAAGGGGAAAGCTTAGGATCGTATCAGCAAGATACAGGCCAACTGCCTTCCTCCCAAAAGTCACTCTCTTGAATGACTGAAAAGAGAATAATGTGAGTAATGAGTGCATTCAGATGAATCTCTTCTTTCTTATGAGCATATGCTTTTGAGTCTGCATTTTGAGCAGCTCAAATAATGGAAAATCTTCCTGACTTTCTTCCCTGCTCTGCTCATTGCTTTGTGTACATTTGTGTAGCTTGTGCAAGCTTTGTAATGCCAATGAACAAGGGCTGAAGAGGGATGCGCTCTCAACTCATGCACTTCAAACACATCCAAATGGAAGTGCAGCTTTCACAAGAAACTCCTAAGTGGGGAGGATACAGGGACTCAGGAGTAATGGGAAGACAGCTCTCCCTGCTTCATGTGCTCTGGTTACTTAGACAAATGATAACACCCTTCCAATCCTGTCACTGAAATTCAGAGAGCCTCAAGGGAATTCCCAATCACTTGGAGGGCAATGAAATCTGATTCAGTAAATCCTGGACCTGAAGCATAGTGAGAGCTACCTGAGTCACCTCATAATGAACTTATTTTCCTTGTAAGCTTTCTTAGAGGATTCTCAATAAAAAGCTCAGGATTTATCCCACAAACTTGCAAGTTTACTTATTCCAATTCAGCCTTGGTGGCAAAAAGAGGAAGGAGACGCTTGTAGGTCTAAATTCGGCCTTAAGCTCGGGCTCATTTTTTTTTGTTTTAAGTCCTCGTTTTAATGAGAGTTTCTCCTCATATACACATTTGTATGCAACTTTGCCTCATACACACATTTTTGCAAAACAAAATTATCTGATATAATGCATTTTCACTAATTTATGCATTTCAATGCACACTTTATCTTATTTCAAAGTCTGGCCGTGGCTCAGTTCCCACATTGTTTTGGAAAGTGAGAATTAGGTATCATAGAATCATAGAGTTGGAAGAGACCACAAGGGCCATCGAGTCCAACCCCCTATAAAGGTATATCCACCTTTAAATGTGAACAGAATCAAATTTATCCCTAATTAGGAGCGGCCAAGCTCTAAGGCTGAAGCTTATAAGGCCTATCAGGTTTCCAGCTTGGCCTCCTTGCCACCAATTCCTCCTGCCCTCCCCATAGGCAAGACACTATTTGCTTGGTGGGTGTGGGTATGTGGACTGGCAAGGAGCAGCAACTCATTTAGAAGTTGGATCTGAATTCAGAGGTGGCATGGACTCACTTTGTAATGACCATAGCTTCCTGAACTAGACAACCTCGCATTCAGAACCCCAACTACCTCTTTCAAAAATTTGCCATGATATCTAGCAAAGTACATAGTAAGGCAGAAAAGATGGGGAGCAAACACCAAGAACTGTGGAGCATGGTAGGTTGCAAGAGTCGTATAAAACATCTGAAGGAGTAGATGGAAGGGATTCCAAGCTTTCTCCTTCTCATATGCTTGACTCCTATTTCACTTCTGTTTAATTGCCTCCATGAGCAGTGCTGTGTTCTTGTGGCAAAGCTTCCCAGCATTAGAATATCACCACTGCTCTATTATGTGCAACCAGCTAAGAAACTGAAGAGACAAAAGGGGGGAAAGTAGATGGTGAACTTCAAGAAAGAGATTTCAAAAATAAGATTTGTGTTAGAGGTGAGTTTGCATTTACAGTGGTGCCTCGCAAGACAAAATTAATCCATTCCGCGAGTCTCTTCGTCTAGCGTTTTTTTCGTCTTGCGAAGCAACCCTATTAGCGGCTTAGCGGCTTAGCGCTATTAGCGGTTTAGCGGCTATTAAAGGCTTAGCGGCTAAAAGGCTATTAGCGGCTTAGAAAAAGGGGGGGAAAGCGAAAAAAATCGCAAGACTCGCAAGACGTTTTCGTTTTGCGAAGCAAGCCCATAGGGAAATTCGTCTTGCGAAGCGCATCGAAAAACGGAAAACCCTTTTGTCTAGCGGGTTTTTCATCTTGCGAGGCATTCGTCTTGTGGGGCATCACTGTATGTGTAAAAGCCAATTCACATGACTACTGTGCTTCCTGTTTGCCATGAGCACAGAGCATCAACTGGCAAGCCAACCGAAACATTTTTTAAAAAAACAAATAAAATGCCTGACCCCTGCTAAGAATGACTATTACCAAACTGACTACACATGCATACAAATGACCAACCACTGGCCCAGTCCACAAGTAACGCTAAGCCAAAGCATTGCTAAGCATGAGACCAAATGTGTCTACTCTGGGAGGAGATTGTGGTTGCTTTAATCCTCTCCATTTGTTTTGCTGCTGTGCTAAGATCCTGTGCTAAGTTGTGTCATTCGAACCTAGGCTCGTGGCTTAGCATTCTCCAGACACACCATGAGCTGCAACTAAGGTTTGTCCTATGACTTACAACACATTAAGCCAAGCCAAACCACAGTTTGCACAGTGCAGCAGCAAAAGGACTGGGGAGGAGCAAAGCCATCAATCACAATCTCCTCTTCAGGGGCCCACTTATTTACTCATTCACACTAAACCGTGGTTTGGCTTAGATTTATGCATAAGCATATCTGCCCCTGATGTAGAATAGAAATCTTCCTACATTTAGCAAGATAAGACAAATGAACCAACTACTCCAGGGTGACCAAATTCACCTCAGAGTTTAGTTATTTCTCTGAGTTCTAGCTCTTCCTCACATAGACTCTGCGAATTAACCACTGCATTTCAGCATTCTTATTACTGGTCTCACCCCGAAGCTTCTTCATCTATATATCCAGTCATATGATCTCATAAACTCTGTCCCTGCCCTTCTCAGGAAATCTGTATAAATCCCATGACCAAAGTTAGCCTATTAAAAATTTCAGCCCCTCTCTCGTAAGTCTTCTAAACACAAAGAGAACTCAAGAGTTTTTGTTGTTTATGCTTTTAGTTCCTGCTCTGGGTGCCTGATAAATGATTTCCGAAAACACATCATTTAATTTTTTAAGAAATCATTTGGAACATATGCAAAAACATCTCAAGGAAGCCACAAATAAATAATGGGAGATAAAATGAATATAATAATTATTTAACCAGCCTTCCCCCCCTCTTTTTAATCTGCCTCTCATGGCTTATCTGAATCTCTTGTGAAAGCTGATCAATAATGATGATGCCCCAAACCTCTGCATATTATTATCCCTAGTGGAGCAGGTGTTTTCTGTGGTATGCCATAGGGCTACTGTCAGGAGAGGCAGTGCCAATTTTCTTTATGCAGCTTGTTTACCTTCCTCTTCTTGAATACTGATGAGCTAAAACAGGGGAGAATGTCTTGTAAAAATAATTGTTTCCTGAGAACAAAATGATCACCTTACATTTTGGCATTTTTCTGCACCCATTTGTAAAATGGTACAGTATATCTCATAATGGGGTGGGTCGCAAGGGTTGAACAATGTAGGGGGGGAATGATGCTCCCATTCCAATAGGCATCTGATTGCAGATGTTATTCCTCTCCACATTGCCATAACTTTCAGAGAGATTTGCATTGAGATGGGCATCCCTACAAGAGAGAGTATGGCTTGGTTGCTTCAGCAATGAGGGCATATTCCCTTCTCCCCACAAGCAGCAAACGATCAGGGAAATGAAGGTTGCAAGCAAGCGTGGGGGGAAAATGAAAGAAAAGAAAATGGGAAAATCGAGCCACGCAAAAAAAAAATCCAAAGGAAACTACCCTAGAATGTTCAGGACAGGTTCTGTCTCTAGTGGATTGTCCCCCTCCCCACAAAACAAACCCATTTCTGAAATGGTGATGCAATTTGTACACTTGATGAACATTTCTCAGAACACATTACCTACAAAAATAGTTCCATCTGGACATAGAAGAAGAAGAAGAAGAAGAAGAGCTTGGATTTGATATCCTGCTTTATCACTACCTGAAGGAGTCTCAAAGTGGCTAACATTCTCCTTTCCCTTCCTCCCCCACAACAAACACTCTGTGAGGTGAGTGGGGCTGAGAGACTTCAGAGAAGTGTGACTAGCCCAAGGTCACCCAGCAGCTGCATGTGGAGGAGCGGAGACGTGAACCCGGTTCCCCAGATTACGAATCTACAGCTCTTAACCACTACACCACACTGGCTCTCATAGTTTCTAGCAACATACATAGCGGTCATGTTGGTGGCCTTTAATTTACATTAATGTTCACTCTACATATTCTGGACACATGAGATACATACATCTAAGCCACAATTTCTTACCCTCACGCGGACCACCTGAGTGACTGAAGGCTCATTTTCCCGCAGAGCCCCCAAATAAGAATCCTTCTGAAAGGTGGGGACATTGTCATTGACATCCAGGACGTTAATTCGGACTCTCCCTGTGGTCTCTTCCCCACCTCCATCTCTGGCAATGATAGTCAATGTGTAACGCTGGGTTGTCTCGAAGTCCAGCCGGCCAATCAGCGTGATTACACCTGTATCCTTGTCCAATGAGAATCTGGAGACAGAAACAGCAAATAAATGCTATTTAAGGAAACCTACCAAGTCAAATAGTGCACCTGGAACCAGCAGGGAGAAAGCAGATGGAGCTGGAGGCTACTTTTTAGCAGGAAAACAGCCAGCAAAGAAAGGGTTGAACACCACATGTCCCCCAACTCCTCCATTCAAGAGATGCAACCACCCTAGGCTGCTTTCTCATTATAAAAGCGCACATATGTACATTGGGACATCATTGCACACATTAAATGGACAGAAAATCTCCTCTCATAGACTCATAGACTCATAGAGTTGGAAGAGACCACAAGGGCCATCGAGTCCAACCCCCTGCCAAGCAGGAAACACCATCAAAGCACTCCTGACATATGGTTGTCAAGCCTCTGCTTAAAGACCTCCAAAGTAGGAGACTCCACCACACTCCTTGGCAGCAAATTCCACTGTCGAACAGCTCTTACTGTCAGGAAGTTCTTCCTAATGTTTAGGTGGAATCTTCTTTCTTGTAGTTTGGATCCATTGCTCTGTGTCCGCTTCTCCGGAGCAGCAGAAAACAACCTTTCTCCCTCCTCTATGTGACATCCTTTTATATATTTGAACATGGCTATCATATCACCCCTTAACCTCCTCTTCTCCAGGCTAAACATGTGTGTGTGAACATTTGTGTGTGAACAGAATCCTAGTTATTCCAGTCAAGAGGCAGAGACCTTAATGAACCAACTAAGAGATCTCAAAGGGCCTGGTGAGCCTTCCTTATGATTTGGTAGCATTTTCTGGAGTTCCCAAACATTAATTATTTTCCAGCCTGGCTGCCTGATAAACAAGGACCTCAGTTCTGGACACTCCAATGCAAGGCCAGTAACCTTGGATGCAGGATGGCCAGAACTTGACAGTTCTGTTCCATAATTAGTTTGTAATGTGAACTACAGCATTTGCTCCATAAACAGTTCATACATAAACTTTACATTGGAATTTACATTGGGAACAAGGGGTGAAGGGTGGAACCAAATCAACCTGACCTGAAGGTTGAAGTGGGAATCAAAGGCTGTTGTGGGGAGGAAAGGTGACTGCTTTGAATCATGCCAGGTGGGTGCAGAGCCCAGGACACCCCAGAAGTTAGCCCCTGCAATCTCCACCCTAGGGACAGGAAGAGACCAGCAGTGACTCCTTTTCACCAAGAGGCCGCTGTGAAGTTGGCATTGGGCAGGTGGCTGTTGAGAACGTGACAGATCCAGTCTCCAAAGAGCATGCCACAACGATCACTGGTACTGTGGCAGCAGCAGCAGCAGGTGACACATTCCTTGGAGGCTGGATCTGCTATCCTCAGCTTGCCTCGTGGGTGGGCCAGCCCTGCTCCTTGGACAGTAAACAGTGATTTTTTTTGCTTGGTTTCTTCAGCAGGTTTCGCCAGCAAGCAGAGGAGAGATACATTCAGAGCAATCCAGAACTAACAATTTTGTTGACTGGGTGAATACCCACTTTCCAGATCAACTCCTGGGAAACGTACGATGATAGAAGATCCTTATCTGTTGTCATAATTTTGCACGAGTTTAGCTGCTATGAAGGAAGGAAATGCACACTATAAACAACAAGAATCAGACACACACTAGGATAAATTGAGGAACCCCTAGAGATAGCAGTGGTACTTACCTGTCAGGATCATCACTGAAATAATAGCTAACTTTCCCATAAGAGCCCACATCATTGTCTGTAGCCTAAAAATTAAGAAAAGAAATCAATGCTAGTAGTAAAAATATCTATGAGAAGGAAATCTCATAGTATATTAAAGCACATTTGAAAATCATGCAAGAGCATCTAATCAAAATCGAGTTGGCCTAGGGCAGAACCATTAATCTTATTAATAGTATCACTTTTTTCTTCTAAGTTACATATCCATTTCCTGGCACCACCACCAGTTAAAACTGCATAGAAAAGAGTAAAAACAGTGTAACCTAGCCAGAATCACCTCGCAATAAATTTGTTGAACTTTCCATTTCTAATCACTCTGATTTGGGGTACAAATTGAGCCCATGTGGGCTCCAGGACTTATTTCTTTTTCAAAGTTTTGTGGCTACTTTATTACACCTCTTCAATGCATATTTCCAAAAGAGACTCGAGGATTCTCACAGCAATTTAAAATATACTAAAATTAAAATGAGAAGATGATACAAAGCTGTATATGCAGTATCACCAGGTCAGACAAAACATCCTCTTCTCTTACTCCTCAGCTCCGCTTAACTGTCTTGACTTTGTGAGTCCTCCATACCTTTATCCTGAACAACTGGCATCGGCAACAGTTATCACCACCTATGCATCACTTCCAGAAGGCTACATTTTATTCCAAATGCATATGGTAGGGAGATCTGTGACTTTTATAGGATGACAGGATTTGGACTCAACATGGCTTCTATAGGGACCATATCAACCCGTATACCATTAAGTTACTTTCTTCATAGGCTAAAAATCTAGTTTGGTATCTGTGACCATGTTTTCTCCAGTGCAACTGTTATTTCCACTTCTATAGTTCTGCAACCTTCAAAACCATTCCTGTTGGAATTCTTAAGTAAAAATATACTGCCGCTTGCACACCATGACTAATTATGTATGTTCTCTGCACGCAGAGAATTACTGGTATGAAAAATATACCCGAGTCAAAAACCTGTAAGGTTGAAAAAGTCAAGGAAAACAGCCATGAAGGCACAGATACTTGAATTTCAACTTTAAGAGCATAAACAGAAGGAAGATTTAAAAACTTCACATAAAGGAACTTTATTTTAGATAAGAACTGTAACTTTGTCATGGATGAAAGTTGTAAAATAAAACAGCCAGGGGGAGTTTCTGACAAGTGTGTTATTTACACAAAGGAGCTGTTTCAGGTAACTGGAGTCACTTCTCATCTTTAATGACACGTCGATGTCATCAACAATCCCACTTTCATATGTGATGAATCAACTCTCACACCTCAGGAATAAAATGTTTTTTATCTCTTTTGTAAGAAAGATATACTTTTTTGTGTGCATTCTGCCATTTCCATGGAGAGGCTGTCTCCCTTTTTGGACTACATCTCCCATCAGCCCCAGCAGGCATAACTGTACTGTAATCTAAAACATCTGGAGGATGCCAATTCTATGAAGGATGTGAATCTCAACAGGTGCTTAAGAAAAAGTATGCTTTATTGAGGAAAGCTCTCCTGCTTATAGTTCTTATGTATGCCTGATGTGTTTGGAGTATAAATCATAGGAATTATCACCGCTTCTTTATCTCCTGAATGGGGAGTTCCTGTGTGTTTTGGGAGAGCACTTGTGATATGAGCCTCTGATAAGAGTGGTTATACTTGAAATGCACTAAGCATAATAGCTGCTTTCATGAATAAAACATCCCTTTTTTCTCGGCACATTTTGAAGTTAACTTCTCCCGTCACCTTTTGTATTTGAAGCCGTACATGGGGAACATTGGACTCTGCGAGATAGCATGAATCTGTTCTTACTACGGATTACTGGCACATTCCTTAGATTTTGGTACTTGTAAAGAATGAGTGCATGTATACACACACACATCCACGCACATGTTTTATTTGTATTTATGATGAGGGATGTCAGAGGAATCCATTGAAAATAAGACATCCAAGGTCTTTTTCTGCACACCAATTTGATCCACATTGCTGTACTGACTTACTGAGAAAGCTACTTATATTAGCTCCCCACAATAATTCTTCTTCTTTTTCCTGCTACTACTACTATTTATTACCACCCCTTCACTCTAACATTCCAGGGCAGATTACGGATTAAAAACAACATTTAAAAATTAAAACAACTAACCATGAATCTTTGAGTGGTTTTAAAAAAACAAACAAAAAAAAAAAAACAGGCACACATTATATATAGACACAAAAACTAGTTTGCAAGAAACATTACTTATGCATTAATTAATGTATACTGGTGCCTCTTTGCTGTTCTTGTTTCTTAATGCTGAGAAATCTAACAGGGCTACCTACTGCATTATCTTTAAGAGGGTACATGCAGGGAAGGCAATTAATCTGTAAATATATGTTGATATGTCTGTCTATTCTGGGCTATGTAAAAATCTGTATATTTTTGCAACAGTGAACAATGAAAGGGAACACAGACTTACGCAACACACACACACACACACACAACTGCAGTTGAAAATGTAAACTGAATTAAACCAGATGGAAGTGTCAATGAACTGAGGAATGACTGTGCATCCCAATTTATGATAATACCAAGTTAAATCAATGGGATAGTTGTCACTAACTGGTACAAGGGGCATAGTTGATTATGAAGTTCTGTTGTCTCTGTTGTTCACAACTTTTCTAGGAGTGCTACAAGTTAATGCATAAGGAACAGTAAGAGGAGACAGGAGGGAGTCTCTCTCTCAGTAGAATCTGAGACCTTCATCACCAGGATGATGTCCTTGCAAATCTTATAAAGCCATGACAGATTTCACAATCTGGTCATGGCAAAAAATAACAGCAGCCTTCCCAGGAAAGCGGGTAAAGCTCACAGTGTCACTCTTCGTGAGCAAAGCAAGATTTGTGGGTGTTTTAAAGTCTTGGCTCTAATGAATATATAAAATATGCATGAATGGCAGCAAAGGCAAAGGGGACAAATTTGTATTTTAAAATGAGAAATATGGAATAAAACACCAAACCATCTTGTTTTTTAACTTATTTTCTAAATTGATTTCTGTCTGAGCTTCTTAGAGAATGATGGATGTGAGTAAAAGCAGCGTAAAAAACAACAACACACACACTTCATGCCCAAATTCAAAGGGCTCTATGAGTTACATATACTTGAGAGTTCTGCTCTAACTTTCTTTTATATACCTTTGGCCTTGCCTATATTTGAAGAGACCATGATGAAGGGACCACAAAAGTTTGGATCTTTTTCTATTCTAAGCTTAGTGATGGTAGTAATGGCTGGAGACAGATGCAGTAGATGAAGAAAGTAGCTTCAACAGATGAAGCCTGAGACAGGTGCAAGTGAAAATAAAGGAAACTACGTCAGAGAATCCAGCTATATATTGAATACCTTTTCGACCTGCTGAGTTGCATGTTCGCATCACTTCTGGTTGAGCAGCATTATTCCAGAGCACACGTTACATTTAATAATATGCCTTCTATATAATATTTTGTTTATCTGTGTAAAAATTAAACCTTAATTGTAAAAAACCCCACAACCACAACCAATATGCCATTAGGACTTAACTTCTCACTTAGATGTCAATCTCATTTTAGCCTCAGGGCTTTTTTTCCATCCGGAATTTTCCGGAACTCAGTTCTGTCACCTCTCGGGTGGGCGCCATTGACATTCTAAGAGAATGAGGGAGGTGCTCGTGGTGAGTTCTGTCACCTCTTTTTCTAGAAAAATAGCAATGCTTAACCCCCCCATGTGCTTTTTATTGTACCTTCACAATGACTGGTGGTCATGATCGTATTGTGAGCTCAGTATCAATATTATCTGTACCTTCGATACAGATATGCTGCTTTGTTTTAGCGCATGCCTCACAGCTTCCTCCTGAAAACCCACAATTTTTCATACCATAAGTATTCTTCTTGCCCCCCCTTTTTTGGGGTGTGTGTGTTTCTGGTTCTGGTTTTGTTGTGCTACATGGCAAGACGGATGCTCCAGACAGCAGTAATACAGTAACATTGCAGAGGAATTGCAGAACAACTAATAAAGCATACTTTGTGGACAGTCCAGCATATACCCACCATCAACGCACTATTATTGCATCAGTGAGATGTCACATAATACACCTGCAAAAGAACACATCTTGCGATTTTTCATTATACGTCAAATAACAAAACCCATTCTGATTTTGGGAAGCACAGCGCATTAATAATTAAACAACGGCAAACACATCTCTGCTTGTTCTTTAACTGCATAATTTCACTGAGGGGGAAAATGCTGTTGCAAACATGTTAATGGGTCAGTGCCCCAGTTTTGAGGTCTGTCAATTAAGAACAACAATCTCTCGCGAGTTTATTGAAACCCAATTACTTGTCTGAACCCACCAAATTGGCTAAGGGATTACAAAGCATCAGAATAAGAACGTTTCACAGTGAGTTCTAAAAGGCCAAGTTAGGAGGGTGAAATACCATAGCATGGCTTTTAAGGGCCCTTTGCATCTCAGGGTCGGCCAACTATTTGATATTTAAGCATTTTGTACGATAAGCTTAGAAGATTTGAACTTTGTTGGAAGAAGATCAAAATGTGCCATCTGCTTGGTTTCTGTCTCTCTCCTCCCCTGCCTTCCCCCACAAGCAACGAAAGGCTTTCTCTTCCTTTAATTGTACCGTCTTCTAGTCAGCAATACTGCTGCTTGGTTTGGCAGGGGTTGCCTGGTAGGATGCTGATGTACCTATCAATTTGCAACCCTTCAATCCCATGCAGCAGACTTTCCAGGTGTTTAACCTGCCCTGCCAGCTGGAGGCTAAGAGAGTTGCAATTTCCTCTTGGGTGGGTTATTGTCACAGTATGGCCTCGCAAAATCAGACTTCAGTTTTCATTGGCTCCAAACATGTCTTTGGGGAAAGGGTTCCTTGTATCCTTGGATAAAATGTGTCACACCTCATTAGGGAGAAGGCTAACGAGCTGGTCATGCAAGATGGCCACTTCCTCATGTTCAGGCCTATACTTTCCTTTGGCAGATAGCTCTCAGGCTGCTGCAAGCTAATGTGGCTGGTTCATCTGACTGCAGGTATCCAGATGGTCCGTCAGCCAAATAGTCCCCGGAGAACAAGCCATTCTGCAAAAAAGGGGCCCAATTTCTGGGTACAACTCTATGCTTCATGTTACTCCCCCTCCCATTTTTAAAAATGGTCACAAAAGAGCAGAGTCAAGAGACAGAGTATAAAATCTCCATAAACATTATTAGAATAATTTTTAAATTATAGACTTCTCAGGCATAACCACCCACTCCAGTCTTCTTTTTCTTTGTTGATTGCGGGTGCATTCATTGCCAGACACAATGTAATAATGGTTGCCAGTTGCAATGTAAAAAAAGAGACATGAGGGATTGACCAAATACGATCCCTGTGTTCTGAAGCAGTGCTGGCCTTCAGCACCAAGGCCTTCAGCACCAAGGCTGGAGAAAAACAGTAGTTTTTAAGGAAGCTGAAACTAGTGGATATGAATAGGCATGGGCACAACAAATGGAGGTAATACAGCATGCCTTCAACTTTTAGGATTCGATCCAGAAACAAATCAGCAACCAACAGAGCTCATGTAGGATTTATGTTACATTCTTCCACAGGCAGCATCCAATAAAATCTTCGCTGATATCTTCAACTTGTTAATACTACACCTTATCCCTTAGCTAGGAGTTTTAAAAATGGCTACTGTCATTTTATAGTGCGCAACCCTCATTTTGGGAATCAACGAACTACTACTGGCTTCCTTCTCATGTGTATTCCATTGCCTTGCATTTTAAAACAAGCTCGACGGATGCATAAGGCAGAAATCATGCCCTTGGAAAAAGGAATGGTTCAGCACTTAAGAGTGCTTAATTCAAACCAAGCAACTTAGGGAATGGGAAAACTCTCCTACACTAGACTTCCCGACCCCTCTCGCTCTCCTAGCTTCAGGGATAGCCGCCAGAAGCCTCCGGAGCGCAGTGGGAGCTCCCACTGTGCTCTGGAGGCTTTGCGTTGCTTTCGCTGAAGCCAGGAGAACAAGAGGGATCAGTGTGCACTGATCCCTCTTGCTCTCCTGGCTTCGCTTCGCTGGAGAGACGCTGCACAGCTTTCCCTCTCTGCACAGCACCCCTTCAACGAAGCAGGAGGAGAAACGGAAAGGGCTCCGCTTCTCCTGCCGCTTTGCTGAAGGGGCGCTGCGCAGAGAGGGAGAGAATATTTTTTTCTTGTTCTCCTCCTCTAAAACTAGGTGCGTCTTATGGTCGGGTGCGTCTTATAGGGCGAAACATACGGGAGATCTAGTTGATTAAGAACAAGAAACAGGTTGGCAAATTCTTTAGGTAAGAACACTAGCCTTCCAACACGAGTAGTTCTAACTCTAAGGCTATACAATGGTTTAAAATCAATAATAATAATAATAATAATAATAATAATAATAATAATATGCAGTTTCACATACAGTTTGTCCTTGGCTTACTGATCACGGTTTTTTTTGGAGGAAACAAACCATGAGCCTGACTTCACATGTTATGACAAGCTGGACTGCAGCTTGTTTCTTTTTTCTACAGTCAGGAGGCGAGGCAAACACATGCATGCTAAACCATACTTTATGTTAAACTCTGGTTTAGTATTGCATGGAAACCAGGCCACAATAAGCCAATCAGCTTGTTCTGTTAAAAATGGGATGGGCACCCTGGATCATCACAAATTACTTTATGTAGCGTAGCATATGCCCGTTCTCCTGATTTCCCCCCACACCTTGCAGGTGTCCAGAGTAACCAAGCCAACCCTTTGCTTCTCATTTAGTGCGAGCATGGTGCAAAAGGACAGGAACAAGAAGACAAGTAGGCTTTCCAAATGTAAGGATTGACCATTGATGAGCTAATGATTTACACCCAGCTTGATGATGCTATTGAATGTTGGCATTACCCACAACTAATTTCTCCATTAGGCTCCTTATAATTGCATTTGAAAGTGCTTGTTTTAGTGATGGACAATGCTAGAAGCATATTTTTCTTCTATTGACATCCTCATGGGGCAGGGGCTGTAAGAAGAAGGTTAAAAGAAGGTTATACGGTGCAAGGTTGGGAGAGTGGCTCTATGGAGCCCAATCAGATTAATTCACAGTCCCTGGAGGAGCTGAAGCTGGGCTCCAAAAACTTCCTGACTTTTGCAATTTCTTACTACGTTAAACAAGACCTACTAAGCCATCTCAAAGTGTTGCTAGACATGCCCAATTCCTTATCTTTTTGAGAGACAGACCGACACACAGAGAGAATTTCACCAGCTGCTATACCTTCCAGTTGTAGAAGCACAAGGGCAGCAGCTTGTTTTCTCACCCATTCTGCCGGTGACGGATCTGCCATTTTACCCGGGACGGCAATAATGTGCGTAATCATCAGACTCAAAAACATCATTGCACTGCCAAGGCAAAATGCATTTGACACATTCAGGCTGTGATTGTCTTGAGATGGAAAAAGCAATCCGCTCTCCATCTCAGTTCACTTGAGGTCCAGCTTTCTCAGAATAAATTCTAAGGGATTACTTTTGATTTACACCAGTGTAAACTGAATCAGGATCAGGATGAGTGGAGCCTTTTAGAAACTGAAGGAGTTACAAAGTCATGGGATGCAGGCTCATATGTCTTAGTGAGGTAACATGGGAAATAATGCAGGTTATTGTTGTTTGACAGAAGGCAAGGAAGAGAAGTCAGAACACACACTTTGGACACCTTTAATTTTGTGGCTATTGCGATTTTTCATTTCAGTGAATGCCTGCTTTTCTAGTAAAGATGAAGTTTCTTAGTGGGTCATACCCTACACAAAGAGACAGAAAGCCAACAAAGAATCTAAATCCAGTTTTCAATGTCACCAAATCCCATGGATTTACAGGGGGTGGGATGCTTACGCTGTCAAGATAGCATAGGTACTGTGTTGCATCTTTGCCACACTATAGAGGTTGAAGACATCCATGTCCCCATGTTTCTTTATCCTCTGTTTCTCACATAGTTCATTCAAAACAAGGCACACAGCCAGGGATCCTATACTCCAATAATAATAATAATAATAATAATAATAATAATAATAATAATAATAATAATTTATAATTTCTACCCCGCCCATCTGGCTGGGTTTCCCCAGCCACTCTGGGCGGCTTCCAACAAAAGATTAAAAATACATTAAAACATTAAAAACTTCCCTAAACAGGGCTGCCTTCAGATGTCTTCTAAATGTCAGATAGTTGTTTATTTCTTTGACATCTGATGGGAGGGTGTTCCACAAGGCGGGTGCCACTACTGAGAAGGCCCTCTGCCTGGTGAACTCTTATATCTCACAGTAACCTAGGAAGCTGCCCTACACTGAGCCAGGTCATTGGTCCATAAATTTCAGCACTGTCTACGCCAGTAGCCTTTAGCCTTCAACATGCATTTGGGGATCCATCTCTTAATTATTATTATTTTTACCATATATATGTATGGTGAGAGAGCTGCTGTTGTTGTGACCCACTTTAGAAAGTTCATTTCAAATAATTCACAGACCCAAACATGCACGGAAAGTATTCATGAAACATGGAACAGCATACACTCCTTTTGAACTGTCAGTGTGTTCTTGGTTTATTGTGGTGCCTGCCATAACATGGACAATAAATTTTTAGTGTTTCGAAGTAATCTCACCTCCATACATGCAATGATCAAAGACAACCTTTTGCTCCTTATAGCACTGCTATGAGGACACTGCATCTCACAGGATCAGCATAAAGGTCTTCCTAATCCAAGATCCAGGTGACAGCAACGGTGGCACCAGTACTGGTTCCTGTTGCCCTGACCTATGCATACCTAAGTCTCACTATGGCAACTAAGCCGTTCTGGCACAGATCTGCCTGCACAGCATTCAAACGTTTCTGCAGGCCATCAAAAAGTGCTGCAAACCTTTCCTGGATATTCCCTGTTGGGAAAGTGGCTAAAACTGATGGATATGATTGGGCTGGGTATTATTGGGATATTTATTATTGCTCGGTCACACGCAAAGCTACAGTGCATGCATTCGTAAGTGCTGACCTCTGTGCATCTCCCTTGCATAATTCCCTGCACTTCTCAAGCATGCCTATCTTGCGCCGAACTATTTCCACATCTATTACACGTGCAGATCATTCCCTCCTCCTCCTCCTCCACCCCACTCCATCCGTCATCCACTTGCGATCAAAATCAGCCCAGTTGCAGCTGCTGCCATAAAACCTGCTCAGAGACAATAGCGGAAGGCGAAGCTTTGGAGCAGTTCTGCTCTTGTGCACAAATCTGCAGAAAAGGGCATGTCGTACAATTTGTTCAGGAAACAATAGCAATGTTTGACATGTCATAAGGATTGATGGAGCAGAAATTTACATGGGAGAATGCATTTTTAAACAGCTCCATGGAGCCCCGGTGCTTTGCCGGTAATGGTTTCGACATTCATCATCCACTGAGCCCCCATTGAATAACTCCTTAAAACTTTGTGAGATAAGCTCTACTCATAGCTGCTTCAGGGAAGCGTAAGAGGCGGTGGGGGGGGGGGCGGGGGGAGAGCCGTAACGAAGGAAGGCAAGAGTTTAAAGAGACAGGAACACTGAAGAAATATACTGAGATCTTGAACACACTATGTCCACAATTATAATGACTATCACTGCTCATGACTGCCGAGACCACCTTTACAGTTAAAGTATGCAATACTTTCTGTTTAAGTACTTTTAATTTAACTATGTGTGCAATCATGGTAAATTTTAGAGATGAGAGCAGTATGAAGAAATATGGGAAACCCAAACTTATGTCAAAGTCAATGATACAATTCAATTTTCAAAAAGAGTGGAACCCTTGTTGTGGTTTTCTAATCATAGAATTGTAGTGTTGGAAAGGGACCGTGGGGGTTATCTTGTCCAATACTCTGCAATACAGGAATCTCAGCTAGATCATAAATGGCAGGTGGCTACACAACCTTTGCTTAAAAACCTTCAAGGAAGGAGAATCCACCACCTCTTGTGGGCGTCTATTCCACTGTCAAACAGCTATTACTGTCAGATGATGACCTGGGAGAGGGAGGTGACAAATTCTAGTATTCAAAAAAGCACAGGTGAGTTGCATCACCTGCAACAGGACTGTGGACCAGTTCCACCTTGTTTGTTTATCTATCACTTTGGTCACATCCAATAGGTGGCCTATAATCTAAGACTGTATCAATGCTGGCTATTCCCAGTTTACCTGGAGTCCTAGATCTGTGAAGTTCTTATAATCAACATGGCTAGCTGTGGAAATGTGCTGCATCCCACCAAGAAGATGGACAACCATCGCAGCCATGTTTTGGGGGCATCCAGCTGTTTTCAGCCCCAAATGAAGCACCTTGTAACTGCTTATAGTGACTCCCACATTGGACTCTTAAATGTTTCTTGTGCTGGTGCCAGAGTTTAATGCACCTTTCATGTCCAATGCATGAAACCCATCCACCACAGCAGAACATCCCCTAGAGAAATCATCTTGACTGTAGATGTTTTGATGAATCAGTTAATGGCTTCACAATCCATAATGGATTGCTTACTTACTCTCTTCTCTTTAGCACCTTAAATAGAAACCTTTCCCATACATTTACAGTGACACCACTTCTATTGCTCTCTTGTTTAGAAGCAACTGTACCTTCACTAGAAGTTGGATTGGTAAACTGGTGGTTCCAAGATCTCTAGCATCTATGCGACAGCTTAACCTATGTAACCGTTATCCACTGGCTCCTGTTACCAAAAGGGGGCATCTGTAAGGTAATTCTGCCTAGTGTAAGACAAAGAGTTTGGAAAACACTTTAGATCGTTGACATGGTTCGGGGGGGGGGGGGACGAGACTCCCAAGGAGTGTGCTGGGAGCTTGGCTTTATACATCGTTCCCAGTAAATAATCCATGGGAGAATCATATTCAGTTCCTTCAAATGACAGTTGCTTAGGCAACTTTATAGCCTTATCCTGCAGGATCCTAGCCAACTCCCACTTGTCATGGTTAGAGCAGGGGTAGTCAACCTTTTTATACCTACCGCTCACTAATGCATCTTTCTTGATGGTAAAATTTCCTTACTGCCCACCAGTGCTCGATGGAAGGAGGATTCAGTTGTGCTGTAGAACCCCCTACCCACACCTAGAACCCTAAAATGTCCACTAGTGGGTGGTAGGGAGCAGGTTGACAACCCCTGGGTTAGTGTATTGGTTTTGGACCAGGTCGACTTAGGTTCAAATCCTTGGTCAGCAGGTACTTGCAAGTATTTCACCATTCTCTCAGCTTTTCCTTGTGAGGATAACCTCATAGAATAATAATATACTGCCCTGCCTGTGGAGGAAGGGTGCATGACAAATAAACATTCCCTAGAGTCTTTCAGTAAAGCTTATTAGCAGCAATTGAAAGCTAATGCGGAGCATACCATTGGTAGGGGGAGAGGGAGGAGAGCCATAACAGGTGTTTCCGGGGAGGGAGAATTCCATTTAATATGTCACTCTCTGCAGGACAAGGGTGCCCTTGCAAAGAGAATTGACACCAGGCCTGCTAAATAAAGGGGTTTCCAAGTTTGTTTGTTGTTGTTGGAGGAGGTTTTTTATTTAAAAACGAGGGAATAAAAATTGATGGGAAGCAAATTGCTTTGGCCAGAAACTCTTTGCTCAAAAGAGCTGTAGCAGGAAAGCAATTACTGACTGTCAAAAACCTGTCAAGGCATCAGAGTGACCTGCCATGATTCTCATCGCTTCCTGCTGCCTGCCAACCTCCTGGTGATACTACGTGGGGTGATGAGCAAAGAAATAGGAACACAGAAAGGAATACGGGAAACATGCAACACGCACAGATCAGGGGTCAATCGTAGGTAGAATGAGGCACAATATACCCAAGCCTGGAAATCCAGGGGCCCCTGGCCTGTATGCCAGTTCCCATGGGGAAAATGCATAAACTATACAGGCTATGCTTAAAGAGGTTTGCACAAACTTATTTCCCTGACTCTGAATGTCCACATACTTTCCTGTATCTAGTAGTTGTCTTCAACTCAGTCCTACTCAAAGTCCCACTGAAATAAATGGGCCAAAGATAGGCATGGCCATTATTGTTAAGAGGCCTACTCTTCACCAGCAGGTCCCAGGGTGGGTTGCAACACCTTAAAATTCAGAATAAAGATCAGTTAATACATATCACATTCACAAGAATAGGGTAGTCCTGAAAACACACTGAATACAACCCTATGGGTGGCATTCACTTAAGGAGCCTCATCTGTGGAACCCCAACACGAAGACTTCTGCTTGTGCAATGGGGCTTTCTCCCCTTCCCCAGCATGTCTCATGTCCTGCCACTCATTGGTGGTGGCAGTGGGGCGCTCAAGAGAACCTCCAGATCAGCATATGGGGAGCAGATGGGTAGGAATCATACCTCTTGTGCAAATGGGACATTCATTGAAGTGCAATGTTGAATTCCCTCCCTATATGTCCAGATATTTTAAAATACAGTGCAATTTACCAATCAGAAGCTTTATTGGAACAAAATAGCAACAATACAAGTCATCCTCTAGAACAGAGAGATGAGGAAGGTCTAGGCCTTTTATTTGAGAGAAAGAGAACTGCACCATCCTAGATTCCCAAGAAACTACAAGTTTCAGAGTTCCTTAGTTTATTCCAATATTTTCTTTGTATGGAGAGGAGTGCATATGTCATGTAAGTAAATTACTTTGCTCTCCAGAGTACACAGAAGGAATGACACTAGACCTCAGGGCTGGGAGCATTGTCTAAAGGTCATTTGCCACTCTTGTACTGTGTCACACAACCTTATCTTTCTGTCTCCCAAACACCAATCTGCCCTGTTTGACTATAAATACTAATCAGGCAGACAGAAACATTAGGTGCTTATGCAAAGACACCTAAAGAAGCTAAAGGACACTGAACAACTCTCAGATTTTTCATAACAGACAAGGCCTTTCCGGGGAAGTGGGGTCAAATTCCAACCAGCTTGTACCAGGCCAAAAGGATTGTTAGCATGGAAAATAATTACTGCCTTCACGCTGTGTTATAGCATGCCAATTATGGGAGAAGGGAGAATGCTGTGTTATAGCATGCCAATTATGGGAGAAGGGAGAATCCTACCAACTCAGCTTTAGCGGCAAAGGTCAAAGCAAGCATGTGAGGAACATATGAGTGTCCCCATTTCATTGACAAGACCAGGGTGGCAGCTGTAGAAAGGACTGGGGAAATGTGGCTCAGTTTCTTCAGCTGCCAGGCAATCTCCTCTGCTCTGCTGCAGTTTCCAAAACCATTCACTGGATGTTAAGGTCTGGAAGGATGCAATTGTTACCCCATGTGGGTGGGTGCAACTTAAGAGTAGAGGAGTGTCAGGTGGGGAGAGAATTAAGCATTCTTCTACACCACTTTCCTTCTCCAAATATCCCCTATCCTAAAGTATATTTTTTTCTTAAAACAAAAACAAAGGAGCCAACTGTTAGAATTCTGTTGCACATATTTGAGTGCAATGCTTATTTAGGTCCTTAAATCCTCCCAACAGGGAGGCAATATATTGATTGCTAGCTAGCATTTTATAGATCCAGGAATGGAAGGGGGGGGGGGACCTGGCGCTACAAACATCAAGTGCTCAAAAGCAAATTAGCAATGAATAGGGGTCCCACTTAACATTATCACAAACTTGGTGGGGGAAGTGAAAATGTACATTCTTCTTAATTTTCAGCATTATTCTCCCTCTCTCGGTGCTTTTGGAAATGTATGAAGTTACAATCAGGAACAACTGGACCCGACCTGCTTACCAGGATTATTAGAGCGGAGGTGGATAAAGGTGATTGATTGGAGAAAAGAGAAGCCGAGAAGAAAGAGGCAGGGGACAGAGAAGTGGAAAGAATAACTAAAAGGAAGACACTGTTAAAATGTCAAAGTGGTCCTTGAGAAACTTGAGATTGCAGAGCCTCAATGGATACAGACATTAAAGCTAAACTAACAACCTGACAACTCCGCTGAGACTGGCAGGGGGAAAATGGCCAATCAACCTCCCTCGGAATTACAGAGCTTCTTCTACTATTTCTTCCAGGTGATGGGAAGGTGGGGGGGAAGTCCCAGCTTCTTTTGATTGTGTTTTATAACAGCAGCCCCCTTAACATCAGCTGCTAGTGCAGTTCACAGAGTTGGCAAGAAAGCAGACCCCTCGATTCTATACTGAGTAATTTACTGCAGCAAGGCTGCCCGTAGCTAGGGATTACAGTTGGAAAATTTAGTCAATGGCACATATTACATTGTTAGCAGCTGCACAGCAAAGAAATAATTGTTAAGACAGAGGTTTCACACTTCCCCCCAACCCCATTTTACTTCTCTTCCCCGCCACCCCCCCCCCGGCCAAGGTGACACTGGGACAATTTAGATGCTCGCCTCACCAGGTTTTATTGGAGCTCTGTGGCTGGGCCAGCAGCAGGTTCTCTGCTAATGAACCGTATTGATTTCATATTCTCTTGTTGTCCGCTTAAATGGCAAGCGGCATATCTGATAGATTAAATAACCACACAATAGCTTGGCTGACATCTCAATCACTCCGCTGTTAGGTCTCTAATGAATTTTACAGCCCAGCAAAATGGAAGAAATTAAGGTCAGAGTCCAAAGAAGAAAACATAAATCACCACAACGAACTCTGAAACGTTTGCGAGAACAGCTCATCCGTGCAGTCCTTAGCTCTTCTTTCTCCCCTCTGCCACCATTAAAAGCCCCAGCCTGCTTGAGCAACTGAGATTATGAGGCAACCTGGAGTCTCCCCCAGCCAGGGACGCTGATAGAGGCACTCAGGCTGAAAAGATTAGGAAGCTGCCTTGCAGAGAGTCAAAAATAATGGTTCCACCTAGCTCAGCGTTGTCTACATTGACAGGCGGCAGATCTCCCAAGGTTTCCCAGGTCCACTTGGAGATGCTGAAGGCTGGACCTGAGACCTTCCGAACAGAAAGCATTCGCTCTGCCCCTGGCCTAGCACTCTATAGACCATAGCTGTCAACCTTCCCTTTTGGGGGGGGGGATTCCCTTATTCCAGCGCTGTTTCCCGCTGCTATCCCAGATTGTTAGATAGCCCATAGACTGTCCCTGGGACAGGTGAGGCTGCTGATCTCTTATTTTTGAGGCTGCTGATCCCTTATTTTCAAATCTGAAAGTTAACAGCTATGCTATAGACCATGCTTTGCATACAACAAACCCCAGATTCAACCCCCAGTTTCATTAATTAAATAATCTCAGCTAGAAGACCAGGGAACACCTTGGTAAGACCCAGATGAAACTATTGCGCAGGATGGAACCATGGAGCAATGGCACAAAGTGCAAGGTGGCATTTTGTGGTCAGGGAAGATCTAGAGCAGCGGTTCTCAACCTGTGGGTCCCAAGATGTTGTTGGACTACAACTACCATCATCCCTCAGCTCTGGCCTTGCTAGCTAGGGATGATGGGAGTTGTAGTCCAACAACATCTGGGGACCCACAGGTTGAGAACTGCTGATCTAGAGAGTCAGACTTCATCCCATGAGAGCTCGTCTTCCCAGAAATGTGTTGAATCCTCATTGGAAAAATGCAGCCCACTCTGGATTCAGAGGAAAGAATAGCAACTCCGCTTCAGACGAGCAGCATTCCATTTTTTTAAAAAAAGTAATTAAATTTGGCTATCTGGCATTAGAAGAAGAAGAGTTTGGATTTGATATCCTGCTTTATCACTACCCAAAGGAGTATCAAAACAGCTAACATTCTCCTTTCCCTTCCTCCCCCACAACAAACACTCTGTGAGGTGAGTGGGGCTAAGAGACTTCAGAGAAGTATGACTGGCCCAAGGTCACCCAGCAGCTGCTTGTGGAGGTGTGGAGATGCGAACCCGGTTCCCCAGATTATGAGTCTATCACTCTTAACCACTACACCACACTGGCTAACCCCACAGACACTTCAACAGCAGTAAAATATTCATGTTCCTTTTCAGCTCTATTTTTATTGCTTCCTGTATTCCTTATTACATTAAAATTCAAGTTCCATTATATTAAAAAACACACACAACACTTTAGCACCTAGCACAGTGCATTACAACTGCTAAACCTCAGGCAGAAAGAAACCTGTTAAGTGATCCACCAAGATTCCCATCAATCTGCAAATGTTTTGGAAGTGAGGGGTGGGAACCACTGCTTTAGGAGGGGTGCGCCAACTCACGGAGGATAAATCTGTGAATGGCTATGTGAGCTTCCATATAAAGCAGCCGCATCCCTCTGAATACCCAGTGTTTGGGTGCTGTCCTTCCATGTGAGCTTCCCAGAGCAGGCCCTGAGAAAGACATGGGGCTCATCCACACTTTGCTTGTCCCATGTCTAGAAAGCACAGAGGAGAGTAGTTCTGCTTGTCCTGTGCTTTCTAGACATGGGTCCAAACGGCTTTCCATTTGCCCTGCTTCTTCCCCCAGGAAAACCCACTCTTTACCGCTGAATCAGAGCAAACGTTAATCCGCAGAAAACCCAATCAATGTTTGCTCTAATTCAGCAGCAAAGAGGGGTGTCCCAGAGGAAAGAGTTAAGGGACAAGTGTTAAGAGTGGAGGAGCCCTGGATGGAACTTGGCCCAACAGAGCTAGGCTATTCTTACTCTGTCCTCTAACTGGTCGACAGCTTGAATAGATATCTCACCTTGAACTAAAACTTTTCCAAACTCGCAGTTGTCTTCAAAGTGCTAGCACAGCAGAAAAGTAATTTGGGGTGGAAAACAGGTTGTGTCCCCTCCCCCCCGGCTAAATCACAATATTCTCTTGATCGCTTGTTTTCCAAAGGATATCATCTGGAGAAGTACAAATGTAGGTCCACTGGTTTCTCTCGTTCATTTTTCTTGCTCGGCCCTCCCTCCCACCTCTGGACTCCGAAACTGTGTATTTATCCTGACAGCTCCATCAGGACACATAGCTGCAATGAAAGCTGCAATAATTCTCTCTCTCTCTCTTTCTCTTTAGCGCTTGTGCTGTCATGATTCCTATTCCATCCCATTCTGGTTTTACGGATTGATATTTAGATTAAGGAGATAAACACAACCAAAGAGTGCTGGGCTATGACAGACAGACGAGAACTTAGATCTGTCAGTCACTCTGCTACCTAGTAATTCCTCTCCCTTCTTTCCCTTCACTTTATTTACAGAGGTGAATGGATAAGAATATTTAAAAGGAACAAAGAGCCCAGCGTCCCCTACCCCCACCTCCACAAAATCCATTTGTGTTTAGCTTTCCAGACCATTTGGAACCTCTCCCTCTCTCTCCTTTGATTACTTAACTATTTACTGTTTCACATGTTTGCAGGTTTTCCTCTCTTACTGCAGATAAAGAATTCAATTTTCTTTTAAATGGTGGGGGAAATTGGAAGAGATTTTGTTCTGTTTAAGCACAGCTGGAGTCTCAGGGACTCTGGGGGATTGTGAACAATGAGATCAATTAAGATGCCAATGGAGAGAGGAGGTAGGCAGGAGGGGTGGGGAGGAGTGTGGGATGAGGAGAAAGGTGAGGAAGAGCACAGCAGGCAGCTTGGAGGACACAGAGAAAGCTATGGACTCTTTTTTTGCTATATTTCTCCTCATTTCACACTTGTAAAAGCAGATCTGGGCTGTCAGCTTAAAGGTTTCCAATATGCTTAGCAGGGGAGAAACACTGACAGCCATTTAATAGAAATATGAGTTGCAGGGAACCACAGAATTCACCTGTACTATATGTTTATCATGGGGTTGGCCTTGATTCGAGACATGCACCCAACTTTCTCTTATTTGTCCACCAGGACCTAAGACACGTGGGCAGGCAATAAAATGCAGTAAGCTGTTGTGAACAGAAAAAGCATCACATTTCCATTTCCGTTTTGGCAACAAAGAGGTTGTGTGCTGTGAATTTGATGTCAGAAATATCTTCACTTTGTATCTATCCACCCTTCCCATCATGAAGCAGGAATGTAACATCAGCAGGCCCTCAGATAGGGAAGGAGATGTACTGGAACCCTCCCAACAGTACTGCTGGCGGGAACAGAAGACAACCTTCAAGTTGTTGGCAGTATAGAAGTCTTAGCCCAGAAAAATAAGCCCAGTCGAGATAGTGCCTCCTCTGTAATGAGCCAAATCCACAGAATAATCCGGGGGGGGGGGGAGTGTTGGAAGGTGATAGTGTTCAAGGCAGCCTTCAAGAGACAGAGCTTACACTTGACTAAGTAAGCATTTCCCATAGATACCTTCTCCAGGAGAGGGTAGCTCAGTTGGTTAGAGCAGAGCTGAAGACGTCAAGGTTGCAGGCTCAATCCCTGCACGGGGCAGTTGCATATTCCTGCTTTGCAGGGGGTTGGACAAGATGATCCTCAGGATCCCTTCCAACTTTACAGTTCTATGATTCTATGAAATATAAGCAAAAGGATGGTCCAGGAACCAGTGGGTCCCACAAAGTGAGGATTCAACAGGACCATGTATATTTGTATATTTTTGACTTTTAGCTAGACAGATCAAAGTTTGCAGTTTCCCACTGCTTCTCACCAGCAGGAGAGTTTTAAAGTCCCCTGGGCTTCTCCCTTCCGCTCTCTGAGGGGCTAATGATGATACATTACACACAAATATTTGTAACAGAATCCTAACAACATTAGTTTAAAAAACAAAATGACAAAACGTCGCTTTGGAAAGGATAAATATTGAGCAGAGATGCACCGGTTTGTGTAGAAGATGCCTTCACCTTTTCTTGCCTTCCACACCTCTACTCCAAATTATGCCCTCACAGCTATCCTTTTCCCAGGGCTCAAATGCATGTTTGCTCTGTTACATATGTTTGAGTACAATGTGCCGTTACGACCCCGAACCAAACAGTTCAAAACAGATTCGGCGAAGGGCAAGAGAGGAAGTTCCCTTGGCTGCGCCATGGATTAAGTTCCCTGTGGCCACGCCCCCTGCTGGTGCTGATTGGTCAGCGGGGCCAACCCTGCCCAGTGCCAGTGACACAGCTGGGACGGCACAAGAGGGGCGTCAATCTTTGCCCCCCAGCTGGATCATTGCAGAGGCCCAGATGCTTGGCCGCAATGCCGCCCACCAGAAAAGGTGAACGGACTTCCCATGGTTAGAACAGATTAGAATTAATGGAATTGAATCTCAGTAGTTCCTGAGATATTTTTTTATATATAAAAAACTTCCTACAGCATTTCTCTTCTTTTATTTGATCTGCGCAGTTGTGCAACATCATGTTATTCTTTGTGATGGAAAATAGACACAGAGAAGCATGTCCTTTGAAGAAACTCTTAGATGATGACTTGAATCCAGAATACAATGGGCCCAGAAATACTGGGCAGCAGCAATGATTGCAAATTCTACTCAAATAAGCTGAAGACCCAGAAGTGGGGTGGATTAAGAAAAGCAGGAGACAGGTGGGGAAGAAGACTTTCAGCTGCTAGCCAAAACTTCCAAGTATATTCATATCTGCTAAACCAAACTATCTCTTACTTATTTTCAGTCAGCAGAGAGAACTTATTGCAACTGCAAGATCCTGTGTCTTACTTTACAGAAGACAGCCCTCTGTCATAAGGGCTGTCAATTCAAATCCAGTTGAAAGATAAAGACTGACAGGAAGGGGTCTTGAAGATGCCCATCGAGAGTTAGTACCTGAACAGCAGGCTGAGGAGATGAGAAGATCAAACCTATCCATTCTGAAGGAAATCAGCCCTGAGTGCTCACTGGAAGGAGAGATCCTGAAGCTGAGGCTCCAATACCTTGGCCACCTCATGAGAAGAGAAGACTCCCTGGAAAAGACCCTGATGTTGGGAAAGATGAAGGGCACAAGGAGAAGGGGACGACAAAGGACGAGATGGTTGGACAGTGTTCTCGAAGCTACCAGCATGAGTTTGACCAAACTGCGGGAGGCAGTGGAAGACAGGAGTGCCTGGTGTGCTCTGGTCCATGGGGTCACAAAGAGTCGGACACGACCAAACGACTAAACAACAACAACAAAGAAGTTATGCATTTTTATTTGGATTATAGCAATTATTTCTAAATTCACATCCATGCATGCAAATTAGCACATGCAAATTGGTTTTTTGGTCCTTTTTAAAGTGAAGCATTTCCCCTTCTTTGGTGATATTTAAGTGGCCATGCAAGGGCACAGCAAAGCCCCATGAACAAATTTGGGAGGTAGATACTTCAGAAGAAGCAGATAAAACCAGTGGTGAGAGCCTCTAGAAAGCCAATGTCTCTGGTGCAATGCCTCAACTGATTGAGAAAGTGATCTGTATTTTAAATATTTATTTATTGATGAGCACTGATCTCCTTCCCAGTGTGGGACAACTGCATTATGACTTTTTTTTTGTCAACTCACATTCCTATATTGCTGGTGAGAGAGGGGGAGGAATCAGCACAAGATCAATTTTCTTGTCCCTTGTGTGAAACCAAGGTGGAAATTAGAAAGGCAGAAGATCAAAAGAAGGTTAACGTGAGACTCTTTGTCAACTAAATTAAAAGTGACCTATGAGAGGTGCTACAAAAAGTTAATTAACACATTTACTTTGCTACTAAATTCCTAGAGGCTGTTTCAAGTTATGCTCTTATAATATGAAAGGTGACATAAGCAGATAAAAGATAGGAAGTTTCATTCTACCAGGGCAACCTATTTTGCCCATTAAATACTGTCCAATGTGAGTGGAAGTAGCTCAAAAAAAGCTTCAGGTAGGGGTCCTTCCTATCGTTTGCCACCTGATGCTTCTAACTTGAGATGAACCTGGATCTTCTACATGCAAAATAATATTCTACCCCTGAGATAAGGGGTCTCTCATGTCTCTCATAGGACATGGAGGGTGTCTGCACATGTAAGTGCCTGCCAACAGAGGTGAGAGAAATTATGAGTGTGGAAACTGACTGCTATGAAACATGCCCATTGCTACCTACAGAGATAAGAATGGAACATGTGGATTTGAACATACGGTACTCTTTGTAAATCAGATTTCATCATAGCTAATATCCAGATATGATCAGTATGGTTTGAATTCAGGCTTGCCAGTTCCAGCACAGCATTCTTGTCCTCAATGCCAATACGGAGGAAGACAAAAAAAAAACACCTTGTGGGCTATTGCAGTTCCAGAATCCAGCCACTGGAGCTCTTGATTTGCTCAGCATGATGTGTGGGTTGATTGGCAGGGCTCTTCCTTATACATGGTGTGTCGTTCCTATGATTTTGCTTTGCAATAAGCCACCACCACTGTTTTGCTATTTGGGATGCTGTATGTACATCTTGATAGCAGTCCTGTTGCTCCCATCCACACATAGCTCGAAGAAAGGTGTTTTCAGAAGAAGAAAACATTCTGAAAAGTCTGACCAGGGTAGGATAAGTACTGATGTCATCTGTTTGGTTGAGCATTGAATACCTATAGCACAAATGAAGCCTGGTGAGCTTAAGCTTAACCAATGTCTAAGCCTTGGTCCCATTTTTATCAGCTCTACCATCTTCTTGTGTCTAGGATGAACCCAGTAGATAAACTGCTTGCTGGAGTTATTGTAAAATACTTCAGAATTTGAACTAATAGATGCATATTAAGAGCTACTAACTGGGACCAATGGCTTCATTTTTAAGTGACCTGGCATGATTTGCCTGGACTAATATGCAGATTGGAACACAAATATCATTTGGTTCTCACATTGCCCCAAAATTTGCACTAGTGACCTACCTCTCTGTCTCTACTTGTCATTGTTCCTTAACAAAGGAATGAAGAAATAGGTGGGGAATCAAAAGCAGACCTCCAGAGAGCTTAAAAGAAGTTAAGTGTGGTATCATGAGATTCAAGCAGGCAAAAGCAACTGATCTGAATCTAATCTACCAAGCTACACTGGGAGCAAATCAAGCAGAGAGAAGGATTAGGGGGTCAGGGTCTACCTGCAAAGTAGCGGTCTCTTGAGTGATCATGCACTTAAGACCTCCAAAACCAAGTGAAAGGCATGCTGTCACAAAAGAAGTAAACTCGCTTTCCTCCAACTTTTTGATTTGTTTAAAAGCAGCAGAACAAACCTCAGCCTCTATCTGCTTTCCACTACTCACTCACACTCCCAGCCAGTAAAAGCCCAAGCATCCACATATCCAGGGATATAAGTGTTTCGGTCTGCATGAGTCTTCTGTGAGGATTAACACCACTTCGCTTTATCCTATAATTTGATTCTGCAACTTCAAGCTTAGGAGGAACAGATATTTGAAGTGTAAGGATGTAAGCTCCGAGCGACACTACACCCCTGCTATGCCGAAATCAGTCACTCGCATTTAGTGCCCGCAGCATCACTGAACGGCGAAAGCTTTTCTGATTTGCAGACAGCTGTATGAATTAATACAACTGTTCATCACTGCCAAGACATGGGGACTCTGGAGCCTGAGCAGGTTGGCAACTGTCTGTTGGCTCCCAATGCTGCTCACAAACTCAGGATGGAGCAAGGCCAAGATGTCAGCATTACTTCTATCCATTGCCTTTGATTGAGAGAGAGAGGGATATATAGTTGAATGGAAACCCAAGATAAGAAGCAAAAGGTGTCATAGTAGCACCAGTCAAAATAAAAAAATTCCTTCCAGTAGCACCTCAAAGACCAACTAAGTTAGTTCTTGGTATGAGCTTTCGTGTGCATGCACACTTCTTCAGATACACTAGTAGCACCAATTATTCCTATCCGACTTTTATTTTAGTGATAAATAAGGAGCAAAAACAAAAGGGTAGAAATAAAACTTGTGCCTTTTACTAACCATGGCTCAGGTAGAAACTGGTACGGTCTGTCCCATCCTGCAGTCATTATTGAAATAGCAAGTGCTCCCCTCCCTTTACCCTACCCTGAACAACCGGCCATGAAACCTTTTAATAACATAACAGAAAGGTCAACGAGAGCGAATTTCACACTTCTTGAGCAAGCTGGTTGTTGTAAACTTCATAGCCTCCAGGAGCAGGAGATGCTGAGAAAGCAAAGAGCACCCTAAATCAACATTTGGCGGGAGGGGGGGAGGGGGCTTTGACACTCTCCCCTGAATCTCAGGGAGTATTTTGTCCAGGAGCCAGGGAACATTTTTTCCATTTACAATGAGGTTGCTTTTTCTGTTCATTTGATAGATTGATGGAAGAGGGGTTGTACACTCAAAAACAAAGTATGAATGACACAGTGTACAACTCTATTGCTGCAAGTTCAGCATCAAGAGCTTAAAGCCTCTCCTCTAAAGCCTAAAAAGCTGAACAACAATTCTATTTTGATTGTGTTGCTGAGGAAAATGCACATGTGCTGACTGAGAAGCAAACAGAGAGAGGAAACAGAGCTTGCCATGTAGCTGAGGAGGCTGAACCAGCTTCTCTTTGGCAATACATTGATATTGGTATTGCCTTGGTATTGCTAACCATGTTAAATTTGGTACAGGGTACCTCTAGCCCTAGATCTGCAAAGCAGACCTTTTGAAAACAAGTCTTCGTAGCATGAGGCCTGCCTAGAGGCATCCTCTGCATTCCCATGCAGGCTGCAGAAGCTGCTGCCTTAAAGCCTGTGCTGTCCAGCTGTTCACCTGCAAACAAAACACTTCCTGAATCTCATATGATAACGATGAGCACAATGGAACTGAAGAGATGAATGCAAAATAAGGAAAAGAAAATGGGGATCAGAAGAGTTGCGGGGGAAACGCGAAAGAGAGAGCACGCAAATCCAGAGGTAAAAATATTTCAGGAAACTATATAAATCCTTCCACAGGCCAACTGCATCTCTACCCAGAGCATCCTGTGGAGCTGTGTGTTTGAACTTGTAAAGAGGAAAGGAGGCAGAGCAAGCTGGAAGTGGAAAGGAAAAGGAGGCATTGAATCCCTGCTGCTTGCAATCTCCGTTGCTTCATAGCTGATTTATAAGTGAAAAAAGGCAGCAGTTTCTCTGCCGTCAGAGACTTGAGTGGGGTGAAACGCTACAGAAAGGCATGGTCATTTGTCATCACTGGTGAGGTTCTTTTTTCCCTTTTCTGGTACATTTCATATACCCAGGCCTAAATAGGAGAGGTGGAAAGTCAGCAGTAGATAGTACTTGTTGTTGTTGTTGTTTAGTCGTTTAGTCGTGTCCGACTCTTCGTGACCCCATGGACCAGAGCACGCCAGGCACTCCTGTCTTCCACTGCCTCCCGCAGCTTGGTCAGACTCATGTTTGTCACTTCAACCATCTCGTCCTCTGTCGTCCCCTTCTCCTTGTGCCCTCCATCTTGCCCAACATCAGGGTCTTTTCCAGGGAGTCTTCTCTTCTCATGAGGTGGCCAAAGTTTTGGAGCCTCAGCTTCAGGATCTGTCCTTCCAGTGAGCACTCAGGGCTAATTTCCTTCAGAATGGATGTGTTTGATCTTCTTGCAGTCCATGGGACTCTCAAGAGTCTCCTCCAGCACCATAATTCAAAAGCATCAATTCTTTGGCGATCAGCCTTCTTTATGGTCCAGCTCTCACTTCCATACTTTACTTCTGGGAAAACAATGGCTTTAACTATACGGACCTTTGTTGGCAAGGTGATGTCTCTGCTTTTTAATATGCTGTCTAGGTTTGCCATCACCTTTCTCCCAAGGAGCAGGCATCTTTTCATTTCGTGACTGCTGTCACCATCTGCAGTGATCATGGAGCCCAAGAAAGTAAAATCTCTCACTGCCTCCAATTCTTCCCCTTCTATTTGCCAGGAGGTGATGGGACCAGTGGCTATGATCTTCGTTTTTTTGATGTTGAGCTTCAGACCATATTATAGTACTAGACTTTGGCTATTGGAAACTTGAGCTCAAACCCATGTTTTGTATTTCACTGAGTGGCCATCTTCTCTCAGCAGAACCTGATTAACAGGATTGTTGTGAACCTAAACTACTGCCTTAGCCCTTATGCTTCTAGGGATAGAGAGGGGGTTCAAATATTTTTTTAAAATGGGAACGTAAGCCTACCTGCAGTGGCTCCCAGATGACATCCAGTTTCTGCTCACGTTTACCATTCATCTACATGTTAAGGTTGCAACACTTATTCAATGTAAGACAATGTCTAAGCCCCCGTTTCCTTTTGAAACTGAGCCACAGAGAGGCTCACCCAAAGCAGAACGAGGATCTAAACTAGGGTCTTCCAGTTCCCAAACACTATGCACTGTATCCATGTAGAATGCTAATAAGCATTTTGAATTAGCAAATTGCTGCGCCATTCATAGCAACCTTGTGAAGCTGGTTACTATTGCTATTTTAGAGAGAGGGATCTGGGGCAGATGGAGAGAAATGGGTGAATTTGCATGATCATGGTTTTAACAAGCCAGGATATGAATGAGCAGAATGCATCAACTCATACATAGCCTCCTGCCCACCATTTTGCTTTACATCCATTCAAATGAGTAACAAAACAGGCCTTGATTCGGCTGTTACCCATTGTTTCCCATGACATGTGAACCAGGAAACAATGGTTAATAGCTTACACACAAGACGGGATATATTTTTACATAAATGTTATTAAACATTTGGAAATACAGTTATAAACAGTACAGTACAATAATATATAATCATCAAGTACATATTAAATTTATGCTTATATAAGTATTTATTTAACTTAAGCAAATACTGAAACATACAAAAAGGGGGGGAGAGAACCAACAAGCTAAAAAACAAGACAAACTTACAAAAAGTGATCCATTTGTGTATATATTTATTTCTGTATCTATTTTTACAAATAAGCAACATGTTAAATTTGTCTTGTCTGAGTTAACCCATGCATGCACACGCGCACATGCGCGCGTGCACACACACACACACTTGTATAAAAAAATGCAATTTATGGCAGCAAACAGTCCATCCTTATGTCTATAATACCCAGTTTTGTAATCTGCTTATTTCCTCTCTAGCAATTTCATAAGGATGCCACATCTTAGTTAACTTTGTTATTTCCCAACTTTTCTGAATTAAATCTTCGGTGTTCTGTTATTTTTCCAGATTTTAGCATATAATATCCTTGCAATGGTTACTATGTACAAAACCCTGTGTTTTATTACTTCTTTGCACTCTCATCTCTTTGTGTATAATAATAATACTAAGCACAAAGGTGGTTCTACCTTTATCTGTATCTGTAACAATTCCCTGAGCATCTCACGTTACCATTTGCCAAAATGTGCCTTTTTATATACCCCACCACATGTGAAAGTTGTTGCCTTTATCTTTATGACATATCCACACTATGCAAACTTCACATCGTATCTTATTATTATTATTTAGAAGCCACTAACCCTAGTTTCCAAGTTTTCGCATAACTGGACGCTCTGATTAAAAACTGAATTCTGGTTTGTTCAGCTGTTTGCTCACAGAGTGGCACAAAGTGGCAGTGAAGAGGCTGTGTTCACCCACAAGCAACTTGTGTACATCCCACCTTATTAAGCCAGGATATGATTCTGCAAACCACATAGTAACTTGTCAAATTAGCCCATGACAGAGGTGGAGCCTGAATTGGGTCGCTAAGATCAGTATCCACTGGACCATATAGGCTAGGCTCTCAGTTGCACCCTGAGACCCAAGCATCTAAATAGTAGCAACTTGAGTCAAAGTGTGTCAGAAGGGAGACCAAAAAAACACCCCTCAACATTTCCAAAAGTTCTAGGAACAAACACTTCCTTGGCACAGTAGGTAGAGTGCTAAAGTATCTATGAACCACCACCACCCTTCCTGGGCCTTGCATTTTTAAAACTGCCCATGTCTTTGCCTGAAAACTGTGGTAGGCTTGTGCAGCGGTGCCAGCTGCTACTCTGCTGTCACCAGGAAAGGCTGACACATACACTCCTGTATCCTAGGGACCACCCTCATTAGGCAGAACTCACAAAGCACAAAGGAAGCTACAGCAAACAGATGAAGAATTACTGCATCCATTCACAAAGGGCCTTGAAACTACACAAATCAAATGGAACACAGGACAATCAGGAAGATATGATTGAGACGGAGGGAGGGAACCTAGTTTATTTACTGGCCTTTCATAATCTGTGTGCTTCTTTCTGAATCAAGCTTACATCTGTCTAGACTAATTAACTCCTTAAAACTTATGCACAGTCTGCTCTCTAACTATGCACACGCGAACCACTTTGGGCGTCGTATAGGAGTTTCAAAAGTGCACCAGGAGCCCCTCCTTTGTTAAGGGAAGTACACGAGGAAGGAAAGCAACAAATTACTCTTGTGGCATGTGAAGAGCTGGCATGGGTTCCTCCCAGAAGATGGCACATTTTATCTTGGTTTTTCTCCAAAGCAGCTACTCCAAAGTAACAAGTGAGCTATGGCATGAACCATGCATTGTTTCCAAGAATCACATTTTTTAAAACACAAACCTCCCACCATTCCATCAGCTGCCGGAAAAACCCCACTGCGAAATATTCAGAACCAGCCACTAGGAGTACACCAATAATTCACACCTATCTATATGGCTAAAACATAATGGCTGGTGTGGGATTTTCAATGATGCATGTGTCCATTTAGATTCCTTCCTCCATCTTTTCCATGTAAGCGTGATCCACGGACAATTGGACTAAGACACATCTGATAAAGAATAACTTTAAACATGTAACAGAACATATGGGAAGATCTATAAGGCCTAAGTCATTCAGAGATTGCTTAGTCAGATTGCCAAGTAATTTGTGCATTTGTTTTGGGTGTGTGTGTTGAAATCCAGCTTTGCTGGCCTTTAACAAAAGATGCTACTAATCACTTATTTAAAAACTCACCAACACGTGTGTGTGAAAAGCAAAGCAGTTGATTATTGTGTAGCACAATATGCAGATTACTGAGTTCTTCCCATCACCATTCAACTTTGTCTAAAGAGTGTACCACTTACCGTATTCTTTGCTCTATAAGACTCACTTTTCCTCTCCTAAAAAGTAAGGGGAAATGTGTGTGCGTCTTATGGAGTGAATGCAGGCTGCGCAGCTATCCCAGAAGCCAGAACAGCAAGAGGGATCGCTGCATAGCGAAAGCAGTGATCCCTCTTGCTGTTCTGGCTTCTGGGATTCAGAATATTTTTTTTCTTGTTTTCCTCCTCCAAAAACTAGGTGCGTCTTATGGTCTGGTGCATCTTATAGAGCGAAAAATACGGTACATAAACAATCCTTCAAATAAGCAGCACTTTTAACATGTGCAGAGTGTTGCATCTCAAACAACCAAAGAAAACGAACAAGCACTTTCCGAAGCCTGTTAAAAGTTTGGGATCAGCTGGGAGGGCAATCTGGATTTCAATGCTAATTGCATACATTCTGATTTATCATAGAAGATTCGACTCCTGGCATTTTGCATTTGCTCTAAAATGCTGGCATAGCTGGAAGTGCAGGGGTGTGGGGGGGAGATGCTGTAACAATCTCATTGTTTAGTGTCTGACAGCCTGACTAGCTAAACATCTGTTTGAAATATTAATAACTGTCAGATGGGAACAGCTCAGGGGCTCTGTACAGTTTCACACCATCTGTTTGTAGAATAAACACACTTACATGCATACACTTGGAAACATTTTGTCTGAGTTCTACATTCCTCGTCTGCTACTGTTTGCATATGTAGGTTGATGGGAGGTAGGGGACTGTAGCGGCCCAGGACCACATGGGCTGGTAAGTTTGAGCATGCTGCTGGGGAAATGACTAACTGAGGGCAGGTACATGTTACACTGCAGACAAGCTTCCCATTCCTCAACTATGCGTCTCCCAATGAACTCCTGTATCACCCATAAGAAAGCAGCACACATGGGCTGGACAACTAGAACCCATTGTAGCTCCAAGGCACATGTCCAGTGTATGTCCCCATGTATTTACAGACACTTCCCTGCCTTCAAACACTTCGCATTTACCAGAAGACAGGTTGCGAAGAAACTGCAAATGCACCAGCCGCATAAAGTGTGAATCGGCCCAGTGAGTTGAAAACATGCAAAAACAAAACAAAAAACACACAACAAAAACCCAGAGGAAGAATTCATGCATATTTAACAACAGTGGCATAAAGACACCACCAACTACTTGTATTTTTCTTCTTTCAAGAGCCTCTTAATATTAGATTTATTAAAGTATGCTGGGCTTCTATTACAAGCAGTTAAGATTGGGAAAAGGAGTATCATGAAAAGATGTCCCTGGGTACTTTTTAAATTTCCCATTTGGAAGATATGCATATATTGCCTTCTTCTAATTTGGGTGCAAAGTCTTGATACTTCGTTTAACTCAGTTGACTTTGTTTTTCCCCTCCTCCTGCTGCCCCTACCCAGGCTTAGTAGATCATGCTAAGTCAAACAGGCCTTAAACTGAATCCAGAATGCAGAGGCAGTTAGAAAGCATTCTATCTACTCCTCACTTCCTGATGTTTTGCAAAAGAGTGAAATATATGAATGAATGAGCATCACAGATTTGCAACAGTCTTTGCCACAGCTAAATGATTCCTGATCACCTAAGGTACCTTCTGCCCAACTGACTACCTGAGATTATCGTAAAGGGTTCAAAGATCACAGGATGTTCAGTACACTACAAGCACAGCTGGACTTTTGCCTTTTATCTCCTGTGTCCCACACATTTTCCTGTCTCCAACCGGCCCTGTGCTGACTATTCCATACTCTTGCTTTTACTTCCTCCCTGTATTTGTGATCAGCACTGCTTCCTTTGCCTTCTCCCTAATAGTACTTTCAAAATCTCACATATCATCTGCAGAAGCTCTATCTTATTTCAGTTTATGACTTCTGTTATGTCACATGGACCTTGTCATTGACAGTCAGCGTAGTTTAAACATTACAGTGTTGGACTATGACCTGGGAGATCAGGGTTCAAATCCCCATTCAGCCATGAAACTCACTGGGTGAACTTGGGCCAGTCAGCGCTTCTCAGTCTAACTCACCTCATAGGATTGTTGTGAGGATAAAATTTCCCCTTCTCCCTTGCAGCTCTTCAGACACCCTCAAAATCTGCTTGATAGGGTTGGAGGGAGCAGATTTTTGGGTGGTGAGGAAGAATGGGAAGTTCTGCTGCTTCACTTGCGCAGTGTTGGATACAACCTTGAGCATCTGACTGCCAATGTATGCTGAACTAACAACCAATAACCTCAGACTGAAGCGGTAAGAGAGAAAGCTTAAGCACGAGTGACCTGTGCTTCCTTTTTCCATGCTTCCAGATTGCGGTACAAAATGGGAAATGTCCTTCACTAGCTCTCATAATCAACAGTGCATTTAGCTTCCCTGCTAGTTGCCTGGAAATTGTCCTTTACTAAGGACCCCTGGAAAATTAAGTCCAATCGAAGGTGACTATGGGGTTGTGGCACTCATCTCACTTTCAGGCAGAGGGAGTCAGCGTTTCTGGGTCATGTGGCCAACATGACAAAACCGCTTCTGGTGCAATGGAACACCGTGACGGAAGCCAGAGCACGCGAAACACCTTTTACCTTCCCACCACAGCAGTAGCTATTTATCTACTTGCACTGGTGTGCTTTTGAATTGCTAGGTTGGCAGGAGCTGGGACAGAGCAATGGGAGCTCACTCCGTTGTGGGGATTTGAACTGCCGACCTTCTGATCGGCAAAGAGGCTCAGTGGTTTGGACCACAGCACCACCTGCATCCCTGGTTGTCCTTTACTAACCTCACTTAAAGATATGCAAATCCATTTGGGGGAATCAGTCAGGTGTCTGCTCTCTTCATTAGGATGCCCACACTCCCAAGTGACTTCTGGCTTTATGCATATGAATTATGTTTTATCATCACTGCTCTGGAGTTGTTGGGGTTTTTTTTACAATGAAGAGGATAGAAATGTTTTAAAAACGAAAGCTTCATCATTTTCTAATGCACTTCTGGGCTGATCCATAGTTCTGTGATAGACTCTGAGCAACCTAAGAGTTTCAAAGAAAGAGGTACAGTGGAATGTACTTTTTGAATAGATGTACGAGTTCTGCTTACCAGAACACTCAGAACTGTAGTTCCCACGGTAGCATTCTCAAACAGACTGATGTTGTAGAGGACTTGGCTGAAAATTGGGCGGTTGTCATTCTCGTTGATGAGGTTAATCTTCACCCGTGCAAAGCCAACATGGTCTGGCATGCTCTCATTTGCAAACAGCTGAGTGGAAACAAGGAGTAAATGATGAGTATGAAATTTAATTTGTGTCTTTAAGAGAGAGGGAGAGAGAGAGAGAGAGAGAGAGAGAGAGAGAGAGAGCAGTTCTAAATGTCCCTTGATTTCTTTGAGTGGACTGTTATGACAGCAGCAAGCATTTGGCTGGCAGGCTACACATCAGGATTGAACCAGAATTCCACTGAATATGCCTGATGCATGAGCATTATTTCAGTCAAAAGCTCACAGCTTTACACTGCCACATTTCCAGGTTACAGCCCCTGGATTTTAACATCCAGAGCCTTGGAGCTTTATTTCCCTATTCAAGGAAGTCAAATCTCAACCTTGCAATCAAAAGCATAATCCATGTCTAACCGAAGTGACGTCATTTGTAAATCCCACCAGTAAGGAAATTCTGACAATTTTCTTTACATTTTGGACGCATTTGCTTTCTTATAAGGACATTAGGTACATTTTGAAGTCCATAAAATCCGGCTAGCATTCCAGGCACCCCACCTTTCATTTTGTTTGAAAAAAATGTTTGCAATCTTCAAGCTACAGAAAAGACTGATAAGCCTGAAAACTTAATATTGAATTGGTGAGGAAGGAACTTTGGAACTAGAGTATGTTCAAGATATGAACTGACCCGGTTTGGGAATCGAAATTATGAATATGGCCAGATTCCCGCTTAATTTGGGTTTGGTTCATAATAGGATGTGCTGCTGCTGCTGCTGCCAATTAGCTCAGCTTGCTAGTTTTTACCACTCCTTCCAAGCAAGTGTACCTCTCAGAGGGGTTGGGGAACTGGTGGCAGGGAGGGTTTGCCTGTGGGAGGCTGGAGAGGACTCTTATTAACTTCAAATGATGCTCTTGAGAGTCATTCACGCTGGAACACACTGGATTTGTAGCACTGTGTGCATCTTGTTTCAAATGAGTTGAAGACACATTCATTATACGTAAACTAGAAGCCCCTAGACTTGCACTTTATATATTTCCAATGCTGCCCTTTATTCTGAAAAGTCATCCACTTCAGCTTTAATATGCCTATCAGGTTTTAGTTGTGGGTTCCAGTGTCATGTTTGTGATACAAGCATCAATGCCCTCAGGAACTATGGCATAGGGATTTGCCACTATCTTACCCTCTTAACTTTTAAAACCCGAGCAGGATTTAACCCAATGATTTACATTTCTATTTTATGCCCTGTAGTGCTCTAGGAAGGCAGGATTTTATTTATGCTTCCTTGCTGGTGTATAAAGGCCCACTGTCAAGACTAATAGCAACAGAGGCTGCTGGCATGATGTTTACAGAGCTGCTTTGACTTTCGAAAAATTTACAGCTCACCCAGACATTGGGACAAAGCTGAAGCAGGCATCTGGAAAGAGCTTCAGTGCTTGATAGGTGCATTTAAACCAAAGTTTTATAGAACATAAAACTTTTATAGCTTCAAAACATAAAAGGGAGGGGGTGTTCTATTTAAGCTTCTGCAGCTGGGGCCCTAAATTTTGGAAGATAACGCTCACAGCAGATCTCTTTTCATTTTCTTCTTCTTTTTTGGCCAAATTTTAATATTGTGAAAACAGTATGAACCGGGCAAATTAGCAAGAGCTGTGAAAGCCCCTCCACATGTGACATTTGCTGGTTTTTTAACAAACTTATTACACTAATATTTTGTCCCTGCACCTAGTGACGCCAACCTCCTTTCCTATTACCCAATAACATGACAATCACACATGATAAATGATACAGTGAGGGATGCACACCACATTTTAATGTCATTCTCCCAAAGGTGACAGGCTAATGCACGCTTGTCAAATATATAGGCACACTGAGTTTTTTGGGGGGCCTACAGTTCCTCCTCCTAACATTCCCTTAGTCGGCAGCTGCTTTTTATACCCATGTCTGATGAAGCACAGTCAGCTAAGATCATTTCCATTAAAGCAGGCCAATTATTCATCTGCTTTCAGAAGATCGATCCAGAAGAACGCATCCAACAGAGGATTCTTTCCTCTATACTTTTGGCCCTGCTGAGTTCATTCTGTTTGCTTTCCATCAGGATATCAGAGTCTCCAAGGTTCAGGCCCATTCCTCTTAGTATGATCCCCACACAACAGTAGTACTTTTACACATCACTCCTGTGAGGGACTGGTGTTGGGTAAGTCAGATGTGCATGACCAAACTGGCACACCCAACATTAGATCTGGGAATGTCTTCTTCATTACAAGAGTTTTGTGGAGGAAAATGTTAACAACTAGAAGAGAAAACTTTTGCAAGCCTTCTGTACTGATCCCACAGGACGAATTCAGGAATGACCTTTGTCCACTCACTTACAAGTTGATGCAGCATCCACTTCGGTCCTTTACAAGTTTCAAGGCACCAAAGAGTTCAGAGGTTTCACAGGTTGCCCTGTGTTCCAAACCATGGGATCTCTCGGGTAGAAGGGTGGTTCAAAAAGGTAACAACAATAATAACTTGCCCATTTGCCCCCTAGGCAGCTAGTTTGCAGTGAAAGGGCTTTCAGAAGGGAATAATTACAAAAGATAGTAAACACAACAACATTAGTAAACATAACAAACAACAAACCATGACTTGTTAGTTTCATCCATATTAACTTCTTTCTACATGTCAACAGTAACTGGAGGAAGTTCGCTGTGATAAAGCAAGCAATGTCATTCATCACAGAACATGGAGGCTGGTTTTTATTTTTAATGGGAATGTTCATTCAAGTCACTCCTGTAATGAACATAAAAGTGCAGAAGGTGTTATAGCTAAGTTTGATGGCGATTGTCATGGGGTATGTTCAACAAAAGGACCAAGGTAGGCACAAACTCCATGCAGCTGTGCTCCATTAAGCATCTGCCTATTCTGGCACAGCTGTCACATGACTTAATTCCTCCACTGCTAGGCCTATGGCATAGGGACCGTAAACTTTATGAAGACACACAAACTGCATTTTAACTACTTCATATAAAGTGGTACACCTGGAGAGGAATGACACAGGGAGGCCACATCTTAAAACAGATGCTGGGAAAAGGGACTCTGTGTAAAGGGACAAAAGAAAAGGACTTAGAAATGGGCTGGAAGCTTATTTGCTTATGAAAGAGAAGAGAGTAATGTTTATCTGAACTAGTCCAGTAGGATAGAAGCACATTTACAACTATGTTTGTGGAAATGAAGTTTCACAGACATCCTTTACTTAAAAACAGATGTCTTTAGCTGGTGTAGCATTATGATGAAGAGTGCCAGCTGACCAGCCACCATTTATGTCCTCAATCAGATCCCTCACCTGCAATGTTGGACAATAATACTGGTCTGCTTCAATGGGCTGTTGTAAGAATTTTTGAGAGAACAAATGTGAAAGCCTGAACTCTTGAAACATGTTATACGGATAGTAATGTTGATTAGAGGAATTCACCTTGCAATCAGATGTTTTATCATGTTAGTCACTGGGAGCTCATTCTATCATTAAGGAGTACTTCAAATTTGGAACTATTTTACTGCAAACTCTACTTGATTAATTTTGCCATACTCAAAAATCTGTCTCCACTCCCATATATTATCTTTCTCCACAATGAAGATGGATGGTATCTCTCTTATGTCTCACCCTCCCTTAAGTTGTTCATATATCTTTTAAAAGAATCCTTACAGAAAATTCGTAGCGAGGGATTGTCTCAAAGTCCAGCGGCACTGCAACTCTAATCCGGATATCTGCCTTTCCTTGAATTGACGTTGGAGAGATGATAAAGTGGTTGGAGTTGTTTCCCACCAGGTAAACTTCAAAAACACTGTTGAGCCCCTGAAGAAACAAAAAAAGGCAGTAATATTAAACCTGAATGAGCCTGACTGGTTGGTGTGCAGATAGGGATCACCAACGCTAAACACATAGGAAAAATCTACCTAACTCAACAGAAGAAAAGTGAACAGAACATAGCCTGAAGGTAAAATAACATAATGAAGTGCGCAACACAAACAAAAAAGAGAGATGGAATACATTTTTTTAAAAAAATGGCAAAGAAATAAATCTGTAAATATGGAGAGTGGGAAGCCACGGTTTGCTTGTGTCTACAAAACTCAAATAGTAGCAGTTTACTCTAGCAGCCACTTCGGCAGTCAAGTACTGGAATATTACTTCCATACTGGAACATAAAAACAGCCCTTCTGGATTAAACCAAAGGGCCCTCTAGTCCAGTTTCCTATTCTCACAGTGGCCAATCATATGCCTATAAGAAGCTTGCAAACAAGACATGAATGCAACAACACTTTCCATACTTAGGCTCCCCAGAGGCATACTGCCCATGATGCTGGAGGTAATATCTAGCTATCATGACTAGTGGCATGGATAGCCTTACGCTCTGTGGATTTGCCCAAGTACACCTTTAAAATTGCCCAAGTTGGCAGCCATCGCCATTTTGTGGTAGCAAAACTATGTGCTGTCTGAGTGCCTTTCATTGCACCCCCAGCCCAGCCCAAATGCCCATAGATTTCCAGGAAGCCTTGAGCACCATTTTTATTTTACACTCTTCTTAAATGAATGTTTGGGGATCAAAAACACATTCAGTAGAACCTTACATCTTCTTGAAATATTAATTCCAAATGAATTACTATGAAATCTGTGAGACCACTTATGCATTTATTTATTTATTTTTGCTAAAGAGCACATAGTTGGTGTAAATCCCCCCTTAAGCGGCAGTAGTAGTTATCCTTATCATAATGGAGAGGAGAAGAAGCCTCAGCATTAGAACTTGAGCAGAGAAGGGGGCAGCTAAAAAAAAAAGAAAAAAAAGTTTTGTTCCCCCAAAAACTGACACTTCACAATCTCCATGCCCAAACACTGCGCTCCTTCCCAGAGCCCAGCCCAGCAGAGCACATTACAATAAAGTTGAAAAAACCGCTGGAGCTGAATTTCCAATTTTCCCCCAAATGGAGTCAGTCTTGTTGGAAGGAGGGACCAATTAAATGCACGAAGGGGCACTAATAGCAAAAGCTGGCTGAGCGTGACAGCTGAGAAGCGGGTGACATGGCTAGAGAATCCCCCTTTCCATTTCTGCCTCCCTCCTCCCAACCAAATCCAACAATAAATATCCTAGAATGCAGCGGAAAAGAGCTAAAATAATATTGGTATTTATACAGTAGCCAGAGGTGAGGGTGATACCTCACAGACAGGTTTAAGAAGACCAGGTTCCTATTCCAAAGATCTGGCAACTTGAAGAAGCCAAAAAAGTATCGCATTGAAATCTGAACTGAAAAGTAAACAATGGTAAATAGGGTTTTGTTCTCCAGGTAGCATGTGCAACATGAAAATAACCAGAATCTGCCGGCTCATGCTTCTGCTTATTGGAGAATGAAAAGGGTTCCCTTTCTTTTTCAAAACACAGGTGGGGGAAATGCCACACTCAGGACCCTCTAAGGGCAGAATTTCAAGATCAAATGTTCCTTTCTTCCATAGTTCTGGGGCGGAAGCTGTCTTCAGTTCTGGAATGAATAAAAGCAATTCATCCCAAACATGGGATTATATTCTCTAATTTTCTAGAAGCACCCTTTTGGAAGATGTGATAACCATAGGCTGCACCAAACGAGGCAAATGTATCTATGCAATAGCATATAGTGAACATGTCAACAGATTTCCAAGTTACTTCCCTGCACACAGACTCAATCAAAGGCCAAGTCCAATCAATTGCACAAGCTGCAGAACCTTTCAAGGACTGAGCTGCAAGAACACTTGAGGGCCTTGTAAATCAGATGAATGAAATATTTACTTTAGTACCACAGAAGTAGAAATCCTGGAGCCCCCAAAAAAGAGGAACAAAAATTTAAACCTCCTAGAAACCTGGGCCATAGAAAGAATGAGGGCTCTCCTAACATTCACGATGTGACATTCTTTCCACCCTAAATGAAGGGGATTTAGAAAGAAGGTAAGACGATCTCCTCAAACCTATTAAATTAAATGCCCCATTTCTGTTTGCACAAATCTGCAGAGAATTTCTCTAACATTTACTGTTTATTGAATAGTCATTCTGATGTATCTGCAGGAAGGTTCTATGATGTCACACCAAGAACATTTTCCAGTGCATTTTCCCAACACTTTCGAAGCTCCCATTGATGAAAGTGGAAGTTTCCCTGTTCTGGTTTCATGGAGCCATGGGGCCGATTTAAACCTACATTATAACACATGGCTATTTATGACTTGTTGGATGAACAACATCTGGCTACTCTAAACAAATGGCTCTTTTCTATCTTTATGCTTAATGATCAACAGTTGGCCACTTACAGTCAGAGTTGCTATACCAGGCCTCTGCTGTATATGTACTTCAAACTAATGCAAGTAAAAAAATACAAAATCTGGTTTGTATTTCTTAAAAATCATATGCAAGAAACTTTTACATCTGGTAGGATTCATGCTCCATCACCCCACTCACAAATTATTTACATAAACCATGAAAAACTATTGGCCTTATTTCTGCAGTAATTCTTCAGCCTGCTTGCTTTTTTCTTTATTTACTTATTTTAACGAATTACACAGTGTGGCAAGCAACAAGTGATAAAATAACAAAACTTCTTAAAGAAGATTCCTAGTCTAGGTGCAGACTAGGAAAGATCTCAGCTTAAAAGTCTAGATGGAAGAGGAAGGTCTTCAGTAGGCACCAGAAAGACAACAGAAAAGGCACTTGTATAATATTTAAGGGGATGGAATTCCAAAGGGTAGATACCACAAGGCTATAGGCCTGACACCAGTGTTATGTGGAATGGACCTCCCGACAAGAGGCAAGATCTTTCAGATATTCTGGTCCCAAATTGTACAGAACTTTATACAGCAAAACCAGAACCATGAATTTAGCCCAGTACCTAATCAGCAGCTTTCAACCATGGGGTGTTGGTGATGTTCTGCCCCAGGGAGCAACTAAGCTGCATTTTGCACCAGCTGCAGCTTCTGGACCAACCTCAAGGGCAGCCCCACAAACACCATGTTGAAGTAATCTAACTTGGAGGTTACCAGCATATAGACAAAGTGGTTCCCGTCTAGAAATGGCTTACCAGCTAAAGTCACTTGAGCCTCTAGTAACGAAGATGGATCCCAGAGCGCTTCCAGACTATGAAGCTGCTCTTTTAGGGGGAGTGTGACCCCACTCAAAGCAGGCAAAGCTTATGACCCATGCAAATTGGCAAACCAGTAAACCTGTTAAGATGAGTGTTCCACCCCTGAAAAGATCGCCTGGAAAATATCCTTTGGAAGCATGTCACAGCAAAATCTCCATCCATGTGCAATTGTTACGTATGCCATAAAAATAACCGCCTAAATCTGAAGAAGCTCCTGGCAAAGGCTGAAGGGCACAGTGGAACAGTAACCTCATGCAGTGGATGCTGAAGGAGGCCTCAAGGACTTAGAGGAAACAGTCGAGTGTCCCATGTGACCTGTCCCACATCTCCTAAGCTAGTCTGTGGCCCTCAGGTGTGAGGATGAAATAAGATTCTACTGCCAGTTGACTTCTGCACATGGAATGGGAGATGGTCGCAATGCTGTCCTTTGCCTCAGGCAGCAAAATGTCTTGGGCAGCCCTGAAAAACAGTGTTGGCCGGTGCTTGCTGTCTGGAGGTACAACTGCACTGATTCACCAGATAGGTAAACTGGGTAAAATAAAGGCAGGCAGGATTGGAGAAAGCAGACATGTGCATGCTTGGCAAGGAAGTAAGCAGGTACAGGCAGGTTGATAGGACTTTGGTATTTACTTAAGAGACAAATTGCTCAATCTGGGAAGCCAGACTGGAGCCTGAGGTTTTATAAGGCACGGCAAAGCCTCACTGCCTCATTATGTCCTCTGACAATTGCTGAGTAGGCAATCTGCAGTACTTTCTTCTAAACAGCTGCACTGATGGAGAAGGGCAGAAGCTCCCTCTTCTGGGAAGCTGCCATGGTGGCAAAAAGGGCTATACAAAACTAGCACCTTACAGACCCGGCAGGGATTTGTCTGTGTGTCTATTGCAGTTATTAGAGTCCAAGTAATATGTAACTTTTGCATAAGGTGTTGTCACAGGCTCAGCTACAGAAATAAGGTGAGAAAGCCACAGAAATGTCTTCACCACTCTTTAGCTGGGATGGATCTCTGATGTTCCATCATTGCTCTGGGAGCAGGTGCCTTTCATCACGGTAAGCTGCTGTCGATTTTCTTGGACCCCAAGAGGATAATTTTTTTTGTTGGGGTGGGGGGAAGGAGGCGTGATAATGTTGAACATCAAAAGAAGCCCCCAGCATGTGCGGAAAGGAGCAGGGTTATTTAATTCCCTTCCAGCTGGGAAAACAGATCAGCCTGTTGATATTTGCCATCCCTAATTACTAACTACTTCAGTGCCTCAGCTTCCCCATGTGAAGTCTTGAGAAGTGGAATTCATCTGCCCGTTGGGAGAAGTGCTGTATTTTTCTCTGTTATTTATTTCATCTTTTTTATTGTTGATTCTCCCCCATGCTGCTTTCTTTGCTCCTAGTTTACCGAAGCCTTTGAACCCCCTGCAGATGGCTGAGAGCAAATCTGAATATTCAAATTGTTATCAGCTGCCCACCAGAAGGGACTGGCTTAGCCTGGATCACAACTATCTCCCCCTGTCACACACTGGCCTACAGGAAAAGGTGGGGAGATTCTGGAAGATTTTCCATATTGTTTTATAACGAAAGGACTGGCCACCCCACAGAGACAGACGGGACACACACACACACACACACACACATCCTGGTTCTACCTGGGAAATTATTTGAGGCATATGAAATGAAGAGCAAGAGAAAATAAAAAGGCAGAATCAGTATAAAACGTGTAAAAAACACTTGAAGGGGGATATAGAAAACCTCCCTGTTTTCCCCCACTGTGATTCCTACATTCCTATATTCCCAGACTGGCATTGCTACACTGGGACACTTACCCTCTCTTTTTTCTTTTTGTAAAGCAAAACCAAATAATTGCCATGCACAGTTGCAGGTATAACAGCATCTACACATCACGTTCCCCACTCGATAGCAAATGCAACACTATAAAGTGTTGGGAGATTTGAATCATTCCTGTGCATCACATGCATAATTAGTTTAATTGTGCAGCAACTTGGGCAATTAAACTGCCACTTTTAAAACGAATCCGACAGTGATGATGCAGTTTCCGCTTCTGCAGTGGAAATCAGAGATGCAAGGCATCCCTCCACTTGCAAACAGAATAGTTTTGTTAACAACAACAACAACAACAACAACAACTTTATTATTTGTACCCCACCCATCTGACTGGGCCACTCTGGGCAACTTCCAGAATGTACAAAAACAGATCTCATTCAGATAGATAGATAGATAGATAGATAGATAGATATCGATTCCATTTAATCTAGGCTTCATCCATATCTGGCTTATAAACTAAGCATGTGAGGCTGTGATTTTACATGCCTTTCTTTCCTATTCTTCTCCTTCAACCAGGCTGCAATGCATCTGTCATTCTACAGGACTTCACTTTCCCTCTGTGAAAAGCACAAATGCTTCACTGCTCTTTCTTGTGAGGAAAACAAAGCCAAGGCCAGCAGCAGCCCAATGCCCAGGAACAACCATAAAAATAATAAGCCAAACTTCACAGGCCAACACTTCACAGGAAACCCTACAATAATATATGAACCTGACATACCTGCCCAGGAAGGAACAGTTCTCTTTAAAAGCCAGGAACTCGTCTTGGATTAAAAGCTGCCATTTCGAAACATTTATATTATGGATTTATATTAAGGACTCCAACACAAGTTTCATCTGTGACGGTGAACTTATAAAAAAAGTGGGTGTTGCTATAGCTTCAACTGTCTTGTAAGTCACACTCTGTACAGTCACAGCCAGCACCAGCTGCTTCAGGTGGCCATCTCACTCTGCCTAATGGTAGAGCTGGAAGATAACAATTCAGTGCACCATCATATATGCTCATTTACATGTGTGTGGAAGCACAAAGCTCCTCACTTCTCTCCTTGATGAGCGTGTGCCATTCTATTTTGGGGAACAGTATGCTCCTCCATAACTGCTTTACCTCCATTTAATCCTATCTTCTTTGCATCCAGCCCCACCTGCATGGGAATAGATGTGTGTTGAGTTACAAGCCCAAATGACTTGCACATGCGAGAAGTAGCGATTGATATGGGAGGTGGACAGCGGCCTCCCACTCAAGGGAACGGTCCAGCTTGCTGCAGCGTATGCACACTTGTGCATCATTCAGAGGCAAGTGGGAAGAGGTAAGAATGCTTTGCACATGGGCAGCTGTACCCAGTGCTGGTGCCAAGCTATTCTGTGCCTTAGGCAAAGCTAACTACTTGCACACACCCACACCCCTGCCCCAAATGGCTAACTTTAATTTTCAAAAACGAATCTCTTGTAGAAATGATAAAAAATATTCAAAATAAAAAATAAAAGCAAAATATTATCAGAAATTTATAAGCTATAACAAAAGCTCATCTATAAAATGGTGCTCCTCAAAGGTAATCACGGCACCTCTCTGAGGACTGTGCCTAGTTGCCCTAACGATAGCACCGGCCCCAGCTGTTCCCATGAAGAGACTGATCACGCCCATTTTTTCTGCAGCCCCATGAGCCATAATGCCCAGCGTGAGTATGCAGATAGTGATTAATAAATTGAAATTAACCCCAGTAAAAATGAGGTGATAATAAATTCACAAATACCTGCAAGAAAGGTTATGATATAAGGTTAAGGATCATGAGCATAGCCAAGGGGGCGGGAACTGCCCCCCAAATCAAGTAAATCAATAAAAATACTTAGTAGCTGAGGTTCAGTGCCTACTAAAGAAGGCAAGGCCTGTCTCCAGCAGAAGGAGAACTCAGCACAGACAGCTAGATGGTGCCCCGGGGTTGTCTGTTGCCAAAGCAAAATTTGAGTCTGGCTACATGGAGCTATCCAAGGTGCTACTTGGAGCTTAAGTTTGTGTTGCCAGAACCAGAATTTAGCCCTAAGTTATTCTGACTTGACTAGAAATTGAACTCTGCTTGCTTTGCTTCTCTGGCTGGCCTTGCCGGAACCGGAACTCTTGCCTGGAACACCCTCTCCTTGATCTGGAACCCCACCTGCCTGAGACCACCTGGGACAGAACACTGTCTAATTTTCCATGTGTGGTGTCAGAAAATCTTAAGTGTATAGACTTCCTGTGATTTAACTCTCTGTTCTTTGATTAATTTAATTGAAGCACAATCAAGTGACCACATACAGAGCTGGGGAAAATAAAAGAAACCATCTTTCTATCTAAAAAAGGTATGAGGAGGTGGGTTGTAAGCTAACAAAGAACAGATTAGAAGACCATTTTTGTACACTTTTTTTTACAGAAGCAGCATTTTAGACTTTGAGATGATTGACTAGTGATTTTCCCACCATTTGTTCAATAACAAAGAAGCTGTGATTAGCTTAAGGACGGTCCCTGTTGTTCAAGAGGAAGACAAGGAAGTTTTTCAAAGAGCAAGTACTCAGCCTTTGTCACAAATCTATGCAAGTGACTTTGTTGGCAAAGTGAACCACTTTGTTAATATAAGGGTTTCCACTATGAATTATAGACAAAATGCTACCTGTTTCCCTGGCAATGCATTATGCACCATCAGCACATGAATCTTCTCAGGATGACCGTACGAACCTTGCTCAGGTGGGTCTGCAGCCAGCCAGTTGTGTTCCAGTTCAACTGAATGCAAAACTGTAAGTTTGGCCACAGCTTTTTCTTTTACAAAACTGTCTTGGGTATACTTGATGACCACAAGGCTCTTGTGACTATTCTGGTTTTGACATTATGTAGCTGAAATGATTATGTGGCTCAAACTGCTATCTAATATACCAGATTCTTCACTTCAAGGACATGTTGGCTTAGCCTGTATGGAGATAACTTTCTCTTGGGTCAAAGGATGACCACGTTTTCCAAGCTGAATATCAAAGATTCAAATGCAGCAAATTTTGGGACCCTAATCAAAGCAGAATTCTCTTTGTTGCTGTTACCACAAAGGTGAGCAGCCACTGCCAGTGATACATGGCTGGGAATCAGCATTAGAGCTGAGCAACATGAAGACAACAAACGTATTTGCCCCACATGGCATATATCTCACACAGAGCATTTCCCCCCACTCAGTTGCAAAAGGATATGTAATTCTTTGCCATTTGGCAGCTGGGTGGGGTGCAATGGGAACATGGGGACATTGCTGAGGGAAATAGGGCAGTGCCCCCTCATCCAAACCAAACCAAATCACACTTAATTGACTATGTGGGGCAGAACACAGATGGCAATGAGCATTCAAGTGATTGTCCAAACCTGCATGTACCATGGGATGATTGGAAACTGAGGCTGACACAGAGTCAAAGGATCATCTGAATAGGCTCAATCGCCTTTCACACAACAAATGCATCTAGAGTCCAAGCAAGTTCTATCTTCATTGTTTATCCCTCCTTTTTCTTGTGTTGAGATTTTCTCTTGTGCTCAGCTATTCCCTCTCTCCTTCCTGCTTTCCTGAGGCTATCTGCTGAATTCCACACACGCATGCACAGACAGGGATCAATCCGAGGCTGACTCGCCTTCAGCTTATCTCTGCTCCAAATGATTGATTTTCCCTCTTTAAGGGTAATTTGCTGGTGAATTCCATGTATTGCAAAAACCCCTGTGAAATCTAATTCATTCCAATTGGCAGCTAGCACTTTTGGGAAAGAATACTACAGAGTTGTCCATTATTCTTTACGGTTATGATCTATGTAATGCATTTATATTGCATATGTGTGAATTTTAATGCTTGTGCGCACACACAGAGAGAGATATGCACTCATATATATATAATAATCTTCATGTCAAGACAGTAATTAAACTGATTATATGATGGAGAGGTCAAAGGCTTGCCACTATTTTGTGAAACTTTGTTTGCTCCTAATAAAGATATTGTCCAACTGTGAATTTTGGAGTGGCTGGCTGTGATGTAACTTAAATCTTAATACTAACAAACACAGTTTGCATTAATACAATTCTGACTCACCACAGAAATATTTTTCCCCAGTCTGAGGAATGTAAAAAATGGGAGCAGGATAAAGGAGGAGAACTCCTTTGGCCCCTCCAGTCTTCCAGAGATGTGCCCTGCCTTGAAATGTACTGGAAACTGGTATGACCATTTATCATTCTGGTTGGGCCCGATAAGAGTAGGAATCCAACAACATATGTGGGTGCCACAGGCTCTTCGCCCCTATATTTAGGCTGTGAAATTTTGGACAAGGGGCCTGATTTCTGGCTTTTCAGTTTGGGACATGATCTTGTTTCTGTAAAGGAAGTATCATAGCAAATAATGCAACTATTTGCATTATAGCAGTCTCATTAAAGTTTCTAATGCATAGAATGATTGGATATGGAATCAAGCCATTGTGGTGCAATGAATGGAGCTCAAATCCCTGTCAAGCTATGATGAAACTCTGCGGGTGCCCTTAAGCGACCACTGTTTCCTAGCCTAATCTACCTCATGGAGGTTTTGCCAGAATAAAATAAAATGACCCCATTTATGCTGCCCTGTGCTCCACAGTGAAAGGAGAGATATGCATGTCAGCATATTCCTTCCTCTAAGGTATTCAGGCCAGTCGTTCTCTCCCAGTTTAATCTACCTCACAGGGTTAGTGTAATGCTAAAAGGTAAAGCAAGTGTTTGCCACAACCCTTACCGCCTTGGAGCAAGGAGATTATAATAAACAAATGAATACCTCAACATCTCATCACTTGATGGAATGTCAATATGGCCATTTACTTATTACATTTTTTAAAAAAGCCTACCCTTTCCCTGAGGAGTTAAGCGTTGTGGCAAATGCTTGATTCTACTTACTCTTGCAACAACTCTGTGAGTTAGGTTAGCTTTGAATGTGTGTGACTGGCCCAAGATCACCGAGCAAGTTTCAAGACTGAGCAGAAAGTTGAGACCAGATCTCCCTGGTCATTTCCCACAACTTATGTAAAATGCTTCACATTTAAAATACATATACCATTTAAGTGTCATCAGCACCAACAGCAAAAAAAGCCAAACTTTTCAACATCACATCACCCAGTTTTCCTAGCAAATCAACTGGGGACAGGAATGTAATTCTGAACTGCCCACACTTTAACGTGGCAGAGGCAAAATAATTATCCCACTATATGGCTTTGTGACAGGAGACTATAGCTGAACTCTTGTCATAGAATCATAGAGTTGGAAGAGACCACAAGGGCCATCGAGTCCAACCCCCTGCCAAGCAGGAAACACCATCAGAGCACTCCTGACATATGGTTGTCAAGCCTCTGCTTAAAGACCTCCAAAGTAGGAGACTCCACCACACTCCTTGGCAGCAAATTCCACTGTCGAACAGCTCTTACTGTCAGGAAGTTCTTCCTAATGTTTAAGTGGAATCTTCTTTCTTGTAGTTTGGATCCATTGCTCCGTGTCCGCTTCTCTGGAGCAGCAGAAAACAACCTTTCTCCCTCCTCTATGTGACATCCTTTAATATATTTGAACATGGCTATCATATCACCCCTTAACCTCCTCTTCTCCAGGCTAAACATGCCCAGCTCCCTTAGCCGTTCCTCATAAGGCATCGTTTCCAGGCCTTTGACCATTTTGGTTGCCCTCCTCTGGACACGTTCCAGTTTGTCAGTGTCCTTCTTGAACTGTGGTGCCCAGAACTGGACACAGTACTCCAGGTGAGGTCTGACCAGAGCAGAATACAGTGGCACTATCACTTCCCTTGATCTAGATGCTATACTCCTATTGATGAGGCCCAGAATTGCACTGGCTTTTTTAGCTGCCGCGTCACACTATTGGCTCTTGTCAAGTTTGTGGTCAACCAAGACTCCTGGATCCTTTTCACATGTACTGCTCTCAAGCCAGGTGTCACCCATCTTGTATTTGTGCCTCTCATTTTTTTTGCCCAAGTGCAATACTTTACATTTCTCCCTGTTAAAATTCATCTTGTTTGTTTTGGCCCAGTTCTCTAATCTGTCAAGGTCGTTTTGAAGTGTGATCCTGTCCTCTGGGGTGTTAGCCACCCCTCCCAGTTTGGTGTCATCTGCAAATTTGATCAGGATGCCCTTGAGTCTATCATCCAAGTCGTTGATAAAGATGTTGAATAAGACCAGGCCCAAGACAGAACCCTGTGGCACCCCACTAGTCACTCTTCTCCAGGATGAAGAGGAACCATTGATGAGCACCCTTTGGGTTCGGTCAGTCAGCCAGTTACAAATCCACTGAGTGGTAGCATAGTCAAGACCACATTTTACCAGCTTCTTTACAAGAATATCATGGGGCACCTTGTCAAATGCTTTGCTGAAATCAAGGTAGGCTACATCCACTGCGTTCCCTTCATCTACCAGGCTTGTAATTCTGTCAAAAAACGAGATCAGGTTAGTCTGACATGACTTATTTTTCAGAAATCCATGCTGACTATTGGTGATCACAGCATTCCTTTCTAGGTGCTCACAGACTGTTTGCTTAATGATCTGCTCCAGAATCTTCCCTGGTATTGATGTCAGACTGACTGGGCGATAATTATTTGGGTCCTCTCTTTTCCCCTTTTTGAAAATAGGGACAACATTTGCCCTCCTCCAGTCTGCCGGGACTTCGCCTGTTCTCCAGGAATTCTCAAAGATGACTGCCAGTGGTTCTGAGATCACATCTGCCAGTTCTTTTAATACTCTTGGATGCAGTTCATCTGGCCCTGGAGACTTGAATACATCTAAACTAGCCAAGTATTCTTGTACTATCTCCTTAGTTATTCTGGGCTGTGTTTCCTCTGCTGGATCATTTGCTCCAAATTCTTCAGGTCGGGCATTGTTTTCTTTATCTGAGAAGACTGAGGCAAAGAAGGCATTGAGGAGTTCAGCCCTTTCTGTGTCCCCTGTTTGCATTTCACCATCTTCTCCTCTGAGTGACCCCACTGTTTCTTTGTTCTTCCTTTTGCTACGAACATACCCATAAAAGCCTTTTTTGTTGCTTTTAACCTCTCTAGCAAGCCTGAGTTCATTCTGTGCTTTAGCTTTTCTGACTTTGTGTCTACATGTGCTGGCTATTTGTTTGAATTCCTCTTTGGTGGTTTCCCCCCTTTTCCATTTTTTGTACACATCCTTTTTTAATCTTAACTCAGTTAAAAGTTCTTTAGATAGCCATCCTGGCTTCTTTAGGCACCTTCCATGTTTCCGTCTCATTGGTATTGCCTGACGTTGTGCTTTTACTATCTCCCTCTTAACAAACTCCCAGCCATCATGAACTCCCTTTCCTTTTAGTATTACTGTCCATGGGATCTCACCCAGCACTTCCCTAAGTTTTATGAAGTCGGCTTTCTTAAAGTCAAGAAATTGAGTCCTAGTATGCTTGGCTGCTCCTTTCCGCTGTATAGTAAACTTCAGAAGAGCATGATCACTCGCGCCTAATGATCCTTCCACTTCTACCCCACTAACCAGATCATCAACATTGGTTAGGACCAGATCTAAAATGGCTGTTCCTCTTGTTGCTTCTCCCACTTTCTGGACAATGAAGTTGTCTGCAAGGCCAGTGAGGAATCTGCTTGACCTTATGCTCTTGGCTGAGTTTGACATCCAACAAATATCCGGGTAATTGAAGTCCCCCATTACTACTATATCCCTTCCTTTTGCATGCTTGGCCATCTTGCGTTTAGTTATTGGCCATTTCTCTGCCATAAATGTGTCAACACAAGTCATGGGATTCAGAGAATGACAACAGTCTATAAGAGACTGCAGTAGCGAGGAAGGATCAAAACAACTTATATGCATGTATATCATGACTAAACTTCAGTATTAATTCATTTCAAAGTTAAAAAATTGTACCTCCATTTTACAGAAGGAAAAAACATTTCTAAAAGAGCATATTTTGTTTTCCCTAAAGCTGTTGCTAAAAACAACTAAAACTTGTCTTGATCTCAATTGCCTCTCCATATATTTATTTAGTTGCTTTCCCTGGTGAATTGAACAATTCCCTTTCTGCCCTTAAACAAATGAACTAGGCCAGCTCCTGCATGAATGCTGAAATACTATGATAGGTTCTGTCAGATATGTCCCTGTATATCTGTGTCTTAAATTTTTCTCCCTTTCTCTGTCTTACTTATTGGATTGTTCTTCTAAAAAACTACTCCTCTAGCTGTCCACTGAAGGAAACACAACTGTCCACTTAAAAATACAATGCTCTGTGGAAATGACAATGTGAAATGTTCGTTCCTTTCAGAAGCCATCACCTTGGTCTCATCATGGGATAGTTGTTCTCTCCATCTTCTCACTGTCAAAGTTCTGTTGTTGTCTCCCCATAAGTCATGTGGGCCCAAATATGGCACCAACATGTTTCACAACATGATTTTTGTACTCTGTAGCAGCTTTCCTTATACTCATGGAAAGGAGGTTTGTCGCACTCAGGGCTGCTAAAGCACTGCTTTTCCACAATTAGCAAGAAGCTGAATTAAAGCAGAGGTTCCACACAAGAACTCAGTACTATATTACCTACCGACCTGCTTTCCAGTAGTCAAGATCCTCCTTTGATCTTTACTCACAAGCAAGTCTGATTCTGTGAGGTTCCCAGCAATGTTAACTAACATGGTCCTTCTTGTAGGAACTGTTTAAATAACGGCACTCGAGTCCTTAAATGCCTTGACAGAACTTTGCCTATCCACATTAGGCAGGACTGTGTGTGAAAATGACGTTTTGTTTTATTTTTAATCACCACAATCAGTTCTGGAAGGGTGGGGAAGACAACAGAGAAAACACTGGATGCATCAGGCTGCATGCCACAGCATCCTCAAATCCAGAGAAAGAGGAGACCCTCTAGACTCCAGAACAGCATGGAAAGTGCCAAAGGGGCGGCAGCAAAATATGATATTTTCTTTGACAAGGGAATTGTATAATTTTACATTTCAGTTGTACCTCTGTTTATATATCCCTCTGGTTACGTAAAATTCAGAATATGTAAGTGGAAACCCGGAAGTATGTTTCCGGGTTTTTGCCGCACGTGCATGTGCAGAAGTGGTAGATTACTTCTGTGTATGCGCAGAAGCGCTTCACCACCACATGCGTGTGTGCAGAAGTAGCCCCTCTGGTTGCAGAAACCTCGGGATCTGGGACTTCCGGGTTAGCGCCATCGCCGAATGGCGGACTCCCTCCGAGCTCCGGAGGGAGTCGGCTCGGCAGGGGTCGGGTCCTACCGCGCCGGCGACGCGGGGACCCTTAAAAACCACGGGAACGGATCCCGTGGACATGGTGACTCGGCTGGCACCGTTATCGCCCTCCCGGCTCGTGAAGGAGCCTTTTTAAAGGCTACGGATCGGGCGCCGGGGAGTGGCGTGGTGCTTTGAGTCCTCCGCTTCCCCTGCCGGGCGCAGCCGCATGCCATCCGGCGGAGAGCGCTGGCTTCTTCCAAAGAAAATTCGGACAATTAACAACAACCCGTGAGTAATTGGGCAACCGGGCATAAAAGGAGGAAAAAAGAAATTTTTTCCGGATCTGGCACGAGCGGGAGGGGATCCAAAAAGGAAGTCAGTCCCCTCCCTGATTGTAAACATGCTAAAACAAGGACTGAGAAACCAAGATCGATTCAGAAGTTTATTGATGACAAAAATTATTAACTCCACGATGTGAATTATAAGAACTGTGCTGGAGGAGAAGAGTCGAGGGTGAGAGGAAAAAGACAACCCCCCCCTGGGAACCGGGGCGATTCGGAGAGCCTGGCGAAGAGAGATGGAGAATTTGACAGCTGCCAAAGGAGCTGTCAAAGCTGGAAAATATAAAGAGGACTTTGCTACAAGTTTTTTTTTGCTGGTTAATTTTGCTACAATTTGATATAAATATGGATATAAACTGTCGGGGAAAAAGAAACAACAAATTGACTTTTGGATTAGAGGATACAAAGTTATTGCAATCCCCCTAGAGGGGTTTCGGGACATTACAAGTGTCGTATGTGGAAAACTACTCTGGGATGTGCATAGGTCTTATCTCCTGGGAAAGCTGCAGAACTGAAATATTATTTTGTCTACAGAGGTGACCATAATACAATAGAATCTTCTATTGAAGCAAGAAAGGAACTGGACGTAAGTCTTTGTCCCTGAATAACAAACCTCTGTAGAGACACTAAGTTTTGAAACAAGAATGTTTTGACAGCTGAACAAGACAGAAACCTGAGAAACCAAGAAATAAAAGAGTAAATGACTAAATACGACACGGAAAGAACAACGGGAGGAGCAACAAAAGATTAAGGAAAATTAAAGGCCTCTATTAGACTGGATTTATGAAGTTAAATATTATTAAAACAACCAAATCTGAAGAAACCGGCAAGATGGACTGAGAAAAATTTGGCTGTGGACTTAAGATCTCCAGGCCGACAACATACAGACAAATGGACATGGGGAATCAAAACCGGGGAAGGGAGGGGGAATCCTAGAATCCAAAGGCTTTGTAACCAATTCTTTGAACTTGTCTATATATTCTATCTTATATTCTTTATAACTTTGATCTTATATGTTTTCGTTTTTTCCTTTTTTAGAAAGGGGGAACTCGTGGAAGGAATGAGAGCTGATCTTGGGGGAAAAATTTTGTTTTATCATAAGACGAGGAGTGATGTTAAGATTGTGTAAATTTAAATTGGTTTATGAGTAAAATATATTAGGCTTAAATTTGGGGATGAGAACTTGTGGAACCAACTTAGGGAAAGGGGAATACAGTCGGGAGGGGAAGGAGGAAGTCCCAGAAAGAAGGTTATGAAAAGAAGGGTCTAAGCTAGTCTCTCTTTTTCTTTCTTTTCTTTATCTTTTTTATTTTTTCTATTCTGTTATTATTGGAAATTTTAATAAATATGATTATAAAAAAAAAGAAACCTCGGGATCTGACTGGAGGTCCCGAACAGATGCTGTCCGCAACTGGAGGTACCACTGTATATCACATGAAAAGCAAATGGAGGGGAAACAATGCACACACACACACATTCTCTCTCTCTCTCTCTCTCTCTCTCACACACACACACACACACAGTGTAAATTATCAACTTGACCAGTGGCAGCAATCCATTAATGGGATAATGGAAGAAGTTTGGTGCACATTTTAATGACAGTTCACCTAATTCATAGTTCTTCAAACAACATGCCAACCAAAATGTAGCTATCCTTCAAAACTCACATATGTGATGCAGCTCCCCAACCAAAAACTGTGTACAAAACATTATTGAGTTGATCAACATGGTTTTAATTGATTACTCTAATTCTTTGACACTCTCTCTCTCTCTCTCTGTGTGTGTGTGTGTGTGTGTGTTTTGTCTTAATCCTAAACAAACAAGGAATGGTGGTACTGTAGTTCTGGGTCTCACTTGCAAGATAATTGCCTCCGTTTTACATTTCGAGTGTCTTAGAAATTATTGCTGTTTATATATTTATTTATCATTGCTGGGGGAAAATTGCTGGGGGGCTTTAACAGCCAAACATTTCCATTCCTGAATGGCCAAAAGACCATTTTCCCCACAGTACATTCAGGGACCATTGAGTTGATAGTACCAACGTGTAGTGCAAATACAGTTGCAAACATTGGGTTGGATCTAGACTTCAGTTCCTCCAGCAGGAGCATTTGAAGATGAAGCTCTGCTTAGGGCTCAAGGTCCTCCCCTCCCATTACACCCCATAGCATCACCTCTAACACTTTCAGAACAGTATGAGGAGGTGATGATGTGGGTTGCAGAGGGAGTGAAAAACTGGCCAAAAGAAAAGAAAGTAGCCTCCTTGCTATCTCCGTTAGCAAGTTGGATTAACAGCCTTTCATGAGCAGAAGTCAAAGTCTGTGGTGGAAGTCCAAATTCAGCCTGCTGACTCCCTCCCAACCCTATCTAACGAATAGGACAAGTACTCTCTGCTAGAGCCCTCAATCATTTTCTAAAACAGCACAGGAGAAATAAGCACTATCAAAATCAGTTCAAAAAAACTGATTTTTTTTTAAAAGTACACAAAAGCAAATGGGAAATGTGAAAAAAACAGGAAAAAGTAAATCAAACTATTCAGTCTAAATAATAATAATAATAATAATAATAATAATAATAATAAATTTTATTTATATCCCGCCCTCCCCAGCCGAAGCCGGGCTCAGGGCGGCTAACAACAATCAAATAAACAATCAAATAATCATACATTCTAAAAATATTTCATTATAAAATTAGTTAAAATCAAATTGATGGCAACCGATTAAGCAAGATTTTGTGCAGGTTGCCAGAGGAGGGGGTCAGGCTGCGCCCTGACCAAAGGCCTGGCGGAACAACTCTGTCTTGCAGGCCCTGCGGAAAGATGTCAGGTCCCGCAGGGCCCTAGTCTCTTGTGACAGAGCATTCCACCAGGTTGGAGCCGCAGCCGAGAAGGCCCTGGCTCTAGTTGAGGCCAGCCTAACCTCTCTGAGGCCTGGGACCTTGAGGATGTTATTATTTGCTGACCGTAGGTTTCTCTGTGGGACATACCAGGAGAGGCGGTCCCGTAGGTACGAGGGTCCTAGGCCGTATAGGGCTTTAAAGGTTAAAACCAGCACCTTAAACCTGATCCTGTACTCCACCGGGAGCCAGTGCAGCTGGTATAATACTGGATGAATGTGCTCTCGCAGCGAAGACCCCATAAGGAGTCTCGCCGCGGCATTCTGCACCCGCTGGAGTTTCTGGGTCAGTCTCAAGGGCAGCCCCACGTAGAGCGAGTTACAATAATCCAGTCTGGAGGTGACCGTCGCATGGATCACAGTGGCTAGGTCAGGACGAGAGAGATAAGGGGCCAACTGCTTAGCTTGGCGGAGATGAAAAAATGCCGCCTTTGTTATAGCTGTAATCTGCGCCTCCATAGAGAGGGAGGTATCGAAGATTACACCCAAACTCTTAACGGCCGGTGCTGGCACTAATTGCACCCCCGCAAGAGATGGGAGTTGCCCCCTCAATCCCATATCGTCCCGCCCCAGCCAGAGGACCTCCGTCTTCGAAGGATTTAACTTCAACCGGCTCCCACGTAACCATCCAGCCACAGCTTCCAGACATCTGGTCAGTGTATCTGGGGCCGAGTCAGGATGGCCATCCATCAACAGATAGAGTTGGGTGTCATCGGCATACTGATGGCAACCCAGCCCAAAATTCCTGACAAGCTGGGCGAGGGGGCGCATAAAGATGTTAAAAAGCATCGGGGAGAGAATTGCACCCTGAGGCACTCCACACACCAAGGAGTGGCGTGATGACAATTCCCCCCCAAGCGCCACCCTCTGTCCCCGACCAGAGAGAAACGAGCGCAGCCATTGAAGGACTGTGCCCTGGATCCCCACGTCGGCAAGGCAGTGGTCCAGGAGTTCGTGATCGACCATGTCAAAGGCTGCTGACAGATCTAGAAGAATCAGCAGCCCCGACCCGCCTCGATCCAGCTGCCTGCGGAGATCATCTGTTAGGGCGACCAGAGCCGTCTCGGTCCCATGACCAGCGCGGAAGCCGGACTGGAATGGATCCAAAGCCGATGTTTCATCCAGAAACCTACCAAGCTGTTCAGCAACCGCTCTCTCAATCACCTTACCCAGGAATGGAAGATTAGAGACCGGGCGGTAATTGGATAGATCTGAGGGATCTAATGATGTTTTCTTTAAGAGCGGACGCACCACCGCCTCCTTCAGTTCCCCTGGGAATATCCCGGTGCCAAGGGACAAATTGATGATATCCCCCAGGGGGCCCCGCACCTCGTCTGGACACGCTCTAATCAGCCAGGACGGGCACGGGTCAAGAGGACAGGTGGTGGGCTTTCCAGCTTGGAGGAATCTGTCCACATCGGCTGGAGATATCCGGTCAAAGTGGTCCAATACTGGACCCGAGGACAGTCGAGGGGCCTCCAGTTCCTTTATTGTATCCAAATTGGCAGGGAGGTCATGGCGGAGCAACAGGACCTTCTCCGCAAAAAAGCTCGCAAATGCCTCACAGCTGTGTGTCAAATTGTTGTTTAAATTTGGCTGTCCCTCAAGGGACGTTAAAGACCGAATTATATTAAATAATTGTGCCGGGCAATTGGGTTTCCAATAAATGGGTTTCCGATATGTTAAACATGTTTTCTTGAGATGTAGCACCAACAATAAAGCGTCAGGTAAAATGATCCTGCACCTTCCGTAAAGGAAAGGTTCATTAGTATTCACTATACCGATATAGTTTCTGTTTTGGTGTGGCGGCTGGGGAGAGGCAGGGATGCTTTTCAGCAGAGTAAATAAATTATTTCAGCAAGATTCTAAAAATGATTCTCATTTTCCCCAAGAGGCCTTTTCAGATGAGTAATCCTGCCATTCTATATGCATGCCCATTGTGAGCGCCTGCGTCATTCCCCCTTCCCAGCATCACAGCTTCACAAGTACTAATATCTATTTATGCCCCTGCTAGGAAGCAGCATCTATATGCTGACTGCAGCGCTTCTTTCAAATTCTTCCTTTCCAAAGCAATTGTCTCAGTTTTACATGTGCGTGGGGTTTGGGGTTTTTTGCAACTCTTGAAAACTACATCTCCCAGATGCTTTGGGGAGGTTCTAAAGCAGCATTTGGTTCACCAGTAGCATATACTTTGATAAAAGATTCACCGTCTAGCCAAAAGAAAGATTATTGTAAGCACTAAGAAGCATAAGCTGGTGACGCCTTAATGTTTTAATTCCTAAGTGATCCTTTAAAAAGGTAAAGGTACCCCTGACCATTAGGTCCAGTTGCAGACGACTCGGGGGTTGCAGCGCTCATCTTGCTCTATAGGCCGAGGGAGGTGTTTTTGTCCGCAGACAGCTTCCAGGTCATGTGGCTAGCATGACTAAGCCACTTCTGGAGAACCAGAGCAGAACACGGAAACACCGTTTACCTTCCCACTGGAGCGGTACCTATTTATCTACTTGCACTTTGATGTGCTTTCGAACTGCTAAGTGGGCAGGAACAGGGACCGAGCAACAGGAGCTCACCCCATCGCAGGGATTCGAACTGCTGGCCTTCTGATCGGCAAGTCCTAGGCTCTGTGGTTTAGACCACAGCACCACACACCCCATCATTTTGATTGTGGGAGGCCATGAGCACCCAATGCTGTGAAAATAATGACTTTGAATATTTTAATATATGAAAATGATTCTTCCCCACCATAAAATATGCAAAGAATGTGAACTTTCTTAAGAGAAAGTGTGCAGGACTGCCACAGAACAAATGCTGATCTGCCATTCTTTTGTAACAAATGAGCGTTCACCATTTTCCTTGCAGCAAAATGTATGTTATTAAAAAACAAAACAAAAATTTCACGATGTTTTATCTAGCTATAGTTAAATAAGTAAAACCACAGGGTAAATTAAATTAACCCTCCAGGAGCAAATACACAGGAAATGTCTGTCATATTTTTTCTAGTAAATACTGGTGGAAGATAGCATATGATACCAAAGCAGAAAAGGTTCTCCTTTTGAGATATCTCCATGAGATTTCAACAGTCCTTTAAAGCAGATACTGTAGATTGTGTCATGGTCATAGGGTTGAATGTAGCACAGGAAATGAGACATGAATTGCGTGAGCCAAATATGTGGAGTAATTGAAGAGCATAACTCCAGGGCTTTGGGAGGGGGAGAAATAATGGAATTCCTAAGTGAAATGGCCCATTGCTGTAATAAATACAAGCTATTTTAATGGCTCCAGAGGAAAAGCCCGTGATATTGCAGGCAAGTTGTACTGGGGGAATCCTCAGGCAGTGAAAGATGTGTGTTTGTGATAGGGAGATCACATATGTGAAGGTCTTAGGTCCAATCACAGAGAAAACAGTGTTTTTCGGGGAAGTTCCAAGAAGAGAAATTGGCAGTGAGAAGAAACCTAAAGAACGGAGCCATCTGGAGAGACAGAGATAAGACTTTACAACCCAATACCTGGAAACAGGTGCTATTAGCTAACTTCCATGTTAATATAAGTGGGACCAAGAAGTGGATCCCACCCATGATGTCATACATTCCATTGTGCCCTTACAGTGTTAACATCTGTACAGAGGAGGACTCTGTGTGTGCAGTTGTACACAGGAAGGCTTCCATGGAAAGAATTAAGGTTCCTGGTTCCATGGAAGACTTTATATATATATACACATACACATATGCAAAGGCTCCCTTCCTACAGACGTTCACACTGTAGGTGCAGACATCAGGGGAATATCTGGGCTGCTCAGCATGACTCCAATCCTTGTTAGTGACACAAAAGCTACTTACATCTGAAAGAGGCTACTGTCATCATAAAACCCAGGAGTGTCACAATGCTGAACAAAAACAGTTGGTGCATTTCTATTGGACCCAAATATTGTGGTATGAAAGAGAAAGGCTACTTAAGGAAGAGATGACAAATATCTAGTTATGTGCTAGTATTCTTTTCTGTCTCATTCTCCTCATGTAATTTTCTTGGAAATAGTTAATGCTCTACTTTGACAATTCCAAAGTTCTTAGCTAGAGAATGAGGTAATGTCAGTGTGAGCACCACAGATGAAATTCTAAGCTCCTTGGTGTCAGCCAGAATTTCTAATTCTTGTAGATACATTTGAATGTAAATAGCCATTTTATGCATTCAAGATAAAAATGAACCCAAGGAAGAATTCTGATGAAACAACCCAAGCTTTCAATTCCATAGACTGGTGATTGTCACCAGGAAAAGGGGGGGGGAATCTCAATTTATAAACACAACTTGAGAAAGGAAGAAATTCATTTGCACAAAAATGGCAACTGTGCTTGCTAGAACTCATCAGCTACATTGTCCTCATCTTACAGAAGGAAATAATACTCTATGGGCTGAGAAGATGCAAGTTTTCAAAAATACTCAAACTGTTCTCCACATTTCATGGTTATCTTGCACAGTTTGCCCCAGTTAATATTGGCACATTTTGCCATTCGTCTCCTTGCAGTGAAGGATTATTTAGTATTATATAGTTGATTGCAATTAAGATGGCAAATAGTTAAAATGCAGGAATGCAACCTACAGTAGGCAAATAGCATAATAAATTATGGGTTATAACATGGCTGTCCAACTTTAATTAAGGTTTCAGAAAAAATAAATACATAAACACATAAATAACTACCAACAAAACAAAAACAAATAATGGGATAGATATAAAACTGGATGGGGCATCCTTTTTCATAAATGTGAAGACTATTTTGTACATATAAACAACAGAGTTAACACGAATTACATGTGTATTGCTTACCCAAGGTGATGGTACATATACAGTAAAACTGAACATAGCAACAAGAATTTTTCCGAGTCACAATTTTAGTCTAATGTACAATGCATTACAGTGGTACCTCAGGTTAAGTACTTAATTCGTTCTGGAGGTCCGTTCTTAACCTGAAACTGTTCTTAACCTGAAGCACCACTTTAGCTAATGAGGCCTCCCGCTGCTGCCACGCCGCTGGAGCATGATTTCTGTTCTCATCCTGAAGCAAAGTTCTTAACCTGAAGCAATATTTCTGGATTAGCAGAGTCTGTAACCTGAAGCGTATGTAACCTGAAGCGTATGAACCCGAGGTATCACTGTATATGCCTTTGTAAAAATTAACTGACGTTCAGCCTTAAAAAGCAATGCAATATTTCTAATTTTAACTATATGTATGAGCAGTGATGTGAGATGCTGTACATATTCATAGCTAATGAACGATGCCATGGATGTTAGAAAAATATGGACTTTGTGTATTCATCCTTTTAAAAGCTGGTTTTCTACTTATTGTTTCTATGGTCCTTGTAACTTGTTATGTTGATAATACAGATATGGAAGTACTAAGGTGGCTAAAGAGTCCTTATCCAATTCCAATGTAAAATAAAAATAAACCAAGAATACCAGGAACAAAATTAAGAAGGCAGATTTTTTCCCCATATATATATATATAAAAATCTCAGTAGAAGAGGCATTTAATCTTGTTTTGTTTCCCCATGTCTTACCTCGTCTTTATCCTGCACTTGGATGAAAAGAGGAAGAGCAAAGCCCACCTGGGCCAGTTCAGGAATAGCCACACTATACTCTGAACTGTTGAACTCAGGGGCATTGTCATTTATGTCAATGACAAGAATGTTGAAGGTAGTCACCACTGAGGCATTGGAAGGTGTGCGGTCATCGTTTAGTTCTGTCCCCTGTAGGAAGGGAAATTGGAAAAGGGAAACACTCTGTTATTTTGGGATTTTTGCATGTTGTTTATCCAGCATGTGACTATGTTGAGAACCACACCTTGAAGGATTAAAATAAATAAATACAATCTTATAAACACAGAGAGAAAGAAAATCCATTTTTCTTCAAATAAGGGAAAAGGAATGGGAATTTACCCTGAGCAGTAGGAAAGCAACTGATATTAGTGCGCAAAGAAGCCCAAGGTGAAACTAGATCAGCAGTACCCAGATGCACACCCACCCACCCACATTTTACTCCATGAAGATTTTCCATTTAAAAAAGAAGCATGGGATAAAAGCCAGAGAGCTCCATGCCTAATTTAATTTGGCTTGAAAAGTCAAGATTCTGCAAACAATCTTTTTTTTGGGAGGGAGGGGGATCAGGGTAAATGAAAGCACACAGGTCTTTATTTATCTTGTTGTGAACTTTGCTGCTGCTTTAAGATAGTTGTATCAGCCTGCTATTTTGGTCCTAGGCACCACTTCATATTTTGTAATTTATTTTGTTTATTTTGTTTTAATTGCGTTTTGTGCACCTCAGTAAAAAGGAAAGATTGATAAACAACAATTTTCTGACCTCCTTTGGCCTAGCTCAGTAAGCGGCATGGGAGGGAAGGGGAGAGGCTGGAGGATTGATTTTGGAGATGTATCTGCAGCTATGTATTGCAATATGGGGTGCTGTGAACAGAGGCTATGCTCATGCATTGTGTGGAGCAGAACAGAACGCATTATCTGGTGATAAAAAGGCAGGCAGTGAAGGCACTGAATACAGTGCAGGGAGCTTGACCATAATTGTCTGAGGGACATGAGCCCACTTCTACTGCATGGGACTGCATCAATTTAATTGCCTTTCTTCATAGCGAAGTACTGGAAGAGGGGGAAATACAATCCCACATTGCATAGGGCAACTGGGCAACACAACACTATGTAGCCAGTATGACTGGCCTTAAAGTAGGAATATAGGAAGCTGCCATAGAATGAATCAGATCGTTGATTCATCTGGTTCAGCAGTGTCTACCTTGACTGGCAGCACCTCCCCAGGATTTTAGAGGGGGGACATTTCCGGCCCTACCTGGATATGTCGCAGACTGGACCTGGGATACAACCTGCAAAGCAGATGCTCTACCAATGAACTATACCATTTCCCCCATGTCCTCTCACTCAACATGATCTCATCTCACTGGATATAGGATCCCTGATTAGCTAGGAATATACATTGTGGGTGGGGGAGATAAAAAGGTGCCAAATGAAGAGGAACATGGTCACCATGAACATTTGGTGTTTAGGAGGAGCATTTCACTGATCCAAATTCCCTTTTAACTGTGAGTTTTTGAAGGAGGCCATACTTCTCAGCCATGGTTTCCTAACAGAGAAAAACTTACCTGCAGCATTTGAGCCAAGTTATTCAGTGAAGACAATATGGACCATTATTTATCTTCACCTATGTAGTAGCAGACAACCAGAGCCAGAGGACAAGATGAGACCAACCACAGGAAGCTGCCTTCTACTGAGTCAGCCCATCTAACTCAGTACTGTCTACAATGACTGGGAGAGGGTCTCCTGGAGTTGTGGACCAGGAGTTTTCCTCAGCCCTACCTGTAGAGGCTAGGAATGGAAAGCTGGGGCTTTCTGCATGCAGAACATGTGTCCTGCCACTGATCTGCAGCTGCCAGTCCATTTCCTATAGCATTTTGGTGATAGAGAACTAGACTGCAAAGTCACATGAATCTATTTAGTAGGGGTGAAGAAACTACAGCCTTTCCCCTATTTAAAAATAGATTCTGCCTTCACTTAGATTTTTCTTTAACTAAACAAAAACTGAACTAGGAGAAGAAGCAGGATTTCGGGGATAGAGATAATAGCATATTGACCATGTAGAATTCCACTGAAAGACCCTCAGCAGAGGTCAAGTGGAGTAATTGCATGCCAGTTTCCCTCCTTGACAAAGTACTGCCCTTCTAGGGGGAAGGAAGGGGATCAGTACTTCTTGGGAAACTGCCTGCCACCTCCCAATCAATGACCCCTCTAACAAATGGATTTTCTCCCCCATCCCCCACCCCTCCAGCCTAGTGGAATCCATACTACTAAATATGTTTCCAACCAGCTCGTTGGCTTGGTATTGATTTTAATTAAACACCTGTGATTGGTGCAGGGAGGGAGGGAGAAGTTCTCAGGTGCTGAAACATGGTTCTTCATGGAATTTTTTAACCAGGATGTTTTGCCCCTCTTCATTGTAATTTCTGCTCAGCATGGACAAACTTGTGTAAGAAGGGTCTGATGAGCACCATGCCATATCTACTAGTCATTGATAGCCTTATCCTCCATGAATCTGTCCAATTTCCCTTTTAAAGTCGACCAGTTTTGGTGACCATGCCCACACCTTGTGGTAGGGAATTCCTGAGTTTAACAATGCACTGGGTAAAGAAGCACAGCTTCTTGCCTGTCCTGAATCTCCTATCATTCAGCTTGATCAGGAACTCTTATTATCTAGTTCCAGCAGGCAGTTCCATAAAACGCATTTCTCCAGGAACTTCAACTCCATAGCATTACCCAATTTGCTACTTAGGGACACAGAGATATCTAACAAATGGCCCTAGGTTTATCTAAAATCTAATAGCACTGAGTAAGGAAAAGAATAAACAGAATTGGACAAAAACAGAGCACCTAACTGTTTTGGGAAACTTACTGAAAATGCATGCAACTTCTTTTTCACACGTTTACTCTTGATACCACTCAGTTTTATACACATTTGAAAACTCTTCATGTGGAATGTCTTATATTATTTTTCTCCTTCACCATGCACGTCCTATTATCTCTGTTGTCTATATGTACCACTCAAATGTTTTTGAGTTGGAGTTGCGTCTGATTGTCAAAACCAAGCAATTCCAAGTTTGTTCTAAGGAATGTTCCTGGGCAGGAAAAAATATGCTTCATGGTGGATCTTTGGAACCACCTGAATGTTGGAACCACTACATCATGTTGTAGCTACTGATATGGTGCACATTTATTTGGACTGGATGAAGACCCATTGTCAACAGCAGTGGTCGATGGATGATGAAAAATGGGTCCACTTCCTCTCAGTTGGAAATAGCATAATATGCCTCAATATCTAAATGCTTGAAGTTGGAGAAGAAAGTCGCCTGAGTCTACTGACAATGACTTGTCATGAAGCTATAATATAAAGGCAAAAACTCAATTTTTGTGTCAAAATTCAATAAATAAATGGGAGATTTAAGTTATGTGAATAAGTGAGGGAATGTGAATACTAAAACACTGATAGCAAGCATTCAGCTTCCACCAAAAGTATTTCAGTTTTGAAACTCCCCAAAAATGTGTTTGTTCTTAACTACACATATCCCCAAGTAGAATGGCAATGATTTAGGTACAATTTCTCTCTCTCTTGGCACTCAATATTCAAAGCTATAAATTGAACAAAATTTCATGTGCCTGGGGAAATCCTCACCAATTCTAAGATTTGCACATATAAATTGCATTTCAAAACCCAGATTCTCCAAATTTATGCAGTTTCAGGTTAAACTGAAATCCCACTTTAGCTTTTGCTGCCACAACCGATGTTCCCTTCTTCTCCCATGAAATATTCTGAAACACTTGCTCCAATACAGCCCATCTCTGACTCTCTCACCTTCACTGTAAGAATAAATCCAGCACTGTAGAAAGGATTTTCTCGGTCCAGTGGCCCATTCAGAGTTAAAGCACCACTGATGTAGTCCAGTGCAAATATACTGTTGGTGTTGCCTGACAATAAAATAAATTGAATCAGCACACATAAAACTCCTGTGCAGAAATGCATAAAAAAAGCTCGAGATTTAACATTTAGGTCAGAAACAAAACACAGTTGCAGATCAGAAAAGCAAAATGTTGTGCTGTTTGAAACCCCAGCCAGCAACAGATTTATGCCATGACTTGAAAACATTACAGAATGCATTTTAAAGACCAAACTCTATTTCTCATTGCCTCAATCTAACAAGATACAGGTTTGGAAACTGAGCTGCTGCTGCTCCTCCTCCTGATAGCATCACAAAAACTTCAGGCAGTGAAGGAGTTTCAAAGCGCTCCTGTTTAAATGGAAATGTATTCATGGCTTTTGTATACACATCACTTCTGCTACTGATTATGGATCTTTGGCAGGTCACAGAGACACACACCTGCAGTTCCCTTTAAGTATAAGGCTGGGTGTGGAGGGAGGGTAGTTTGCCGAAAGCATTCTTGACAGTATGTAGAGGATGAGATCGGAAGGATGTGCAGGACACAGAGAGGAAATGGGATCCTTTCTCCTCCTTTGTAATGCACAACCCCAACTTCAAAAAGTGGGGGACACAAGATAAAGCAGGCTAGCAAACCTGTGGAGCAGGAAATCAAGGAGGTGAGACTGGGATGGGGGAAGAAGAGGTAGAGAAGTAGGAGACCTGTTCTAATGTTTTACAGAAAACCCACCCAAAAGGGTGGAATTCCCCAATTTCAAACTTAAACGCTAACCTATTGCTCAGTCACCACAGGGATCAAACCTAGAGCCCTGTAGATCAGGCACTGATTGCCTACTGTTTGTACTGTTGAAAGTCAAAAAAAGAAAAGGGGGGAAAAGAGGATTATGTTATAAAGTTTTCTTTTTTTAAAAAAAAGGGTTAGAAATAGGGCAGGAAGTTTCTTGGGGATATCATGAGGACAAGTCAATCAGTTCTATGTACGGCTGGCTTCTGCGTGAAACTTGCACAAACATTTCCTTCAGAACTCAGCCCTGGAGAAGAAAAGACATAGTGAAGAAGCTTTCAGATTTGTTTCATTCCTCAAGACTTATATATGACTTCACATTTTAGAAGAAAAAGGCGCGGGGGAGAGGAAGAGCATGCCACCTCCCCCCATTTTATTCCCAACCCTGCCCCCCCCAAATACACGCACACTTGTTGCTACACATTTCCTTTCATGTCCGAACCCCCACCTTCCTCTCTTTATGAAATACTTTTGTCACCCCTTATTCTATTGTTACCTCTCTTGTCAATTTCTTGACCCACTAAAAAGTCCCAGCCTGGGTTAAGTGCATTTTAGCATGTGGCTGACTGCATGCTGCAGAAATGGCTGATGGCTTTCAATTGGTTTGTTTGCTCCATTGATCTAACAGCAATTACACCACCTCCACTTTCTTTCCTATAAAGAGCCAAAAAAATGAACATGGGCAACAAAACAATCCCAGGCCTGTTCCACACCTCTGTTATTCCTCCGCCCACTGGGTTCCACAGCAGAGAAAGTAGTAACATGTTCCTTTGGGCAGCATTCACTAGTAATCTTTAGATGTCCACAGGCAGACAGGCCTGTCCTTGTAAATCCTTGTCTTGAGCTTGTAGTTGCCTTACCAGTGTGGCTGTTGCTTTCCATACTGTTCTTATAATGTACCGTATTTTTCGCCCTATAAGACGCACTTTTTCCCCTCCAAAAATGAAGGGGAAATGTGGGTGCGTCTTATGGGGCGAATGCAGGCTTTCGCTGAAGCCTGGAGAGCGAGAGCGGTAGGTGCGCACCGACCCCTCTCGCTCTCCAGGCTTCGCGGACCTCTCCGCAAGCAGCGGGAACGCTGCCGCTGCTTGGGGAGAGTTGCCGGCATCCCGAAGCCTGCGCGCGCTGACCTCAGCGCGTCCAGGCTTCGCGGATCTCTCCGCAAGCAGCGGGAATGTTCCCGCTGCTTGGGGAGAGTTGCCGGCATCCCGAAGCCTGCGCGCGCTGACCTCAGCGCCTCCAGGCTTCGCGGATCTCTCCCCAAGCAGCGGGAACGTTCCCGCTGCTTGGGGAGAGTTGCCGGCATCCCGAAGCCTGCGCGTGCTGATCTCAGCGCGTCCAGGCTTCGCGGATCTCTCCGCAAGCAGCGGGAACGTTCCCGCTGCTTGGGGAGAGTTGCCGGCATCCCGAAGCCTGCACGCGCTGATCTCAGCGCGTCCAGGCTTCGCGGATCTCTCCCCAAGCAGCGGGAACGTTCCCGCTGCTTGGGGAGAGTTGCCGGCATCCCGAAGCCTGCGCGCACTGATCTCAGCGCATCCAGGCTTCGCGGATCTCTCCGCAAGCAGCGGGAACGTTCCCGCTGCTTGGGGAGAGTTGCCGGCATCCCGAAGCCTGCGCGCGCTGATCTCAGCGCGTCCAGGCTTCGCGGATCTCTCCTCAAGCAGTGGGAACCACCGCTGGGCTCCCACGGCTTGCAGAGAGCTGCCTGTTTGGGGGCTGGGGTCGGGGGAAGCTCGGGCTGCCCCAGCCCCGCGCCTGGGGGGGAAATAATTTTTTCCCTTTATTTCCCCCCCCAAAAAACTAGGTGCGTCTTATGGGACGGTGCGTCCTATAGGGCGAAAAATACGGTATGTAGTGAGGAAAGTACATGGGAGGCATTTGGAGATTTCTGTTCTACCCTTCTAAAGCCTATGTACTACTCATTAGGCATGGTAACTCCCCAGACCAACACCACCAGCCTTGGGATGGACAGCATTCGCATGGGCAATAACTGTTGTCACATGACCCTCTCCCATACCCACATGATCTCCCTGATACACAGCAGTGGGCAAGCAGCCAGGTGGAAGCTACGAGCCATGCCATTCAGGTAATCCGGTTCTTAAATGTTATAAGCTAGTGATGCTGGATACGTTTGGTTGGAAATAGGACACAGGCACACACAGATTATCAAGACACTTTCCAATTTTAATTTTTTGTTATATTTGTCATATTTTTAGTTTTTAAACTGCACCATCAGCTCAAAGGAACAAGAATTAAAAACACATTCATCACATTCTCTCATTTCAATCCAACTGTGCTTGATTAAGACTGTGCTCCTAAGCACACTTACTAGGAGTAAGCCTCATTGAACTCAGTGGGACTTATTTCTGACTCAGTCAACATGTTCCAAATCAGGATGCAAAGATATGAAATGCTTCTGCTATCTACATTTGCACTCTCTGCCTCTTGCAGTGTCCTGAACCTCAATATGAAGCCTTGCTGTTCTTAGGATGCTTGAGAGTTTAATGATGGCATTGACTGTATTGTACTTGGCCAGCAAAGAACATTCTATTGTCTCTTATTTGGGCAACTTGGCATTGCTAATTATGTGCACTCTAATTCTGACCTGATCCTTTCCCAGTGTTGAGCTACTGGCCCTCTCAGTTGACAAACAAGTACAGTTGAACCTCCGTTTATGTAACCCTCTGGTTACATAAACTTTGGGATGTGCATACAGAAGTATTTTACCTGGAAGTATTTTACCAGGTTTTGCAGCACGTGCATGCACAGAAGCGGTCCTCAGGTTGCGGAAACTTCGGGATCCGACTGGAACTCCAGAGCAGATCCCGCCCGCAACTGGAGGTACCACTGTATTGTGATTTCACACCAGGCTACAACCTGGATTTTTCAAGCTGAAAAAATGGCAGAACAGGTTGCTTTTGCATCGGGGGGGGGGGGAGTAGATGTGACTGTTTTGCCTGTGCTTTAGAAGTACAAACCTGCATTGTCCATGGTTCTACTAAACAGTGTTGCAAACCAAGGAAGGTTTTTATGCAGCATGGCTTCTTATACATTATAGTCTTAAATATGCAGCATAAAATGTGCAGTACAGAATTCAAGAGACGTTTTATCTCTGTGTTCTGTAAATAAGCAGACTGGCCAAGACAATCCAAATGTCTATAGGCTGTAGAATATATATTTGAGTAGCATATAAATTTGTTTTTAAAATGACTCCCACTCTGTCTCTCTCTCCCCCCCCCCCCAGCACATACACACTCCATACTAAATGGTATTCTGAGGGTGGGGACATGTAATGTGACATCACACTTTGAGTTACCCCTTCCCCAGGGGAGCAGCTCAGAACATTACAACATTGCGCCATACATTTTTACACTGGCAAACATCTAGCTTGAGGCTTGGCATCACTAGTGAAAATGCCCTTGGGCACATAATCCAATAGCCCTCTTCCTTTTGTCGAAGGGACATTTGCTGCCACAACATGCAATCTTTAGACTGGCCTGGACTCATTAAACCACTAAACTTAAAGTGAATGACTTTCATGAGATGTGAAAGGGGAACGTGGCCTACACCGTGCACACTAGATAATTTATTAATCAAAATGTGCTCTGTCAGGGCTCCTCTGCACTGAAATAGATGCTGTTGGATGTGGTTCATAGAATCAGCAACAGACACAGTTATCATTATATAAATAGTCCATCAGCGGCTTTGACTACCTCGCTGATCTTCACCTTGAATTCTACCCCATACAACATCCAGACAGGTGCTCAGGGCTGCTTCCCTGTAATGTCTCCCACACTGTTTTTATACAGATTATAGACAATAGCAGGGGTGTACGTTTTGGGAGGGGAGGGCTGCCAGAAGCATCCATTGCAGCAAATAATAGTTGCACCCAAGGAAATGGCTGAGAAGTTGTAACCCAGGAGGGTAAATAAATCACTGAGTCAAAAATACAAGGGCAGCAAGCATGTGAGTTAACACGAGGCAGCCAGCAAATTAAGATGATAGTCCATTCAGACTCAAAGGTAGATGTGCAAGGAAGGAGCAGAACCAGTAAAAGGGAGCGCAGCTGAATGGCACAACAGAAAAGGGATAGGACAGTCTCCATAATGCCAAGGCCATCCAGGTCAACAGTATGAGTTGTACCTGTGTATTCCCAGGCACAACACGGTATTCCCCCATGGAATGAGGTTCAGGCCGAATATGGTTAAGAGCGGTAGTCACGTAATCTGGGAAACCGGGTTCGTGTCTCCGCTCCTCCACATGCAGCTGCTGGGTGACCTTGGGCCAGTCACACTTCTGTGAAGTCTCTCAGCCCCACTCACCTCACAGAGTGTTTGTTGTGGGGGAGGAAGGGAAAGGAGAATGTTAGCCGCTTTGAGACTCCTGAAGGGGAGTGAAAGGCGGGATATCAAATCCAAACTCTTCTTCTTCTTCTTCTTCTTCTATTTGCAGCGCCATTCATTCATATTTCTGCTTAAATTTATTTATACGTCTTCTTTAATTTGCACAGGGTTGCATCCAAGTAAACAGGGAGCAGAAGGCAAATATATTTCCCACAGAGAGAATGCACATTTGGATTCCTACCTATTTATGGCTCAAATGCAGTTTACAGAATGAATCTTCATAACTATGCTTACAGAGGGGGGGGGAACACCCATAAATCCGCTGTTTCTTTGCTGGAATGACTGGGTTGTAACCAATGGTGGCTTTGTGTCAGTGGAAAGCTCTTCCACTCATGAAAGGATGAACATCTTGTTTTCACTCTCACACACATACACCTGTATCCATTATAGCCCAGAATTTCCTGAGTGTTGGGTGGGTTCTGGGACAGAATGAGATAGGGCCCAGAGGGCTGAAAGAGGAAGGAGGGACCAGCCAAAATTGGATGCCTCACCTTATAAGCATTTCCAGGCTTTGTTTAATTAAATGATTTAAAATAAAAATTCCTACACTTTGGAAACATACAGCCCAACCCACAAGAAAAGCCTGTTCTTAACAATTCCCTTATTTTCTCCAGTGTACGTACAACAGCTTCTATGCTGTTACATATATATGCCACATTTTGCACCATATCAACATTGAGGAGTGGGGCAGAGGTGAAACACAAATCTGTGTTTCACATCCTATAGATATATAATATCTTGTAAAGACATCAGAGTTAATAACCATGAGTTCAATTCAGATAAAATTAAATGCATTTAAATCATATTTAAATCTATGAGGCTTGTTAAATTTGCATATGTTCCACTGATTTCAATTTCACTGTGACTTCTGAACACTTACATTTCCTTAGGTTATGTGCTATGAGATGCATTTGGTGCTCTGCCGCACAGATTCCCACAGCATCAGAGTCCCCATCAGTCTCTAAGGGTAGTTCATTGCTGGCGAAAAATCTTACCATGTGATCTGCCTGTCCCACATGAATCCTGGTCAGGAACGCTAACGCTGTGGCATAAAGACCAAGCAACATGACAACAACAGCCATGCCACAGTAGTATGTATGTATAGCTCAGGCCACAGATGTCGTCATTACATGTCAAACTTGCCTTCTTCACATTGACAATTTTGTTTGTATAGATTTTTTTTTTTTTTTTGGGGGGGAAATCTTACCATGATCAAAATTCCAGACTGCTACACTTTTTCTTAATACCTGCATTTATTCCTATACAAACTATTATCCACATTGCAAAGCTGTGTTTCAAAAGAAATGCCCTTTCTATATTTGGCTATATACCCCTATTAAAGTCATACTTCCGCAAATAGGACATTGTTTGGATCCAATCCTACTAAAACACACACACCACACACCCAGGGCAATATTCCAGAGGCAGCTGTCAGCTCCTCAACCCCTTGTGAAACCAGTTGCTTCCTCTGCCCCCCCATACTCTCATAGTCTTTCCAGCTGTTTCAAAAGCTGATGTTGAGTTACTGTTTTAATTACTGAAGGCCATTTGTTGGTGAAGCTTTCTGAAATAAAAGGAGCCATTATAAAAGCAATATTTGCAAAGACTGTTCCCAGACTGACACTGGGCCAAAGCAATGTAACACAGTGACACTGCTAATTCTCTGCAACACTGAAAAGTTTGAGGCACGTTGGTTGTAGCAACACCCAACATTTTAGCTTTTAGTCTAGTTCTATCTCATGGACATGGTAGAAATCAGATTTCTGGGATGGATCACACCACCATCATAGAATGGACCATACCACTTCAGACTGGGGATTCCCTACCCCTAATCTAGGAGGAGGGTATCGAAAGGTCTGCCTGCTCTTGTGTTAATGCAACCTCATCAATTAATTTTTGTCTGAGACTCTTCAAGAAGAAGAGTTTGGATTTGATACCCCGCTTTATCACTACCCTAAGGAGTCTCAAGGTGGCTAACATTCTCCTCTCCCTTCCTCCCCCACAACAAACACTCTGCGAAGTGAGTGGGGCTGAGAGACTTCAGAGAAGTGTGACTAGCCCAAGGTCACCCAGCAGCTGCATGTGGAGGAGCAGGGAATCGAACCCAGTTCACCAGATTACGAGTCCACCGCTCTTAACCACTACACCACGCTGGCTCTCAATATCTGTCTTGGGATGTTGGTTGGTGGCTACCAGAGAGAAACAGAATTTCCCTGGCTGTGGAAATTCCCTCCAAATATATATTCACCTGACGTCTTTACTGTCTTTTAGACACTAAGCTATATCCATCCTATCTGACTATTTTTTACAGCCGAAAGATATATATATATCTTTCACAATATAATAAATAACTAATTTTTGTTAGGTATAATGCTTCTTGTTTATATTTATAATGCTTTTTTACAGTTGTTGTTCATTTTAGTTTATTTTTATTTTAATGATGGCGATATCTTAGATTATTTTATCGATTTGTGAGCTGCCTTAAAGACCGCTGTAGTGGAAAGGCAAGACACAAGATTTAACAAACAAAAAAACAAACGAATGGGTATTTTCAAAACTGGAGTAATTTAATTTCACAGGCTACAGAACCAATGCGTATATAATGCGTATACACCATTGTATACCAGGTTAGCTATACACCATTGCAATACTGCTGCCTCATTCTGCTTCAAGTCTAACTCACACATTTTATTTTCAGGTCCGCATCTAAGTTGGGTGGTGTTTTTTTAAACACACTCTTAACAGCGTGGACAAGAATCTCAGGAACTGGATGTGACTATCATTGTGTCTTTCCAGTCCTTCTGACAAGAAAAGCTACTGTGGTACTTTTGGAGTTTATGCTCTCTGCAGTGCCCACACCCCTTAAACTTTATGCAGTCGTGTAAATTCACCTCCATTCCCACTACAGCATTGTGAAACATTATTGGAAATGTCCTGCCAGGGTTCACCAGTATGATGTTCCACAGTGTTTTATGCTGCATTTTTTAACCGTGTTTGCATGTGGTAGATAGGCAAGAAAAACTGACTCTTCCATTTTATATGATCATTCACCCAGCTTCTCACTTTTTTTCTTGCCTTTGCTGTAAGATTCTAAAGTCAACTCTGTTACAAGTTAGTAGACAGGGACAATAGTTGTAACACACACCTTAAGTTTTATGACTCCCACACTCCACTGGCATGGCAACGGCCATCTAAATTTAACTCCTCCCTTCATGGTTATTAATAATAGCCTGACTGCCCAACCCCATTTCTGATGTCTTTCCATCACTTGTTGCACCTTGGAAGCTGCCAGGACATCAATCTCTCTTAGCCTGAAGAGCTCCTTAAATGAAAAATCTTATCTAGAACAGGTCATGTTATATAACAAGTCACTAGCTTTGCCTGGGAAATGAAAGATGATGAGGTAGAGTCCCCGGGACAGAGGCTATCTTCATAAATCTGCCAAAAAAGGAGCTGTGGATTACATTACTGGATTAATTATCTGTCCTTCAAAACACAGCCCTGACCTCAGTGTCTGAACATCACCAGCCTAACCCAGCTTGTGAACACAAACAAGGGATTGCTTCCTATACGGTGATATTAGAGGGGGCCATTTGCTGGTTGCACTCGAGATTACCAAAAGGTATTCTGGGAAATTTACAAATGACCCTCAGATCTCTAGCGTTTTCCAATGCCATGTGGCTTTTCTCAGTTCTGTTGTCCTTTGTGACATTTATCTTTGCTTTCATTTTAGTTGCTAGTCTCTGTATGTTTAGATGGGTTTTGAGTTGGATGCTGGCATTATGCTAAATTTAGTGAAAGCAAAGGAATCACTTGAATCCAGGTTAAGAACAGCAATTTCTAGCTCAGTGTAGATTGCATTGAGGCACATACAGTAACTCATCTTACTGATTTGAAGCAAACATCAAAACTAAAGAAACAGTTAATCTTAAAATTAATTGCTCCTTGTGGCACCCACCCACATAGAATTTGAGATTTTTTTACCATGCCCCTTTGGGATTCTGTGAAGACTTCTCCAAAAATTTCATCTGAAAAAGAACCTCCCAATTATTTTCAAGTTTTGCTTTATGTGAAATCCGATGGTAACCTAGGAAAGTGCAAAAATCTTGCTAATAGGGAAGTGGGATGAATTAAATTCAGTTCACATTTAAATTATGTATGAACCTACATAATTTTCACTTTCTGAAACAATATGCAAAGCAAAACACAGGGAACCTTTGAAACTTGCACTTCTCTGACTTTAGCAATGCAGTTCTCTAGCAAAGTAATTGTGCAAAATGTGCATGCAAGACTAAGGTGTGCATAAAAATGCATATAGTAGTGGAAATTACATTAGAATGCATTGTATTAGGAAAAATGAGTGTATTAGGCAAAATTGCATATAAACATGTATCTTAGAAGAAATATGCTGATGAATTTGTGGAAATGTGGAGATTGAATTTATGACTGGAAAAAATGAACAAGTGAGTGAAACTGAAACTGATTCATCTATCCCTACTTGCCAATGAATTTCACTAGTTTTATTACTTTACTATTACTACACTTAGGATTCTGCATCTGTTTCACCTGAGTAGAAGCTCAAGCCTTCATTTTTAATTTCTCTTTAGGTGAAATTTCAGAGACAATTCTATTTCTCAGCCAAGTTGAGCATTTTCTAGAAAAGAGGACCTTCAGCCATGTCAACCCATGAAAGGAAAATATATGGGAGTTGATAAGACAATGTGATTGCACACTTGATATCTTTGTAACTGAATCACTTGAGCTTGACCTTACTCTTTTTTTTGAAGTGGTTATGCTTCATCTTCTAGCTTTAATGTTCTTCTGTCAAGTGAAAACCTTGTATTTGTAGAAGGGCTGTATATAAAAAAGTTTCTGCAGTATGTTCTGAAGCAAACAATATAAAACACAATTTGAAAATGTTGGCCTAGAATTATTATATATTTCTTCACCACCATGCCTGTAGTTTGTTAATTAATTGGGGAAATAAATTCAGTATTTTTACTTTTCATTGAACATTTCATTTGCTTTTGCTACCCTAAATTTAGCTTCAACAATTGGGGGTGGGGGAAAGCCTACAACAATCATTTTTAATATTGCTGAGTTAATTCCTAATCAAATTCATCAGCTATCTTCTGACATTAGACAGCTTTTTGCACATTTTGCAAATGTTTCCAGCCCAAGCAGAAAATATACTCACTGACCTTTACCATAATAATAGGGGATAATGACAAACTAATTATATATTTCTGGATTGACAAAAACCAAAAATGAAACTTGCCTTTGGTGCATGGATTACTGGAGCCTTCACTAACTTAAATAATTGCCTTTTAGAAACATACACACACTGGTGTTACGTATCATCTATACCAATAGCGAACTCAACTTTCTGAGTGCTGGTCCTTATGCAGCCAAAACAGCACCATCCAAAGGCAAGAGGGAAATATGAGTAGACTTAGGTGAGCAACAGAGTTTGGAGAAATACAAAAAAAATACCTTCCCCCAGCAAAACCTTTAAGGTGGTGGGGAAACAAAGGAGAGGGGGAATGATACCCTGAAAACTGCTCCATGAAGATGAGCGTGCTCAGAGGCTATGGAACACTGCCTTACTGTAGGCAGGGATGGGTGTTGGTAGGATGCAGTGCTGTATCCTGAACAGGAGCACTCCTGAGTGAAATATTTTGTTGCGGGTCCAAGTTGTCCACACACTATGTGCTTACTTTCTTCATCCACATAACTAAAACCAGCAAATTATTATTCATTCTAGGTAGGAGCTGTCAGCACAAAAACTGAAAACCTGCAGATCTGTGTGCTACTGCCCTATGCAGTGAGCTTACCAGGGCTGCAAGACAGGAGTAACACCTAAGGGTCAGACATTCCCACTACCATTCTTGTCACACCACTAGGTTTCTGGAACCCCAGTTGTGGCTTAAGTTCCAGTGTTGCAAAAGGACTTCTCTTTATGAATTACAAGTCCACGTATGGGCACACCGACAATAAGCTTGTCACGTGCTCACCTTACTATCTGAACTTGTGTATTTATATAAGGCTGTTCTGCAATCATGCAGCACTCAGGAGAGCCCAGGGCTCTGTGAATGTTCACTGACATCTGGGATACCCAACTGTACTGCCTGCTGGAGTAAGGAGGCACAGACACTTCCTTCCTTCCTTCCTAGCTACCTACCCTGCCTTTTTCCCTGACGGGACTCAAGGCGGCTTACAGATAAACATTTATTACAGAGGTAGTTTTCTGGCTTTTCTGACTGCACAAAACCAGAATGCATAATAGACCCACCGGCAGAAGCAAAATACACCACAGTGGTGGGTAACTAAATTCACCACATACCAAAATCAGATGCTCAAACTGCATGTGGCAAAATATGCCAGTAGAAATTCCCCTTTTCCTACAATAATGCTTTCTGCTGAAAACTGTTGAGTTAGTATCAGTTAGTTCCAAGCAGATTTCAAAACTGCAGTTTCAGCTTGCAGACACAAGCCGAAAAGAAAATGCAAAACAGCTTAATCACTTGTGGCTTTGATGTATTCTGCATGATTTTCTATGATGATAGGTGGCCTCCCCAATGTGATAGACCCAGGGGAAATGATTAAGTTATTGATGTATGTCAACAGATGCAATCATGTTTATTATGGCTGTGAGACTGACTCTTACTCTGCAGGCACACAGATTCCCCAGAAGAATGTTCAGGTTATTTTGGCAATACCTCTGTTGGATAAGGGTGGTGTGAGAGAATATGGACCATTCTATTGGCCAGATCAAAGACGGTGCTGATAAACAAAACTTTTATAACCAATTCAGAAAATAAGCAATGTTTAAGGAGATGATGCATGGAGAAGTATTGGCTCATGCAAGGGGCTTTACCTGCACATATAGCAGAACTTCCCCACAAGATGTGACATGTTTTTCTAGCCTTAGGAATGGTCTCACATAACCCCACAACAAAACTTACTATAGTAAATTGTACTCTGGATTTATTTCATTCGAAATATCAGCTCACCAAAATTTGGTTATGGTTCATAAGCCAAACTATGGCTCCATATGAGCAAGCAAGTGTGTGGGTACGGGGAGCAAAAATTGTGCTTGCTTTGCTTCTTTCTGGTCCTGCAGCTGCCACACCATCAGAGGTAAACTATGGTTTGACTTAGCATTATGTGTAAACCCAGGGTTGCTGTTTGTCTCTCTCAAATTAACCCTATGCACTAATCCAAAAACAAACATTGATTTCAGCTCATGGTTTGTTTGGAATGACACAAAGTATAAGTTCAAGTTCACATGTAATGCTAAGCAAAATCATGTCTCAGCTCCCGGTAGCAAAGCAGCAAACAGGAGGAAAAGCCAAGTGGCCGTGTTTTTTTTTGCTTTGTGTACCTACATGTTTGAGCGTACGTTGCTTATGTGTGGTTTAGCTTAGCATTATGTGTGAACAGGGCCTTTGACTTCACTATGTAAATATGATCAAGTGAATTTGTCCTTGGATTTGGAGCATACCAAAGCAGGTTATGCAAGTGACTTATTTATTAAACTTGACAAATATTTGCAAACAACAGTGCAAAGTTAAAAAAACAACTTCAAACTCCGAAGGGGAAAAGTTACTAGTTTTATAGTGGCGGGCAGGAGAAAGACTCAGACCACTCCATAGATGTGTTTTTTCTGTCTGATCAGCTAGCAAATGTTGGCTGTCAACTGAGCTATATCATTTTGCTAGGCTGAGATCAAATGCATAATAGCGGGTGTCAAGAAAGAAGCAACACACCTGTGCCCATCCTATAATTTTTTTCTCAGCAGTAAAACATTTTTTCAAGATCAAATATAATTAATGATACTGATTTTTTTTAAGCTTTAAAAACAGAAACTGGCCTCTGTAGAGAAAGGGAAACACTGAAAATATTGCTTGAAGCACACTTGAGTGTTCTGAAAATAATACATGATGCTACAGGAGGAGGAGGAGAGAGAATAAGGAGAACCTATGGATCTCTAGTAATGTTGCCCAGCTCCAGTTTTACCAGTGCAGTTTCTACCATGGGATATTTGGATTAAAGGTTGTGATTACTGGTCTTTTGGAAGGGCCAGGAGGTTTATCACCAAGCTGCCTGCCTGGGACAGTTTCAGTGCATAAAATGGACACATAAATTCACAAATCCTGCAGTTTTGTCTGCATCAAGATTTCCATTATTGACAGTTCTCTCCCAAAACATGCTAAAAGGGGTGTGTGGAGAAACAAACAACAAGAATAAAATCTACACAAAAATCTACACTACACTTACAAACCTCAAGCCAACTGTAACTAAAAATAGGGAGGGATGGTAAAATAGAAATATCCTATTTGGAACCAAGAGCAGTAATGGCAGTAGCAAAGCAGTCTCAAATCCAGTTTCTCATAAACAGGTGATAAGCTTGAGTGGCTTATCACTAGACAAAACAAATAGAAATCTGGAGTTCAAATATGAATTTGCAAATTCACATACTTCAAAACTGAAATTATGAAGATGGCATATTTTTTGAGACAACATGATGAATACTTTATTTTATTTTATTTATTCCAACCCCCTATTTCTTCTTCAGACACAATTTTATTAAGTTCCTGTGTATTGTTCTAGGAGATTTCCAAATTCAGTTCAGATACTTTGAATATTCTTTGTTTGTTACAGAATAGTGAAAAGAAAGTTGTAAAAACATAAATGTTGAGAGTCATTAATGGCAAAACAACAGCTTAACAGCTCTAGCCAGGGATAACAGACAGACATCTGAAAACAACATCCCGATTCCTGAAGCTCAGTTCAGGCACAGATAAAAATTAAAATATTCCACTTCTTCACAGATTGATCTCTAGTCTAACATTATGTTTGTCAAAACATAATACAGACACAATTACTGATATATGGTTAATTAATTCACACCATAAGAGTAAAGAATATGGTGGAAAACAGGCAAAAAATGGGATTGTTTTATCAGTAATTGGTCTCCTTATATTAATTTTTGTAAATACAATCTTTTATTTTAAAATTCAGAACTTTTCAAGATACTGTGAGTCTTAGAGTTCTTTTCCTGTTTGATTATATGTCAATATCTGTTTAGATGTTGTTTTTATTGACTTGTGTGTGTTCTACAAATATATAAACTTTTTTTAAGAATAGACTTACAGAACGTCTTAAAATGGGATTGTAGAAGAGGTTGCATGCAAAAATGATATGGTTTATCAATAGATGTTATGAAGAGAGGAATTGTATTTAATGTTCTACTGTGAAAGTCTAATACTTTATAGCTTGGACTGAGTGCCAGGAAGATTGTCACCTGGCCAATTCCTCTAACTTTGCAATCATGCTTGTTCTACAAGAACTCCTTATGGACTCACCTGACACAATTGTGTAGCCAATACCTCTGGGACGTCCCTTGTCCTGGTCGATTGCTGTTATCATACGCACAGTTGTACCCTGTGGACCACAAAGGAAAGAGGGAAAAAAAGAGGATTCCAGTTTTGCAGGCACTGTGGAATTTGTTTCCGTATCATTTATCATCCTCACTGGGCAGTTCCCCACTGCATACCCTTGCAATTTGTTTCATAATTCCTAACTTCAAACATGCTAAATAGTCCTTCTGAACGGCTCCAATGGCAAGCCCAGCTTGTCTAAAGAGAGCATGGGCAAGTCAGCAGTAGATGCTGAAATTGCTTATCTTACTTAATTTAATCATGAGCTATTTGCGAGGTGCTCAAGGACTACAAAAAGCATCTTGCTGGATATCCAGAGCAAACTCCCGCAGCTAATGGTAGCCTTTTAATTTCCAAGTCTTCCACTCCTACACTAAACCTGTGTCTTGACCTGCAACCCTCAAAATGACACTAACCGAACATGACCCATGGGGCATCCATGTTCTTGTGGGCAGGCGTGAGAGGAATTGAATGGTGTCTTTTGTTTTTAAAAGTGTACGTGGATGCTCCAACACCATTTCCTTTGTCACTTATCATGAGTCCAAGGTGCTGGAGCTGAAGTTAGGTCACCAAGGTGAATGTGGCTATTAGTGACAGAGCTTTGCTTCTGATTTGGGTCACTTACTCCTGGGAGCTGAAACAAAGACATCCCAAACAGAGGCCATGGGAGGCAGGTACAGATCTAAAATGCACAAGCAACTTATGGACTCTACCTCGTTTTTTGCTGCTTCTGAAAAGAACAGTGAGTTGTTTATTTTACTATGATGAGTTGCTCAATAATAACTGTCTAAGCTTGTAGTTCCACACATCAAATTTTGCACGGTAATCATTTTCTACTATTGCCAATCATGTACAACTTGGAGAGATACTCCTATACCCTCTTCCCCAAACTAAAATTAGTTTCTCCATTATTCTTTGAATGAAGCAGCTCTGTCAAGTAAGTAACCAATACTTCCTGGTCCTTTTTTTCCCCTGCTGCCACCTCCTGTCTCCATTGAAAAGTTACACTCCTTCAATAAAATGGACAACAAAAGTCAACTGCAAGTACATCTGAAATTCCTCACTTTGAACAGCCAGTCTCCATTTCTTCCTAAGGAGTAGGATATTGGTTAGAGCTGCCTTGAACAACCTGGTGCCTTCCATATGTTTTGGACTACAACTCTCTTCAGCCCCAGATTGGTACCAGGTTGGCAAAGTCTGGGTGAAAAGGTCAGTCAAAGGGTGCACAGAGAAGGAGAATTATGATTCAAACCCAGAACCCCTGGTTTTAAGCCTTCAGCTATGGTGTGTTGCATACTACTCAAGATAGTCTTCATTCATATGGCTAGGATCAGAATGAAACTTCATACAGGCCTCTGTAATGGTTATGGAGCTCCAACCAACCACCTACATCAAAAGGCAGCTCTGGATGTATAATAGGGAAACTGTCCACAATGGGTAAGGGAACAGGGAAGGCTGCACTTACATGGAGGCATGTGTAGGCAAGAATACCCTCCATCTACAGATCAGAGTTACTGAACTAGAGCCTTCTTTTCCCCTTAGCCTCTACATCTTTCAGCATAAAAGCTATGAATTTTCTCCTAAGGTCATGGTTACTCAACAAATGCCCATATTTACACACATAATAATAATTAATGTAGTGTGAACATATTTTATGGCTTTAGGCTGTTCTGCTTTCCTTTGTTTATTGAGACCCAGGGAAAAGAGGTGTCCATTTTGCCCTCAGGAAAAAAAAAATGCCAACAGTGGCATTTGCAGTCTAATGAGACAGCAAGAACACACATCTGCCTTGGCAGCAGCAAACTAACATTGTAATTCATCAGATGAAGGCCGAAGGTCAGACAGAGTTGCTTCACTTCTATCTCTTATCCAAATACCCTATTAGCCCCATTTTTCTTCATAAGTACTTTGTTTTTTTAATCTTGGCATTGTGTAAATTGGTGCAATCTACAGAAATAGCTACTTCTAATAGACAAATATAAATACACCTGAAGTCTAACAATTTTCCTGACAAATGAGAAAGATACAGCTCAGTTATGTCTGTTATAGGCAGAAAATCTGCATTCAAACGCAGGCATTTTCAAACACATTTTCTCACAAAATATGCATTTCTAAAGGTATTTTATCCTTAAAATGAAATTCTATATATATTTTGGTATGTTTTTTGAGGCAGATATGCAAGATCTGAAGAATAACCATATTTTGGTCAGCACATTAGTAGCATCTCTAACACACACAACACACACTTTGTATTTTATACATGTATATACGCAGGCTTGCATATGAAAAAACAAATGTGTTAAAAAGGTATTTTTAAAAAATCTATATGAGCACTTTTGACAGTCCTTAACCATGCATTGCCATGAATAAATCTAACACAAACAGAGAGGTGACGGTTACTCACTAGCAGCAACAAAACAAATCCATTTTGTAAGTGCTATTGAAACCTACAGTTTCATATTGGGCTCCTTCAATACTATAGATACAGAAAACTATTTTTCAAAATGTTGTGCTGAAAGTTCTTTGAAGCCATAAGACTGTATTCCAGGCATTTCAAAAGACACTTTACGAATGTGTTCACATTAATCTGAAGACATTAACTATAAATCCTTGGTAACTGACCTTTGAATAAAATACTGTGCTACAGCCATGCTACTAACGGAAGGGAGAGTGTCTAAATCATCAACAATGATTATGTTTTCCAAACCAGTAAATACAGCTAAAGAGGCTACAGGTCACTTACATTTACCATCACTCCTTAGTCTGGCAAGCTAGTTTAGTCAAAATTTAACGTAGATCAACAGCAGAGTACATTCCTTTAAATGCATGAATTCCTCCATTCAGTTCCTGCCATCTCCAGCTACAGCACCTCAGGTAGCAAGTCTGAGAAACCATTTTCCTAGGATCTTTGACATCCATTGCCAAGTACAGCCTACTTGAGCAGTTGGACCAATCATCAGCTATTTCTGTATAAGGCAGCTCCTCATATTTGCATCCACAAACCATTTCCACCATCTTCCTCAGTTTTTAAAAGCTATTTTTAAGCAAAATGTTTAGTGCCGTCATATACAGCACTCAGTTCTGGATAGCCCCTCTATAGCTAACTACTCAGTTTAGCCACAATAGCCTTCAGAACACTGTCATGAACTACCGTATTTTTCGCCCTATAAGACGCACTTTTTCCCCTCCAAAAATGAAGGGGAAATGTGGGTGCGTCTTATGGGGCGAATGCAGGCTCCTTGGCTTCAGCGATAGCAACACGAAGCCTCTGAAGCCTGCGCTCCGGAGGCTTTGCATTGCTTCCGCTGAAGCCAGGAGAGTCTGCTCTTTGAGGCTGGTGGTGGGGGAAAGCAGTGCTTCCCCCATCGCCAGCCCCAGAGGATGGGGGGCAGCGGGAAGGCGCGCGACGCCTTCCCGCTACTCTCCAACCCGGCTTGGAGGCTGGCGGTGGGAGAAAGCAGGCTTTTCCCCAAGGAGGGAGAAGGGACTGACTGGCAGAGTCCATCCCTTCTCCCTCCTGTGGGCTTTTGCGGGAGATGGGGGAATTCCCCCACCTCCCGCAAAAGCAGGCAAAAGCCGTGCGCTCTTTAAAGCGGCTGCGCGGCTTTGCTGGCTTTTCTAGGAGGTGGGGGAATTCCCCCACCTCATAGAAAAGCCCGTAGGAGCCTCGCAGCCTTTAAAGAGTGTGCAGCTCTTGGGGGCTTTCCCCAAGGAGGGAGAAGGGACTGACTGGCCGTTTCAGTCCCTTCTCCCTCCTGTGGGCTTTTGCGGGAGGTGGGGGAAATCCCCCACCTCCCGCAAAAGCAGGAAGAAGGTCTTGGAGTAGTGCACAGGCTGCGTGCAGCCTGTCTGCTGCTCCCAGAGCTGCGGGGGGGGGGAATCATATTTTTTTCCTTGATTTCCCCCCCCCTGAAAACTAGGAGCGTCCTATGGGCCAGTGCGTCCTAGAGGGCGAAAAATACGGTAAGTTTATATACTGACATTCAAAGGCATTGGAATCCCCCAGTCCAAGGCTTGGCTGCTTTGCAAAAGCAATTAGTTCTCTGTGGAATCATTTGCCACTTTGAGGGACGCGGGTGGCGCTGTGGGCTAAAGCCTCAGCGCCTAGGGCTTGCCGATCGAAAGGTCGGCGGTTCGAATCCCCGCGGCGGGGTGCGCTCCCGCTGCTCGGTCCCAGCGCCTGCCAACCTAGCAGTTCGAAAGCACCCCCGGGGGCAAGTAGATAAATAGGTACCGCTTACCAGCGGGAAGGTAAACGGCGTTCCGTGTGCGGCTCTGGCTCGCCAGAGCAGCGTTGTCACGCTGGCCACGTGACCCGGAAGTGTCTCCGGACAGCGCTGGCCCCCGGCCAATAGATGTGAGATGGGCGCACAAACCCCAGAGTCTGGCAAGACTGGCCCGTTCGGGCAGGGGTACCTTTACCTTTACCTTTAAGCAAACAGCAAATGTTCCAAAAGATCACAATTACTCAATCCTCGTGCTTACTTTTGATGCGAGATACTCATCGTAAGATTATTTCATTTTAATGTACTGGTTTCATGACAAATTCTTATAAATGCACCCTGAATAGTAGCAGCTGCTACATGTCATGTAAGATGAAAGACTTGAGAAAGCACTAGACCTCTGACATGATCATGGATATATTCTGCTAAATGAAAAGCGAACATGGTACTCATGACTTAGGATAGATTCAGGCAGTTGCATTTCTTTGTAGCAAGAGTAGGGAACTTCTAGCATGTAGGACTTCAGTTAGCCTCTTCCAGCGCCCTGTTTCCGAACGCCTCCCCTTCTACAGTCTTGTTTTTACTGCTGCTGAGTTGACCTCTCCTTGGGTGACCTCTTCTCTTCATGATCTCCCCTCTGTGCTCAGCAGACTGGCAGGCAACACCTGAGTAGCAGGGAAGCAGGGGTGGGGGGGTGGGGCTGGCTGCAGAGTCCTGCTGTCAATTACTCTCTTCCTGGAAGCCAACCAATCTGCCAGTTAAGACACAGCTCTCTACGTTTGATGGGAATAGTATGTGTCTGCACATGAATGGATTTCAATGTGTACACTGTATCCTGTTTTTTTAAGTAACCAATAATTTATAGGAACAAACGTTTGATTTCTCCTGTATTTATCATTATTTGATTATGTATACGTCTTTTAAACTTTGATTTGATCTATTTTTGATAAATATTATACACCATCTTATGTATATTGCTTAGATATTCTTAAATTTTGATTAAATGGTCCATATCTTCTTTAAAAAAATTAAATAAGAAAACCGTTAGAAGATTCACACAATCAAGATCAGATGTTATACTATGAAATTATACAAACAATAATTATCTATTTGTATTACCTATCTGTTATCATATCAGCAGCTTTATATCTCAAAATATTGAAAATCCAAGTTTTGTTGGTGGGGCAGTAAGTTCCTTACTAACAAAAGGATTCCATTTACCATAAAAAGCAAATATTAAATTTCTACAGCAAATGGTCTTTAGACTTTGAATATAAGGGCTTTCCCCCAAAATGAGTTTATTCTCTTAAGTTGTGGTTACCTTTATGATATTTTCAAATATCTTGTTTGGAGATATTCAAGCATGAGGATGATTTAGACCCTCATTTATCTTTGAATACACCTGAAGAACCTTCTTGCTTTCAATAGTTTAATGCTTCTACGCACTCCCAGTTCTATATAATCTACGACTGATTTCAATGGGGAGCGATTTGGGCTTAAGGACATCTTGCAATGACCCCAAATTTTCAACCAGCTGGAAAGAATTTGAGTCTGCATAAAGATTTGAAAATGGCAGTGAAGAAACTAATATGCAGGGAAAAAAAATAATTCTGCATAACACAAGATTTAGTGATCCCATCCCCAACGTGCTACCCTTTAATTTGTAATTCCCACGGGAGAGACATGAAGTTCTGGCATCTCATTTGTAAACTGAAGTGCTCCTACATTCCAAAAGCGCTGGGTGAAACCATGGCCTATCTGACAGTTCACTCATCACTTGTCAAAAGAGAGAGCATAGCTTAGAATGGTAAGTGTCACAAACCGTGCGGCACATTTCAAAAGGAAGGCAGCTGCTGAGCAGGGTGGGTTTAGTGATGGCGCAGGAATAGCAAATGGTTTGTAAATATTTATGGGGCAGCTTTACCCTAACAAGCCAAACCTTTTGTGGCCTCCATGTGTTATGATCACAGGCAGAAATAGCTTAGTACTCTTGGTTCGCATTGTAAAGGAGGAAGGGCTTTCCTCTCTGAATGACCTTTGTGTTGAATCCAAGGTCATCGACACAGGGTACATATACTGTACTCATATATCAAGGAAGCGTGTGATCCTGTGCATGACTCCTCAGAAGCAAATCCCATTGAGTTCAAAGGGGCTTCCTTCTAAATAAGGGAATGCCGCACTGGGATCTTATTTGTGCTCCCAAAGAGGGAATAATAAGTTCATGCATACCGTTCTCATTTACACCTGGACACCTGGAAGTGTCAAAAGTAGATTGGTAGGCAACTCGCACAATGTCCATCAGGACTTCATCTTAATATGAAGCAACCCTTGGTTTCTCCAGGTCTTATCTGTATTCAGGTTTGCTTTTGAAAACAAAAGGGAACCCCGGTCATTACAATTATTTTTCTGAGGATATTCTGTATATCATCATCTGCCGCTTACCTGCTGCTCAGCAGAGCAAGTGGCTATGCAGAAGAGTGGCAGATAACAATAGTTTTGAACAGGAACACAGGAAAACCCTTCCCTCACAAGGCATAAATGAAAGGGAGACATTGTGGAACCTACCAAACTCTTCTGCTAAAATAATACACATCTGCTTTTAAAAAGAATATGAATATTCTTCACCATCTTCCTTTTCCAGTGAAAGGGGAGGATGTATTATAGATCCCCTTTAATAAAATGTTGAGCTTCTAATAAAACACTCACAGGTAGACTTAAATATTATAAGGAGGAATTAACCAAGACACACTGAGTCTCTGGGGCAGTGACAGCACAAATCAACTCTGTTTCTTTAACATGATGTTCTTTCTTAAATGAGGACCTGGAGGAAGATGTTATCTATTTGTTATAGGGGTAGCTACGAGGCCAGAATTAAAACACATCACCCACCGTGATCACAAAATATTTAAGGGTGTATATATAAACCGGGCCCCCAGCTTTTCCCCATGCAGATTAAAGTCCTGGGACAGCAAAATGAGGGCGCTTTCAGTTGTGGACTCAAAATTTTGCAAGGGAACAATTGCTTAACTGGTTGGCTTTTCATTGAAACAGGAACCACCGAGTTGTAAAAGGAAACCAGTGCCTTCCTAATGGAATTGATGCTGTCCATTGATTGTCAACACTCCTGTGCTACAATGCAGAGTTGTGCCGCTGTCACTAAGGATAACCTACAGGGCAATGCTGGTTTAAGGTGTTACTATGAAGGTGTTACTACTCTAAACCACCTTAACAGCTTGCGACCAGTTTTCTTATGGGGTCGCCTTACCCTAAATAGGATCACTCAGCTGCCTCAATCTGCAGAATGGGAACTGTTACAAGTGCCACATAATAACTCATTCTACACTCGTAATGAATCGATCTTTTTGTGTAGCAGCACCTACACTCCTGCCTATTAGCATTGTGCAGGCACCTTCGCTGTACACTTTCTGGCACCTGCTTAAAACATTTTGTTTAGGCAAGTCTACCCAGACATGCAGAAGCTACATGTACTTTATTAGTTTTTAGCTACCGTTGCTTTTAACTTTCCTTTTAATATTTTAAAATAGCTGTTTTTAACTTTTTTTAAAATTAGTAACTTTAATGTTTTATTTTATTCTTTTATAAACTGCTCAAGGGGCTTTCTTACAACTGAGCAGTATATAAATTCTGTTAATCAATCAATCAATTTCCCCTTTATTTGCTTGGACACTGTGTACGTGCACATGCATGCATTGGGTTTACACAAGCAGAATCGGAGTTGTATAGCCCTCAGAATATCTCACATTTTAAGAAAGAAGGCACAGGCAGATAAATCGCTTGCAATGTCTCCCCCCCCCCACTTTCCTGTCTGTTATATCATGTTTAGGGGGGAAAGGGGTCACCAAGGGCACATGAAAAGTGTTTTTGTGTTACACCACAATATACTTGTTCTATAAAAATGAAACTATAGCATTCCTTCCTTCCTTTCTTCTATTATAGGATTAAGGACTTAAAAGGCAAACTGGAACCCCATATCGCAGGAGGAGGAGCTGGGGGTGGGGAGGGGAAGAGAAGGGTGCTGAAGAAAGCCGCCACAGCAGATTCCAGAGGCAAGAAATCCTATTTCGCACTCCTTAATTCCAGTCAAAGGGCTGATAGGAATCTGCTTGCAGTAATTTGCTGCAGTTTATCCAGTTCTTTTCCTTCTGTCGGCTCTTCAGTGACAGGCTGGGTGACATGCTGTTACTCGAGTGAGGAAATTAAAATTTGATGCAATAATCCCAAAAAGGAGGATTTTATTAGGTAATGTATAAAGTTTTAGATTAGGCGCTCCTGCTTGATACAGAGATAGAAAAAAAATCAGGCACGCTGCGCACCACTGATAAACAGAGAGAGAAATGTAAGTAGACAGACCAAGAACAATTGCTGGAGTCCTTTCCTGACCTTTGTTCAGCTTATTAAATCAGCATAAGAAGGAGCACCTTTCATGTATGAGAGGCCTGCATGTGCAACAAGAGCAGATAACCATATTAACACAGAACAAGGGACGCAGACCTTCAGATTTTAGCATCAGAAACCAGAAGCAACCAATGTGTCAGTAAAGAGCCATTGAACCACCCTGCTTACACCACCAGCAGCAGTAGGCATGGTGGTGGCAAGATTGGGGCTATGTGAATACACCTGCTGGAGCATCAGATTGGTACAGTGGTACCTCCGGTTGCGAACGGGATCTGTTCTGGAGGTCCAGACGGATCCTGAGGTTTTCGCAACTGGAGGACCGCTTCTGCGGGTTTGCCGCTTTCACAACCTGAAGTTTATGTTACCCGAGGGTAATGTAAGGCGAGGTGCTACTGTACTTAACAAGCTGCCTTCTATCAGACCATTGGCCCACGTAGCTCAGTAGTGTCTAGACTGACTGCCAGCACCTCCCCAGGTTTTCAGGCAGGTATCTCTCCCAGCCCCACCTGAAGATGCCAGAGACCGGACATGGGACCTTCTGAAGGCAAAATAGATGCTCTCCCACCAACCTATGGCCCTTCCCTGATTCACTACCACCCAGGTAAACTGTGGTTATGATGGAGTCAGGAGTGTGGCTCTGCCCAAGCATACTAGGAAAATCCATTTATGACAACGTGCATCATCCAAATTCAATGTTGGTATATACGTATACTGCATGCACTTCACCATGGCAAGTTCTCTATACAACACACGTAATGTAGTAGGTCAGGATAGTGGTTTTAGACATTTCTATTGCACTTGTAAGCCTAAAAAACTTATGCTCATGTAGTATGTATTGAGACTACAATGTGAAAAGCGGTCTGGATAAAAATTCTCTGCAAGCTATTTCATTGCTGCTTAAAAAAGAAAGCAAGCACCCTCCCACTGATTATTTCTAGATGAAGGGAACCAATAAAGCCTCATAATTTGAGTGAAAATTATTCATTAGTGTTTCTGGATATGTTTTACATCTGTCCACTGTTCTCAGAAGCACTGAGCCAATTAGGTTGCAGAAAGTATTGGCCGGAGATACAAGCAAATCCCTTGGAGATATGAAAGCATTCAAAGAATATTGAGAGGGAAGATAGATAAGAATAATAATTCAATGCTGTTGTTTTGACGTGAGTTTTTTTTTGTCAGGCTGAGAACAACAGAGGCAAATGTCAGCATGCACAAGCAATTTTATGTTCCTCTGTGCTCTCTCTATTGACTTCCCAAACAGTTCCCTAGAGGAAAAATACATGTCATTGTACATCCTCGATCCATCAGTCATATAGAGGACCTTCTCTGAACATTTACCTGTTTAACAGACTCCAAATGACAACAGAGAACATGATGTGGAAATCAGACAGTATAAACTCACTATACCCTAAGAAGAAATGCACTGGGTCAGAATTCTTATTTTCACATTAATTCCTTTGGACTAGGGCTAGCAAAGTGACCCCCCACTTGATGTCGTTGGAGTATAACTCCCCTGACCCCTGACTCTGGCTGCAGTTGATGGGAGTTGGCTTTCTCTGCTTTAGACTGCTATTTGAGTCAAATTAGATAGGGGGAAAGCCAAATTAAGGTCTCTTATAAACGAAGACTGTATTCTTAAGAAATATTTGTATTTCACGTTAGACACAAATCCTCTCCAGGGCTCCCCCTGCCCCACTACAATGTCCTGTGTAAAAAAGTCTGCTACTTGACATTAATTGTTATGTATGTTACCGAAAGTGTCAATAGAAAAGGACCATTTAGTTCCAGACACTGCTATATTGTCATTTAATTTGAGAGATATTCCTTCTACAGGCACAAGGTCATGCAGTGAAGGTGATCCAGTACATAATCTTAGATGCTAGTGGGGATTTCCATTTCTGTAATACCATATCATTCTTCTTTCCTTCTTGTTATTAATGTACTAGGCAGGATTTCTTTCCGCCTCCTCTACTGCTTATATTGTCTCATGTGAAGGAAAGCTTTAATATAAAATCTGGAACGATGTGTGTGCAGTTCCTACAACCATCTGTATTAATCAGTGACTTCCCTCTTCTCCAGCTACTTATCAGCCTTTTAAGTTAAGATCAAGTGCTTTATTGGTCCAATATTTAACACACCCTTTCTTAAGGAAGGAAAGTAATAATTTTCTGTAAGAGGTCCGGAATCGCTTATATTTACAACATCAGCAGCTGTGGTACCTTCTTCTAGCTTTCACAGTTCTAAGTTGGTACATGTTTGGATAGTGAACAAATGTTTCTGCATTATTCAGAAGTGAATACTAACAAAAATAATTACTTTGCACATATCAACAACTGAGCCACTTGTTTCACAGTGGGTTCTCCCTAACAGAGTCCCATCCGGAATGGATAAATCACTCTCTCTCCTGTATTCCCCCTTTAACAATTTTGTAGTCCTGTACTGTATTCCAGTACCCTGCAAATCTATGTTCAAATCAGACGTAAAAAAATAACAAAAGATGTCCCCTCCCATTTTTGAAAGTATTGCACCTAGTTTGCCTTGTTCTGATATCTGCTTCCTCTCCTCTCTGTTCCAGTTCCCACTTCCACTTCTTAATACAACAAAACTGCAGACAAAAGAAGATTCAATTGGGATTATGTGGGAGACATTCTCAATAGCTCTCTTAATCCTTAACAAGATGCCGATCTAAAGCTCTTACCGGAGGAGAGTTCTCATAGATGTTCGTACTGTATGGCAGGTTGATGAAGATTGGGTCCATATCTTGCACATCTGTGATGGTGATCGCTAGATTGGCCAAAGTAGAAAGTGGTTTGGTTTTATCTTGGTCCTTAAAAATGAAGAGAGGGAAAATATTGAAAGAGAATTAAATAGAAAACAATGGAAACCATTTCCTTTTAACATCTTTTCAGTGCTGTCTCCTACAGCAAAATTCTAACTGTAGAAATGAACCTAAAAGCTGCCATATTTATTACAATTACAATTTACCCACCCTTCACCCTATGGCCCCAGGGCAGGTTACAACAATTAAAACACAATGTTAAAAATCATTTAAAACAATTTACAATCTCAAAAACAAAGTGGGTCTATATGGTATCAAAAGACAGGCCACAGACATGTGTATTCAGCATTTGCTGGAGGTGATATAACATTTCAGTAGGGAGAGAGTTCCACAATTTCGGGGCTGCCACAGAGAAGACCCTCTCACGCCCCTGAGCTTCTGATGGTGGTAGAACAACCAAGAGGCCCCTTTTGCCAATCTTAACACCAGAGGGGGTCTGTAGGCAAGGAAGTGGTCTTTCAGGTATTTGGGACCTGAGTCATTCAGGGCTTTATACATGAACATGAGCACCTTGAATTGGGCCCAGAAAGAAACTGGCAATCAGTGCTACAGTTTTCAGATCGGGGTTTAAGCGAAATCTAAACAGAACTCCAGCTAGTAATCCGACTGCTGCAATTTTGGGCCAACTGCAGTTTGCAAGTCATCTTCAATGGCAGCCGTATGTGGAGCACACTGCAATAATGTAGTCTGGGAGTTACTAGAGCATGGAGTGCAGTGGCCAAGCCATTTCTGTTCAAAAGGGCTGGAGCTGGGGAAAATCACTCAAAGCCACTGCAGTGGCCTACGTCTCCAGTGACAGGGTAAAACCCAGGAGCACCCCAAGCTGCGAACTTGCTCCTTCCAGGGGGAGTGCAGCCTGCAGCCCCGCCTCTCACACCTGAGAACTTGGGACACATAACACCTCTGTCTTTTCAGGATTCTGCTTCAATTCATTGGCCTACTTCCAGCGCATCAGATAATGGTAGTGTGAATAGAAGATCTACATATTCTCCTTGCTGCAGATGCTTAAGATTTGTCTAGACTCTAGAACAAAAGAAGCAGGAAGCCTCCTACTCACTGTAGCGTTGACCTGAAGTTGGTAGGCTTGCGTAACTTCGTAATCCAGGGCCCGGATGACTGACACAATGCCACGCCCACTGTCAATGGCAAAGAAGTTGGACGGAGGCTGGAAAGAATACAGCACACTTCCACCTGCTCCCTGGTCTGGATCTGTGGCATTCACTATGAAAATCGGAGTTCCCACTGGTGTGTTCTAGAAAGAACAACAGTTTAAAAAATAACATTTAAAAAAATAATAATACACGTGCTAAGTAAGCAGAAGTGCCTCTCTAGAACCACATTTTTCATTAAAAGGAGAAAATAAAAATAAGGATTGCATTCCTGCATGAGAAACATTACCCAAAGATTCCAGGCAAACATTTTATTTCTGCAGTGTCTGTATGTAATATAACTGCCTGTTCTGAGAACGATTAACCGTGGAATTTTTCACTACACCATTGAAGGAAATTCCGGAGTGCCAGTTACTCTTCCTGGCAATCTCCATAGCCACCCCCCCAAAGCTATATACCCTTTCTAAGACTATAACATGCTAATGGAATTTTAACCCTTACCCATGTACTCTAATGTAACCGGCCTCTTCTTCTGCTTAGCTTATTTGGTGGGTTTCTCTCTGAGAAAATGTCATTTATTTGGCATGCAGAAGATTGGCAAATAGTTACTCTGGAGATGGTATCACTGTGTTTGCTGTGCTTCAGTCCTGCTCCACTACACCACTGAACTTCTCTTCACAAACATAAAAAAACAAAACACACACTGTATAATCTGTGAAACTTTGCTATGCACAGGTTGTCATCCTAGTGTAAAAAACAAAACCCTTCTTCAGTGCATAAGGAAGGATAATGCAATTGAAGGATGTTTTGGCAAGAATCTTCGGTTCAAGAAAACCCTAAACATTAGAAAAGAAAAGCTAAGAATCTGTAAGGAGCACAACCTTATTATATCTGGTAAATGTCCAAAGGTCCATGATTCTGTTCTGCTGCTGAAGTTAAGTAGGCTTGCCCCCCCCCCCATAAACTGCATAAGTGCATTGCTCTGATGTCTTTGGAGAATGGGATATTCAATATAAAACAAATATGTAAAATAAACACAGAGCATTCTGGGACCTCTTAAATAGGCAAAACTATGTCAACATCAGCCAGAATGGCTCCCTTCCATCATTGCCTGAGTTGGGGCTTGGATGTTTTTCTTGAAATGGCAAGCAGGGCAGCCGGGCAGCCGTCAATCATGGTGCTCCTGTTGCACTTTGATCCTTGTAGCTGTTGTGCATGCCCATGTGCTGGAGAGGGATGGGGAAATGGATGCCAGCAGAGAAGTGAGTGAGCAGTGCTTTGGCACATGAGTTGATGAAACAAGCTCAGCATCCGAGGTACTGCTTACTACACCTCCACTGAAGGGCTGCAGGGTCCTCTTGCTGGTAGCACCTGCTTTGTGAAAAACCCAGAAGACCCATGGAGGCCCACGAAGCTGCAGAACTACCTTCAGGCACCAGGCTATAACCAAAACCTTTGGGTCTTAACTGAACTCAGCTTAAATATGCATTTATTGGGTGTAGTTTTATTATTCGATTTGTTGAGCAGCTGCTCTTAATCCCCCCCCCCCCGGTATGTTACCTTTTTGCTATGTTACTGGTCTATTAGTTTTTTTTAAAAAAACCACACCCAATATCTATTCTGATGCATTGATGTTTTACCATTATCTGCTATTAGAATCTTTGAAGTATTTATAAGATAAAGCAGGGTGTAAGTCTTTAAAACAAGCCAGTCAAAATGAAATAGTGCTGTATGGGTGGTTCATAAAGTTTGTTTTCTGTCTCATTCTTGCCAGCATCGGTTCCCTTGCAAATCTAGAACTTTCTGCCAGCTTAATATCTGTACCAATCCAAACATACTCTAGCATCATTTTAAAGCTAGTTTGTTTCTAACAAAATGTATGAACTCTACTCATTCTCTGAGAAGAGCTTAATTACTTTTGTCATGCTTTACCCTATCTGAGTGTTAAGACTCAAACCATTACAAATTAACTATTAACATGGAGGAAGGGAGGCATTACAAATAGTAGCAGACTCAGATGAGGTCTTGAGTGCATTGTTCACCATAAGAATAGAAATAATATTCAGAAGGATAAAGCTGCTCTTGGTTAATACACATAGTCTTCTTTTTGACATGCAAATCTGCTCTGGTCACCAGTGATTATCAGCCTGGCTGGCTGCAAAAGTGAAGAGTTGGATTTCAGAGTCATTGTGCTTCATACAAAAGGCCTTAATGTCAGGCTTTGAAGAGAATTTGTTCTCTAACCCCCAGGCAGTTCAGACTAAGCACTGGGGTCACAAATGTCATACGGGTTTGGTCCTTATTTTGTCATACCAGTAGATGAGAGAACATCTTACGGCAAAGATTTTTCTCACTTTTAAACTGTAAGGTCAATGGATCATCTCCTATTTGGCCAGATTTCCCTTTTGGTTTTGGCCTTAGAGGGGAAAATATATAAGAACAAGACTTGAAACATAAACTTTTTTTTATTTAAGCTGTACAGGAGAGAGTCTTTTGCATTTGTACAGTGTTTATTAAAAATTATATGCTACTTAAAACAAACAAACCAACAAACCTCGAAGAGGTGTACATAAAACAATATAAAACATTCTACTGTGTATTTTGGAAAGTGACTTGTCCGTTTGGACGCCTCTAGAGATATTGCCATCAAACTTGGCACAAAAGTTCCTGAGGTGGGGGTGGCGGTCTTTGTCAATGCTTTGCACACTGGCCACCATTCTGAATCAAGATGGCAGACCAAAACATGACTTTTGCGCAACTTCACTCATTTTTTGGCATAGGTTTGCATGTATAGGGTCCCAGGGTCAATCCCCAACATCACCAGAGCTGAGTTAGACATATCTATGTGAGAGTACTCAGAGTTGCAGTTTTATAGCTTCTTGCAGGGTGTGTGTGTGTGCTTTCGGGGGGATATAATGAGCCACAGCACCCACAAACACTTCCTCATTGACGTTACTGTCAGGATCAAATCCTTAGGCATATTCACCACTGAAGCTGCCCTGACCACAGTCAATGAAAAAGACTGCTCACGTAAAAACTCTGGATCACAACCTGCCTGATTAGTTACAACTGTTAACTTGACAAAAGATAGTGATGCCAATGGAAAACATGTCAATAGCAAGTGCCTACATCTGTAATATTTGCTTTCTGAATAACAAGAAAATTGCTTTCCCCTACAATGAAAACATACTTAACTCTTTCACAGGCATTCACTTCTTAGTGCCTCTTTACATACCCTACTGCAGCTCAACACCTATGTCAGACACCATGAAACTGAGACAAAATCTGTACTGGCATTTACATTTTTTGCACAGTATTTACCACTGCAAATGTCTTTAGACTGACAATGTTTGCACTTAACAGTGGAAAATTCAATGTAGTCTTGCCAGAATGACTTGAGTCAACACTAGAAACATGCAAATGTACACAACGCCTCGCTGAAAAATTAAACATCCAAATATACTTTAAATGTTGTAGATAACCAGAGGGATAATTAAGTACCTTATAATCCTCACAGTATTTATTTTCTAAGTGATGATCTACAATGTTTAAAGTATCTTATAAAGCCCCACTCTTAGTGAGGAACCTCCTAATCTTCCCTTCCAATATGGAACTCAGGTAACTTCATGCTGATCATTTTAGAAACAGAACAAAGCCACATTCAAACTAAGGAGAACTGCAGGATACTCAGGGAACCCCAATGCATTTATTCTGAACCTCCCTCACACAAAAAGGGGTACATTTCCCCCAAAATGTGTTTTTATCCTCCTCAGTGACTATCTTCATATGTTCTGGTTAGAGCTCATGTGAGATGGATTCTTTTTTTAAACAGTTATTCTGAGACAGACACTGGCATGGAGATGTCAGCAGCTACTGCGACACTAACCTAAAACAACACCCTGGGCCACTCTCTCAGTCCATCTCCTATCAGCCCCACAAAATGTAACTGAGGGAAACAGGATAAGTGGCTGCTCTGAGACATCATTCCCTCTAATAAGACACACACACCAGAGACACAGTGAAACATTTAGTTGCATGTCCCATTTTTATCTGTCTGCAGCCAATAATCAAGTCCATTAACTCTGCAAACATGTTAATGGCAAGAATGCAGTTCCAAGAAGCATCTGGGACTTGGTGGGACAATCCCATGTGTTAAGTTATTGCAACCTTGTTCACCCTTGAAGTGGGAGGGGGAAAACAGATGTTCAAATGCTTAATTTTTGCATCATCATCATCATCATCATCATCATCATCATCATCATCAATACATAATGCACCTTACCTTGCTGCATTGCATCAAAGAACTTCTCTTCCTAGACTATGTTCCTAGACCAGGCTAAGGAGGAAAGTGTTTCACTTGTGGGACACGTGAGGGAGCTCAGCTCCCCTCATCCAAGGGTACAGATCATAAATAGTGGGAACCTCCTCAACTTTTGATAAGAATGTAGTACATGAAGCCATATTTCAGAAAAGTGAAAATCCGGAAACAAACGTCGTTGAGCTTTTTTTTGGCCAAAGTTGTAAAGCTATTTTTAAGGAAATGCGCCAAAATCTAGACTTCCGACATAGGTTGACATACATATCTAGATTTTCCAAGACTTTTCAGCAGTTTCCGCCACCCAGACATTGCTTTCCGACTGCAGTATTCCAGCTATGTCTGGAAAATGCTGGATGCATGGCAACCCTAACTTGGAGGTACTTAATCCACAGAGACTCTTCTCCAAGTGTCACCTCAGTAAATACAGTGGTGCCTCAGGTACAAACGCCTCAGGTTACAAATGCTTCAGGTTACACACTAACTTGAAAGAGTTACCTTGAATTGAAAACTTTGCCTCAGGATGAGAACCAAAATCGTGTGCTGGCGGTGCAGCGGAAGCAGGAGGCCCCATTAGCAAAAGCATGCCTCTAGTTAAGAACAGTTTCAGGTTAAGAACGGACCTCCGGAACGAATTAAGTTCATAACTAGAGGTACCACTGTAGATGGAGTGTCATGTGTTACCATCTTTTAGCAAACTTCTCAGAGCCTCAGCACAAGAAAGGGGGCTTGGGGCTCCCAGGGACAGAGAGAGCTCCAAGTGGCTGTCTGCTCCTGCCTTCCCTTCCCTGCTGCTGGTCCCATCCCATAACTGGAAGTCATTTTGGCTCCTATAGGAAGTACTGGGAGGTTATTAATTATGTGGTCAGAGTGGAGACTATCCCATCTGCTTTCTTTCATACAGCTCTGAAAAAACTATGAATTGGACAGATTGAGTGCCAGGGACCCAAGTCCTTCCTGGGTATACTGAATAACCTGACATAGGGAGACTACTGCCTTGGTATTCTGGAGCAGGAAGCCCTGCTCTAACTGATGTGAAATATATCAGGGCTTTACAAGAGAGGATTGAATCCAGCAAACCTCTACCACGAATAAATTGGACTTCAAGAGCACAACAAGACAGCTACTATACAGAAGCTATGTCAGTGTATAGAAGCATTAGGCAGGCAGGCACAATAAAGACGCCGCTCAAAGAATAAACCTCTGAGCAGAACAGATCTGCACTGTGCCTTTAAGAGCTCTCCACCGTATCAAAATCATTTCACGGGCCACGAGCTGCAGAACACCTAGAACGTGACTCATTCCAACAGTCTCATCCAACTGGCCTAATGCCAAATGCCCATCTGTGTGAAGGAGAGATAGCCTATATCACACAAGTTGACTCTTCTGTAACGGGATAAGCACTG